>NC_132921.1:23826873-24498123 GCF_047675955.1 Chlorocebus sabaeus
TGAGTACTAGTGGTAGCCCTGGTCACCAGGCTGTAGATCATCCACTAACCTCCCTCTTCTAGGTTTCCCATAAGGAAGAGAAGATGACCAGAAACCTGGAGGAGTTGCTCCCCAAACCTGTGTAGAGAAGGGGACCCATTTTTGTGTAAATAGTGGACTATGGGAGACACAAGAAGCACCACCCAGATTCCCCTTCAAGAAAGAAACCACGTCCTAGCTGCAAGGAAAGTGGTTTGCTCATACTCTCCCTGTCAGCTTCTTCGGGGCTACCTGGGCTTTCCAGCTGAGATCACACTAATCTTGAGGCAGCCTCTGATGACTGACTGAGCAAGGTGAGGAAAGTCCAGGGCACACTCTTCCTAGGGAGGACCCCGGTCTAGGGGGTGGTATTGAGGCATAGGAATTTCTGCTCCCGTGGGGGACTCTTTTAACAGGCAATCTTTATACTAGAGCTCCCTCTTGGGTTAGTAGAGATTTTGTCAGATCTGCTTTTTCCCTTCCTCCGTCCAATCCTGCTTCCTCCCTTTTCCTCTCACAGATGTGAGATAAATAAACCTTTTGGACTCCTCACTCCACCTCGGCATCAGCTTCCCAGAGAACCCAGCCTGCACCACGACACCATTTTTAACAACTGACAATCAGGAGCCATCATTGTACTTTTGCAACTTTTCTCTCGCTTTTTTTTTTTTTTTTTTTTCCGAATAAAAAGTTGGAAAAAAAGAAATACAGATTAAATAGATTTTTAATAAAAGAGACACATAAGACTTATCAACCCATGCAATGCATGTGTCTTATTTTGATATTGATTCAAGTAAGCTATAAAATAAATTAGGAGAAAATCGGGAAATTTTAACTGACTGGATATTTAATGATATTAAAGAAGCCTTGTTAACACATTAGAATATAATAATGATATTTTGGTTACTTTTTAAAGGATTCCTCATCTTCCAGATGTGCAGGCTGAAATATTTACGGATGAAACTGTCAGATGCCTAGCATTTGCTCCATGATAATCTGAGGTAAGGAAGACAGTGGCAATGACTCCCTTGACTTTACTTCCATCTTCATGAAATAGTACATTATTTTACTTCTAATTCTAATTCATCAAGGTGATAAAAGTCACTTATTCACCATCCAGTGGTTTTAGGCACTATGCTGAGCTAGGCATGCAGAAAATGCAGAGACTTGGTTCTTGTGGTCAAGTTACTCAGTCTGGCAGGGAGGCAGGGAGACAGGCAGATCCACTACTGTGAGGAGTGATGTACCTGGTGCTTTCCACCAGTTGCTGTGCGGCTGATCCTCCTACTGAGCTCGTAATACTAATGTTCTGAATTTTGGTGGGAAATATTGTTTTCAACGTTGTGTGAAAAGCCCCTTCCTTATTGTACAGAAACCACTAACATACATTTGACTTTTATTGGATTTCTTTAGTATCTGGCCCTCAGATGTACTCAGATATTCAGATATCTGCTACTTAAGAATGGACTGAATGATGAGGGTGTGTATGTGTTATGCGTGTGTTTGCTCAAGGGCATGCCTAAGAGAGGGCTTTGAATACAATGAAGCTTCTGTTAAGAATTTTACCAGCTGGACATAGTGGCTCCTCCCTGTAATCCCAGCATTTTGGGAGACTGAGGCGGGTGGATCACTTGGTGTCAGGAGTTTGAGACCAGCCTGACCAACATGGTGAAACCCCATTTCTACTAAAAATACAAAAATTAGCCAGGTGTGGTGACATGCACCTATAATCCCAGGTACTTGGGAGGCTGAGGTAGGAGAGTCACTTGAACCCAGGAGCCAGTGGTTGCAGTAAGTCGAGATCATGCTGCTGCACTCCAGCCTGGACAACAGCGTGAGCATGTCTCAAAAAACAAAAGAAAAGAAAAGAAAGAAGAGCTCTTTTACAGCTAGTGATTAAATAAAAACACAGATTGTTTTGTGTAGTTTTTCAGTTCCGAAGAGTTAATTCCAATAATGCTAGAGACTAAATGTTCATTTCCCCCAATATTCATATATTGAAACCCCAATGTGATGAATTTGGAGATGGGGAACTTTGGGAGGTCACTAGGTCGTGAGAGTAGAGCCCTTATGAAAGAAGAAACAAGAGAGAATACTTGTTCTCCTGCCTGCCCTCTTCCTCTCCACTCTTTCTCTCTCTCACCCACTTCTTCCCCACCGTATAAGGATACATAAAAAAGACTGCCCTCTGAAACCAGCAACAGAGCCCTCACCAGACACTGGATTTGGGCCAACACCTTGATCTTGGACTTCTCAGCTCCCAGAACTGTGAGAAATAAATGTTTGTTTAAACCACCAACTCCATGGTACTCTATAAGAGTAGCCTGAACCAAGACAAAACCCTCAATATACTCTTTAAAAAAATTAAAATAAAATTTAAAATGCAGTTTTTATTGCAGAGGATGAGGTGTTAGAAATATTTTTCTAAATATCTGGGCTTCTTAATAGAAACTCTAAGCAGTTTAATGACCAGTTTAATGACATCAGATATAAATGTCAGAAGAAAAAACTATTGTACATATTTGGCAAACACCTGAACTGACTCTGAGAGTTGCCAGTGAGTTTCTTTAGTATGCTCCAGGAGATTTGTGACAGTGACAGAACACTCTACAGCTTCCTGGGAAACCCTCTCCCCCAAGGCACAGCCTAGTGTCCAAAACTAAAGAATATAATGTTAGCGGGATAAATGGTACATCTGGAGACTTGATGACATCTAAAGAGACATTTGCTATCAAAGGGAAATTACATCCTTTTGACTAAAAATATATTGCGCCACCTAGGGACACCTGGGAAAATAATATATTCAATTTTCAAATTCAAAGCATACAACTAGAAAGGGTTTGGAAATTATGAAGCAGGATTTCCTTTTTATTTAATATTTATATTACACAAATATTGCACAAATTACACCAGGCTGGAGTGCAGTGGCTCAATCCTAGCTCACTGTGGCCTTAAACTCCTGCGTTAAGGCCACAGTGAGCTAGGATAAATCCTCCCACTTTAGCCCCTCCAAGTATCTAGAACTACAGGTGTATGACATTATGCCTAGCTTGAATTCTTGGATATGACAGCAAAAGCACAGACAGCAAAAGGAAAGAATAGGTAAATTGGATTTCATTGAAATTTAAAACATGTATGCATCAAATGACACCACAAAGAAAGTGAAAAGACAACCCATAGAATGGAATATCTGAAAGAAATTTACTCTATAAGGGATCGATACCCAGAATATATAAGGAACTCCTACAACCCAACAGCAAAAACAAACAACCTGATTCAAAAATGGGCAAAGGACTTCAACAGACACTTCTCCAAAGAAAATAAAGAAATAAGCGTTATGCACATGAAAAGATGTTTAACATCTTAAGTCATTAGGGAAATGTGAGATATCACCTCACCCACAAAGATGACTATTATCAAAAAAATTAAAATTAGCAATTGTTGCTAGGATGTGGAGAAATTGGAACCCTCATACACTCCTAGTAAGAATGTAGAATGGTGCAGGCACTGTGGAAAACAGTTTGGCAGTTTCTTAAATAGTTAAACAGAATCACCATATGATCCAGCAATTCCACTTCTAGGTATATACCAAAAAGAACTGAAAAGCAGGGACTTGAAGAAATCCTCGTACACCAATGTTCACAGGAGCATTGTGAACAATAGCCAAAAGGTGGCAACAATCTGAGTGTCCATCAACAAATGAATAAGTAAATAAAATGTGATATGCCCATATAATGGAATATTATTGATCCTTAAAAAGGAATGAAATAAATTTTGATATATGCTATAATATGGAAGAAATTTGAAAACACAGTGCTAAGTGAAATAAGCCAGGCCAGGTGCGGTGGCTCACACCTGTAATCCCAGCACTTTGGGAGTCTCAGGCAGTCAGATCACTTGAGGTCAGGAGTTTGAGACCAGCCTGGTCAACATGGTGAAATCCTGTCTCTACTAAAAATACAAAAATTAGCTGGGCATGGTAATTTTTGTACAAAAATACACAAATTAGTTACAGGCGCATGCTGTAACTATCCCAGCTATTTGGGAGGCTGAGGCAGGAGAATTGCTTGAACCTGGGAGGCAGAGGTTGCAGCCTGGGTGACAGAGCAAGACTGTCTCAAAAAAAAAAAAAAAAAAAAAAAAGGAAAAAAGAAAAAGAAGCCAGTCACAAAAAATAACCGTATGATTCCACTTATATGAGGTGCCTAAAATAAGCAAATTCATAGAGATAGAAAGTAGAATAGAGGCTAGCAGGGATGGGGAAATGGGAAAATGGGGAGTTATTTAGTGTGTACAGAGTTTCTGTTTGGGATGATGACAAGGTTCTGGAAATGGATAGCAGTGAGTGCACTTAATGCTACTGACCTGTGCACTTTAAAACTGGTTAAAATGGGCCAGGTGCGATGACTCATATCTGTAATCCCAGCACTTTGCAGGGCTGAGGCAGGAGAATGAGTTGAGCTCAAGACCAGCCTGGGCAACAAAGTGAGATCTCGTCTCCACACAAAAAATAAAAAAATTGCTCAGCGTGGTAGGATGAACCTGTCAGGCCAACTACATGAGGGGCTGAGGCAAGTGGACCACTTGAGCTCAGGAGGTTGAAGCTGCAGTGAGCCATGAGCACGCCACTGCACTCCAGCCTGGGTGATGAAGTGAAGCCCTGTCTCAAAAAAGAAAAAGTTAAAATGCTAAATTTTATGTAAGTATATTTACTCAATATATATGTATATACATATATATGAGGAAAGCCTGCTTCATAATTTCCAAACTCTTGTCTAGTTGTATGCTTAGATTTTGAAAATTGCACACACATCATTCAATCATATATATACATGGTGAGTAAATATATATATACATATATATATATAACAACTATGGGTTGATCACATGTCTATGCCTTTCATTTTAGCCCATACCCCTCGACATGGAGCTATCACAAAAGTGTATACTCTGAAGGACAGGAACATGTAATAATCATCTTTAACTTCTGAGGCTATGGCATAGTGCCTGCCACGCGGAGGTCCTAAAGAATTTGTTGTGGTTGTCAGTGAACTGATTCCAGTCTTAATTCATTGAACTGTGCTGGCTGTTCAGATAAAAACCAGTGACTCCCGTGCTACATTCAAAGGCATGTCACAGCCTTCATCCTTCTGGTCTTTGACACTTTACTTTTGTAATAGTCCTCCTGATTCTCTGCTTCTCTGTTAACTTTTCTCATTTTACTCCCTATTTGCAGTTGTCTTTAAATTTCTGTTATAACTCTTTGCTTTTCTGTATACTTCCTTATGATCTACTTTAGCGGTATCATCTATGACTGCTATGCTGGAAACTCTCATATATTTATCTCTAGCCTGCTATGTTAATCCTCTAACCTCCAATTTCTCTGGTGTTAAACAATTCTTAAATTTTTATATAAGGCAGAGTCACAATAGGAAAAAGCATATTCAAAATGGGTAATTGAGGATAAATTTGGTAAGAGGAGTATTAACAAACATGTAGATAGGGTTTAGGAAAATCAAAAAAGCAATGGTGGGCTGGGCACAGTGGCTCATGCCTGTAATCCCCAGCATTTTGGGAAGCCATGGCGGGCTCATCAGTTGAGGTCAGGAGCTGAAGACCAGCCTGGCCAACATGATAAAACCCCATCTCTACTAAAAATATAAAAATTAGCCGGGTGTGCTGGTGGGCGCCTGTAATCCCAGCTACTCACGAGGCTGAGGCAGAGGTTGCAGTGGGCCAATATCATACCACTGCACTCCAGCCTGGGTGACAAAAGGAGAGAGGCTCTGTCGCAAAAAACAAACAAACAAAAAAAGCAATGGTGTTGCTAAAGAGAAAATAAAGATAATGACATCAAGGATTGAGCAGTGAGTAGAAAAGTTTAACTGTAAAGAAGGGGACTAGATTCATCACACAATTATGCTCTGGGTGGGAAGGGTGGTTCTTTTTAAACCAAAGGGTCCTTATTGGTATTAGGAGAGTGAAGTTTCTGGATGTTGTCCATTAGCTAGTGGTATCTGGGCTTACCAATTAGGCTAGTGCTAGGTGGCTAGAGATAGTTCATGCTATAAGCCTGGGAAGTCCATCTAGGAATTATGACTTCCAGGTACCTGTTCCCTATGGGTGCCTGCCTTGACATTACAGTGGCAAGTGTCTCTGCTCTTAATGTGAAGTGTCCAATTCAGTACTATCTTGTCTAGTCCGGTCTAGGTAGCATCAACAGGCTGTCACACCCAGTGTCCGGTTCCAGCCCATGCTGAGGTCTGAAGGGAGTGGGTGGATGGGTGGCAGATAGCTGAAAGAACACTGGGGAGGCCCTAGGCAGGTGAAAGATGGTTTTACTCAGCAGCTCTTTTAAACTGTGTGTCTCTGTCTCAGCTGCCTGCTCCAGCTCTGCCACTCCGACACCCGCAGCTGCATTTCCTGGTCTGCAAGGCCAGCTCTGCCTTACAGGGTCAGCAGCTTAATTCTCTTTGGGCATGAGCCAAGTCATGCCTTGCTGTATGTACAGCGTCAGCAGGGCAGTTATACCTTTTACAAACAATAGTGGCTCCAAACCAGGTGATGAGCCTTCCCATGTTATAGCTACATAGCTGTGATTACATAACAAGTGGAGTTATGCGCCTGTGCTCCAAACTCACTGAGTCACACCGTATGTTTACCTCGGCCTATTCTTGACCAAGTCACGTCCATTTTCCTTACACTAGGTGACTGGCCCAGAGTTCCTCTGTTGGTATCCGGGTGCTACCAACAGCTAGGAGTGATTTCTACTTCCATGTCTAAAGAGACAATAGAAGACAGTGTTTGCCGGAACCCAAAGAGGGTAATGGTATGACAAGAGCTGTGGCATTTGGTGGAGACACAGACAACCTGTGGCAACACAGCAGGAAGGGAGCTAAGGGAATTACTAACTGAATGTCATTGTCTTCTACCCTCCAATCTCTTCAATAAGCTCCAACAGAGGATCCTATTGATGCAGTCCATGTAGGCAGGTTCCTAGGGCTGAGAGCAGAATGAAGAAAGGTAGAGAGTAGATCTGGAGGGACACATGTTGTCCCTATCAGAGCTAACTTTTACAATGCCTCTTTTCATGTTGCTTCTCAAGAATCTATAATCTATCTTGCTTTCATAAGCCCTGTTCCTCCCTTCATATCTACTATAGCTGCTGTAGTGGAGACCACTTCTACTTGCTTCTTAGGCAAAACCACAAGGACAGTTGGAAATAATAATAATCCATCTGTTCTGGATAAACTATGCTCCTTCACCCCACTCAAATTCATAGGTTGAAGCCCCAACCCCCAACATGACTCTATGTGGAGACAGGACCTTTAAGGAGGTAATTAAAGTTAAGTGACATCATCAGAGTGGATCCTTAATCTAATAGGACTGGTGTCCTTGTAAGGAAGAGAAACAGATTAGTACTGTATGTGCATGTGCATGTGTGCACAGAGAAAAGGCCATGTGAAGACACAGTGAGAAGGCAGCCATTTAAAAGTGAGGGAGGCCTTAGAAGAAACCAATACCAGCAGCACTTGGATCTTGGATTCCCAGTCTCCAGAACTGTGAGAAATACATTTCTTCTGTTAAAGTCACTCAGTCTTTGGCTATAACAATACCAAATTGTTGGTATTGTTATAGCCAAAGACTGAGTTGTTACAGCAACCCTAGCTGATGAGCTGAATATACACCATTGTTTATAAACATTTATCAAGTATCTTATGATTTGGTTCTTTATAAACATCATCCAATATAACCTTTTACCATCACAATCCTAGAAAGCAGGTGTTACTAATCCAAGGCTCATAGACAAGGAAGCTGAGGTTCTGAGAGGTTAGTCTGTGCGTGGCCATAATCCAAGCACTATGGGAGGCCGAGGCGCGCGGATCACCTTAGGTCAGGAGTTTGAGACCACCCTGGCTAACGTGGTGAAACCCTGTCTCTACTAAAAATACAAAAAAGGAACCAGGCATGGTGGTGTGTGCCTGTAATCCCAGCTACCCAGGGCGGGCTGAGATAGGAGAATCGCTTGAACCCAGGAGGCGGAGGTTGTGGTGGGCCGAGATCGTGCCACTGCACTCCAGTCTGAGTGACAGAGTGAGACTCCGTCTCAAAAAAAACAAACACAAAACAAAAAAAACACAAATGTTTATTATGGGGACTTCTATCTATTAAAACCATTACAATGTGCTGATATCACATGAAAAAGAAATGTAATTACTGTGCCTCTGGTGTGGCTGGGTTAAGAATTATTTATTTTAGTATGTTTCTGCAACACCTTTAGCTTTCTCTTTTCACATTTCCTGGGCTTCAACTATCACCCAATCTGATGACTCTCAAATCTGTAATGTCATCCTAGTCCTTTTTCTTTAGTTCCAGGCTCATCCTTCTCACGATCTCCTTCTCACGATCTACTGTATCTCTCACTTGGACGTCCTACAGGCATTTTAACTCATTTTTAAAAAGCTACACGATAGAAATGTTTGAGTTTCTTAAACTCCTCTGTCATCTCACTAAATTGGCCCAAGAATTGTTTCTCAAACATGTCCTTTCCTCTTCATTTCTACTGCAGATACTTTCATAATTTAGTTCCTGGATCACCACAGTATCCTCCTAAATGGATCTCACTGCCTTCCATTCTCCTTGCTGCTACCTGAGGGCTTTTCTAAAGACATATTTTTCTTCTTTTTTCTTTTCTTTTTCTGAGATAGGGTCTGGCTCTGTCGCCCAGGCTGGAGTCCGGTGGCTCAATCATGATTCCCTGCAGCCTTGACCTCCCCAGCTCAAGGAATTCTCCTACCTCAGCCTTCCGAGTAGCTGAGACCACAGGTGCGCGCCACAACGCCCGGCTAATTTTTTGTATTTTTGGTAGAGACGGGAGTTTCACGACACTGGTAATCGCAAAATTGCCCTCAAATTTTTTTGCCATTCTCATCCCGACAAAATCCAAATTCCTCAGCTAGTCATTATCTGACCTCGGCCTTCCCTCCAATTTCATCTCCCCAGCTAAATTCAAAGACAAATAATTTGCCACCTAGCCTAATATTTAAAAGAGAACACTGGCGTTAGCCTGCCTTGACTTGAAATCACAGAACCTACTTCACAGGGATTAAATGAGCTAGTACACATATAAAGAGCTTATCTCTTGCCCGGTACATCATGTGGTAAATATTAGCTATTCTTATTCACCCTCTCAACCCAAGAATTTGCACCTGGTAGTCCCCTTGCCTGGAATATTCTTTCTCACCATCCATCTAACCCTTGCTTCTCTTTCAAGATTCAATCCAGGAGTCAGATTCCTAGTAAGTTTACGCTGCCCCACCCTTCCATCTCGTTAGTCTCCTCCGCTTCCTATTCAAATTATTGTTAGCGTCAGTCACTAGACCGTGAACTTCCTAAAGGAGGAGTAGTGTCTTCATCTTTTTGGTCAAAACCTAAAGACAGGTGCACGATACTTTCTGAATGATTGCACAGAAAGCGCCCCATATGTAATGAAGTCTGTTAATAAATATTCCTAAACCTTATTTTGTCTTCTGTGTAGACCTGCCCCGAATACAATACAGCAGTATCTTCAAAGTACTTCCAGTGGGTGCCTTGGACAGCAGCTAAGAACCCCGGAGTAAAACGAGTTTCCTCTTCACTGTTACAACTCAAACACCTCCTCGGTGAAAGTCTCAGATCTGGGACACGCGGAGGAATATGCAAAGTTTTAAGTCTCAGTCTGCGCCTGCGCACGTGACCTCTACACGTCTGCCTCTGCGCCTGCGCCGCTCAAGGTAGCGCGCGGCTACTCAGTCGGGGGTGGGACTACGCTTTGCGTTTTGGGATTGGGCGGTGAAGGCCAAAGCGGACGACGCGGAAATGGCGTCACGCCGGCGGCCCTACCGCGCGGTGGCTGCTGGGTGCCGCAAGGCTTCTCTTCCTTCTCCTCTCCCCTCCCCCATCCCTCCCCGCCCCCTGGGCCGCTCCGCTCCCTGGCGTGACTCGGCACTGAGAGTCCCGGGAGAAGACGCCGCGGTCGCCGCCTCTTCTGTCCAGGCCTCGGCCTTCCTGAGCGTCTCTGCTTCCTCTCCCAGATCGTCTTCTCCTTCAGTTTCGAAGCCAGTGGCGTCGCGGCCACCCTGCCGGGCTCTCTGTGAGGATGGTGGGGGTGAAGCCCGTCGGGAGCGACCCGGATTTCCAGCCAGAGCTGAGCGGCGCGGGCTCCAGACTCGCCGTGGTCAAGTTCACCATGAGAGGGTGAGGCCAGGCTCAAGCCCTGTGGGTCCCCGTCTGTCCTTTCTTGCTTTCCTTTCACTCTTTGTTGGTCCAGGTTTCCTAGCCGTCTGCTGCCCCGGAATGTCCGGCAGTGGCCACAGCCCCAGGAGCTGCCGGAATTAGGCCTCATTTCTCGGGTGTGAACCCCCATTTATGCACAGGGTGTCCTAGACAGGCTCGGAGGCCTGACTGCCCGGCTTCTCCAGCTCAGTAGATTCCTCACCTGCCCCTTTTCAATCCTCTTACAAACTCTGCACTTGGGGTGGCCCGCCCCTATTCCTTTCAGCCTGTGGGAGTCACCGCAGCCACCCTTGCCTGAGCCTGACCCCTTCTTTCTGCGGAGCCAGCTGTCATTTGCATATCCAGAGCTCCAAAAGCTTAATTTACCGAACACTTTGCTTCTCTTCACCACCTACATCTCTAAAGCCTTTGAAGATTCAAATGGGGCGATCCAACTAATATGCGTAGCTCTTAGTCCTAAATTTCTGCTAATGCATTTTGAACTAAGTTAACGTTGGGTTAGGGTGCTTTTTAAATTAGTTAAAATTTTTTCTTCCTCGTTCGGCCACTAAGTTGTAGCTTAGGCTTCCCTATGTATGCGATTGCAACTGGTCACACACGATAGTATATGTATAATATATTTCAGGTGGCCAGTTGGCCGGGTGTCTTAGTTTGACCAGGCTGTGTTTTTTCACTAAGAGGACAGAGATCTTGAAAAATGTTAACTGTCTTTGGTAAATATTGACAAAATTATAGGTCGCAGAACAGGTGGACCTTTTATAGTGGATGTGTGTGTTCCTATGTAAGAATGACGTGTTGGAACTCGGCGTTGAGAACCAAGATTTCAGCGTGTGTGTGTGTGTTTCACAGATCTCTCCTTGTGTATGTTGATAGTATTTAGTTAGAAGTATTAGAGGTCTCCGCTTTATTTTCCTTGACCCCTTGGCGTTATTTATACATCTAACTTGGAGCAGTCTACTACTGGTATCACTGTTTATGTAACACACTTTCCTGTCCAAATAACTATATAAACACAAAATTCCATTTTGAATTTCAGAGCAAAAATACAAAAGTTTCTAGTACATGGTTTACTAAATGTTGAGTATGTAAATGGTGACGTTAGGATTACATCGTTTTAGGGAATGGATGCAGATACGTATGAAAACAAGACTTATTTTTGGACCAGTCTCTCACACTGAATTGAAAAAGGATAGTACCTTACATTTCATATGGTGGACTAGAGTACCCATATGATTACAGAATTTTGCTTTTACTAAATTTAAAAGGATAAGTGATGTAATATATATTAAAATACCTAAAAGGAATGTTAGAATTCTATAAATGTGTCTTCTCATTTTTAGCAATTTTGTAATGTCTGTATTCTTAATAATAGGGGAGTACCTGTAGTACATGAAGTATCGAGGCCACAGTGGAAAAGGGAAGATATAATTTCAATAAGGAACCTCACCTCACTTTTAGTTCACTTTTCTAATTCTGACCAGTCGAAGCTTTTAAACTTTTATTCCTCAGTGATATATCGTTTTTCCCACTTACTATAGCAGTGGGAGAGATAATAGAATAATAAAGATTGATTGAAGTGAGAAAAGTGGGGAAACATTGCTGCGAAGGAAGGTTTTTTCTATCAATATGTCATTTAAGCATAAGCATAACTGCAGAAATTGATTGGTAAAGATCTATTAATTTTGAAAAGGTATTTTAGTGGAATTAAAATTATTTTTCTTTGTAAAAACTGAGGGAATATTAATGTTTGAATTGGAATAAGTTCAAAAGCATATTTATATTACGTTTACAAATCTGGTAAGAGTATTGTATTTACCTTTAATATTCCTCGAACTTATTGGTCATTAATACATCCTGTCTAAATTCATTGTCAATAGGACCCCAGATTTATATATATGAGGGATCAGTATTAGACTCAGAAAGAACTGTATTCAGTAAAATCTTGTAAGAAACTTCTTAGATCAAAGTTAATACGTCCCAGTTTAGACTGAGGGCATAGTTTCTCCAGCATCTATTTCATTTCCTTTCCAGCGCTCTTTTAAACCTTTTTTCTTTTTTTTTTTTTTTTTTAACTTCTATGCTTTATCCACTCTCAGTCTAAATTTTACTAAAATGATACATAGATTGTTTTCCTGCGTAAGAATCTTTAGTGCCTTATGATAAAATATATATAACATAAAATTGACCATTTAGCCATTTGTAAGAGTATAACTCATTGGCATTAAGGACAGTCAGCCCTCTGTCCATGGACTGAACCAAATGGGGATAGAAAATATTAGGGAAAAAAATTATATTTGTGCTGATCTTGTACATACTTTTTTTCTTGTCATTATTTTCTAAATACAGTATAAAAACTATTTACATAGCATTTACATTAGGTATTATAAGTAACCTGGAGATGATTTAAAGTATATGGGAGAATGGACGTAGGTTATGTGCAGATACTATGCCATTTTCTATCAGGCCCTTGAGCATCTGTGATTTAGTGTCTCGCTGGAGGTCCTGAAACGAATCCCCTGGATACCCAGACTTGACTATACATTTACAATGTTGTGCCACCATCACCACTATTTCCTAGAACTTTAGACAGAAATTCTACATCCATTAAAGGGTAACTCCCCATCCTTACTTCTCCAAAGGGACAAAACTGTACCCATTAAGCAGTAATTTGCCTCTCCCTATCTACCTCCTTGGTAACTTCTGTTCTGCTTTCTGTCTCTATGAATTTGTCGATTTGGAGCACCTAATATAAATGAAATCATAACATTTGTCCTTTTGTTTTTTGACTTCACATAGCATAGTGTTTTCAGGGTTCATCCATGTCTTTAGTATGTCTCAGAATTTCATTCTTCTTTATAACTGCATGACATAATCCATTTATGTATATGGCAAATTTTGTTTACACATTCATTTTTTGGTGGACATTCCAGTTGTGTCTTCCTTTGGCTGTTGTGGATAATGCTGCTATGGGACATTACTATACATGGATCTCTGCTTGCTTGCCTGCTTGCTTTTCTTTTTTCTCATTTGTTAGAGACAGGGTCTTGCTCTGTTGCCCAGACTGGAGTGCAGTTTTGAGATGATGACTCACTGCAGCATTGAATTCCTGGCCTTGAGCAATCCTCCCGCATCAGCCTCTCAAGTAAATGGGACTACAGACACATGCCACCCTGCCCGCTAGTTTATTTTTTGTTTTAGAGACTAGGTCTCACTTTGTTGCCCAGACTGGTCTTAATCCTGGCTCCAAGCGACCCTCCCACTTCAGCGTCCCAAAGTGCTGGCGTTACAGGTGTGAGTCACTGCGCCAGGCCTTCTGTGCTCATTTTTGAATTGAGTGGTTTGTTTCTGGGTTGAGTTGCAGGAGTTCTTTGTATATTCTGGATGTTAATATTTAATTTGCAAATACTTTGTCACATTCTGTGGGTTGTCTTTTTCTTGATGGTATCCTTTGATGCATGAGTTTTAAATTTTGATGAAGTACAGTTTATCTATACTTTTGTTGCCTGTGCTTTTGGTGTCATATTCAAGAAATCATTGCAAGATTCAAAGTCATGAAGCTGTCTCCCTATCTTTTCATCTAGGAGTTTTATAGTTTCAGCTCTTAAGTTTAGGTCCTTGATCCATTTTGAGTTAATTTTGGTATATGTCATGAAGTTAGGGTCCAATTCATTTTTTGGCATATGGATATCCAATTTTTCCAACACCGTTTATCAAAAACACTGTCTTTTCCTCATTGAATGGTTAGCACCCTTTTCCCAGAGTATTTTTTATGGATTAAAACAGTCAATGCTTACATATTCCTTAGTCTGTGTAAGGAACTTGTTTAAGCTCTTATATTGACTCATTCGTTCCTCAGAATAGCCCTAACAACTGTCCCTGTTTTACAGTTGAGGACATTGAGTCACAGAGAAGTTAAATAACTTGTTTGAGGTCCCATTAATAAATGCATTGTTTGAATTATAAAGTGCTGTTCTTGATGTTTCCAGCCTAAGGAGAAAAGAAATGCACGTTCATCTCTGTGTATCCGCACAGAGCCTGACAATTTTTGATATGCCTTTCCTTGAATAATTTACACCTCTGCCTGCAATTCAGTTCACTCTCTGATACTCTTTTTGGTAACATTTTTAAACAGGTGTCTCCAAATTGTTACTTATGCCCAGACACATTTTAGTGGTTATAAGTAGTACCAGTTTTGTTGTTACTAAACAGTTGAAAGAATATACATTGTGTCATCCATCGTCCCAGTCTCCCCGCCCCCACCCCATTAAACAGTGTGAATGTTTTTTTGTTTTTTTGTTTTTCTTTGAGATGGAGTCTTGCTCTGTCATCCAGGCTGGAGTGCAGTGGCATGATCTCAGCTCACTGCAACCTCCGCCTCCCAGGTTAAAGCAATTCTCCTGCCTCCGCCTCCTGAGGAGCTGGGATTACAGGTGCGCACCACCACACCCGGCTAATTTTTGTCTTTTTAGTAGAGATAGGGTTTCACCATGTTGGTCAGGCTGGTCTCAAACTCCTGACCTCGTGATCTGCCCGCCTTGACCTCTCAAAGTGCTAGGATTATATGGTACTTCTAGTTCTAGATCCTTGAGGAATCGCCATACTGTTTTCCATAATGGTTGAACTAGTTTACAGTCTCACCAACAGTGTAAAAGTGTTCCTATGTCTCCACATCCTCTCCAGCACCTGTTGTTTCCTGACTTTTTAATGATCGCCATTCTAACTGGCGTGAGATGGTATCTCATTGTGGTTTTGATTTGCATTTCTCTGATGGCCAGTGATGATGAGCATTTTTTCATGTGTCTGTTGGCTGTATGAATGTCTTCTTTTGAGAAATGTCTGTTCATATCCTTTGCTCACTTTTTGATGGGGTGGTTTGTTTTTTTCTTGTAAATTTGTTTGAGTTCTTTGTAGGTTCTGGATATTAGCCCTTTGTCAGATGAGTAGATTGCAAAAATTTTCTCCCATTCTGTAGGTTGCCTGTTCACTCTGATGGTAGTTTCTTTTGCTGTGCAGAAGCTCTTTAGTTTAATTAGATCCCATTTGTCAATTTTGGCTTTTGTTGCCGTTGCTTTTGGTGTTTTAGACATGAAGTCCTTGCCCATGCCTATGTCCTGAATGGTATTACCTAGGTTTTCTTCTATGGTTTTTATGGTATTAGGTCTAACATTTAAGTCTCTAATCCATCTTGAATTAATTTTTCGTATAAGGAGTAAGGAAAGGATCCAGTTTCAGCTTTCTACTTATGGCTAGCCAATTTTCCCAGCACCATTTATTAAATAGGGAATCCTTTCCCCATTTCTTGTTTTTCTCAGGTTTTTCAAAGGTCAGATAGCTGTAGATGTGTGGTATTATTTCTGAGGACTCTGTTCTGTTCCATTGGTCTATATCTCTGTTTTGGTACCAGTACCATGCTGTTTTGGTTACTGTAGCCTTGTAGTATAGTTTGAAGTCAGGTAGCGTGATGCCTCCAGCTTTGTTCTTTTGACTTAAGTACCATATGACCCAGCCATCCCATTACTGGGTATATACCCAAAGGATTATAAATCATGCTACTATAAAGACACATGCACACATATGTTTATTGCGGCACTATTCACAATAGCAAAGACTTGGAATCAACCCAAACGTCCATCAGTGACAGACTGGATTAAGAAAATTTGGCACATATACACCATGGAATACTATGCAGCCATAAAAAAGGATGAGTTTGTGTCCTTTGTAGGGACATGGATGCAGGTGGAAACCATCATTCTCAGCAAACTATCGCAAGAACAGAAAACCAAACACTGCATGTTCTCACTCATAGGTGGGAACTGAACAATGAGATCACTTGGACTCGGGAAGGGGAACATCACCCACCGGGGCCTGTCACGGGGGGGGAGGGGCGGGGGGCGGGGAAGGATTGCGTTGGGAGTTATACCTGATGTAAATGACGAGTTGATGGGTGCTGACGAGTTGATGGGTGCAGCACACCAACATGGCACAAGTATACATATGTAACAAACCTGCATGTTATGTACATGTACCCTCAAACTTAAAGTATAAAAAAAAAAAAAATGTGCTAGGATTACAGGCGTGAGCCACCACGCCCAGCCAGTGATATTTTTATCTTGAATTGATGAGTATATCAGTTTTGTAGGTAATGTTTACCATGCACTGCATTTTTTTTTTTTTTTTTTTTGAGACAGAGTCTTTCTCTGTTGCTGCAGTGATATGATCATGGCTCACTTGCAGCCTCGACCTCCTGGGCTCAAGCAATCCTCCCAACTCAGCCGCAGCAGTAGCCGGAACTACAGACATGCACCACTGTGCCTGGCTAATTTTTAAATTTTTTGTAGAGATGAGGTTTTGTCACGTTGCCCAGGCTGGAGAGACATTGAATTTTCTTAAAGCAGATCTGCCTTTGTAGTTTGTTAGGGTTTGTTACAATCTAAGAAAGATGTCAGTGTATGTTAGGATGTTGAATTCTAATAGTTACGATAGCTTGACCAAATAATTAAATATATATTAAACATATGTTAATTACATACTACAGAATTAACTGATGACCGAAGGTAGTTAATTGAAGTGCAGAGTTAGCAGGTCCAGTAGTCCGTAGGAACCAGGCAGAAAACGTTAGCAAGTGAAGTAAGTAGCTGTAAGACGAGGGCATATCGAAGCCGTGGAGAACAGAGTTGCTTTAAAATGTTAACTTTTTATTAAAGTGCAAGTATACAAAAACGTGCAAGAAATAGATCATTACCAGCACCCCAGAATCCCCACACCGTCCCAGACTTCTTTCCTACTATTCTTGAATTCTAACACTACAGATCAGTTTTGCCCGTATTTGAACTTTATAGAAATAGAATCATACAGTTATGTAGTTTGGCTACCTTTCAAGAGTTTAATCTTGGCAATTGATTTGGAAGTAACAACGAAAGGCACTGTTTAGGACACTGTTTTGGACTTTTTAGCATAGCAGTTAAGAGTTGGGTTCTGGGATCTAATTCTAGCTTCGTAATTTGTTGTTCTTGGGAGTCATAAAGCTTAAATGAGGTGACATGAGTTTGTGAATGCATAACATATAGTAACTGCCCAATGAATGCTAGCTGTTTTATGTAATTAATAATACCAGTTGTGATTAAGCCTGCCCATTAGTAAATATAGCACATGTATAAATTGCTTAAAGTTTTACCCTGCAGGAAAAAAGAAAAAGAAAAAAAAAAAAAAAACCTTTAACCGTGGCTTTAGAAAACATATTTTTATTATCCACTTACCAGTTGTGTGTGTTGACACAAGTTGTTGCTCAAGATAAGACATTGGCTACTGTAGCAAATAGGGAAGGACATCTGGTTCATGAAATGGAATTTATATTATATTATGACTGTAGAAAAAAGTGTATTTAAAAGAAGCTAATGCTCTTTCAAAGAAAGCTGGTCTTGGATTGTATTTTGGAATTGCCTGTTTTAGTGATGGCCCTGCCGCCAGCTAGGATGTTTGGTGTTGGGCAGGTCATCTGCTGATCTTCAGTTCTTACTTATTGGTTAATTATATTAGGTTATGTCTGTTTTGAAGTTTTAGTTCTGTGGGTTTCTTTTTTCTTTTTTTTTTTTTTTGAGACAGAGTTTCACTCTTATTGCCTAGGCTAGAGTTCAGTGGCTCAGTCTCGTCTCACTGCGACCTCTGCCTCCCAGGTTCAAATGATTCTCCTGCCTCAGCCTCCCAAGTAGCTGAGATTACAGGCATGCGTTACTAGGCCTAGCTAATTTTGTATTTTTAGTAGAGATGGGGTTTCACCATGTTGGTCAGGCCGGTCTCGAACTCCTGACCTCAGGTGATCCAACAGCCTTGGCCTCCCCACAATGCTGGGATTACAGGCGTGAGCCACTGCGCCTGGCTAGGTTTATTTCTTTATACATTGTAGAAAGCAGCTTACTGTATTCTTTTTCTCAAACAGCATAACTCAGAATCCTTCTAACATATACATTTTGTATATTGGATTAAGCAGATAAGTTTTCAAAGAGAAGGTTTAGAGTAGAAAAATAACTTTTTTTTTCTTCATTTTAAATGTCTGGACTAGGTGATCTCTTGAACCTTTTGCAACGAAATAAGAAATCCTAGATTGTGCAGAGGGCTGCTAGTCAGATTAAGGTGTGTGCAAGAGAAAAAGGTGTAATTCTGAAATTCAGGCATACTGGGTGCATAATATTTTAGAGCTGGGAAAAGTTCTTGGAGAGTCCTTTTATCGTATACAGAGAAATCAGGTGACTTGTTCATGATCTCAGCTAATGGAAATTTGTTTACTCTCAACTGCTCATGTTAAGTAGACAAACATCTTATGTAAAATGATAAATTGGCTGGGCACAGTGGCTCACACTTGTAATCCCAGTACTTTGGGGTCCTGAGGTGGGAGAATCACTTGAGTCTAGGAGTTCAAGATCAGCCTGGGCAACATAGACAGACCTTGTGTCTACAAAACATCAAAAATTAGCAGGGTATGGTGGCACATGCGTGTAGTCTCGGCTGCTTGGGAGGCTGAGGTGGAAGGATCACTTGAGCCTGAGGGATTGAGGCTGCAGTGAGCCGTGGTTATGCCACTGCACTCAACCTGGGTGACAGAGTTAAACCCTTAAAACAAACAAAAAAAAGACAAAAGAAAACGATCGATTCATTTGAATGATTGTTTTGTGAAATTGCGCTGCTGTATATATTTGTGCCTTCGTATATATTTATGCTTTTCTGCTGATGTATTTTGATTTTTGACTAAAGTTCCAACCTATGATGGCTAACTAAAATTAAAGAATCTAGATAAAGTCTTGAAACAGTTTTTTGCACAGTAACCATAACTTTAATAGTCTCTTCAACTGCAAGATGTATGTCTGTAACACCAGTTAACTCATCAATAATTGATGAATAGAGAGATGTCAGTGTAATATGGAAGTTGTATTGGTTCCTATGTGATTTTATTCCTAGGTAGTGAAAAGTAGACATAGAAATAAAACCTTCATCTGGAAGCAGAAAGCTGTCAGCCACACAGGCAAATTCCCTTTCTTGTTTATTTTAAGAAACTTAATGAAGTTAAATAAGAGTGCGTACACCTAGCGCTTGTTCCCCAGAAGGGTTTATTTTCAGTGTTGCATTTTCTCTTGTTCTTTCTTTAATGGCAGCCCCACTGGCGCAGAGCTCCACTTCAGTCTGATTTGTCACAACACCTGTAAGCATCATTTCCAGTTGATTTTGTTCGTTTCAAATATTCCCCAGGGTAGCTTTCAGCTCTGAGCCACATGCTGGGATGTCCATCTTTTTCCTGAATCCTAGTTACTGTCTCTTTTTTTTTTTTTCTCCCGAGATGGAGTCTCTCTCTGTTGCCCAGGCTGGCGTGCACGATCTTGGTGACCTTGGCTCAACTATAACCTTCCGGGTTCAAGTGATTCTCCTGCCTCAGCCTCCCGAATAGCTGGGACTACAGGTGCCCGCTATCACACCCGGCTAATTTTTGTAGTTTTAGTTGAGACGGGGTTTCACCATGTTGGCCAGGCTGGTCTTGAACTTCCAACCCAAAGTGATCTGCCTGCCTTGGCCTCCCAAAGTGCTGAGATTACAGGCATGAGCCGTCATCGTGCCCAGTCTAGTTACTGTCTTTCTTAGTGATCTTGTTACAAAATTGCATGGGTTTCAAGTAGTTTGCCACAAACTTATTTTTCCCATAAATTCTCTTTTTGGTGTGTGTTTTTGCAGGAGGGTGGTTTTCATGAATGGATATATTGTACTATAGCATGGATACCTCTGTAATTTGTGATGCCTGTGTAAATGCAGTTAACACTAAATTCTTTATTCTCAACTCATTTAATATTTTAAAATGAAAATGCCTGTTCATCACAAAAAAGCAAAGGATACAGAATTATGGATACTAACTGTTCATTGTGCCTGTCTCTGTCTTTTTAATATGTATTTACATATATAAATAGGTTTGAAATGTGATCCTAGAGAAAGTTTTATAATGAGAATTTCTTGCCCCCCAAACACTACAAAGTATCAGGCTGGGGTGCAGTGGTGTGATCTTGGCTCACTGCAACCTCCACTTCCCCAGGTGCAAGTGATTATCCTGCCTCAGCCTTCTGAGTAGCTGGGATTACAGGCATGTGCCACCATGCCTGGCTAATTTTTGTATTTTTAGTAGAGATGGAGTTGCACCACGTTGGCCAGGCTGATCTCTAACTGCTGGACTCAAGTGGTCCGCCCATCTGGCTTCCCAAAGTGCTGGGATTATAGTTGTGAGCTGGCCCCTGTCATAACTTTTTAAACTAGTTTTCCATTGATTGCCGTTTAAATTGTTTTCTAAGCTTTCACTATTACAAGCATGTTACATTGAACTTCCTTTTACTACATGTTATTGTGAAATAGAGTAAGTGTTGTTAAAGTGGAATAGACTTTTAGAAGGGAGATTATTGGGTCTTGGCTTGTGTTCAATCAATGGCCTTTGAAAAATGGTGTAGTGATTTATATTCCCATCTGTAAAGTTTAAGACTAATTTTAGTTCACTGTAAATATTATTTTCTTAGATTTTTGGTGTATGGCTTCAGGATAACACAAGGTGAAATGCTGATTGAAATGTTAAGAATGTGTAATTGATCACAACTTGAGTTTTAACATTTGTTTTTATTTTGTGCTTTAGAATTTGCTTTTTCTTACATTTCTATATGAAAAATCCAACATTTTTCTTATTTCTACAAACTTTTATTGAGACATACATGGCACACAATTACAAATGTATAGTTCAATTAATTTTCACGAACTGAACACACCTATTTAATCAGCCTCCAGACAAACAAAACATTGCTAACCTCCAGAAGTCTTATTCTATCAGTAACTCACTAAGGTAACCATTGTCCTGATTTCTGATACCATTGATTGGTTTTGCCTGTATTTGAACTATATATAAATAGTCATATAGTATATGCTAGTAGTTGCTTTCTTTCCTCAACGTTATTTGTGAGGTTCATCCATGTTTTTGTAAGAGGTTTTACACCAGTTATTTTCATTACTGTGTAGTATTTCATTGTATAACTATAATTAGCTTACCCATTCTTTTGTTGATAAGAATTTCATTGTTTCTAATTTTTGACTCTTAGAACTGTTACTAATAATACTTTTTCAAATGCTCTAAGGTAAACATGTCTCTTGGATGCATTCCCCAGGAATGTTGATGGGTTAGTGTATTTCTAGCAGTTTGTTTTTTTTCCCTCCAAAATGGTTAATACCACCTTGCACTGTCACAGTATATAAAAGTTTAGTTGCTCTGCATTCTTGACGATACTTCATTCTTGTTGTAGCTATTTTTGTGGAGTTGGTTTTAATCTGCATTTCCCGGGTATCCCTGGTGACTAATGAAGTAGAACATCTTTCCTGATTTATAGAAAGTTTTTGACTTTATTTATTGACTGTTTGGATAATCTCATTTGTCAAGTACCTATTCAAAAGTTCGTTCTTTTTCTTTTGGGGTTCCGTCTTGTCCTTGTTTTGTAGGAGTTCTTCACATATTAGAAGTGTAAGTCCTTTGTTTGATATGTTTTGCAAATACTTTTTCCTAGTCTCTTTTTGATGACTAAAAGGTTTTAATCTTCCAGTTTATCAAATATAGTCCAATCTGTCAATCCTTTTTTTTTTTTAAGTACTTCTGTATGAGAAATCATTGCTTAGTTTGAGGTTTTGAAAGTATCTTCCTGTATTTTTTCCTAAAACCCTCATTGTTTCACCTTTTACATTTAGATCTACAACCCATCTGATATTCGTTTTTGTGTATGGTGTGTTGAAATTCATTGCTTTTCCTGTATGAGTATATAGTTGATCTAGCAGTATTTATTGAAAAAACCATCCTTTTCCCACTGCAATGCTGCATCAAGTTTTTCAGACATCAGAGTGTACTGTATGTGAGATGGGTCTGTTTCTAGACTCTTCTTTAAAAATAAAACTGATTTGATCAGTTTGCTTATTCTCGTACAAGTACTGTATTCTCTTAATAAAGGTTTATGATAGTTCTTAAGGTAATATTTTTTTTCAGATTAGAATCTCAAAACAACTTGGGCTGTCCTTGGTATTTCTGTATAATTTTTAGAATTGAAATTTGTTAATTTCTACAAAAAAAACCTGCTGAGATTTTACATCAGTTGTAAAGATCAAATTGGTATCTTGGCAATATTGAGTTTGCAAATTCATAAGCAGAGTAAATTCCTCTGTTTATTTAGGTTTTCTTTAATTTCTTTCAGTGAGAACAAAGCTGGAAGACTTAACACTATTAGATATGAAGACTAAATATAACATCTAGGCTCATTAAGACAGTATAGTATTGATACAAGTATATATAAATAACTTATTCAAATAGACCAGAGAATCAGGCCTAGGGTTGTGGTTTGTACCTGTAATGTCTGCACTTTGGGAGGCCCAAGGCAGGAGGATCACTTGAACCCAGGAGTTTGAGACCAGCCTGGGCAATATAGTGAGACCCTACTCCTCAAAAAAGAAAAAAAAAATTAGCTTGGTAGCTGTGTGTGGTGGCATGCACCTGTAGTTGCAACTACCTGAAAGGCTGAGGTGGGAGGATTACTTGAGCTTGAAAGATTGAGACAGACTGCACTGAGCCATGATCATGCCACTGTACTCTGGCCTGGGTTACAGAATGAGACCCTGTCTCCAAAAAAAAAAAAAAAAAAAAATCAGGTGCAGTGGCTCACGCCTGTAATCCTCCCATCACTTTGGGAGGCTGAGGCAGGCGGATCACCTGAGGTCAGTTCGAGACCAGCCTGGCCAATCCAGTGAAACCCTGTCTCTATTAAAAATATAAAAATTAGCTGGGCGTGGTGGTGGGCACCTGTAATCCCAGCTACTGGTGAGATTGAGGCAGGAGAATCAACCTGGGAGGAGGAGGTTACAGTGAGCAGAGATCGCCCTATTCCATTCCAGGCTGGGTGAGACTCCATCTAAAAACAAACAAAAAACAGACAGGGTGAGACTCCATCAAAAAACAAACAAAAAGCCAGATAGTCAAAAGCCAGCAATATCAGTGTTTGTTCTATTTTATGTTTAATTGACAAGTGATTTAGAATTACAATCTTTAGTGTTATTTTACTTAGTGTTCCTTTTCCTTTTCTAACAGGTGCGGGCCATGTTTGAGGATTGCCCCAGCATTCAGTTCAATGAGTAATAAATATCCACAGGCTGTTTTCTTGGAAGTCGATGTACATCAATGTCAGGTAAGGGAAAGGAATCTTTTTTTTCTTTTTAATTTACTTTTGAATAAATTTGAAATCCAACATTAATATTCTTCATTTATCTCTTGATGCACATAGTACTTATTCCTTTGAAGATAGGAAGATGTTATGTTGATGTCATTATTACAGATGTCATTATGGCTGCGTTAGTTAAGAAGAGTAGCACATTATTAATTGCTTCAGGTTTGTATTAATCACCTTCTGATATAAAATTAATTTGATGTTGTTAATATGTCACCCAGCAGTTCTGTGTAGTACATTTCCTTATGTTTTGCAAACCTAGAATTGTATCTTCTACCCCCAAGGCATTGGCATTATATAACAGTGGCAAGGAGTTCTTGGTTGTAGTTTGAATTGATCAGTTGGTAATCTTATCTCCAAATCGACACACTGAGCAGGAACTTTTTAAAATGGATGATTACTGTTGATTGAGCCACAGTGTTGTAGGTGAATTGCCCTGATTACTTAGTTGGGATGGTATGTGACAGTTCTGTATTTGTATATGCAGAAATGTGGGGAATTGTTAAGGAGAAAAACAAATGGAAGGCTCCTTCCAACACTAAAAAATAGAGTGTTTAGTTCTAAGGAACAACTCTATAGCTCTGCAGCTTTATCTTTGTTAAATTTCTGAGTGTGGAAAAAATTTTAGAATATTACGTAGTGTGTAGTTACTTTGGGAATTTGTTGAAAACCCTACGTTATACACATTTATGTTTCAGCACTTAGTTGCGTGTTATTGCACTGTATCTTTGGCCCCTGATTTAATCACTATTTCTGAAATGAAAGTGCTTTCTCCTGGAGCTGTTCTGTCAGGTATTGTAACCACTGGCTACATGTGGTTACTGAGCACTTTAACTGTGGAAATTCATATTGAGATGTACTGAATGTATAAAATACAGATCAGATTTTAAAGACTTAGTATTTTAAAAATGTAAAATACTGCATTGTCTTTTAGGTTGATTAGATTGAAAATGCATGTATTAGGTTTGCTATAATATTAAACTTGATTTTACTTATTTTACTTTTTTATTATAGTTAATAGAAAATTTAAAATTGCATGTATAGCTCACATGCACTACATATCCATTGTTTTGGGCAGCACTTTCCTGAAAGATCATAGTTTTTTCACCTAGAGGCTTTGAGAAGACATTCCTATGTTATCTTTATGTTCTTTTTCTTTAAAAAGCATAGTAATGATTTTCATAATATTTGAATATGTAAGGTGCCATATTTGCTTTACTGTTTCCTTTATATTTGTCATGAAAAGTTTAAACTGGGATACTCAGTGGGTATTAGGTAATTTCCATTCAGTAGTTATAGTCTTATACGATTGTGAAGCTAGCACAGAATTTAAAAAGATAGCTGTTAGAATGTGTTCGATGGGTGACCGAAAGTCATTTCTGTAAGAGTGAAAATTGGGTGACGGTGGCAGTGCAAAATACATTACCTCTTTTTCATAGGCAGATTGGCTACCGGTTTTCAGACATGCACTTTTTTCTAGTAGCAGTGGTTTGTGTTGACTTTATCAGTACCCTTCTTGGTTATTCTTTTTGAGAAATAATATAATTATAAAAGACCGTTTGGAGTAAAGCAGAATTTCTGCATTGGAAGCTAATTTTTCTACTAGATGATGTATTTAACAGTAAAAATGATAAAAGTATAGGGAATGTTCTTTATTGTGTGTGTAAAGGTAATGTAGCTATGCCCAAAGGGGAACTCTCTTAGGATAGGTCTGTTTTGTCCTTAAATAACAAAAAATGCAGTATTTTACATGTTTTTAGTTTATGCTTATGATATTTAACTTCCATAAAGGTGTAGAATGAATATTCAAAGTGGTTTAAGATTTAATTCATAACACTGTCCAACTTGCCAATTCTAGGGAACAGCTGCCACCAACAATATATCAGCAACACCTACATTTTTGTTTTTTCGAAACAAAGTGAGAATTGATCAATATCAAGGAGCAGATGCTGTGGGATTAGAAGAAAAAATCAAGCAGCACTTAGAAAATGACCCTGGAAGCGGTGAAGACACAGATATTCCAAAAGGCTATGTATGTAGACTGAAAAGTGAAATCATAATATATAATATCTTGTACATGTCATTATTTGGTTAAAATGAAATATAACTATGTTTTCATGTTCTATCTCTTATTGGTTTAGAATGCTTTTAAATAAGAGCTTTCAAATTAAATTTATTAGCTGACTATTGAGTTTTGTCTGTATATGTACATCTGTGTGTTAAGCCTCCATCATAAGCCATTTTTCCTAAATTTCTCCTAATTTTCTTTGCCACGTTTTCTTAATCTGCTTTCTGAACTATTTTAATAGCCATTTAAAAATACTAGCTTTATACTTTTTTCCCCAAAAGTGAAGTATGCATTGGAAATTTCTTTTTCACTTTTTGACAGTTATGTAAAATGACTTACAAGTTTTAATTATCGCCATTATATATTGAACTCCTTTTGCTGCCACTCACTTCCTGTGGTTTTACATTTTAAATGTAGGCCCTCTTTTCTGGCACTTTTTTAAAAAAAAGTCTAGTTACTGATTTTGTTTTAGAATCAAGTTTGACTTTAGTATCACATGTGGTATTCTAGGTTTTAAGAGTAACTTATTCCAAATAGCAACATGAAGACTAAGAATCTAAAGGATAGTGTGTGGAAACTACAGAGTACGAATAGTTAGAATGCAGCATTTTTAATTTGAGAGCTATTCAAGAAGGAAGCAAACTTTGGAAACAGCACTTCGTGGTATCAGATTTTTTTATACAAATAGGTAAATCCTACATACTAAGAGATATATATAGTTTTTAATTTCTCTGTTTATAAAGTTACTGCACTGGCATATCAAGGAATGAATTTTTTAAAAAGTTACCTCAAGTTAAAGCTAATTTTTTGTTTGTTTGTTTTGAGGCAGAGTCACTCAGGCTGGAGTGCAGTGGCACGATCTCGGCTCACTGCAACCTCCGCCTCCAGGGTTCAAGCCATTCTCCTGCCTCAGCCTCCCCAGTAGCTGAGATTACAGGCACCCGCCACCATGCCCGGCTAATTTTTGTATTTTTAGTAGAGACAAGGTTTCACCATGTTGGCCAGGCTGGTCTCGAACTCTTGACCTGAGGTGATCCATCCGCCTCGGCCTCCCAAAGTGTTGGGATTACAGGCATGAGCCACTGCGTCCAGCCAAAGCTAATATCTTAAACAAGGTATAACTGGCATATTAAAACAGATCTGTGTCATGGAGCTACAAGTCCTCTCTATATCATGCCGAATGAAGAGATGCTATAGTCCAATAAAAATGAGAGATTGTTTGTATATGTGTGTGTAGTGGGAGATTGGAGGGGTGTCAGAAAGCATCAATAATGTGATACCAGCATTAATTTAGGCAAGTTCAATTACTGTTTATTTAAAATAGACCTGTAATTTGAAATTGTAATGTCCAATTAGGAAGTATGAACATATCGTTTATGTCAGGGTTGTTACATCTTTTGGACAGTTTTGGAAATCATTTAACTTGTAAACCATTGTGTTTATATCTTTGTATTTTTTCCCTTTATTACTAAGGATATTTGCATTAAAAAGTCTTAGGAGCACAACAGTCTTGTTGCCTAGCTGCAGGCTTACTCCTTTACACATCAGCTGTGGTATGAGTGTTTTGGCCTCAGATAGGAAATAGACAGGAAAAAATGAAGTTTTAAGAAATAAAAACTCAGTTTTTGTGCAAATGTTATGGATAAAATATGAAAAGCTGTTATTTTTAAATGTCCCTTTTTTTCTGTCAGGTGTCAATCAAGACATTAAAGTTTTGAACTATTTATTTAGGTCTTACAGGGTTATTCAGTATTTAAAATTGGTAATCTTATATAACCATGATACCATTATACCTCCAAGAAATTTAATATTGATACAGTATTTCTAATTATCATACATTCAAATTTTCTTAATTATCCCCAAAATATTCTTTATGGCTGTTTTCTACCATTTAGGGTCAAATCAAGGATGATGCATTGCATTTAAGTTGTCCTAATTAATATTCTTTGGTCTAGAAACTTTTCTCTGCCTTTTTTTGTCATGGTTTCCCGTTTTGGAAGTCTAAACCAGCGCCAGTCTAGTCAGGGTGGCCAGTAGGCGCACTTGTCTATTGAACATTTTCTTATATGACTAGTGCAACTGAGGGACTGAATTTTTAATTTTATCTAATTTTAATTAATTTAATTTTAAATTGCCACTTGTGGCTAATGAGTATCATGTTGAATAGCATGGGTCTAGGCTATCTGTTTTATTTATTTATTTATTTATTTATTTATTTATTTTATTTTTTTTTTGAGATGGAATTTCACACTTTTGCCCAGGCTGGAGTGAAGTGGCGCGATCTGCAACCTCTTCCGCCCCTTTGGCCCCAGCCACCGCCATCCGGTTGAAGCAGTTCTTCTGCCTCAGGCTCCCAAGTAGCTGGGATTACAGGCATGCGCCACCACAGCCCGCTAATTTTTGTATTTGTAGTAGAGGGGGGTTTCACCATGTTGGCCAGGCTGGTCTCAAAATCCTGACCTCAGGTAATCCACCTGCCTCAGCCTCCCAAAGTGCTAGGATTACATGTGTGAGCCACCGTGCCCAGCTAGGATATCTGTTTTAGAGACAGTTGCATATTCTGGATTTACCTGATTATTTTCCCATGATTGGCATGTTGATTATAAAGGTAACGACATTTATTTCTCATTGCAGGTTTTCAGAATATGTCAGTTTCCAGTTATGTCAAATATGCAGTGTAATAATGCCAGTTTGTCCCAGACAGTGTTGTATATTGTACAACAAAATACTTTAATGCAGCCCTTTAAATATGTTTTGTGAGCTGGGCATGCAGTGGCTCACACCTGTAATCCCAGCACTTTGGGAGGCTGAGGTGGGCGGATAACCTGAGGTCAGGAGTTCAAGACCAGCCTGGCCAACATCAGAAACCCCGTCTCTACCAAAAACACAAAAATTAGCCAGGTGCGGTGGCACACTGCTGTAGTCCCAGCAACTCGGAACCTGAAGTAGGAGAATCGCAGGAGGCGGAGGTTGCATTGAGCCGAGATTGCGCCACTGCAACTCCAGCCTGGGCAGCAGAGGGAGACTTCGTTAACACACACACACACACACACACACACACACACACACACACACGTTTTGTGTGCCCCACAATAAATAAAAATAAAAACTATTGAGAAGAATTTACCCACTTAGTATTTTTATCATTTTGGTATTGCAAGTCCGATTGTAATGTTGTCTTAATCCTAGATATCATATTGAAGTGACATATAGATAGGATGGAAGACAAAAACATTTAAAAGATTTTGTCAAAACTGCCCTTTTAAGGCAAATGTTCATAATGCTCCGAATAATTCTGCTATAGTAAAACTTTGCTCTGTGGCCCTTCTTTCTTCCCTCCCCATCTTTTAAATTGGCTATACGTTACTCTGAGTAATACATTTACTATAACATTTTAGCCTTGAAAGCATTTAAGCTGTTTTATGTATAACTAGAGGTCTATACTAATGATTATTACCATTTTCATATTTACTTGACATACAAAGTTTTCTTCAGTCTTTCAGAATTAAGTATGTATGTATTAGTATCTTCTCTTTAAAAAACGTAATGAAAGCCCTTTGAGATAGAGAGGTGAACATGTGACTCATCTATAATACTTGGTAGACTTGAAAAGTAATCCTTGTTTAGATGAAATGGATACTTTTCTAGAAAAATACACTTTTACCAAAATCAACTCTACTAGAAGCAGAACAGCTGAATTAGACCAGCACCATAGAGAAATAGAAGAAATAGTCATAAAGATTTCTTCCATAAAGACTTCTATGACTTTACAGGTAAATGTTGCCAAATCCTTATAAAGATCAGGTAATCTAGTGTTACTGTAACTACTTCAGATCTTAAGTAAAAAGAAAACTTCTAAATTTATTTCTGAACTATGACATTGATCTGATAATTTGACAAAGTATGCACCAAAAAAGAAAGCCACAGGCCAGTTTCAATTATGAATATTGGTGTAAAACTTTTAAATAAAGTGTTAGTAAACAAAATTCAATAATATCATCATGGGCTGGGTGTGGTGGCTCACACCTGTAATCCTAGCACTTTGGGAGGCTAAGGTGGGCAGATCACTTGAGGCCAGGAGTTGGAGACCAGCCTGGCCAACGTGAAACCCCAACTCTACTAAAAATGCAGAAATTAGCCAGACGTGGTGGCACACACCTATAATCCCAGCTACTCAGGAGACTGAAGCAGGAGAATCACTTGAACCCAGGAGGTGGAGGTTTCAGTGAGCCAAGATTGCACCACTGTACTCCAGCCTGGGCGACAGAGTGAGACTGTCTCAAAAAAAAAAAACAAAAAAAAAAAACAAAATTGAGTTTTTTTAAAGCATGTAAAAGATGTTTATGTTAGGAAGTTTACTTAATCTGTGACATTAGTAGACCTATGGAGAAAAATCATGATCTCCAAATATGCAGAAAAGGCATTTGACGAAATTTAAATACCCCTTTATTCCTAAAGCATTCAGTAAAATCTTAATAAGGGAACACTGGAAGCATTCCTACTAAAGTCAGAAACAAGACAAGCATGACCAACCGCTGTTAACACAACTCTGACATTGTGTGGGAGGTATGGAAGTGTTAGTTAATACAGTATACAGAGATGGACATGTGCCGACTGACATCACAGGGAAGCAAACAGTAACATCCAAAGTATTGAGAAATCTATAAGCTAAATGACTAGATTAAAAGGGATTTCAGAGACATATGAACGAAATATAATTTATTTTTTATATATATGTGTGTGTGTGTGTATATATATATATTTTTGGAAACGGAGTCTTGCTCTGTTGCCCAGGCTGGAGTGCAGTGGTGCAATCTCGGCTCACTGCAACCTCCGCCTCCCAGGTTGAAGAAGTTCTTCTGCCTCAGCTTCCCAAGTAGCTGGGATTACAGGTGCCTGCCACCATGCCTGGCTAATTTTTGTCTTTTTAGTAGAGACAGAGTTTCACCATGTTGGCCAAGCTGGTCTCAAACTCCTGACCTCAGGCGATTTGCCCGCCTCGACCTCCTAAAATGCTGGGATTACAGGGGTGATCCACCCCCACCCGGCCTCCAAATATAATGTTTATACTTTTTGTTTGTTTGTTTTTTGAGACAGGGTCTCACTGTGCCGCCTGGGCTGGAGTACAGTGGCGCAATTTCAGCTCACTGCAGCCTTGATTTCCTGATCTCAAGCCATCCTCCCAGTTCAGTCTCCTAATTAGCTGGAACTAAAGGCACATGCCAAAGCACGCAGCTAATTTTTTAGAGACAAGGTCTCACTGTGTTGCTGGGGTTGGCCTTGAACTCCTAAGCTCAAGGTGTCCACCCACCTCGGCCTCCCAAAGTGCTGGGATTAGAGGCATGAGCTGTCATACCAGACCTTTTTCTTTGGCGTATGCTTTTTTTTTATCTTTATTCTGAGTGTAACAATTCAACTGTAAAATATTTATGAGACAGTTGAGGAAATTTGACCACCGATTTGATGTTGTTAAGGAATTACTGATTGTGATAATGATATTGAGAATGTGTGTGTGTGTGTGTTTTTAAACTTCCTATTGCTTAGAAATTCACACTGAAATGTTCATGAATGAAGTGAAAAGATTTTTTTTTTTTTTCGAACTAATCAGGGAAGAGTTAGGATGTAGTTGGGGGTTAAAGATGAGGCAAGAGTGGCCTTGAGTTGATGATTATTGTAGCTGGAGGTGGTGGATACATGGGATTAACTATGTTGTTATATTTTTGTCTGTTTGAAATTTTTCATGATAAAAACTTTAAGTCCTTATTTGCTACTCATCTTAAATCAGACATCTTCATAGATAGAAAGAGTCCTTGGCCACTAGGAGGGAAATAGGCTTTTTTTGGATCTTACAGATATTTTAATTTGTGTATTTTCTTCTATAAAACACTTCTTTTTTAAAGTATAAGTCAACATTTTAAAATTATGTTAAAGACATAATTTCTGATACATTAACAAGTAGGCTAAGCGTAGATTTGGCTTTAATAATTAATGGTAGATCTCAGTCAGAAATGCAAATAAAAGGACTACTGTAAAAGTTTTATGAACTGTTTTAAAAGTGTTTTCTTTAAAATTGCCTAAAGAGAATCACAGATTCAGATTTTTTTATTAACATTTTTATACCTAATCCAAATATGTTACCTAAAATCTTGATTTAATTTTTTTTTCAGATGGATTTAATGCCTTTTATTAACAAAGCTGGTTGTGAATGTCTTAATGAAAGTGATGAGCATGGATTTGACAACTGTTTACGAAAAGACGCGACCTTCTTGGAATCTGACTGTGATGAACAGGTAATTAAGGGCTGAAGTTAAGCTTGTGGGGATTATCACTATTTATGCCTGCTCTTGTTTCTTTATCTTGTTCCCATCTTGTGGCTTTTGTCTCTCCTTCCCAGATGATCACTTCTTCCTTTCATTTCTATAGCTTTTAGTATCTTTGACTTTTGTTTTTTGACCATACATACCCACCTCCTTTCTCTGTTCTTGTATGTGGGCTGCCATAGAAAAGAACTTAGGTGCACTAAGAAAAATTGCTGAACTCTTGGGTGAGACCCACTGCAGAATTGAGCTCTTACCGCTGTTTGGTCCTTTTGTTCATCCTTGACCTGACTTCCATACCTTCTTCCCACCCAGATGAATTTGTATCTGAGAAATAGAGATTAATGAGATGAGCCCTCCCCATGTGGCTAACTCCTTTCTCCTAGATAGAAACCAGTATTATATTCCCTGTGCTTCCCTGCCTTGCCCTTACCACAGAGTAAGTTGGGTGTTACCTCCTTGATCAAGCTTTTTAAATTTTTGGCTGTTATTTTCCTCAGTTTACTTTCTCTTCCATTGTCTCTGATTTGGCCCATTCTGGTTCATCTTCTATATGATAACAAAAGTTATTTTTCTAAAATATAAATCTGCATGTTTCCCTTCCTTAGAAGAGTGAAATGACTCTTCACTGGCTTTAGGAAGAGGCTGACTTGATCTGCTTTTAGCTTTCCCATGTCTTCTGCTCTTCACCTACAGTTCAGTTCCCTAATCATGTCATGCTTATTATTTTTTGATACCCTATTATGGGTTGAGTATAAAAAGTATTGGTGTAACTAAAGGAAATAGCCTAGTTATTTTCTCAGGCAGATAAACCACAACATGATTCTGAAATCATAAATCCAAACCCCATCTTTTCTATGCTGTAACCCCAGAGCCACCATATTTTACAACTTTGAGAGTGTCATTCACATTGTGTTTCTTGTAAAATGGCGCCCTAAAAATAATGTGATAATACTAATCAGCAGGACTGGCTCAGGCTTCCTGAGATTTTGCTACCCAGGAAATCTTTCCAGGGTAGAAGCATAGGTACTTACATCAAACACACTTTTGGCTGGAAAGAAGATTGTGCAAATGATCCAGAAGAGTTTCAGAGAGACAAGCATACTGACAGTGTTTCATATTCCTCTTCCCTTATGTGGCCTTCCAGATTCAGTCAGTCAAGTAAATATAGGATGGAAGTTTGGAGATTACCTCAGAGCTGTAAGAGCCCTATTCTCTTAAGTTTGGGATCAGAGTCCATTTCAGGGCTAGTCTCTGCGTAACCTGTGTATTGCCTCTAAATCGTCAAGTTATGTGAATAGATACTTGACCAATAAACCATCCTAGAGCTGTATGCTAAAATGAATAGTTTAAATTTTAATTTGCGATTTTTGTTTGATTTGTTAGAAAGCAGGTTGCTTGCCAGTTTATAGCTCACAAGACCTTACATTCCTATGCATAGTCTTAGTATTTACTTGATGAATTTTTTTTCTTGTATTCCCTTATATAAATAACTGATGGTGGTATTTCTCAAATGTTATCTAATCAAGTGACTTTCAACTTGCTGATTTTTCGTGTTAAGTTAGTTTTGTTCGATGAATTAGGTTTTTTTTTTTTCTTGCCTGTTATTTTCATCCTACTGCGGTAGTTTGTGTACTCAGGGTGTACAAGAGCCCTTTTAAAATGAAACTCGTGTCTCCACAGCTACTTATTACTGTGGCATTCAATCAACCTGTTAAGCTTTATTCCATGAAATTTCAAGGACCAGATAATGGTGAGTAAAAGATAGCTTTTCTTTAAACTAACTTCCTGCTTTGTAGAACTGTTAGCATAAAATTAAAACTTTTTATTAAGTAGAGGTAGGTTTTTTGGTTTTTTTTTTTTTTTTTTTTTTTTGGGAGACAGAGTCTTGTCCTGTTGCCCAGGCTGGAGTATGGTGGCGTAATCTTAGCTCGCTGTAATCTCTGCCTCCTGGGTTCAAGCAATTCTCCCACCTGTGCCTCCCGAGTAGCTGGAACTGGGACTACTGGCAGGCACTACCACGCCTGGCTAATTTTTGTATTTTTAGTACAGGATTTCACCACTGTTGGCCAGGCTGTTCTTGAACTCCTGACCTCAGGTGATCCACCCACCTCAGCCTCACAGAGTGCTAAGATTACAGGTGTGAGCACTGCGTCTGGCTTGTTTTGGAACAAAGTAAGATATAAATGAATGGGTAAATAATGTGAGATTATTAGGTACTAAAAGTGTGAAAGAAAGAGAACTTAGTTATTTTTATACTTTTTTATTTTAACATTTGTTTCCTTTTAATCTGAGAAGTGCTAAATGCGTTTTTCCAACTATTCTAAAACTGTAGATTTTGAGCAGCCATATTTTAGAACCAAAACTAAAAGATTTATTTCAAACCCCTTTTGTTTTAAGTGAGAAAACTGAGGCTCCAGATATTCCTGTTTGTGCCCTATTAATAGTATCATCTTTTTTATATCGATGCATGTAAATATGATTGTGCAGACTTAGGATTTCTCTTCTAAAATAAAGAATTTTCCTTTTTTACCCCCCCATTTTTTCTTTTTCTGTTAAGCATTTTCTGAGGGGTAATAGGGGAATGGAGACTAGGGTTCGATATTTTTTTGATTGATTGGAAGAAATAGCCAAGGCCTTATTTAGAAGATAGCTTTTTCTTATTTGTTGTGTTAAATTTTTATGTTAATAATTTTTTATTAATAAAATTGTACTTTTACTCTGAAATTACGAAGTATTTCTATAAGCAAATGCTGCAGAAATGAGTCTTACTTTTCCTTCTTCAGTCACAAAATATGAGTGTTAAATTGTTCCTTGAAGTTAAAGGGATTAAGGCATTCTATACATGGGACTTTACCACTTAGCACATCCTAATCTAATCCCTAAAATGAAATTTGGCAATTCTTATTAATTTTCTTTTGGCTAAATGTTGTCACTGATAAGGCTCTCCTCCTAAATAACTAAATGTACCAACTATTGGCAACTATAAGATCTAGTTCAAATGCTATTTTATGAAGCTTTTTGTTAACCTACATATATTGTCAGAATCTGTTGTCACCTTCCTTGTACCTCCTCTCCTGTGGTATTTTGTTTATTGTAGCATGTCTTTTGTAGTTGGGGGCAGGGACTTGCTCTGTGTGTATGTGTTTGTTTTAATCTTATATTCCTAATATTTACCACAGTGTTAGCTAGGCCGAGAAGGAACAGTAAACGTGTATTGGAAAATAAAGGATTGGCTGCCTGAATACTCGGACTTTTGTACAAGTTCTAATAATGGAGTTATTTGAAGTATATGTATATTGATTTGTGTGTGTCTGTGTGTAGTGTGAGTGTTGTGGTAAAGGGAGTATAGTATATTTGAGGTTTTTAAACGTTTCATTTTATTCTACCATTTTATAGGTCAAGGCCCTAAATATGTAAAAATTTTTATCAACCTACCCCGATCTATGGATTTTGAAGAGGCAGAACGAAGTGAACCAACTCAAGCTCTGGAACTGACAGAGGATGATATTAAAGAAGATGGCATTGTTCCACTTCGTTATGTTAAGTTTCAGAATGTTAACAGTGTAACTGTAAGTAGCATTTCATCTATATGTATTTAATAGGTTTGTGAGTAACAACACTATTTTCAGTATCCTAGGTGAGTCTAAGTGATTCTTTAAAGTGGTATTTATCCACTCAATTTGAAATGAGTAAAATGTATAATAGAATAAATTTTCTTCTTTTAATTTATGTACCCTAAACAGGAAGGACAGATTGATTTTTGAATATTTGTGGGTTTTTGTCAGTTATTTTATATGTATATGGTAACTTTTGCTAGAAGTTTATTCTATAACTTGATACTAAAACTGAAGATATTTGTGCTTTATTCTTTATACCTGGTAATAAGTAGTGATGCGTTTGTAAAATCCTTTTTACTTTTATTGAAAGTGTAGTGGTCATGATCTTAGTAAAAATGACTTTTTATGTATTTTTTTGAGATGGAGTCTCGCTGTGTTGCCCAGGCTGACTTGAACTCTTGGACTTAAATAATCTTCCCACCTCAGCCTCCTGAGATGCTGGGATTACAGGCATGCACCACTGTACCTGCCTTAAAAATGCTTTTTAAAAAGATAATACTACATTTTATAAGATGACCTAAAGTATATCTGAATTTTTTCTTCCTTTGAGGCAGGTTCTTGCTTTGTTGCCCAGGCTGGAGTACAGTGGCATGACCTTGGTTCAGTATAGCCCTGACCTGCTGGGCTCAGGTGATCATCCCTAAGCAGTTGCAACTGCAGGCACGTGCCACCACACCCAGCTAATTTTTTATTTTTGTAGAGATGAAGTCTCCCTGTGTGGCCCAGGCTGGTCTCAAACTCCTGGGCTCAAGCAGTCCTCCCACCTCGGCCTCCCAAAGTGCTGGGTTTACAGGCTTCAGCCACTACACCCAGCCTTTCTGAAGATTGACTAGTGCTTGAGATGATTTTAAGTCATGTGTATTAGATGTCATTATTAAAGTGCCACTCATAAGAATGACCTACTTTTTAGCAGTTATTAATTGCTTTTAAAAAATTTAGCATTGAAACCCAGCTCATGCTTCTCACCTACAGTCATTTAGAGGAATGGGTAGGACAGTGAGAAAAGAATAGTAGAATATTTAGAAAAAGAAAGTAGGAACCAGCACAGAGCCACTGAGAATGTCATGCCAAACTGCTACAATTTGTTTGTTGTGATGGAATAATTCTATTTTTGTAAATTAGAAGAATGCTAAAGTATGTGTTCATTTAAGAATGTTTTTGAGAGTTTCACAGAATATACGTAGCAGTAGTATGAAGAATTATAATTGGCTGGATGTAGTGGCTCACTCCTGTAATCCCAGCATTTTGAGAGGCTAAGATGGGCAGATTGCTTGAGCCCATGATTTTGAGACCAGCCTGGGCAACATGGTGAAACCGAATCTCTGCAAAAAATACAAAAAGTCGCTAGGCATGGTGGTGCACCTGTATTCCCAGCTACTCTGGAGGATCACTCGAGCCTGGGAGATTGAGGCTTCAGTGAGCCGCAATTGTGTTGTTACACTCCAGCCTGGGCAACCAAAAAAAAAAAAAGAATTATAATCAAGTTGAGTTTTAAGTATTAGAAATATCCTATTCAAATGAAATCAAAGAAAATGGTTATATTAAACTTAGTGTACTCGTTATCAAATATTTTCTTGAAATAATATATGGCTGCCTTTGAAAACTGACCAATGAGTGGCATCTCAGAATGAAAGAAGTATGTTGTTTCAATCACGAGAGGCAATTTTTAATTGGGCATGGTGGTACACTGGTAGTCCCAGCTTCTTGGGATGCTGAGGCAGGAGCATCACTTGCACTGAAGAGTTCAAGACCAGCCTAGGTAACAATGAGACCTTGTCTCATAAAAGAGATAGGTGCCATATTTTAAAGTAGACAGCACCTAGAATATTGTGTTTTTAGAAATGGAGCAAATTTTAAAAATCCAATGTATAACAAAGGATCAATGAGTAAAGCTTTCAGTTTTTAACGTGTTGAGAGGAGTTTTTAAATATAGAGTCAAGCTTAAAAAAAAAATGTGAGGCGCATAGTATTATTTTAGGAGCTGATTCCCAATACTGTTTTTTCTTTTAATGTTCTAGGAAATAGAATGGATACAGGAATAGCGGAAAGAATATAACTTCAGTTTTATTCTCAGTGAAAAACTATAATTTTAATAAAATTTCCAATGTTAGTCTGTCCCATTGTAATTGTTAAATCTTAATACCCTTTCAACATTCTCTGTAAAGAATTTAATTGCTGGGCGCGGTGGCTAACGCCTGTAATCCCAGCACTTTGGGAGGCTGAGGCAGGCAGATTGCCTGAGCTCAGAAGTTCAAGACCACCCTGGGCAACACGGTGAAACCCCGTCTCTACTAAAATACAAAAAAAACACAAAAAACCAGGCGTGGCGGTGTGTGCCTGTAGTCCCAGCTCCTCAGGAAGCTGAGGCAGGAGACTTGCTTGAACCTGAGAGGCGGAGGTTGCAGCGAGCCGAGACGGTGCCACTGCACCCCAGCCTGGGCAACAGAGCAAGACTCCGTCTCTTAAAAAAAATAATAATAATTTGCCGGGCGTGGTGGTTGGCTACTCGGGAGGCTGAGGCTGGAGAATCGTTTGAACCTGGGAGGTAGAGGTTGCATTGAGTCGAGATCGTGCCATTGCACTCCAGCCTGGGCAACAGAGTGAGACTCCATCTCAATAAAACAAGAAAAGGAAAAAAAAAGTATTTAATTGTAACTCCGCCATACTATCACACCAAATTATCATGAACTTGTATATATTGGTGTCTTGCCATGACATCTCTGGAGAAAGAATAGCAGGGCAAACAGCCTTATAATTAATAGTCCTATAGGAGTACTAGTCTTAGTATTATATAATTTAGATTAATTTTTTTTTTTAAGCCAGAGTTTTGCTCTTGTTGCCCAGACTGCAGTGCAGTGGCATGATCTCGGCTCACCGCAACCTCCACCTCAAGCGATTCTCCTGCCCCACCTTCCCGAGTAGCTGGGGTTACAGGTGCCCGTCACCACGCCCGGTTATTTTTGTGTGTGTATTTTTAGTAGAAATGGGGTTTTGCCATGGTGGCCAGGCTGTTCTCGAACTCCTGACCTCAGGTGATCCGTCCGCCTCAGCCTCCCAAAATGCTGAGATTACAGGCATGAGCCACCGCACCCAGCCTAGATTAATTTTTACAAAGAATGGAGAATATTTTTATTAGTAATTTAAGGAAATTGATTAAACTTAAAGCATGTTTGTGAAGAAGGATTGTAATTAAAAATGTAAACTTTTTTGGTAGATATTTGTTCAGTCGAATCAAGGTGAAGAGGAAACAACAAGAATTTCATATTTTACTTTTATTGGTACTCCAGTCCAGGCAACAAATATGAATGACTTCAAACGAGTAAGTTTGCTTAAACGATACTTAGGGATAGTAAAAATATAATTTTAATGGAATAATTTCATGTATCTCAACTGTCATACTTTCTTTTAACCAAATTATTCAAAATCACATCATGTCATAAAATTTTACAAGGCTGAACTAGGATAGAAAGTTCTCCTAACTAAATTTTTAGATATCCAGCAAAGTAATCTTTAATAAAAAATGATGTCGTGACTGATAGTCTTTTAATGAATGACATCAACATAAGGGTAAAAATAATAGTTGGGTTATAGAAAGTGGTTAGTAATAATGGAAAAATGAAAGTAAAATTATTTGAAAGCAGTTGTGAGAATTAAAGAACTTAGTTGATACTAAGATTCTGGTGATTATTTCTGATGAAGTTTTAAATTACTTGAATAATTTTATTTAAAAAATAATGGACTGAGTTTTAATATACTGACATGTTAACTTTCCAAACCATGTTTGTATGCTGAAATAGCACATTTCATGAAATAATGATAAACAGGCAAGTTTTCTAAAGTACTTTTATATATCTTTATGTGTGTGCATATAATTTTCTTTTGAAAAGACACAATTACAAGGTTTGTAAAGAATTAATAGGGTAGGTGGGACCTTTGTTAATCCAGATTAATTCCTTTTGTACGTCCCTGGAACAACTTCTAATGGGCAACAGTTCCCTAAGGTCACTCTTAAATATACAACCACAGATCATCAAAGTGCTACTGAGAGCTTTATCAGTACAGAGCGTTAGTTGCTATATATTCAGTTTAAATGTGGCAGCACAGAATACATAGGCGTCCCACTGTCTCTGATGATTGCATCTGGCAGGCAGTCTAGAGCTTGAGGAAGAGTTTCCTTAGGCCTTGCAATTCCTAGATGAAGAGGCTCCCAAGAGACCCCTGTTGTGGAATTGAAGATGGAGAACATCTTGAACACTCTTACTCTTTTTGGTGGCATCTACAGATCTGACTTTAATTCACTGTTTTTTGTTGTTGTTGTTGTTTTTTTTTTTTGAGACGGAGTCTTGCTCTGTCGCCCAGGCTGGGGTGCAGTGGCCGGATCTCAGCTCACTGCAAGCTCCACCTCCCAGGTTTACGCCATTCTCCTGCCTCAGCCTCCCGAGTAGCTGGGACTACAGGCACCCGCCACCTCACCCGGCTAGTTTTTTGTATTTTTAGTAGAGACGGGGTTTCACCGTGTTAGCCAGGATGGTCTCGATCTCCTGACCTCGTGATCCGCCCTTCTCAGCCTCCCAAAGTGCTGGGATTACAGGCTTGAGCCACCGCGCCCGGCCCTGACTTTAATTCACTTATAGAAAAATGTATTAGATTGCATAACAGAGGATGATCTTACAAAATTGTATGCTGTTTTTACCAAATTGCAAACCTGGACAATAGGTATTTTAACTGGTTGTTTTCCAGTTACTGTTTTCCTGTCTCATAGCGTGATAACATTTTGGGGACCGCAGGAATAATTATGTACTTAGAGCTGTCATGTCTAGATGTTTCACATATGTATTATGAGTCAGAGGAAGCAGAGATTAAGCATCTACATTTTTACGATATGAAATATGTTTTATTGGGAAAATGCGTGAGCAACAAAGACATCTTGGCTGCCTGCTTTGCCTTTTTGAATTAGATATCATTGGACTTGGCTTTAAGTGTGCCTTGTGTGGTTTGTTCTTAGCTTAGTTTTTTATAAGATCTATTACTATAAATCTTACTGTTTTCTCATATCATTTATTTGGCTCTAGTTTCCTGGTTCTCACCTCAGTTTATGCTATTTGATTTTCATTTTTTTTCTGTAAATAACCACCATTCTATCTTGTTCATCTTCTTACCAGCTAGCCATTCGGTTAAAGTTTCTCTACTTTGCATGAATAATTACTCATCTAACTATCTGCCTCCACTTCGTGTTTAACTTCCCCCTTACATCCCTTCTAGCCTAGTGTTTTCTCTTTTCTGACTGTCAGACTACCTTTCTGGGGGCTGTCTTTAGGATAGCAAAGGTGTTAGACTTTTTTTGCTTGAGAGTATCTGTGCTTGTTTTATAACAGCCATTTATTCATTTAATTTTTTTTTAACTTTAAATTATACGGTAGCAGTTCTCAAGCTTTTTGGACTTTGAGACCTCTTTATATTAATACTATTGAAGACCAAAAAGAACTTTTGTTTATGTGGGCTATATTTATCTGATATTTGCCATTTAGAAGTTAAAACTGGGAAATATAAAAAATACTTGTAAATAATGAACACATGTTAACCAATGTTTTTAAATAAAAAATAAGCGTATTTTCTAAAAAACCAATTTGGTAAGAAGAAGAGTATTAATTTAGAATTTCCTGGGGTTTTTTTGTTTTTTTTTTTTGAGACAGGGTTTTGTTCTGTCACCCATGCTGCAGTGCAGAAGCACAGTTATGGCTTACTGCAACCTCAAACTCCTGGGCTCAAATGATCCTCCAGCCTCAGCCTCCTGAGTAGCTGGGACTACAGGCGAGCACCACCACACTCAGCTAATGTTTTATTTGTGTGGGGGGACAGGGTCTCACTATGTTACCCAGGCTTCTCTGTTTACGAGCCTAAAAGCATCCTTTCCTTCTCATATCTGCTTCTGCATTCAGTCAGCTTTCCTGTCACACATCGTATAGCCCCTGGAAAACTCCCCTGGATACTTGTGAAGAGCATGAGAGTCTAAAAGGCAAAAAAACGATTTAGCATTATGAAAATAGTGTTGACCTCCCAGACTCCTTGAGAGGGTCTTGGAGACCACACTTTGAGAACTGCTACAAGAATAATTTGAATACCATAATCTACTCCCTTGTTGGTGTTCTGGGCTTCTTAGCCCCTTGCTTTTAATGTTTAATAAATTTTAATTGATAAGTGATTTTCTTATGTATATTAATATTACATTTTCTTGTAATATTTCTGAATGACATTTGTACTGTAGTCACTCGTCTTTTAGGGTTATTCTTTAAAAGTGAGCTAGTATTTCATTGTTTTTATATTTTACAAAGCAACAACTTCAATTTAGTTAAAAAAAAAAAAAAAGAGGGCTTACATGTGGACTGAAACTGGCCAGCTTAGTCCTTGTACAGAGTTGCTTATTAAAAATTATAATTGAGTTTGGTTCTGGTTGAAGGAAATAATAGATGTGTGGTATGGTATGTTTTGTCCTTATGGTACGATGCTAGTACAGTAGTCTCTCCTTACCCGTTGGGGGGGGCAGTGGGGAGGAATATGTTCTTAGACCCCCCAGTGGATGCCTGGAACCACAGACACTAACAAACCCTACTGTGTGTTTTCCATACAGACGGTTCCCAACTTATGATGGTTCAAGTTTACAGTACTGCAAAATTGATATGCATTCAGTAGAAACCATTCTCTTAAGTGTGGGGCAGTTTTGCGTTTTTGACTTACAGTATTTTCAACTTACAATGGGTTTACTTATTTTTATTTTTTTGAGATGGAGTTTCACTCTTGTCACCCAGGCTGTAGTGCAGTGATGTAGTCTCAGCTCACTGCAACCTCCGCCTCCCGGATTCAGGTGATTCTCCTGCCTCAGCCTCCGGAGTAGCTAGGATTACAGGTGCCTGCCACCACACCTGGCTAATTTTTGTAATTTTAGTAGAGATGGGGTTTCACCATGTTGGTCAGGCTGGTCTCCAACTCCTGACCTTACCACCTGTCTCAGTCTCCCAAAGTACTGGGATTAGAGGCATCAGTCACTGCGCCTGGTCTTTACAATGGGTTTAGTTGGGATATATTACCCTATCGGAAGTGGAAGAGTATCTGTACATATATACATACCGCTGATAATGTTTAATGTATAAATTAGGCACAGTAAGAGATTAACAACAAAGCCAGAGCATGGTGGCTCACGCCTGTAATCCCATCACTTCGGGAGGCCAAGGCAAGAAGATGACTTAAGTCCAGGAGTTCAGGACCAGCTGGCAAACATAGGAAGACTCCATCTCTATTTAAAAAAAAAAAAAAATTATCCATGCAAGGCGGTGGGCGCACCTATCGTCCCAGCTACTTGGGAGACCAAGGTGGGAAGATCATTTGAGCCCAGGAGTTCAAGACCAGCCTGATAAACATAGTAAGACTCCATCTCTATAAGAATATACACACACACACAATTACCCAGGCAAGGTGGTGGGCACACCTGTAGTTCCAGCTACTTGGGAGGCTCAGGTGGGAAGATCACTTGAACCCTGGAGTTCAAGGCTGCAGCGAGCTAGGATCATGCCACTCTACTCCAGCCTGGGTGACAGAGCAAAACCCCGTATCAAAAAAAAAAAAAAAGATTAACAACAACTAATAATAAAATAGAGCAATTACAACAATATACTGTGGTTAAAAGTTAACATGCATATGGTCTCGCCCATGCTTGCTCTTTCACTGTCTCAAAATATTTTATTGTACTGCACCATAGGCAGTTGAAACTGCAGAAGGTGAAAGCACGGATAAGGAGGGACTACTGTTCAGTCATGATCTCTGGTCTACAGCAAGTCTATATTCTTGTAGATGGTGGACAAACACAGGGGAAGTTAATCAAAATTAATCAAAGCTTAGTTCAAGGGTCTCTTTGTCCACAGAGTATTCTCAGATGTTACCAGCTAAGTGACTTTTCCTTTTCCTCCTACAATGACTGGGAAAATCTGAGAATACTTTGTGAAGAAAGAGGCCTTCAACTAAGTTTTGAGAGTAGAATTTGTACAGTTCAACAGACAGCTATGGGCACCCTTGATAGAATGGAGAAGTAGGGACCTGGACATGAACTTAGGAAGGTGGAGGATTCATTCAAGGACAGGTCACATATGGCGTGTCTTTTTCTTTTACTCATTTGGTCAGTCTGAATTAGTATATACATAGTAATTAGAATTGAAAATTTCTTTTTTTTTTTGAGACGGAGTCTTGCTGTGTTGCCCAGGCTGGAGTGCAGTGGCACGATCTGGGCTCACTGCAAGCTCTGCCTCCCGGGTTCACGACATTCTCCTGCCTCAGCCTCCAGAGCAGCTGGGACTACAGGCACCTGCCACCACACCCAGCTAATTTTTTTGTAGTTTTAGTAGAGACAGGGTTTCACCGTGTTAGCCAGGATGGTCTCGATCTCCTGACCTTGTGATCTGCCCACCTTGGCCTCCCAAAGTGCTGGAATTACAGGCGTGAGCCACCGTGCCCGGCCTAGAATTGAAAATTTCAAAATAGATTTGGCATATGTTTTATAGGCACAGGGAGGAAAATTATGATGACCACTGTGTAGTGAAGGGTGCTATATAAAATGGCTTAATGAATGATAAAGTAGATCGAATGTTTAGCATTTTTAGTTTATATTTTTATCTTGTGTGAGCTGTTTCTGGATAATTTCAGTTTTCAGTATGTCATTGACTTCCTTATGTCACTAAGATGACAGAAGCTAAGGTAATGCTGTTGAATCTCCAATGCTGATAGAAATCTTAGACAACCTTTCATGCTATTACAGGTTTTAAGGTTAGACTTTTAAGGTTTGGCAGACTAGATACTCCTTCTACTTGTCTGTTTTTGGTTCTTATAGGCATCATGCACACATTATAATCTATACTTTGGCTGTTTGTTGTTGTCAATAGATTTTTTGTATTGCAGCATGAAAAACTTGCCATTGCCATCTTAATTGGAAGTAGATGTTTTTGCTAAAATACGCTCTTTATATGGATTGCTTTATTTTAATACAGAATTTTTAATTAAAATTTTATAATAAAAAATGAGAAATTATAGGGGCTTCTGCTTCTTAGGAAATGAGGTGCATGTGAAAATATTTTTATCACTATAATAAAAATAGACTTTTCTAAACTGGCCATTCACCGTATCAGCTGTTTTTGTAACATTTCTGTCTGTTTATTTTTCAGCTTTTTTAATCCAACTCAAATGAACTAAAAACAGAAGATATTTTAAAATGAAGTAATATAAAGATTGACCTTGTCTTACTCTACTCCCCTCCTTGCTTCTCTGCTCATCTAGCACCTGTCTGCTCTCACCCTTCCCATGTTCTCGCCATTGTTGGTGCAAGATTTCTACAGCTTCTATCATCTGGATCAGCCTTGTTACCTAGGTTTCCTCAACCATCTCTTTCTTCAGATCTCATCCTAGTTGTGTTTCTCAATTGGCCTTTTGTTTTGGCTTTCATTTTGGGCTTGCAACTAGGTGCTTTAATTTTATTACCATACCGTGTTACTCACTAGCCTTTTTACTTTTTTTACTTTCTACCGTTTTATATTTAATTTTGTACTACATTTTGAGAGGTAAAATCACAATAAACTTAAATTGTTATAAGTGGTTTTAGATTTAACTAGTTGTTGAATAATGTTTTAATCCATTCTAAACTTTAAATTTTATTTCCTAGGAACTATAGAATTCTTTTGGAAATCAAATATAGCGGTTGCATCAAGTTCTTTTATATTTGTGCTAGTTTAATATGTTGATTGCGTTTCAGTTGAGGGGTGTTAGTTTTCTTTTCCTCGTTGGAAGGTTACCCCCAAAGTCCTTTTGATGATTGCTTGGGGCGTGTCCTCCGCTTTTGCCCAAGTGAGCTCAAAACCAGTTGAAGGACTTATGGACTGAATATTAGGCTGGGTTAACATATTAATATAGAAGATCAATGGACTCTTTGAATAAATATAAATAAAAAATATTTGAATAAATATGACAGAAACCTAATTTTTATGTACGTAGATTTTGGTTTGTCTGAGGTGTAATATAAAGACTTAAGAATGAATAAAAGAGCTTTACGTTTGGGATGACAATCCATGTTGGAATGTTGAATTTTTTCTTTTTTACAGAAAATACACATTGGCAAGTTGAGAGTTATCAACCTGTGAAACAGTATGCAGATTTGTGTCTTCTGTATCACATCTGCTAGAAGTTTAATTTTTAATATTATTTGTTTTTGTTTTCTTTTGCTTAATCTAATAGCTTTGTGTTTTGTGTTTCCCAAGTAATATAATGATGAATAATGCTCTCAGTGTTTATCAGCACAAAATTTACTTGTGATAGAGATAATGCCACTTCCCCTTCTAGTGGCTCTTAAAACTGGAATTTCTTACTCTTATCCACATTATCTTGTATGAAACTGCCTTTTTATCATCTTGCTAGCTTGTGAGCTTTCTAACATGGTGTCTTTGGACCAAAGGGGAGTTCTTTTAAAGTACTAGAAGTGATTTTTCTCAGGGTGGGAAAAACATTTCTAGGATTGTGTGATTGGGATTTCAGTGGAAAGCTTTCAGGTCTCTCATAAATGATGTTGACCCAGCTATGTTATATTTTAGACCAGACATGTACTGATGACCTTTATGTGTTTTGCTGGTATAGATACTGCCATTTAGAATAGAATCAATTTAAAATACGAAAATTACATTTATAAATGTACACAGAAATCTTTCTACACAAATACACATTCAGTATTTTGCAAGTGGGTTTCTTTAGAGGCATTTTTGCTCTAAGAATACATTATCTAATGATAAACTTTAAGTTTTAGGTAAATTTCTCTATTAGAACATAATTTTCTAACTCTCCTGCACAGAATTTGTTTTCTAGATTTGTTGGTAGAAAACAAATTTTTATTCTTCACATTTTTATGCTGCCACATATATAGCAACCAGAATGTTTTTTATAACCCTCCAGTAGAGGATTTTTCTAATCATTGACAGAAACAAGGTTTATTTGTTTCATTTTTAGTAGTACTCTTACACCAGGGTTTTTTTCTTAAACCAGAAAAAATTAGTCACTTTTAATCTGTTTTCATTGCATGTCAATGTTTTGAGGGGGGAAGTCTGGAAATTTGCTGTGTTGGGCATGAAGACATGAGTTTAGCATACCCTTCTAATTCCAGATTCTTTTGTGATCAACATTCGATTTCTAACTATCTAAAAATAGTATGTCAAATATGTTTTACTCATATAGATCATTTTTAAAATTAACTTTTTTAAACTTTCAACCTTGTTTTTAAAAAATTGCTATACTTAAAAACAAAAAAAAAAAAACTGTATGAAACCAAAAATAGCCTGCATGTGTTTTATGTGTAATTCCTGTGGCTGGGGTGGGAGGAGAGGTCACAGTTTGCTTCAACAGTGAAAATACATTGCATGCCAGAAAAAATCCAAGGATAAAAATTAATACCAAGGTTTTAAACTGAGTACTATATTAGTTTTTTTTAATAATGCATATTTAAAATCAATAGGGTGTACATATAAATTTATTTTTGTCTTTCTAGGTAGTTGGCAAAAAAGGAGAAAGCCACTAAGGTGCAAAAGACACTGGACAACCATATTGCAATCAGATCTACAGCTCCTGGATAATTGCTTGATTCTCGCCAGAGACTGTCAATGTTTCATTCATTGCCATTACCAATAAATCATTGCTTTTGTTCAGATGGTATCACTAGTGTTTCCATTGTAATCTTGACACATGCAATTGTAAATAAAAGTCACTACTTTTGCCAAGCTTAATTTTTGTCATTCTAAATCAGTATTTTCTCTTTCCATGTATTTGAAAATTGGTCAACTTCTGATTTTAGAGGAGAGTTAAATGTCTGGTAGTATATTGATTGAAAGCCAGTTTCTTTAGAAAAGGAGAATTAAGGAGTACATGTGCACACATTCATAGCAAGTGATTTTGGTACGTGAACTTGGAACAGCTAACCATGTTAAATCAGCACTAACTTGCATTTCTATTAAAGGACATTTGGATATCTGAGCTATAGAAATGACTCAAATTTTAAATTAGAAGAAATAAACAGGTTTAATGAGATTTAGCTACTCTTACCTAAAACTTAGCTAGTGGGTCCACAAATTCTTGCTTGGTATATACCAAGATTTTAATCTTTTCTGGTAAACTTTAAAATTTGAGTCAGCCCTTTTTTTTTATTTTTTTAAACTAATAGAAGAATGTGGAAATCAGATAGTTGGGGAAAAAATACAGCACAGGGAATTCAGAAAACAGTAGGAATTGGCCAGGCGCAGTGGCTCATGCCTGTAATCCCAGTACTTTTGGGAGGCTGAGGTGGGCGAATCACCTGAGGTCAGGAGTTCGAGACCAGCCTGGCCAACATGGTGAAACCTCGTCTTTACTAAAAATACAAAAATTAGCCAGGCATAGTGGCGGGTGCCTGTAATCCCGCCTACTTGGGAGGCTGAGACAGGAGAATCGGCTGAACCCAGGAAGCAGAGGTTGCAGTGAGCTGAGATTGTGAGATTGCGCCCCAGTCTGAGCAACAAAGAGCAAAACTCCATCTCAAAAAAAAAAAAAATTATTACCTTTAATCAAGTATGTATTATCCGAACTACCAAAACGTGCAGTGTAAATATACAGAGAACATGTTTTAAGGTTGAAAATGAGGTGCCCAAATAGAAATGTTTAAAAGGTCTTTCACAAAAGGCTGGTAAAATATCTATTCATTACCTTTTTTATCTTAAAATTGTAATCGAAAAAGTATTAGTAGATTTAATTTTAAAATTTGAGTATTTTAAAAACTTTTTAAAGAGTACATAAGACTATAAAATTGTGATTCAGGTAAATTTGAGGGTATTCTTGTCTAGGAATATGGTAGAGATACCATTTGCCTTTGTGAGAGCAGTATATTTATACTTGTTTATGAAAAAATTCTACAGAAGTTTTAGTGTTGAAAGAGTCCCTTTCTGAAACCCAAGTGTCATTGGTTTAGTTCATTTGTATATGGGCACGTTAACTGGTCTGTGATGATGTCTGTATTTTAACACTCCTTACTTAGATCATCTCAGATTAATCACATCTGAAATTAAGGATAAGACTAATACACAGAGTTTTGGTTTACAGTTTTGTATACTTAACCTTTTTGAGTAATTGTTAAAGTGCCTCATCCTAAGTATTGGTGACTGTTTCCTATTTATACTTGACAGTTTGAAAACCCAGTGAAAGAAATTTCATATTTGTAAAGGATTGGGCATCAGATTTATATTGTTTATGTGACTTTTCTATAACAATTGGTTGCAGTATGCAAGCATTACATAATTCAAATTGTAAATAGAATGGTGAAAAATGAATGCTTATAGGTAACTATAACATGTTTCACTTATGGGAAATCTTACTATTCCAAATAAATATGCATAATTGACATTTAAAATATCAAGCTGAAATGATAATGTTTTCCCCTAAAACAGTATATATATATATACACGCATGTGTATATATATAACATTTATATATAACACTGAATTTTCCAGATGAATAAGAGCATTTGAAAAAATGTAACACTAGTTATTTTAACTGAAGTCATTTATGAGTGCATCTAGAAAACTGGTATTTGGTTTCTTGTTCATTTTGTCAGACATAGCAAAAAAGAATCTCATTGTGTATTTTGTTACATTGACATCAGGTGCTTTTGATGAGAAACAGTGAAATACGGTGTTCATAATAGAAACAAAAGTAAAGTATTGCAGTAGGAAGTCTTTGTCAGCTTAATGCTGAAGCCAAGAGTAGTACAAGGTACTACATTCTTGTGCCCATGGCAGGCTTTTATAATCCTCTGAGTTCTTTTTGACATCAAGTCCCACATTGTTCCCCAGTCTCAATATACTGTTGGAGGCAGCGACTTAACAATTAGAGTTGAAACCTGCCCCACATTGTTCCCCAGTCTCAATATTCTGTTGGAGGCAGCCACTTAACAATTAGAGTTGAAACCTGTCTGCCATCCTTTGTCTCAATGTTTGAGGATGTATGCAGTGTTTTTGGCAGCGATTATAGGAATGCTGTTATATATTTGGCCTCAGCAGTTTATTTATGGCTGCAATTAATATCGCTGATCATGGGATTTTAAACCTAAAATAGTTCAGATCCTCCCTTGTTCCTTTTAATGTCTAAAAGCTTTGATTCTGTAATAAGAATAAAGTTTTGGAGTTGAATAAATTAGTTACACCCCTTCCTTTGTAAGCTTTAAAAACATGAAATGTAAGGCTTACTCATATTGCTTGTATTGATATTCATTTAGTTCAATTTAGTAGGTTAATTTTTATGTGAGGTATATCTCTTCTGGAATTGATCATTTGTAATCTTAGACAATTTTTTTTTTTAAGATAAGTAACTTAGAAATCCAGCTGGAAACAGTGGCTCACGCCTGTATTCCCAGCATTTTGGGAGGCCAAGGTGGGTGGATCACTTGAGGTCAGGAGTTTGAGACCAGCCTACCCAACATGGAGAAACCCTGTCTCTGCTGAAAATACGTGGTGGCAGGTGCCACACCCAGCTACTTCGGAGACTGAGGCAGGAGAATCGCTTGAACCCAGGAGGCGGAGGTTGCAGTGAACCAAGATCATGCCACTGCACACTAGCCCAGGTGACAGAGAGAGATTCTGTCAAAAAAAAAAAAAAAAAAAAAATCCATTCACAGAACTGCTAAAGAAAAACTAGAGAAATATTTTGCTCGTTTAGCTTTAAAACTCATTATTAGAGGTGCGTATTTTGCAAAGTTTTCTAAATATGGATTATGCTTTATAATACATATAAAGCAAGTACATATGCATATAGTAGTTAAATAAATTTTAAAATATTGACTATTACCCAGTTAAGTCTATACTTAAGAAGTACAGATGTCATTTTAAGCATGTTTTAAAATTCAGGTTTTATTTTTAGATCAATAAGTTTTTTTTTTACATGCTTAGCACTATAGGAATAAGGACAGTGAAGATTTGTAGGCTAATAAGATTGCTTTCAAACTTTGTGGCCCATGTAAAATTCTTAGTTGGAGAATGTGTCATTAGAAAACTGTAAGATAAAGAGATAACCTTTAGAATTTGAATGTACTAAAGTTGTACACAGCTTGGAATAATATTAAAATCTTAAGGATATGCAATGTTAAAACTGCTAGAGTATTTTTCCTTTGTGCTTGCTATGCTTCTCTATGGAAGAGGAATTTTATTTTGGAATTATTTCTAAGTTGAACAGACCAGAATTAATTGTGGAAACATGATCTGTTGGTTTATAATTGGACACGCATTTGGAGATATTGGCTCATCATACTGCCTAGGAGCAAGATCTGAGGTTTGAATCCCTGCTCCTCCACTTGTTAGCTGTGTCATCTTGAGCAAGTAACATCCTTCAGAGCTTGAATTTCTTCTTGTGTAAAAATAGGAACATCTATCTCTTAGACTTGTTCTGAAGATGCGCCTTAGTTTGTATGTGGAACAAGGATAAGTATCTTCTGTATCCTGCTTTCATCTGTCGCTGCTTTTTAGGCCATCATTACTTACTTGGCATAATGCAGTGCCTCCTTTGTCTCCTTGCTTCTGGTCTGGCCCACCTCATGTATCCTCCGCATGGCTGATGGTTTTCTTTATGGGGTCTCTAGCCTCCCCATGCCCTTCAATGTATTGCAATATATTACCAGGTACCAGAACGTACCCTAATATCTTATGCCTTCCTCTGACCTAACTTTTCCATCTGACAAATTCCTACTAATCCACAAGGCTGAGTCCAAGCAAAACTGATACCGGGAATAATCATAACAATTGTGCACGCCTCCTCAGCTGCCATAGCACCTTGCCATTATTTCATCCAGATACGTATCAGGCTACTTGTAATTATTTGTAGTCTTATTTGGACCACTAGATTGTGAGCCGTAATACAAGGATTTTGTCTGTAGTGTTAAGCCAGTTTATTTGGTTTCTATCATCATTAAATACATGTTGAACAAATTCTCAGGGCCCAAGGGGAGATTGGGGTGAGTCAGAGAGAAAGTAGGAATTTGCAGTTGAGGAAGGTAAGGAAGATAGTTTAGCTGAAGTAAAGGAAAAGTGCATAGTGTGTTCGTAGAGTAGGAGTTAAGTATAAGAGACATTCTAGGGAAGTGAGGAAGGAGAAGAAGCTGGAAGAGCAAGTAGAGACCGTAACGTGGAGCTCCTCTTGTCATGTGAGAGAGATCAAACTTTTATCCTTAATTTATGGGAGGAGCGAGCATAGAGAAGTCCGTGATGTCTCACAAGTTTCTCACTTTTACAATTGAATATAGAAGTAGCTCTTATATTCAGTTCTACAATTGAATATAGAAGCAGAACATTGAGAGGGGAAGATGAACATGGTTTGGGGTACCCATTGCCTTAAAATGCATTTTTGGTATTTGGGTGGTGATGTCTAGTAAGTAAAAAGCCAGGAATGTGATTTTAGAGCTTAGAGCTAGAAGCAGGGAACTAGGAGTTGTTTAGATGATGAAAACTTAAATAGGTATATGAATGGGAATTTTTAGAGAGAATATAAAGGGAGAGAATGAAACTGAGGAGCAAATGTTAGGGAATCCTAAGAAATATTAAAGAGTTGGGAGAAGAGGAGCTTGGAAGGTAGAGTAGTAAACAGGAAAGGGAAGAAAAACAGGAGGTGGTAATAAAGTAGTGTTAATGAATCCAAGAGGGAGCAGTCATCGTCTTCAAATGTGATACTGAAATTAGTTGGGATGTCCAGTTGTTTAATCCATTAAATTGTAGAAACAGTCTTTCTCGTGCTTAATTATAGGAATCATTGATTATATTAATACACTTTTCAGTTGAAAGAAGCATCAGCAGACAGAATTATTCTGAAACCCTTCTGGCAAAGAAATGTAGACGCTTTTATAGTCTACCGTTGAACAGTTTTACATGACACTTAGCAAGGCTTGGAGATGGATAGCACTATTTTGTAAAAGAATATGAAACACTGCTTTGTCATTAAAGGATCATTAAAGTTGTCATTAAAGGATCTTATAATCAGGTGCTTTTTCTCTTGTATTTTGTTTATAGCTTTTGTCCTATCTGTCATCCTAGTACTGTTTTTCTCGATTGTTTTTGTTCTCTTAAAAGTTTCTAATTTCACAAAGATGATTCCTGTCAGAGTCCTGAATGGGTCATTGAGGTGCCTTAGTAATAAGGGTTCTAATTTTGGGGGGCAGTATCAAATATATTGTTAATACCTGCTCTTCTGGGGTTTCCAGTAAAAAGGAACTCCTTCATTAGATACCTGTAATCTCCCTGTGACAAAGTATAGTAGAAATAGTATCACAGTTTCGTTTCCATGGCCACATAATTATCTCAAAGGAATTGACACATTGACAGTATTAAGGACGCTGCTGCATGAGTTTAGCCTTGACTACAGGTGACTTTTACTTTTAAAAGTGGATATTTAACTCAAAACAGACAACGGCAGGGAGCCTGGGCATAAATGCATAGGTCAACTGGAACCACTGGGATAGGCTTGTACAGAGGTGAATAGATGTCCATTAAAAATTCCTCCTTGGCCAGGCGTGGTAGCTCACACCTGTAATCCCAGCATTTAGGGAGGCCAAGGCAGGCAGATCACTTGAGGCCAGGAGTTGGAGACCAGCCAGGCCAACATGGTGAAACCGTGTCTCTACTAAAAATACAAAAATTAGCCAGGTGTAGTGGTGTGTGCCTGTAATCCCAGCTACCCAGGAGACTGAGGCAGGAGAATGGCTTGAACCTGGGAGGTGGAGGTTAAAGTGAGCCAAGATGGTGCCATCACACTTCAGACAGAGCCAAACTCCGTCTCAAAAAAAAAAAAAAAAAAAAAAAAAAAAATTTTTTTAATTTGAATCCAGGAACCGTAAGGGAAAGATATTTGGGTGTTTACATTTTGGGCTTCAATTTTTACCTTTAAAAATTTTTCGGCGGAGTGCAGTGGCTCAGGCTTGTAATCCCAGCACTTTGGGAGGCTGTGGTGGGTGGATCGCCTGAGGTCAGGAATTCAAAACCAGCCTGGCCAACCTGGCAAAACCTCATCTCTACTAAAAATACAAAAATTAGCCGGACGCGGTGGTGGGTGCCTTTAATCCCAGCTAGTTAGGAGGCTGAGGCAGGAGAATCGCTTGAACCTGGGAAGTGGAGGTTGCAGTGAGCCGAGATCATGCTATTGCACTCCAGCATGGGTTACAGAGCAGGACTCTTTGTCTTAAAAAAAAAAAAAAACCTAGTATAAAAATATTAACCTGCATTTTATAGAATTGCTTCATTACTTCCTCATTTTGGTCCAATGTACTTGCTTTACAGAGTGCTCTAAGCAATTGTTACTACGATTCTCTTTAATAAATGTATGCCATTTCAGGAATTAGCTGTTTTATGTACATATAACTTTATCATAATGCTAGTAACTTATTTTATGGAATGAGATAAGCTTCTTTAGAAGATTTACAAGCCATTTGTTATGTATAGCAGTTCTCACCCAGAACAGTATCTCAAATTTATTTTACTATTTTATTTCATTTTTGGAGATAGGGTCTCACTGTGTTGCCAGGCTAGAGTGCAGTGGCACGATCAGGTATATTTATATAAAACATAGATTATTGATTACCTTAGTATAATATTAATCCAAAGTTATTTAAGCCGTATATACGTGCATGTGTACACACACACACGCGCGCACACACGCTAGAAATCCAAACTCCTTTCATGATAAAACACTCAACAAACGAGGAATAGAACATTCTTAACTTGATAACGGCATTTACCAAAAGCCCACAGCTAATATCACTTTATGGTAAGAGACTGGGTACTGTCTGCTAAGCTTAGGATTTTAAAAAAAAAGATGTCTGCTGTCACTGCTTATAGTCAACATTGTGTTGGAGGTTCTAGTCAGGTTAATACGTCAAGAAAAAGAAAGAAGCATCCAGATCAGAAGAGAAGGAGTAAAACTATTCACAGAAGACGTAATATTGTATGTAGAAAATACTAAAGGAATCCACCTAGCACTAATATGAGTTCAACAAGGTTTCACGATAAAGGGTCTATATACAAAAAAAAAAATAAAATCATTTTTCTGCACACAATGAACAATCTGAAAATGAAATTAAGCAAACAATTCATGATAGTATCAAAAGAATAAACTAGGAATAAAAAGATGTGTAAAACTTATACTCTGAAAATTACAAAACATTGTTGAAAGAAATTAAGATATAAGTAAATGAAAACATCCTGTGGTCACGAATCAGAAAACTTTATTAACATGGCAATCCTCCCCAAACTGATCTACAGATTCAATGCAATCTCTGTTGGAATTCCAGCTGACTTCTATATTGAAATTGACAAACTGAATCTAATATAAAATTTCAAAGAATCTAGAATATCCAGAACAATCCTGAAAAAGAAGTACAAAGGAGGACTCACACTACCTGATTTAAAAATTTGTTAAAAACTAATAACAATCAAGACAGTGTCATACTGGAACTATTAAACTCTTATAAGAAAACATAGAGGTAAATCTTCATGACCTTGGATTTGGCAAAAGATTCTTAGATACGACCAAAAGTATGAACAAACAAAGAAAAAGTAGGTAAATTGAAGTTTCATAAAAATTGAAACCTTTTGTGCTTCAAAGGACACCATCAAGAAAGTGAAAAGACAACCTACAGAATGTAAGAAAATATTTAGACATCGTATCTCTGAAAAAGGACTGGTATTTTGACTACGTAAAGAACTCTTACAACTCAATAATAACAAGCCAATGTTTTTTTTTTTTGAGATGCAGTCCTGCTCTTGTCGCCCAGGCTGAAGTGCAATGGCGTGGTCTCGGCTCACGGCAAATTCTGCCTCCTGGGTTCAAGGGATTCTCCTGCCTCAGCCTCCTGAGTAACTGGGATTCCAGATGCCCACTACCACACCTGGCTAATTTTTTTGCTTTTGGTAGAGATGGGGTTTCACCATGTTGGTCAACCTGTTCTTGAACTCCTGACCTCAGGCAATCCATCCTCCTCAGCCTCCCAAAGTGCTGGGATTACAGGCATGAGCCACCATGCCTGGCCAAGAAACAACCCAATTTTAAAAACAGGCAATATGAATTGAAAAGATTCTAGACAGCCTTAGTCATCAGAAAAAAAAGCAATTCAAAACCACAATGAGATACTACTGCATATCCACATACTACTAAATATACCTGATCGTGCCACTGCACTCTAGCCTGGCAACACAGTGAGACCCTATCATATCCACAGGGAAGCTAGAATTGAAAATTCATACAACAACAAGTGTTGGTGAGGATGTGGAGCAGTCGCAACCCTCCTACACTACTGGTGGGGATGTAAAATGGTTTAGCTCCTTTGGAAAACAGTTTGACAATTCTTTATATGATGAAACATAGATTTACCATATGACCCAATCATTCCATTTCTAGTTATATGCCTAAGAGGAAAAAAAAAAATATGTCCACACAAATACTTGTACCTGAATGTTTATAGCAGCGTTATTCATAATAACCACAAAGTGGAAACAACCCAAATGTTCATCAATGGACAAATGAATAAACACAACATGGTGTATCCATCCATGTTGGTCAGGCTGGTCTCGAACTCCTGACCTCAGATGATCCGCCTGCCTCAGCCTTCCAAAGTGCTGGAATTACAGATGTGAGCCACTGTGCCTGGCCTGGGACTTCTTTTAAATGTGGTAGAAATGTTTTAAAATTTATTGTGATTGTGTGCATATCTGAATATACTAAAAACCATTGAATTCTACACTTTAAATGGAGGAACTGTAAGATATGTGAATTATACCTCAATAAGCCTATCAAAAAGGAAATAAAAATAAAAACAATGCAAATATACATGATTAGCATAGTAGTAAATTAGGAAGAGAAAGATTTCATCTGAATGTGACCCTCAGTTTAGAGATTCATATAGTTTGGGTTTGTGTCCCCACCCAAATCTCATGTCAAATTGGAGGAGGGGCCTGGCGGGAGGTGATTGGATCATGAGGGCAAACCTCCCCTTTGCTGTCCTGTGATAGAGCTCTCATGAGATCTTTTTTTTTTTTTTTTAAAGTGTGTAGCACTTTCCCCCTTGCCCACTCTCTCTTCACTGCTGCCATGTGAAGACGTACCTTCTTCCCCTTCACCCTTCCACCATGATTGTAAGTTTCCTGAGGCCTCCTCAGCCATGACTTCTGTGGAACTGTGAGTCAATTAAACCTCTTTTCTTTGTAAATTACCCAGCCTGAGTTAGTTCTTTATAGCATTGTGAGAATGGAATAATACAGAGGTCTTCATATTTGCAATGTTATCTGAACTAAGAAAAAAAACTACACAAGTTCACTTGTACATTGTACATTCAATTTATACTTTTACATACTTGAGTTTTTTTTTAATTATAAGGCAAATATAAGAAATGTTTAAAGTATAATGTTTATGCAATAAAACTTACATGAATGAACAGCAAACTACTTGCAATTTACTTTTGTGATGACATATACAAACACACACACCCCACATGGATAAAAGGCATCATCTATAAACCAAAATCTGAAATTCTGCCATGTTTAATTTGCCCTTTTATTTTATGACTCTTTGATTTTTCATGAAAAATTTTAATTCAGTGAAAACTTTTAAATGTTTTATAAATTCTGTAAATAATAATTTAGATAAAGAAAGGGGTTTAGGGCCTTTTCTGCCCTTTGGTTTTTTTTCTCTCTATCCTTTCAAGGAGTACTAGTTACTAGCTTATCAATGAACATCGCAGTACTTTGCTGTTTACATTTTAGCTCAGTCTCTGAAGCCATTTAAAATTGACATCTATTTTAAGATGAAACTTCGAGAAGGAAAATTCCGGGGGGTGGAGCAAGATGGCCGAATAGGAACAGCTCCAGTCTCCAACTCCCAGCGTGAGCGACACAGAAGACCGGCGATTTCTGCATTTTCAACTGAGGTACTGGGTTCATCTCACTGGGGAGTGCCAGACGATCGGTGCTGGTCAGCTGCTGCAGCCCGACCAGCGAGAGCTGAAGCAGGGCGAGGCATTGCCTCACCTGGAAAGCGCAAGGGGGAAGGGAATCCCTTTTCCTAGCCAGGGGAACTGAGACACACAACACCTGGAAAATCGGGTAACTCCCACCCCAATACTGCGCTTTAAGCAGACAGGCACACCAGGAGATCATATCCCACACCTGGCCGGGAGTGTCCCACACCCACGGAGCCTCCCTCATTGCTAGCACAGCAGTCTGTGATCTACCGGCAAGGCAGCAGCGAGGCTGGGGGAGGGGCGCCTGCCATTGCTGAGGCTTAAGTAGGTAAACAAAGCTGCTGGGAAGCTCGAACTGGGTGGAGCTCACAGCAGCTCAAGGAAACCTGCCTGTCTCTGTAGACTCCACCTCTGGGGACAGGGCACAGTAAACAATAACAAACGCAGCAGCTCTGCAGACGCAAACGACTCTGTCTGACAGCTTTGAAGAGAGCAGTGGATCTCCCAACACGGAGGTTGAGATCTGAGAAGGGACAGACTCCCTGCTCAAGTGGGTCTCTGACCCCTGAGTAGCCTAACTGGGAGACATCCCCCATTAGGGGCAGTCTGACACCCCACACCTCACAGGGTGGAGTACACCCCTGAGAGGAAGATTCCAAAGCAAGAATCAGACAGGTACACTCGCTGTTCAGAAATATTCTATCTTCTGCAGCCTCTGCTGCTGATACCCAGGCAAACAGGGTCTGGAGTGGACCTCAAGCAATCTCCTACAGCTACAACCTACAGCTGAGGATCCTGACTGTTAGAAGGAAAGCTATCAAACAGGAAGGACACCTACACCAAAACCCCATCAGTACATCACCATCATCAAAGACCAGAGGCAGATAAAACCACAAAGATGGGGAAAAAGCAGGGCAGAAAAGCTGGAAATTAAAAAAATAAGAGCGCATCTCCCCCGGCAAAGGAGCGCAGCTCATCGCCAGCAACGGATCAAAGCTGGACGGAGAATGACTTTGATGACATGAGAGAAGAAGGCTTCAGTCCATCAAATTTCTCAGAGCTAAAGGAGGAATTACGTACCCAGCGCAAAGAAACTAAAAATCTTGAAAAAAAAGTGGAAGAATTGATGGCTAGAGTAATTAATGCAGAGAAGCTCACAAACGAAATGAAAGAGACGAAAACCATGGCACGAGAAATACGTGACAAATGCACAAGCTTCAGTAACCGACTCGATCAACTGGAAGAAAGAATGTCAGCGATGGAGGATCAAATGAGTGAAATGAAGCGAGAAGAGAAACCAAAAGAAAAAAGAAGAAAAAGAAATGAACAAAGCCTGCAAGAAGTATGGGATTATGTAAAAAGACCAAATCTACGTCTGATTGGGGTGCCTGAAAGTGAGGGGGAAAATGGAACCAAGTTGGAAAACACTCTTCAGGATATCATCCAGGAGAACTTCCCCAACCTAGTAGGGCAGGCCAACATTCAAATCCAGGAAATACAGAGAACGCCACAAAGATACTCCTCGAGAAGAGCAACTCCAAGACACATAATTGCCAGATTCACCAAAGTTGAAATGAAGGAAAAAATCTTAAGGGCAGCCAGAGAGAAAGGTCGGGTTACCCACAAAGGGAGACCATCAGACTAACAGCAGATCTCTCGGCAGAAACTCTACAAGCCAGAAGAGAGTGGGGGCCAATATTCAACATTCTTAAAGAAAAGAATTTTAAACCCAGAATTTTATATCCAGCCAAACTAAGTTTCATAAGTGAAGGAGAAATAAAATCCTTTACAGATAAGCAAATGCTTAGAGATTTTGTCACCACTAGGCCTGCCTTACAAGAGACCCTGAAGGAAGCACTAAACATGGAAAGGAACAACCGGTACCAGCCATTGCAAAAGCATGCCAAAATGTAAAGACCATCAAGGCTAGGAAGAAACTGCATCAACTAACGAGCAAAATAACCAGTTAATATCATAATGGCAGGATCAAGTTCACACATAACAATCTTAACCTTAAATGTAAATGGACTAAATGCTCCAATTAAAAGACACAGACTGGCAAACTGGATAAAGAGTCAAGATCCGTCAGTCTGCTGTATTCAGGAGACCCATCTCACACGCAGAGACATACATAGGCTCAAAATAAAGGGATGGAGGAAGATTTACCAAGCAAATGGAGAACAAAAAAAAGCGGGGGTTGCAATACTAGTCTCTGATAAAACAGACTTTAAACCATCAAAGATCAAAAGAGACAAAGAAGGCCATTACATAATGGTAAAGGGATCAATTCAACAGGAAGAGCTAACTATCCTAAATATATATGCACCCAATACAGGAGCACCCAGATTCATAAAGCAAGTCCTTAGAGACTTACAAAGAGACTTAGACTCCCATACAATAATAATGGGAGACTTCAACACTCCACTGTCAACATTAGACAGATCAACGAGACAGAAAGTTAACAAGGATATCCAGGAATTGAACTCATCTCTGCAGCAAGCAGACCTAATAGACATCTATAGAACTCTCCACCCCAAATCAACAGAATATACATTCTTCTCAGCACCACATCGTACCTACTCCAAAATTGACCACGTAATTGGAAGTAAAGCACTCCTCAGCAAATGTACAAGAACAGAAATTATAACAAACTGTCTCTCAGACCACAGTGCAATCAAATTAGAACTCAGGACTAAGAAACTCAATCAAAACCGCTCAACTACATGGAAACTGAACAACCTGCTCCTGAATGACTACTGGGTACATAACGAAATGAAGGCAGAAATAAAGATGTTCTTTGAAACCAATGAGAACAAAGATACAACATACCAGAATCTCTGGGACACATTTAAAGCAGTGTGTAGAGGGAAATTTATAGCACTAAATGCCCACAAGAGAAAGCAGGAAAGATCTAAAATTGACACTCTAACATCGCAATTAAAAGAACTAGAGAAGCAAGAGCAAACACATTCGAAAGCTAGCAGAAGGCAAGAAATAACTAAGATCAGAGCAGAACTGAAGGAGATAGAGACACAAAAAACCCTCCAAAAAATCAATGAATCCAGGAGTTGGTTTTTTGAAAAGATCAACAAAATTGACAGACCACTAGCAAGACTAATAAAGAAGAAAAGAGAGAAGAATCAAATCGACGCAATTAAAAATGATAAAGGGGATATCACCACCGACCCCACAGAAATACAAACTACCATCAGAGAATACTATAAACACCTCTACGCAAATAAACTGGAAAATCTAGAAGAAATGGATAATTTCCTGGACACTTACACTCTTCCAAGACTAAACCAGGAAGAAGTTGAATCCCTGAATAGACCAGTAGTAGGCTCTGAAATTGAGGCAATAATTAATAGCCTACCAACCAAAAAAAGTCCAGGACCAGATGGATTCACAGCTGAATTCTACCAGAGGTACAAGGAGGAGCTGGTACCATTCCTTCTGAAACTATTCCAATCAATAGAAAAAGAGGGAATCCTCCCTAACTCATTTTATGAGGCCAACATCATCCTGATACCAAAGCCTGGCAGAGACACAACAAAAAAAGAGAATTTTAGACCAATATCCCTGATGAACATCGATGCAAAAATCCTCAATAAAATACTGGCAAACCGGATTCAGCAGCACATCAAAAAGCTTATCCACCATGATCAAGTGGGCTTCATCCCTGGGATGCAAGGCTGGTTCAACATTCGCAAATCAATAAACATAATCCAGCATAGAAACAGAACCAAAGACAAGAACCACATCATTATCTCAATAGATGCAGAAAAGGCTTTTGACAAAATTCAACAGCCCTTCATGCTAAAAACGCTCAATAAATTCGGTATTGATGGAACGTACCTCAAAATCATAAGAGCTATTTATGACAAACCCACAGCCAATATCATACTGAATGGGCAAAAACTGGAAAAATTCCCTTTGAAAACTGGCACAAGACAGGGATGCCCTCTCTCACCACTCCTATTCAACATAGTGTTGGAAGTTCTGGCTAGGGCAATCAGGCAAGAGAAAGAAATCAAGGGGATTCAGTTAGGAAAAGAAGAAGTCAAATTGTCCCTGTTTGCAGACGACATGATTGTATATTTAGAAAACCCCATTGTCTCAGCCCAAAATCTCCTTAAGCTGATCAGCAACTTCAGCAAAGTCTCAGGATACAAAATTAATGTGCAAAAATCGCAAGCATTCTTATACACCAGTGACAGTCAAACAGAGAGCCAAATCAGGAATGAACTTCCATTCACAATTGCTTCAAAGAGAATAAAATACCTAGGAATCCAACTTACAAGGGATGTAAAGGACCTCTTCAAGGAGAACTACAAACCACTGCTCAGTGAAATCAAAGAGGACACAAACAAATGGAAGAACATACCATGCTCATGGATAGGAAGAATCAATATCGTGAAAATGGCCATACTGCCCAAGGTAATTTATAGATTCAATGCCATCCCCATCAAGCTACCAATGAGCTTCTTCACAGAATTGGAAAAAACTGCTTTAAAGTTCATATGGAACCAAAAAAGAGCCCGCATCTCCAAGACAATCCTAAGTCAAAAGAACAAAGCTGGAGGCATCACGCTACCTGACTTCAAACTATACTACAAGGCTACAGTAACCAAAACAGCATGGTACTGGTACCAAAACAGAGATATAGACCAATGGAACAGAACAGAGTCCTCAGAAATAATACCACACATCTACAGCCATCTGATCTTTGACAAACCTGAGAGAAACAAGAAATGGGGAAAGGATTCCCTATTTAATAAATGGTGCTGGGAAAACTGGCTAGCCATAAGTAGAAAGCTGAAACTGGATCCTTTCCTTACTCCTTATACGAAAATTAATTCAAGATGGATTAGAGACTTAAATGTTAGACCTAATACCATAAAAATCCTAGAGGAAAACCTAGGTAGTACCATTCAGGACATAGGCATGGGCAAAGACTTCATGTCTAAAACACCAAAAGCAATGGCAGCAAAAGCCAAAATTGACAAATGGGATCTCATTAAACTAAAGAGCTTCTGCACAGCAAAAGAAACTACCATCAGAGTGAACAGGCAACCTACAGAATGTGAGAACATTTTTGCAATCTACTCATCTGACAAAGGGCTAATATCCAGAACCTACAAAGAACTCAAACAAATTTACAAGAAAAAAAAAACAACCCCATCCAAAAGTGGGCAAAGGATATGAACAGACATTTCTCAAAAGAAGACATTCATACAGCCAACAGACACATGAAAAAATGCTCATCATCACTGGCCATCAGAGAAATGCAAATCAAAACCACAATGAGATACCATCTCACACCAGTTAGAATGGCGATCATTCAAAAGTCAGGAAACAACAGGTGCTGGAGAGGATGTGGAGAAATAGGAACACTTTTACACTGTTGGTGGGATTGTAAACTAGTTCAACCATTATGGAAAACAGTATGGCGATTCCTCAAGGATCTAGAACTAGATGTACCATATGACCCAGCCATCCCATTACTGGGTATATACCCAAAGGATTATAAATTATGCTGCTATAAGGACACATGCACACGTATGTTTATTGCAGCACTATTCACAATAGCAAAGACTTGGAATCAACCCAAATGTCCATCAGTGACAGATTGGATTAAGAAAATGTGGCACATATACACCATGGAATACTATGCAGCCATAAAAAAGGATGAGTTTGTGTCCTTTGTAGGGACATGGATGCAGCTGGAAACCATCATTCTCAGCAAACTATCACAAGAACAGAAAACCAAACACCGCATGTTCTCACTCATAGGCGGGAACTGAACAATGAGATCACTTGGACTCGGGAAGGGGAACATCACACACCGGGGCCTATCATGGGGAGGGGGGAGGGGGGAGGGATTGCATTGGGAGTTATACCTGATGTAAATGACGAGTTGATGGGTGCAGCACACCAACATGGCACATGTATACATATGTAGCAAACCTGCACGTTGTGCACATGTACCCTACAACTTGAAGTTTAATAATAATAAATAAATTAAAAAAAAAAAATAACCAGAAAAATTATTACTGAAAGAAGACAGCACAGGATTGCAGCATTGGTAATTTTTGCTCAATGTTCCATAAAATACAAATGCAGATTCTTTTAATAAAAAAAGTAAAAGTGGGGAAAAAAAAAAAAAGATGAAACTTCTCCCCCTTTTTAAAAACATTTTTAAAGTTGATATGTGTCTTTCAATTTTTTGTCATCACAGTTTAATTGGCTGTTCTTTCTAAAGAGACTTCTTGCAGTCTATAGAATCTCAGAATCAATGAAATACAGGAGATTCCTTGCCCCTTTTGCTTTTAAAGGGCATTAAAGAAGAGAAAGGGATATTAGGAAAAAAAAGATTAATTTGAACGCAGGGAAATTTGTGATTCAGTTGTACTTTTATAAGTGTTCATATCCATAGAACATTTTCACAGCTCAGTATTTATAATTCTTGAACTAAAAACTTTCACATGCCAAATGAATATTTTAATCTTTCACTTGGAGAATACATTTACAGGTAGGAAGTTATTTCAATGCTTAGTTTTCCAAAATCTTTAGCTTATTTAATGCAGTCACCATTCTCCCGATAGGCTGGTCTTACCTATAAAATAATAAAGATTAGCTTATGTCTTCTGGAGAATAAAGGCCTCAGTCCTTAAAGTGGGCTGTTAACCAGTAAATGTGTAAGGAATGATGTAGTTAGAAAATCATTCATGGATGCTAAACCTAGTGAATGAAAGTTTGAGGAAAAACATGATACATCTCAAAATACATCTCAAAAACACATCTCAAAATACACCTCGCCAAATAACTTAATTTCATGTGAAAAATAGGCAGACTCCACCTTAACCAAGTAAAAGTAAGTTTTCTTAATCTGCCTGGTTGGTCTAACTGCTTAATTGATTTTCATTCATCATTAGAAATCACCTACTAACTCTACTTCAAAAGCCAAAACAATACCTTAAGATTCCTACACCTTAAAATTAGAAACATTATTTTCTTCAGAGTTAAAAAGTAAAGAAACGAGAAGCAACAAAAACTGGGGGGTGGGAGTGGAATTTATATGCAATTATTACTACTTATTCCTTACCACAATTAGGAAAAGCAAATGGCTTTGACAGATGTAGCACCAATGGCTTAAAATACTGCATTTCTCATGCCAGATGTGAGAAAGATTGCTGATTCTCCTAAGAATAGAGGCTTATATCCACATAATTAAATTTCAGAGCTGAAGTAGTTCAAATTCCTGCTGCCCATTTTTAAGGATTTTTGGGCACCAAATTTTACCAAAAACCAAAAACAAACAAACCAAACAAAAACAAAAACAAAAAACAAAAAACAAAAACTAATGATTTCAAGACAGGAACTTCAAGAATCAGAATTTGTTAAATAACACTTTGCTCAAAGGAAGAAAGGTTGGCAAAATGAGTCTGAGAACCTGACCTCCAGACTTATGATTTAATACAGTTTTTAACATGGCATTTTTGAAGATAAGCACAAGACTACATTACAAATAATGTTTTTTAAAATTACAAATCATAACATGGGCATGTTACAAATCAACGTCTAAGCTCCTTTCTTGAACACAGATCTGAATTTGTTTTCAATCTAATGTCATACGAGAATTATCTGTCAGGAGCTTTATCACAACAGATTCTAAATTTCTATATAACTTAAAATGAAGTGATTGAATACTTTATATAAAGTTTTTTTTATTAGATAATGCTTTAGATAAAGGCTTTATCTATGGTCTTTGGTCTTTGGTCAATGTTATAAACTAGCACTGAATCTAGACGGACAGTCACACATGCACACATATACCCTTAAGAAAAAGGTAACAGTAATCACAGTTTTTATATTATGTAAATATATGTGGTGTTGATAATTTTCTCCCTGCATGAAATTGCCTCCTCAATGGACTTCTGGTCTTATGATCTTCCTTGGACTGGTATGGAAGTCTAATTTTCTATGCTGTCCCCCGGCTACCCCTTCAAAATGTAGTTGTGAATTAGCCGGGAGTGGTGGCATGTGTCTATAATCCCAGCTGCTCGGGGGGGCTGAGGCACGAGAATCACTTGAACCTGGAAGGTGGAGAGGTTGCAGTGAGTTGAGATAGTGCCACTGCACTCCAGCCTGGGCAATAGAGTGAGACTCTGTTTTTAAAAAAATAAAGAGAAAAAATGTAGTTGTGTGTAAACTTCTTGAAGTTGAATCCTTCTTTAATTTTTCATGTACTTTCACTGAATATTGAAATGATAGAATTAAAACTGACATTCGAGATGAACTAGAACTCACTCTGCACACTGAACTATATCCTCAGATAACTTCTAGTTTCCAAGTGTACCTCAATTAGTGTTGTTTAACCAGGGAGAGCAGTAGGAATATTGTTTCCATGCCAATGTAAAATAATATCTTATAAAATTTTATCTTCAACTCATGCTGTTGGCCCTATTATTTTTAAAAATGTTCACTCTTCTATGATATTACCTCTCAGCTTTGGGTTATCTGCCTATAAATATCCTTTCACATTTAAAAATCTCAAAGCAAGGAAATATTGTTGATCCACCATAATGTGCCTGTAACTTAAAAAGGCATTTTTTTTTAAGTTTTCCAAAAAAAATTGGGTACTTACACATTTTAACCTGACACTGATTCTGGAGAATTACCCGCAGTTTGGGGTTTTCTGATACTTCCTTGTGATAAGATCCGGGTTATACATGTTTTTGGAAATACTACCAAAGTGATGTTGTGCCTTTCTCTGCACATCTTTTCAGGATGCACATGGTGTCTGTTTCAATATTGGTGATGTTAGATTCGATGACTTGGTAAAAGTGGAGTCTGCCAGTTTTCCCTTTGTAATTAATAAGTACTTTGGGAGGCTGAGGTGGGCAGATCACCTGAGGTCAGGAGTTTGAGACCAGCCTGACAAACATGGTGGAAACCCTGACTCTACTAAAAATACAAAAAATTAGCTGGGCGTGATGGCATGCACCTGTAATCTCAGCTATTTGGGAGGCTGAGGCAGGAGAATTGCTTGAACCCGGCAGGCAGAGGCTGCAGTGAGCTGAGATCACGCCACTGCACTCTAGCCTGGGCTACAGAGTGAGGCTCCATCTAAAAGAAAAAAAAAAGTATCTTGAAAGCTATTTTGAGATAAGTGGATATCCTTTTCCTTATCAACATTTCACTTGCTAATTTTAGCATCCATTAATGATTTTCTAACTCCATTCTTCCATCTTTCCACTGATAGTTTACCATATGAAAGACCTTTTCCTTTTCCCCTGTTTGTTGATTTATTCACTTAATATTTATATCAGCACAGGCTTACGGATTCTAATTTTTAAATGGGTTATATCATTTTTTTTTTTTGATGCTTATATTGTCCCAGATTTGTTCTGTGAGAGCCTCTGCCAGTTGGCACTCATGTTGTTTTGACATGTCCCCAAGATCCTTTGAGTAATTTTTAAACTTTGTGGCATAAAGTTTTCCAAGTTCTTTCTCTATTCCCTGCCACCCCCATCTCCTGCCCCTAACCCAAGCCTGGAATCAATGATTAGAGAATGATGCTGAGAAACCAAGATCTGAGTGTTAGCTGTGTTTATTCCCACTTGTATGTCTTTGCTTCTAGGCCCTCTTAATGGGCAGAGATAGGAAATGGAATAGAATAGGGTGAAATATTTACACACATATGTAAACAAACACATTTTTATTTATTTCAATATCCTGTTTTTAAAAAACAACTTCATACTGATGCCTTCCTTCAAGTCCAATCCAACAGCACAGAGAACATTCTAGACTTCCTGTCTGTATTTGCAAGTCAATTTCTCATATGAAAAACTGGCTACCATTATCCTCAGTATATTGACACATTTGCTCAAGCCAAGAATACAGGAAATAGTTTTAAAGTTGCTAATATATACCCCAGAAAATTGAAACCTACTAACTAGAGTTTATTTATTTAGTGTTTTATAAAAGTAAAATTTATGTACCTTGAAATGCACAAATTATCATATGCATCAAACGTCCAATTAATTATATTCTTTCCCTATTAGTCCTCCCAGCCTTAAAACCAATCACTCTTTTTGATGTTTTCACCATAGATTTGTTTTGCTTGTTCTAGAACTACATATTAATGAAATCATAAAACATGTATTCTTCTGTATCCAACATCTTTCCTTAGCAAATGTATGTGAGATTATCCATGGTGTTGCGTGTTTCAGTAGTTTTTTTTTTTTATTGCTTAGTAGTGTTTCATTGTATGTATGAACATGCCAATTTATTTATACATTCACCCAGTGAAGGACATTTAGGTTGTTTCCAGCTTTGTTCTATTACTAATAACGCTTCTATGAACTATCTTTTACAAGTCTTTTTGAGGATGTAGGCTTTTGTTTTTCTTGGCTAATATCTGTAGAATTACTGGATCAAAAGATAGGTGAATGTTTAACTTTAAAAACAAACTGCCACATCTTTTCCAAGAGTAAATGACCCATTTTACACTCCAGCCAATATTGTACGAGAGGTTTAATTGCTTTATATCCTTGCCAGTGTTTGGTGTTTCAGTCTTTTTAACTTTAGCCATTCTAGGGGGTATATGCAGGAGTTTCATTATGGTTTTAATCTGCACTTTTCTGATGACTAATGATGCCAAGTATCTCTTCATGTGTTGATTGGATTTTTTTGCTTTTATTGTGAGTTTTAATTGTCATAATAATTGTACATATTTATGAGACACAGTGATATTTTGATACATGTGTATACCATGCATAATTGGCATATTCATCATCTCAAACATTTATCATTTATTTGTGTGGGACATTCAAGATTTGTTCTAGATATTTGAAAATATATGATAAATTGTTAATTATATGGCTGGGCGTGGTGGCTCACACCTGTAATCCCAGCACTTTGGGAGGCTGCGACCGGAGGATCGCTTTAGTTCAGGAGTTTGAGACCAGTCTGGACAACATGGTGAAACCCTGTCTCTACAAACAATTCAAAAATTAGCTGGGCATGGTGGCACATGCCTGTAGTCCTAACTGATTGTGAGGCTGAGGTGTCGAGGCTGCAGTGAGCCAAGATTGAACCACCACTGCACTCCAGTCTGGGTGACAGAGTGAAATTCTGTCTCAAAAAAAAAAAAAAAAAAAAGTTAATTATAGTCACCCAGTAGTGCTATAGAACACTAGAACTTATTCCTTCGACCTAGCTGTAGTTTTGTAAAACTGATTTTTTTTATTGGGTAGTTTGTCTTTTCATTATCGCATTATAGGATTTCTTTATGTATAGATGCTCCTTGACCTATAAAGAAGGTATATACGGATAAAGCTAAGTTGAAAATGCATTTAATACCCCCATGAGCCCATCATCAAGTTGGAAAATCATTAAGTCAAACTACTGTAAGTCAGAGACCATCTGTATTCTGAATACATATACTGTATTAGATGATAGTTTTGTGAATATCCTCTTCCAATGGCTTGCCTATTCATTTCCTTAATGAATAGACAAAAATTTTGAATAGACATAATTTTTTATTTTGATGGCATTTAATTTATACATATTTTTCTTTTATAGTTATAACTTTCTAGATCCTGTCTAGGAAATCTTTGGTTACTCACAATTCACAAACATATTCTTGTATGTATTCTTCTGAAAGCTGTGAACTTTCATTTTTTATGCCTGTATTAGTCCATTTTCATACCGCTGTAAAGAACTTCCTGAGACTGGGTGATTTATAAAGGAAAGAGGTTTAATTGACTCACAGTTCAGCATGGCTGGGGAGGACTCAGGAAACTTACAATCATGATGGAAGGCAAAGGGGAATCAAGGCATCTTCTTCACAAGGCAGTAGGAAGGAGAAGTGCCCAGCGAAAGAGGAAGAGCCCCTTATAAAATCATCAGATCTTATGAGAACTCATTCACTATCACGAGAACAGCTGGGGAAAACCATCCCTGTGATTCAATTACCTCCATCTGGTCTCTTCCTTGACATGTGAGGATTATGGGTATTATGGGAATTAGATTCAAAATGAGATTTGGGTGGGGACAGAAAGCCTAACTGTTTCAATGTCTATGGTCCATCTGAAATTAATTTTTGTATGTGGTGTCAAGTAGGTAAAGGTTCATTTTTTTATCCACAAGACTATCAAGTTTTGTAGAATGTTAGAAAAACTTTCCTTTCTTCATTAAATTGCTTTTGCAACTTAATAAAAAATAATTGACTATATAAATGTGTTTCTGGACTCTCTATTCTGTTTCGTAGATTTATTTGTCCACCATTATGTGACTAGCACACTGTCTTGATTACTGTAGCTTTGTAGTGTGTCTTGAAATCAGGTAGTATAATTCCTGTATTTTTTTTTCTTTTTTTCTTTTTCTTTCTTTTTTTTTTTTCAAAACTGAGTCTCGCTTTGTTGCCCAAGCTAGAATGCAATGGCACCATCTCAGCTCACTGCAACCTCTGCCTCCCAGGTTCAAGTGATTCTTCTGCCTCAGCCTACCAATTAGCTGGGATTACAGGTGCCTGCCACCACACCCAGCTAATTTTTGTAGTTCTAGTAGATCTGAGGTTTCACCATGTTGGCCAGGCTGGTCTCAAACTCCTGACTTCAAGTGATACACCCGCTTCGGCCTCCCAAAGTTCTGGGTTTATAGGTATGAACCACCACTCCTGGCTACTTACTGTAATTTTCTTCTTGAGATTGTTTTAGTTATTCTAGGCCCTTTGCATTTCATTTTAGAATCAGCTCATCAAGTTCTTTTAAAAAAAAGCTTTCTAGTTGGATTACCTTGAATATGACAACTTAACTATATGGAGTCTTCCAATCTATGTATATAGTAGGTATGTATCTATATCTACTCATATACATAGGTAGATATAAGTATATAGATATGTGTATTAATATATGCATCATAGATATGTGTATTAATATATGTATCTATAAGATATATCTATATATCTACATGTAGACGTATACATATAAGTGTAATTTCCATTTATTGAGATCTTTAATTTCTAAATGCATTGTTTCACAGTTTTCAGCATGGAGGCCTTTCATTTATTAGACTTAACATTTCGTTTTTCAATTGTTTGTTGCAGGTATATACTAATACTGTTCATATTTATATATTGACCTTTAATCTATCATCTTAATAAACACTTTTATTAGTTTTAATGGTTTTTATGCCCTTCTTATTATTTTCTATGTAAACAATCATGTCATATGCAAATAGTTTTAAATATTCCTTTCGTAAGTTTGCCTAAGTTTGTACCTTTGATTTCCTTTATTGGCCTTATTGCAATGCCTAGGAATTTCAGTACAATATTAAATAAAAGTAGACAAAGCAGATAATCCTGCTTTATTCTTGATCGTAGGGGGATAGCATTCAGTGTTTCACTATTAGAAGTTGTTAATTGTAAGTTTTTAAAAAAAGTCCTTTATCAAATTAGTTTCTTTCTATTTCAAATTTTCTTGAAGTTAAAAAAGAATCATGAATTGGTGATTAATTTTGCTGAGCACTTTTTCTGCATCTATTGAGATGATTATGTGTTTCTTTGTTTTGTCAATATGGTGAATAATGTAAATCAATTTTTAAAATATTAGACCAACCTTGTATTCCTTGGATTAACTACTTTTGGTCTTGATGAAATATTATTTTCATATATTGGTCAATTAAATTAGCTAATAGTATAATAGGGATCTTTTGTGTCTATGGTTATTAATGATATTTCTTTACTGGGTTTTGATATCAGGGTTTTTCTGGTTATACTTTAAATGTTACATAGAACTCACCAGGTTTTGGTGAGAAGCTTTTAAAATATATATGCATTTAAAAATACATCTTTAAACATATAAACATTTAGAAGTACATCTTTAAATATGTGTACATATAAAAACACCTATTTTATATATTTGATAGCTATTAGGGTTATTGAGATTTTCTACATGACCTTGAGTTTAACTTTCTTGTTGTAATTAAAATTGTAAATTTTATTTTCCAAGAGATTTGTCTTTCATTTGCCAAATTTATTAGCATAAGGTTTTAAATAATAATCCCTTATTATCCTTGAATGTCTGAAAGATCTATAGTGCTGACTGGCTTTTCATTCCCATTTTTGGTAATTTATCTTTTTCTCTCTTTCTCTCTCTTTGTAAAGTAAACTGGTAAATGGAGTTATCAATTTTATTAATCTTCACAATTGTTTTGTCATTTTAAAATTTTATTGATTTACATACACACTTCTCTTTATTATTTTCTTGTTTCTACTTAAATTTGCTTTTCTTTTTCTATCTTAATGTAAAAACTTTGATCATAAATAGTAATTTTTCTTCTTTTCTAATATAAGCATTTAAAATTATAAACTTCCTACTGAGCTATGCTTGCTACTGAGCTAAGCTTCAGTTGCACATAAAAATTTTGGATGTTTTTAAATCATTACTTAATTGAAAATATTTTCTAATTTCTCTCATAATTTATTCTTTGATTCATGGGTAATTTTGAAATCTATTGTTTAATTTCCAAATACTTTGGAATTTTCCAGATATCTTTTTTGTTGATTTTTGATTTAATTCCATTTTTGTAAGAGAACATACTCTAACATTTTGATCTTTTAGAAATTTTTGAGACTCGTTTTATGTCCCAGCATAACAGTTTATCTTGATGAATGTTCTATGTGCACTTCAAAAGAATGTATATTCTGCAGTTGTTGAGTACTTTATAAATTATCAATGAGATCAAGATGGTTGATGATGTCCTTACTTTAGTATTTGTTATTCTATTAAATCCTTCCACCTCCTTTTTTCTTTTTCTTTTTCCCTTTTTTTTTTTTTTTTTTTAGATGAAGTCTTGTTCTGTCACCCAGACTGGAGTGCAATGGCATGATCTCGGCTTTCTGCAACCTCTACCTCCCAGATTCAAGCGATTCTCCTGCCTCGGCCTCCTGAGTAGCTGGGATTACAGGCGCACACCACCACACCTGGCTACTTGTTGTATTTTGAATAGAGATGGGGTTTCGCCAGGTCGGCCAGGCTGCTCTCGAACTCCTGACCTCGTGATCTGCCTGCCTCGGCCTCCCAAAGTGCTGAGATTACAGGTGTGGGTCACCATGCCCAGCCCCACCTCCATTTTTCTGAGACAGAGTCTCACTCTGTCACCCATGCTAGAGTGCAGTGATGTGATCCTGGCTCACTGTATCCTCGATCCCTCAGGCTCAAGTGATCCTCCTGCCTCAGCCCCCACAAATAGCCGGAGTACAGGTGCACACCACCACACCTGGCTAATTTTTAATTTTTTTGTAGAGATGGAGTCTTGCCATGTTGCCTAGGCTAGTCTTGCACTCTTGGGCTCAAACTATCAGCTGCCCTGGCCTCCCAAAGTGCCGGGATTATGGGTGTGAGCCACTGGCCCAGACTATTCTGTTAAATTTTGAGACAGCAGTGTAATAACTCCAACTATGACTGTACATTTGACTTAAGCATATATACCTTATGTGTTTCTGATGGATTGACTTTCTAATCATAAATGTCTCTCTGTATCTCTGGTAATACTCCTTGTCGTGATGTTTATTTTGTCTGAAGTTAATATAGTCCTTCTATCTTTATTCTGATTGTTTTCATGGCATTGCTTTTTCCATTTTTTTACTTTCCGTGTATCTGTATCTCTGTATTTCAAATATGTCTCTTGTGGAAAGCAATTAGATGGGTCTTTCTTTGTTAATCCAGTGTGAAAAATCTCTGCTTTTTAAAATTGGAATTATTCTATTTACATTTAGAGTACTTATTGATATGATTTGTTTAGGTCAACCATTTTGCTATTTGTTTTCTAGTTGTCCCATCTGTGTTTAGTTTTTCTGTTCTTTTTCACCTGTGTCCTTATGTGTTAATCAGAATTTATCATAATTCTCTTTAAATTTCTCTTTTTTATGATTGCTCTAGGGAATGCATCATGTATCTTTAATGTATCACTTAGATTTAATATATTAGGCTACTTTACATAAAATATAGGAAACTTGTAACTTTATGGTTTTACTTAGCCTTCATCAATTGTGCTAATATTATCACATATATTATAATTTAAATGTTATAAACTCCACAATATAGTATTATAATTTTTACTTAAGTCTTTTAACAGTGTGAAAAATCATTTGCCCATTTTCTGTTCCATTTTCTCTCTTCTTTCCTTAATTCCAATTAAATGTATACCAATCCTTTTTACTGTGTCTTACCATTTCTTCTGTGTTTTCTATCCTTTTACTTTTTTGCATTGCAGTCTACATATTTTCTAATGATACATCTTTCAGTTCTCTTATCATCATCTGTTGGTGTTCTAATCTGTTAAATTTATCTATCAAGTTCTTAATTTCAGTATTTACACTTTTCATTGCTAGAATTTTTATTGGATTCTTTTCAATATATTCCAATTCTCTAATGATATTCTCCGTCTTTTTATATAATTAAAAAAATTTCCCATGTCCATTTCCACATAGCAATTGTACTTATTTTAAAGTCCTTTCTGCTAACTCCAATATCTGAATCAGTTTTGGGATTGTTTCTACTTTCTGGTTTTTTTTCTCTTGGACTTTGGTCATTTAGTTCTATCTGTTGTCATGCCTAATATATTTTATTAGTATTTATTTAATATCTATTGCATTTCAGACATTGCATATGAACAATTGTAAAAGGTCTGGGTAATATTATCTTCCTACAGAATGGATTTACGGTGGGCATAGTGGGGCAGGTTACCTTATCCAATGAGTAACTAAGCTGAGTCCAGGCAGCCTAATGTGTCAGGCTGGTGAAAAAGGAATTTCAGTTTAAAAGTAATAGCAAAAACTGAAATTACTTTTGTGCCAACCTGATAGGTACTGAGGCCCCTTCCCTGTAAGACTGAACTTCAATTGTTTCTCCTTGACACTGTGAGACTGAGGAATACTCATTTTTCAGAGTTTTCTAGATTTCTTACCTCTAATCTGATACAGTTTCATTATTTGGCAAATGTCTTGAGGAAAAAATCAGCCGTGTGTCAAGATTTGTTCTCTACTTCTCTCTTCTTGCTGAGATTTTGGATCCTCAAGTCTCTGACTTCTGTCTCTCTAGATCTGGGAGATGGCCAAAGGCTCTCTGGTTTCTCTGCCTCCCAGTAGTGGCCTTTTGCCTGTATCCTTTGTCCAGACTTTCAGCTGTATCCAGTGAGAGAAAAACGTACCTGCAGAAGGTTGACTTACCTTTCAACAGTTCCTTCCTCTGTGAAATCAGCCCGTTAAATTTTGGTTGCCTCAAGAGGGCTCCAATGTGGATGCAATCACATTTTATCTAGTTTTTTAGTTACCTTCTTGGGCCAGAAATTACTTTGTCATAGCTGGATAAAGCAGTCTAAATATAGCTATTTTAAAGTTTATGTCTGAATATTCAATTATTTGAGTCCTTTTGAGTCTATTTCTATGGACTGTTTTTTCTTTTCATTTTTATTCATGTCTTTGATCTTTTTAGTCATCTTTTAAAAAACAATTTAGATATAACTGACACAATTAATTATACAAAATTTGTGCACAATTTGATATATTTTACGCTATGTTCATCTGTGGTACCATGACAACAGTGAGGAAAGTGAACATATCCCTCACACCCAGTATTTCCTGTGCCCTTCATAATCCCTGTTGTCTTCCTTCTCAGGCACCCACTGATCAGCTTTCCGTCACTATGGATTAGTTTGCATTTTTTGGAATTTTTTTCCAAAGGATATTTTCCAAATATTTTTTAGAATTTTATATAAGTACAATTATACAGTATGAATTCCTTTTTTCTGACTTATTCAATCTAATTATTTTTAAATCCATCCATCTATGTTGTTGCATGCATTAATAGTTTATTCTTTTTTTCTTCTTGTAGTGGAGACTTACTCATTTAAATATATGCTTTAAGGCATATTTACTTCTAGGGGAACTGGCTTAACTACCATACACAAGGCCTGTTTACTGTGGTGTAGAAGACCAAATGTTTTCTAGTCTTTTCTTTGTCCCATTAGCTATTCAGAAATACATCTATTAATTTCCAAACAGATGGATATTTTCTAGATATGTTTGTCTTTAATTTCTAGATTAATTGCATTGAGGTCAGAAAACATTTCTCTGATTTAACTGTTGAAATCTGTTGGAATTTGATTCATGGCCCTATATAATACATTTCCATAAATGTTTTGTAAATGTGGTTTTTGAAAGTATACTTGAAAAGAATGTGTATTCTTCAATGACTGGATACAGCTTATATAATATGCCCACTCTGGTAATATCTGTCTTTTAATTGATAGATTTAGACCATTGATATTTAAAGTGATTATTAGTATAGTTGGATTAATGCTTACCATATTTGTTACTGTTTTCTTTTTGTTGCCTTGTTCTTTGTTCTCATTTTTGTCTTCCACACTTTTGCTTCCTTTTGTGGTTTTAATTGAGCATTTTGTGTAATCCCATTTTCTCTTCTTTCTTAGCATATCATTTTTTTACTTTTTAAAAATGTTTACCTGAGAGTTTTCTATATGCTCCAACTAATTCAAGTCTATTTTCAAAAAACACTATACTGCTTCTCACATAGCACAAGTACAGATAATAAGAAAATAATCCTAATTTCTTCTTCCTATGCCTTGTATCATTTCTGCCATTTATTTCACTTCCACGTAAGTATAAGTGTGCATCTATATAAACATATGTAAAATAATATGTATTATTGGCATTATTATTTTGAACAAACTTTATGTTAGATCAGCTAAGAATACGAAAAATGAAAGTTTTTATGTTACCTTCACTTATTTCTTCTCCAATGCTCTTTATTTAGATCTGAGTGTCTGACCTATATCAATTCCTTTTTCTCTGAAGAACTTATTTTTAACAACACTTCTTGCAAGGCAGGTCTACTGGCAACAAATTCCCTCAGTTTTTGTTTGTCTGAGAAAGTCTGTGAGCGTCCTGAATCTGTGATTTGGTATCTGGCATTAATTTGGGGAAACTCTCAGTTATTATTGCTTCAGATACTGCTTCTGTTCATTTTTCTCTTTCTTCCCTTTGTGGAATTCCCATTACACATATGTTACACCTTACAGTGGTCTCAGAGTTCTTGAATATGCTGCTCTGTTTTTTTTTGTTGTTGTTGTTGTTGTTATTGTTGTCATTACTGTTTTCTGTCTTTTTTCTCTTTACTTTTCTGTTTTGAAAGATTCTAATATTATATCCTCAAGCTCAGATATATTTTTCTTAGCCATCTCCAGTCTACTAATGAGTCCATCAAAGGCATTCTTCATTTCTGTGTTTTTAATCTCTAGCATTCCTTTAGATTCTTAGAATTTTTATCTTTCTACTTACATTATCCATCTCTTCTTGCATGTTGTCTACTTTTTCAATTAAAGCCTTTTGCATATAAATCATAGTTGTACAAAATTCCTGCTCTGATAATGCCAACCTTCCTTCCAAATGTGGCTCTGGTTCTGATGTTCTGTCAGTCACTTCAGGTTATGTTGTTTGTCTGTGGTATGTTTTGTAATTTTTTATTGCATGGTGGACACGAGGTACTAGGTAAAAGATACTGTGATAAATAGGCTTTTAGTAATGTCACAGTAAGGTGCAGGGGAGGGGAATGTTCTATAGTCCTATGAGTAGGTCTCAGTCTCAGTAAGCCTGTGCCTCTGCCCTGTGAACTTCACAAATTCTTCTTTCCCGGCTTGCCCTCCTTGGGTGGGACAGGGTGGCTGAAGGGGGCTAGAGTTGGGTATTCCCCTTCCCCTAAGTCAGATGAGCTCCAATAAAACCCCAGCTGGTTAAGCTCTGGTAAAATAATTTCTACCGAGAGCAGTCCTTGTTACGAACAGCATACTTAGGCAAATTTCAGAATGGTTGCTTTTCCCCTCCTCCTGTGGAAGCACGAGGAGATTTTTCTCTGATCTTCACTGTGAGACCCCTGGAAGTAAAATTTGCAAAAATGTGGGGTCCCATTCTATTACTGGGTCCCCCTGTGTTCTTATCTCTCAGGCTTATCCACATGGAGCCTCCATCTCTTCATCAGTTGTAGTTTAGATTTTCTTACTGGTGCTGGTTCCTGTGCAGGCTTCTGCTCCAATACGTTATGCTTCTCTGTATCTGCCTCTCTCTCCAACTTTTGGGGCAGTGGCCTCCCCTGTGACCTCACCGATGGATCTCTGTGAGGAGCTCATGGATCTAAGAAGAGTTGTTGATTTTCCAGTATATGTAGTTTTTTACTTGTTGTTTGGATGGAATGGTAACTTTTTTTTTTTTTTTGATAAGTCACCCAGATTGGAACACGATGGTACGATCTCTGCTCACTGCAACCTCTGCCTCCTGGATCCAAATGATTCCCCTGCTTCAGCCTCCTTAGTGTCTGGGATTACAGGTGTGTGCCACCGTGCCCAGCTAATTTTTGTATTTTTAGTAGAGATGGGGTTTCACCACGTTAGACAGTCTGGTCTCACTCTTACCCAGGTTGGAGTGCAGTGGTGCAATCTCAGCTTACCATAACATTCTTCTCCTGGGTTCAAGCAATTCTCCTGCTTCAGACTCCCAAGTAGTTGGGATTACAGGTACACACCACCACAGCCAGCTAATTTTTTTGTAATTTTAGTAAAGACAGGATTTTGCCATGTTGGCCAGGCTGGTCTCGAACTCCTGACCTGCCTCAGCCTCCCAAAGTTCCAAGATTACAGGTGTGAGCCACCGTGCCTGGCTGAAATACATTTCTTTACTAGGCAATACAGCTAGTTTTCAAAGAGTATAAGCATACAGAGAAAAATGATTTCCTCATCTCCATATCTCTACCCCCACTTCTAGTCTCTAGATCTTTCTCACAGGGAACCACCACTCTCTGTTTCTTACATATTATTCTGGAGTTGTTGTTACCCACATGTTTATAATGTCTTTTGGTATATGTTCTGTTTCTTCTCTATAGCAGAAGATCTATGGAGATATATATCTCTATATATTTTTTCTCCATTTGTTTTGGGTTTTGTTGAATTTAAACATGTATTTATTATCCATTTGTTTTAAATATATATCTTAAATTTAACAAAATAATTTATTTACATGTCTTTATATATTTATTTAACATATATTTAAATTCGACAAAAAACCAAATCAATACAGCCTCCCCGATGCTGAGACAGTGATTAGATGCATCTTTTCATGACTACTTTCCTGTTTACCAGAACCAAGAAGTGAGCAGGCTCGGTTGGAATCCTGCCTTTACTGCGAGAGTGAGGATATATTTTCATCTTCCAGGGGCACGGTGGGTAGGGAGCCGCAGTGCTGATACCGAGCGTGGCTGGCGTCAGAGCCTCGGTCTGCCAGTGTGTCGGCGCTGGCACGACCTGTCCCACATGCCTGGGAAGCTCTTGCTGAGCAGGGATTAGGATGCCAGCATCTGATGCACAGGGTTGCTTCCTGCTCCCCCTTGGAGTCCTGATGAGAAATGACCTTGTTCAACCCTGCTGAGCTTCCTAGATTTACTGGGCTTATAGCAACACATGGGAAGGAGATTATGTTTATTTTTAAAACATAAAAAAATGCAACCTTCCCAAGGCCGTTGTGGTGTCTGTGAGCAACAACACAAATACACACACACATGCAATGTATGTATAATCACTCTAATTAACTTCAACTCTTCCTGCAAAACTAAGTGTGAAGTCTTAAAGACTTGTCAGCTTCTCTGCCTGTGAAATTTATCTGCTTCTAATTGTGAATAACAATATATTGAAGGTTAGCTATAAATGACTCAGATTTCATAGGAATTGAGTCTTAAAACTACATTTGAAGATGAATACAGTTATGCAAAACATTTTTGTGGTATGTTTCCAGTTAAAAATGTAGTTATTTATGCTTATCCAGAATGTTGTTTTTCTCCCTAAACCAATGTGGTTCTTTCTGACATCCCTGAAAAAATGGATGTGATTGATTGCAAAGTCAGCCCAAATTTAAAAGGTATAAAGCCACAGATATGCCTAAAATAAAAATGAGTATACTATTATAATGGATCGAAAGATGAATTCAGTTTACAATTTCACAAAACATAATATTCAAAGAGTGAATATCAAATAGGATTAAGAATTGTTTTCCCACCTTCTGCCACGTTTAGAGTACTGGATACTCTTCCAGATTTCGCCACTAGATGTCATGAAGAGTCCAGTTAAATACAGTAGGCAGTCTTGCGTACAGTCTAATATAAGAACTTGTAAAGTTTTTCCCAGTTTTGTAGTTAATTTGGATGGGAAGCTATTTCCTTTTGAGTTTATGCCAAAAATAAACCTTATGGATTAATTTTAAGTGAGGTGTTAGAAACTCTTAATGTGATAAGGTATTAAATGTTGGGACTCTAACCTATTAAGTAGGCATTGGGATTAACTCCAGGGAGAATGTCATGTGCTGGGTGCAGAATCAGAATTGTGCTAAGATCTGCTCTGGAGACATTAGCTTGTAGATCCTTGCCTTCCTTTCCTTTTGAAATAGGAATGGGCTTGTCAGATTGTGTGGTCATCAAAGTTTCATAAGATTGTTCATAAAACTAGACTAGTGAGAGGAACAAAAAAAGGGGAGGACTTCATGCTTAGGTGACAATGTTTGAATTTAGACTTTGAGATCCATTAACCAAAGTAATTCTGGGAGACTAGAAATGATCAATTGAAGTTTAAAGAGAAAAAGTTTGATTCAATAACAAGAACTTCCCAAAAATATAATAGTCCATCATGTAACACAGTGCCTTATGAAGCAATGAGGTCCTTGTTACTGCAAAGGTTCAAGCACCTACCTAGTGGCCATCAATGGGGGAGATATCCTAGAAGAGATGCTTTATTTGGGGAAGAAACTGGACTAAGTGACACTAAGGATTCTTAGATCCATGAGTCTACACATGGTGATGACAATCAATCAACAGCCAAGAAAGCAGCAAGAGTTGAAAATGTGTGCTTACGGAAATACTAATGAAATATTTGAGTTTATTTAACCAGGGAAAATAGGGTTCTTAAAGAAGCCACGCAGGGGAATTGCCATGATTGTGCTGTTTTGTGAGGCTCTGCCTGGGAAGCACCGGTGAGAAGGAACTGTTCGGCTTTGGTGCTTCTAGCCTCTGGTTCCAAAAAGCTGTGCCCCAACCCAGGGACACAGCTCTTCCCTCCCAAGCACACATGGTCTATTTGGCCCTCCTCTGCTCATTAAAAGTTGATCTCAACTCATCCTTGTAAAGTAAATCTGAGAGTAACTTGAGTGACAGTCATTCCAGTGTGTTGCATTTTATTAGGGAACAAAGCCTTAAGGCGAAACTAAAGAACTGAAACTCGGTCTGGGAATGGAAGGTCTCAGCTGGCTTGTAGGGGAGGAAACGGGCCCTTGTTTGACCTCTGGACAGTTGCTTTTTCTGCCAAGACGATAAGCCCCAGAGTATGGCTGGCTCTTGAAGGACATCACGTGAGCTACTGAGATTGATAAAAACAAAACAAAATATTTCCACATACTTCTTGCTCTTAACAAAAGAACCACAGCTGAGATATGACCTAAGGCTACCCAAGACCTTGAGGTACAATCCTAATATGTATCAGGGAACATGGCTTGATACAATCGATCTAAATATATTCAACAAAAGCCAGATTTTATAACATCTTTCTAAACTCAGAGTTTGGTAAAATATCACATGATTAGCGTAGAAAGTGGGTTTACTATTTCCTTCTCATTCCAAGAGTGAAAGGATTTAGTCATGCTCACACTCTCTAGGTATGCAAGAGAGTTGCTCACCTGTTTACTTGGACTCTTGACCAGATGTTAAATGAAACATTTTCATTTCCGTCCCCACAGTATCATAGATGCTTAGAGCTGGGGTGATCCCTGATGGATCCCATGGATCTATAGGCCAATATCTTAATTTCACAGATGAGAAACTGAGGCCTGGAGTAGCTTTCTAGACTGGCAGTTTGCTGTCCCCCCACCACACTGTCACCTTCCCAAAGGTGTGTTCTTGAAACACAGAGAGGTTTATACTGACCCAGGCACACATCTCCACCTGGTCCTGCAGGGAATCATGAACAGAGATGCCTGGGTGGGAGTGGAAATGTGATCTATTGCCATCATCTACATCAATGGTTCTTATGATTTTACTACCAAGGGCTGAATGTAATAACTGCCCCCCGCACAGTGGGTCTTATGTTTTCAAAGATGAGGTCTACAAAACGAACCCCATTTGTTAAGTATTTGTTATTGCAAGAACTTGCAGACAGGTATTGCTATCAACCTCAACCTTCTTATTGTCTCTTTTGTTTATGGTTATGTTTAGTGCCTAAAAGAGTGCTTGGTACCTAGTTAGCACTCAGGAGATATTTATTGAGCAACAAGTGAATGAATGCCAGCTATCTCACTAGGCTCCATACAACATCAGGCTATGATCTTAAAGGTTTCTGGGCAAAATAACAAAATACTGCAGTAAGTTCTAGGTGCAACATTTTAGGAAAATCATGCAGAACTGTGGGTGAGAAAAAAACAGGTCGTCATCCTGGCTCTGCTGGAGTCTCCTGTTGTGACCTTAGGCATATTGTGAAATCTCTCTGTGCCTTGTTCCTACATTACAGATGAGAAAACAAATATTGGCCTTATTTCTGTCACAAAGCTTTATAAGAGCAAAATGAGAAGGGGCATACAAACATCTTGAAAAGATAGCCCATTCAAATGTAAGAGGTTCTTCTTCTCTCAAAAATTAAATGTGTTCAAAATAGAAAGACTGAAGAGAGGTTCTAAATCTAGTATTGAGGGGGGAATATGGAAAGGAGTGAAGGAATAGGAGCACAGAATGATCAGTACGTCAAACCCCAAACAGAAATAATTAAGGAGAAGAGGATGTTGAAAGTTTGGGTCTTTGGATCCAGACTGGAGACCCACAGCACTGGCTGGAGAGGTGAAATATTCTTTGCTCCAAACAAATTAGGCCAAGTGATGAGAAAGATCAGATCATGTCATAATAGTAACAGCTACTGTCTACTTTACTTCCTTTCTTTTTTTCCTTTTTTTTTTTTTTTTTTTTTTTGAGACAGAGTCTCGCTTGTTGCCCAGGCTGGAGTGCAGTGGCACTATCTTGGCTCACTGCAACCTTGCAACCTCTGCTTCCTGGGTTCAAGCAATTCTTGTGTCTCAACCTCCCAAGTAGCTGGGATTACAGGTGTGTACCACTCTGCCTCACTAATCTTTGTATTTTTAGTATAGTTGGGGTTTCACCATATTGGCCAGGCTGGTCTTGAACTCCTGACTTCGAGTGATCTGCCTGCCTCGGACTCCCAAAGTGCTGAGATTACAGGCGTGAGCCACTGCACCCAGCCCTATTTTACTTTCAGTTGTGAGCTCCATACTATGGGTTTTAGCTGGGTTATTTAATCCTCATTACACTCTGAGGTAGGTATTCTTATCTCTATTTCATGGGGCAAAATACTGAGGCTTAGAGAATTTAAGGGATTAAGTTCAAGTACCTATATGCAGTGCCTGGGAAATCAAACCTATTCCTTTTCCACCCTCTGACCCCACTTTCCATTCATTCTCAGCCAAGTAAGAGAATTCTGAAATGGGATTCTAGATACAAAGTCTAGAATTTTTATAGGACCAAAAATTCTCAGGGCTGGGCGTGGTGGCTCACGCCTGTAATCCCAACATTTTGGGAGGCTGAGGCAGGAGGGTTACTTGAGGCTGGGAGTTGCAGACCAGCCTGGGCAAAATAGCGAGACACTGTCTCTACAGAAATATTTAAAAATTAGTATATTCCTGTAGTCTCAGCTACTTGGGAGGCTGGGGTGGGAAGATTGCTTGAGCCCAGGAGTCCAAGACTACAGTGAGCTATGATTATACCACTGCACTGCAGCCTGGATGACAGAGTGAGATCTTGTTTCCTTAAAAAAAAAAAAAAAAAAAAAAAAATTTAAAACTCTAATTTTCTTCCTTATAATAACATCTCACAATGTAGTACATGATCAAATACCATCGACCGTCATTCTCCCATCTTTACATTTGTGCTAATCTTGTCTCTTTAAACAGCTTTTAATTTCTCAGAGTGCCTACCGTGGTTTTGGGCATTCAGTGGATCCTCACTGAATTGTTTGGCTAAATGGGTTCAGTTTCCTGAATGCTGTTAAACTACTGTGTGACCGTTTCTGGGAGACGAGAATTTTAAGCTTTCTCAACGCCCTGTCTCCCACCTCTCTGAAAAAAAAAATGAACTTTAGATTAGGGAAGTTGGTGAGGAAGAGAAGTTTCCATTTAAGGATTTTTACAAGAATGAGTTGGTGGTGGAGATTTTGCCTCTTATTTGTGCATCTAAATAGACTCAAGAAATGTAAGATTCTTAACCCCAAACGCTTTAATGTATCATTTCTGCACACTTTCCAGCTTAGAAAAGGGAAGCTATTCATTTTTCAAAATATGAACAATATACAAAAAATGAATTGATCTAATTTTCCACCAAATTGTATAGTTCTGGGATATTCATGGTTCAAGGCACCTAAAATGCACTCAAGCTCTGGAAACAGAAGCCAACTTTTAGAGAAGTGACGTGTTGTCTTTCCTTCCCAAGATTGTATTGGGAAACCACCACGGACTATTGTAGTCCAAATTACTGCTTAACTTGAAGGCCTTTTAACTGATTTAGCAAATGATTGCCCACAGCTTGGCATTGAGCAGCCTGAAACCACAGCGGAAATCACTAGAGTAAAAGAGGAAAACAGAATGTAGTGAAGATGTTTATGTTCATTCAAAAGTCTACATGTGTGTTTAAGTAGAAGTTACAGCCAAGTTCGACTTTCAAAAGTTCCTTAGGAAGTTTTCTGCTGAAGAGAGAGTAGCAGAGAGAAGCTATGCTTTTCCAAGTCTGAAAAACCTATATGGTGTGCCCTCCAATTCCATGGAGACAAGAAATTAATTTAGATGTATTTTATACCAAAAGACATACTTGAGACATTGAAAGTATGTCTCACATTAAAAAAAATTTCATTGTATTTTAAGTTCCCAGATACATGTGCAGAATGTGCAGGTTTGTTACATAGGTAAACATGTGCCATGGTGGTTTGTTGCACCCATCAACCCATCCCCTAGGTATTAAGTTCAGCATGCATTAGCTATTTATCCTGATGCTCTCTGTCCCCGCCCCCATGGCAACCCCCTCACATTTCCTTTTTATTTTTTCACTGTATGAAATTCAAACAATATATTCTTTTTTTTTTTTTTTTTTTTTTGAGACAGAGTTTCACTCTGTCACCCAAACTGGAGTGCAGTGGTGCGATCTTGGCTCACTGCATCCTCTGCCTCCCAGGTTTAAGCAATTCTCTGCCTCAGCCTCCCGAGTAGCTAGGATTACAAGCACCCACCACCAGGCCAGGCTAATTTTTCTTTAGTATTTTTAGTAGAGACGGGGTTTCACCAAGATCTTGGCCAGGCTGATCTTGAACTCCTGACCTCATAATCAACCTGCCTTGGCCTCCCAAAGTGCTGGGATTATAGGTATGAGCCACTGTGCCTGGTCTATTCTTTATTTTTTTTATAGGTGAAGAAGTATGGAGGCAGTTTGTATATTGCCTTTCAATTTCTCTCTCTCACACCCCCTTATAATATGGATGCTGAGTGACATCACTAACATCCATGTTGAAGACAAGTTGGATTTTAGTGACTGTTTTCCCTAGGTTTTGTGGGTACATAAATTGACTCATAAATTTTCTATTTGATAATAGGTTCCAATTTGTATACACTCTCCAAAGTTCAGGTTTTTAGATTGTCAGTGTTGTACAATTCCCCTAAACAACATCTGTGATGTCTGAAAGAAAAATAAAATCACTAGCATTCTAGGTGGAATGGAAGAAAAAAAGCAAGAGACATTTCTGATGGACTCTAATTGAAGAGGTTTTGCAAATCATTGCTCACACCTTGGCTTGTACACTGTGCAGTTTGTATGGGTTTTAATTTGCTTTCAAGTGCAGTTCAAGATGTGGATATTGATCTATAAATCCCGGATGGTTGGTCCCTGGGTACTGAGCAACATCTTTGTGTACCAATGTGACAGCTGAGGTCAATTAGAGTGCTGGTTAACCATCCTCAAATCTAAACACTCTGAAAAGATGTCCTTTATAAAGTGCCCCAAGCTCAATTGTCTCCTTTTCTGGTTGGCCTGGGTCGAAAAGAATTGCAAAGCAAGACCGCTTAGCCAAAATCTCCATTCTACCCACTCAGGTTCTCTCAGGTCATCCCCCATGCCATGCCCCACCCCCAGGCTGGGGCTATGGCTTTATTTGATTCTGGGCATTGTGAACAGTTCTTGCCAGGACTGTCTTCCTGTGCCCATGGAACATGCAGTATTGAAATCAGCACTGCTCAAAGTGTGACCCACCAACCAGTGACATCACTTGCGAGTTTGTTAAATATGCCAATTCTTGGGCCTCATCCCACACCTACTGAATCAGAAACTCTAAGGGTGGGACCAGCAATCGGTGCTTTAAGGAGCCCTCCAGGTGATGCTAATACACTCTAAAGTTTAGAAGTCCCTGGCATATGGGATGATTTCAGGGACTACAAGGTCTCCCTCCACCTGTTACACACCAGAGCTTCTCTGCAGTTTCAAGCTTTGGGTCCTGCAATATGCAAATGCTTAGGAGCACTTTAAGCTGGCATCAGCTATTTATATCTTAATATGAACAGTTTTGTATTTTGCTGGCTTTACTAGAAAAACTGACCTAAAATGCTGATTTTCTTGGGAGGATTCTCTCCAGCTTTTGGAGGAAAATGGTGCCACCAGGAGGAAGCAGGGTACAGAGGAAAAAGTTCCTCTGGGTTACAGTTTTCCTTAGAGCTAGCTTTATGTCTTGTCGTTGGAGTCAATTTGCAGAGGAATGTCAGGAGGCTAAAAACTCCTGGGCAAATAGAAAAAGTATTGAAGGATCCAACATATTAATCAAGGAGGAGTCTTTGCTTAGAGTTGAGAAAGTGCAGATTAGTCAGTGTATCCCCAACATGGTAAGGAAGAAAAGAAGCTAATTTGGGAAATTGAGTGGGACACATATAAGAGGAAACTTTGCCCAGACATTTACTAGGGATTCTTCAAAGCCTTTTTTTTTTTTGAGATGGAGTCTCGCTCTGTCACCCAGGCTGGAGTGCAGTGGTGTGATCTTGGCTCACTGTAAGCTCCGCCTCCCAGGTTCAAGCGATTCTCCTGCCTCAGCCTCTAGAGTAGTTGGGATTACAGGTGTGCACCACCACACCTGGCTAATTTTTGTATTTTTAGTAGAGATGGGGTTTCACCATGTTGGCCAGGCTGGTCTTGAACTGCTGACCTCAGGTGATGCACCACCCTCAGCCTCTCAAAGTGCTAGGATTACAGGCATGAGCCAAGGTACCTGGCCTCTTCAAAGGTTTTTTTTCATCTCTACCATAGAAAGAAAAAAGAAAAAGGTTACAATCAGATTTCACCCACTACCACTATAGCATGTATCGTTTGTGGAGATAGAAGGGAATTTATATTTTCCTTGGGGTGGAACTGAGAAATTGTCTTAGAAGCAGCTAGCTTGCCTGGTGGACTGAACACGGGACCCAGAGACAGGGAAACTGGTGTTCTTAATCCTTTCTCCACCATCAGTTCAGCCAAGCCCTGCATAAGTCTCTTAACTTCTCTGGGATTGTTTCTTCCCTGTAAACCAGGAATAAAAATGTTCACCTGCCCCTCAGGGGGGACTCTGGGGGACTGACTGGTAGAAGACAGGACTGCCCTTTGTATTTTCAATGTGCCACATAAAAGCTGTTTTGCTTGTTGGGGCAGTCTTTGTTTGGTTTCTCACAGAGCAACCTTTAATGGCGCTTGAGAAAATCAATTCCATTTGTAAACTCTATCAAGTAATCACATGGAACTTGAAGCTTTAACTTCTGAAACTGAAGTTGCACAATAGGAAATTGCCAAATGTGGATATTATAGGAATTTTAACATGCTGAATGCGGCCTTGCATTGGATAATAATGGTATTGAGGAATGTGCAGCTGTTTGTATTGGAGTGAGTAGTCCCAGTCCTTGGAGAGCGGGGAATGGCAGGAACTGCCTCTAACTATTGTAATCTACAAGATTATCCCATTAATCATATTTGTCTCTGGGAGTACCTTAGTTCTAACTCTAAGTGTTGTTTTTCCCTTGATGCAGCACATGCAAGAAAGCTTCTAATTGAAAACATTACAGGGACAAATTTCAAAAGGTTTCTAAATACAAGATGAGTTTTAACTGCCAATAAAATAAAAGTAAACTGCACACATCAAAACCTGCTCTGATTAGATTTCTTTGGCTTTTCTGTTTCTTTGTATTTTTTTTAAACCAACAAAGTGTTATCATTTATTATGATCTGGATCACTGCAGTTTTTTCCTTAGGTATTTCTCATTCCTGCATTCATCACGAGACAAAATGCCTAAGAGCTCCAGGCCTGTGGGCTAGTCAGGGAGTACCCATCTCTTCTCTCCTTTCCACCCGGAACGAAACAAGATCTAGGAGCTGCAGAGTAGTCTGAGGACAAAAATAAAGAGCACATTTAAAAAATGAGATTCAGATGCGTAAGTTTGAGATGATAGATTTTTATTAATGACATAATATTGGGAGACATTAGCCCAGTTGCAGCGTGTTTCAAGGCCCAGGCAGCTTCCTCTTCAGCAGCTGGTGTGACTTTTCAGGCTGTTTCTGGAGCTTTCTCCTACTGAGAAGCTGTACAGATTTTAGGGTATGTGTGTTTCATCTCAACAGCTACTTAAGAATATGGTACTATATTGATCCCAGGATTTAAAAATATGCTCTGTGCTTTTGCATGTATCTCTGTAATGAATATATGAGCTGTATATGTTCTTACACATAGGTACCATTCACGCAGTAGTTTTTAATATACATCAGAGCTAAAGATCAAATGCTGACGGCACTGGAAAATGAATAATACGTTTATTAACTTAGAAGCAATCCTCAAACAAAGGAGATGATTTTTGTTTATCTAACAAGTTCTGAATTGATTACAGACCAAAAGTGGCAGTTAATATGTAAAAACACATTTGTAATAGGTAAGAATATTTGGTTTCTTGGGTCATGTATTTCAACTAGGTGGTCCAGCAAAACTGGTACTTTCAAATTTGAACTACATTAGATGAAAGTATAGAGGGAAATATAAGTATACTGTTTTTGGAACTGAACTATAAAACCAGAAGTAGGAGTAGTTGCCTCATGAGTTGATAATTCTTAAGTCTGTCTCTGTTTCTTGAGTCAGGGTCTTGGTCCATCACACAGGATGGAGTGCTGTGGCATGATCATAGTTCACTGCAGCCTCGAACTCCTGTGCTCAAGGGATCCTCCCGCCTCAGCCTCCCAAGTAGCTGAGACTACAGGTGCGTGCCACCATGCCCAGCTAATTTTTGTAATTTTTTTTTGTATAGACAGGTTCTCACTGTTTTCCCCAGACTGGTCTCCAACTCCTGGCCTCAAGTGATCCTCCTACCTTGGCCTTTCAAAGTGTTGGGATTATAGGTGTGAGCCACTGCGCCCAGGCTAAAGTTTCTTCCTTTAAAATGGATCACTGCAGTGGGCCAAAGTCAGAGAGAGCTGTGTGCAAGTCCAGATTGTCTCTTACCAGTGGTGTGATCTGTGGCAGTTCACTTCAAGGCCTCAATGCTGCTGGCTTTTCATTTTGGTAGATGGCAAGAGCCACCCATGCCTTATAGAGTGTAAAGTGCTGTGTGAAGTGTTTCAAGGACTCCACCTCAAGTCCTGAAGCAAGGAGCAGAGGTGACCAAGGTCCTGGTACTGTCCATGAGGTGTGAGGCACATTTGTCCCTCCACCTCCTTGTGGACGTCTAAAACAGAACAGCAACATCTGCAGCCCTGCGTCAGGGGAATGGGACAGTCTGGTGACGGCCACCAGGGGGCCGGCTGGCTGCAAGGGGCATAGGCAGCCACATGGCGGCCAGCAGGGCAACTGGACCTGATCTGTGGGTGTTCCCGATGGAGTCAAATTGCCTGTTGTCAAGTTACCCTGCTTCTCTAATCCATGCGCAGGGGATAGTCAAGGGTTAGAAATAAGCACTGTGTGCACTCTCTGGTTTTAGCCTGTAAGATTCCGCTGCTTAGCTTTTAGGAGTGGAAGGAAAAGCGATTGAACAGTGAAGGGATAGGGGAACGTCCCCAGGCCCCCTTCCCATGGCAAAATTTCCTCTTGGCAGTACTGTCCCCTGCCAACTCTTTTCTGCCCAAATATCACGCAAGGGGGCGGGGCTATGCAAGAGATGAACAGAAATTTGTAGGCTGGCCAACTCCATTTATTATTTTCAATTTCAGCTTAGCAACCATCTCCTTCTGAGAGACTTCCCTGAGTCCCTGAGTGTCTGCCATCTTTAGAACTTACTGTAATTGTCTGCTCCCTTGTCTCTACCCCAGACTAGATTGTAAGCTCCAAGAGGGCAAGGATTGTTTCTGTCTTGCTGAATCCCAGGACCCTATACTCAATAGGGACAAATGACCCCAGACATTGGAGTCCAAGGTGGCTGGAATGCGGTATAAACACGTGGGGAAAGGCCTTCCCAGCTTTGTCCTCCCAGTCCCTCGAGGTGAGGCAGTTTCACTAAATTTTCCCTATGAGCCCAGGTCTGGGGATCTCAGGAGCTGGGGCTTCCAGACTGGTCCTGTTGGTCCATGTGCTCCCGGTGGCGCCACAAAGCCTTTTTCCCTTGGGATTTTGCCCGGGGCATTGTGTGGAGTGGGTTCGTATTCTTCCCCGTCTAACCTTGCAGTCTACGGGGAATCTCCGAAACCTCCTCTCTCCCTCCACGCTTCTCTTCCCCTGGACGAGCCAGCGGGATTGAGAGGCTTGGAAACAATCTACTGTTTTCTGAGGAGGTTGTTATGTGGCTACAGCAGCAGCATGAGAAAAGGGGGAATAGCAGTAGAAAGCAGCAAGTGTGAGACTGTAAACGTTTACAGGAAAGGCAATTGGTCCTGGTGGTTGGGAATTGAGAGTTTTGTGTTAGTTCCTCCCAGGGCACAGAGCCTCAGTGACGAAGACATCCCCAGCAGCCGGCTGAGTGACTGCAGGGGGAGGACCAGTCATGCACGCTGGGAGGAATGGCATGAGATGGAGAAATCGCGACTCACAATTCATCCCATAAATACTGTAGATAGTTTTACGTAGAAAATCCTGTAATTCATTGTCTATGATCAATTTCACTGCTAAGTACAGTTTAGCTGGGGACATATCCTTATTGTGTAATTTAATTAAAGTCCAATTTCAGAAGTGTAACTGGTTATTTTGTGGAGTGGAAATGCTAAGAACTGGGTAATAGCCAATAATCATAGCTACCATTGGTTAATTTCTTCTTCTTCTTCTTCTTTTTTTTTTTTTTTTTTAGAAGGAGTCTCACTCTGTCGCCCAGGGTAGAGTGCAGTGGTGCAATCTTAGCTAACTGCAACTTCTGCCTCCCGGGTTCGAGTGATTCTCCTGCCCCTGCCTCAGCCGCCGGAGTAGCTGGGATTACAGGTAGGTACCACCACGCCTGGCTAATTTTTGTATTTTTAGAGACAGGGTTTCACCATGTTGGCGAGGCTGGTCTCAAACTCCTGACCTTGTAATCCGCCTCCCAAAGTGCTGGGATTACAGGTGTTAGCCACTGCGCCCGGGCCGTTAACTTTCTATGTGCCATGCCCTGTTCTAAGTACCTCATGCGTATTAACTGAAAAAATCCTCATCAGAAGTGTATGAGGCAGGAACAATTATTACCCTCATTCCACAGTTGAGCAAACCAGGGACATTTGCCTAAAGTCACACAGCTGAAATGGCAGAGATGGGATGTGGACATGAGGGCCCATGCCCTGAGCTTCCTCTCACAGGAGAACCCTGTGGACCTCACAGTTCTTCCTGGGATGCTCAAAGAAGAGGGCAAGGGTCTGCCCTCTTCTTACTAATCAGGCCAGCAGACAGGAGGGCAGGAGAGTGATTACCAAGGTTGGCATGCTATCACCTTATTTTCACAATGGTACTGGAGTTATCTTTCAGTTTACCTCAGAGCATTTGAGCATCTTCCCTCTTTCTCCAGTTTCTATTTTTGTTACCAGAATTTACTCAAGGTGCATTATGAATAATTGATGGGTGATGAGAAAATCCAAATTCCAGTCTTTTAGCATCATCCTAATTTGTTTTTTTTTTTTGAATTGCAACAGTGACATATAAGCAGAAAGAATACCAGTTTTTCTTTCCTGCTGCCAAAAAGCTTTCTATTAATCTCCTGTTTTTCATCTGAATGATTTTTTTTAGAGGCCTCAGTGATTTAAAGTTTTCTTTAGTCATCTCCTATACGATTTGTGTGGCTGTGCTCATAGTTTTTAGAATTTCTTCTCTCTCTGTCTCTCTTTTAAACTTAAAGATAACTGCCTTCTTAGGTTATGCAATGATTCTAGCTCAGCAATGTATAATAGAAGTATAACCAACTCTCCAAAAGCTTTTATTGCAGGCTGGGGAAAAGATGCCTGTGAGTCAGGAAATGTGATTGACTCCTAGGCTGGGCTCTGCCACTGATCCTCTGGGGCAGCACTTCCTCCTTCTGGTCCTCAGTTTCCTCACCTAGTAAGTGAGGGAGTTGGACTATTTGATAACTCAAGTTCCACAGCTCTAAGCAGGTTCTGTGAAATTGCAGGGCCATGTTGAACTGCCTGAAGCTCTTTTGTTGAAAGAGAACTGAGGTTCTCTTTTTCTTCCCTTTACCAGACTCTAAACTTTATTTTCTTCTCCCTTTCTTTGATCTGTGTGTCTGAACTGAGACACCTTATCCAGCGTGTCCTCTGTGCTCATCACCAGCAAAATTCCCCATGTTTTTTCCTGATTCTCTGCTCGGGTAAAACGTTTCTCCTTGCCATTTCCCGGAGTCTATTCTTAATGTCTTCAGATTCCATAGAACATTCTGGAAACATTAACTCTCAAAATAGTTAACAACAATGATAGTGCCTTTGTATACTCTTCTGAGGGCTTTCACATACGTTTTCTAGAATCTCTGCCACCAACTAACACAGAACTTTGTTCTTAGTACACGCTAGGTAAATATTCAGTAAGAATGAAATATGTAAAAGGAAACTTCTGATTTTACAGATGAAGAAGCTAAGGCAGAAAAGTGAGCTAACTTACTCAAAGCTACAATGAGTTGGTGGTGAAGAGCTCTTCTCAGGTTAGCGCTCATTCCACTAATCCAGACACCCCTTTGAATCCCAGATGTTGGCATCCAGTTTTCTTGTCTTACCTTTTGGTTTTGGCAAACAAAGTTACCTGCCCCTGCTTGCATTTAGAGGAAGACTCATCATTTCATGCTCCTCTGCTCTTCTCTAGCGGGTGAAGTATGACTCTGACTAGATGGGTACAGAAGGCAAGTTGTGGCGCCAGCATGCTGCCTGGCACAATGTCCTTGCTTGATAAAAAAAATGATGGGGCTGAATAGATGAATGATTGACAAATCCACAGACCTGGAATTGAGTCTAGTTGCCAGCCAGGAGAATGTCTGTAGAATTCCTAGTTTAAATCAGTTCACTTCACTGTGCCTCTGATCCACACACATTCTAGACTGTTCATATGTTTTCAAATACCTGCCATTTTCCAGAACCGTCTTATAGGGTGCTTTAAAGAAGTGGCATTAAACCACTAAACCATCATTAAACACACGTCTAGCAAACTCCACTGATGTTGGAGGACATGAATCTTGATGTCTCCATTACCGTTCTGCAAGACTGGGCTGATAGGGTCAAGAACCCAGCATAGGTAATGAAATTCTTCAACCATCTGCAAATCCTTACGTATTTATAGCTTTCAGCTTCTTGTTTTTTCCTCTAAAATGTTTTCTCACAACTGCCGATGAGAAGCAACACTGATCAATGTGGTTTTTAATTTCTTTCTTTTCCTTCTTCCTGCCATGCTGAGAAGGAGTCCAGTAGTCAAATACAGAGGCTGCGGGTGGGAGAAGGACAGAAATAAAGAGACTCCCATGCAATGGATTTCCAGCCTTGGTCTGACCCCAGAATTGAGGATTTTCTTCCCTCTTGTGGCTGCTCCTCAACCTGATTCCCTTAGCAGGTTTCTATATTCTAGTCACTGTCCTGGCTGTCCAAGTACAAACCTCTAGTGTCTTTCAAGTGGATCCAGAAGTTATTTTTGAACATTTTCTATGGTTAGCAAATTCACCTAAGCACAAAGCATGAAATACATGAAGCTGCAAATTTTGCTTACACCAGAGCACTGAGGGGTATTATGCGTGTGTGTGTGTGTGTGTATATATATATATATTATATAAATTAATATGAACAAATGGGGAAAATGCACATGCAGCCTATAAATGCTTGTTTTAAAGGGTCCTCACCTTGGCTCGCCCATGCAACACACCATGCTCTGCATCTGAGTCATCATGGCAAGCAGGCCAGCCAGCCAGCTAGCCAATGCTCTGTTCCAAGGAAACTCAATTACACCTGCATCTATTTCATGCAGGTGAGCTGTGGCCATGGGAGCTCCTTGGCCTTCCACCGTGCTTGCTGTGGACCATGCTTTCTGTGATAGGACCATCTGAGATGCACATGAGAAAGGAAGCATATGACTGTCGACAAACAACCCTGCACCTTTTAATTTATCCCAACTCCACAGATGGGTAACCCAAACTTCAGGGATGTTCTCAAGGTCATAGAGCTAGCTTTGTTCGAAGCAGAAAGGGCCCTAGGGTTCTGACTTCCAATTCCTGGCTGGGTCCTTCTCTGCCTGAAAAGGAAATGCATTAATAACATTTCTTGATCCTTTCTTCTCTATCTTGATTGATGCTACCTATCATTTTCCTATCGTGGTGTGACAACAAATGTGTTTATATCACTCAGCCACTCCCAATATACCTTAGTAATTTTTATATATTTAACTTTGTACTTTTCATACAATAACTGCTGTTCCTATATAAACAACACCCACTTCAAGTAGTGGATGTGTTACCAAAGGATTGTGAGCAATCAGTGTTTTAAAGTTGTCTGTCTTTTCACCAAGTTATGTTTTCTGCCATTATTCCTATTTATGATTGGACTTAATAATGTCTTCTTACTCTAGTCAAATTGATCACCTTTGTTATTAATTTTCCTAGCTATATCCCCACTCCTAGCTTCTCTGTTAAGTAATTATGAATCAGTAAATGCTCATTAAATGTGCATTAAATCAAATTCTTTATAATGGAGAGACAGAATAGTGCAATGGTCATGAGTAGGATTTGGAGATTCAATGAAACCTGTGTTTGAATCCTGGCTTTTCCTAGATTACTTGGGTTGCCTCAAACAAGTTAATTAAAATCTCTGTAAAATTAAGATGATAATCCTCTTGGGCTTATTGAAGTACAGCGTGAGATAAAGGACATAGAAACACCTAGTACAGTGTCTGACACACATTAAGCACTCGATAAACTTGAGGTTTTGTTATTGAGCTGTGGTAGGCACTGCGCTAAGCTCCTGAGGACAAAAAGGAAAATGAGGTTCTTTCACTGAATCACATGGGGGTGACAGACCTGCAGACAAACAGATATGAAACGGTGTGACATGTGCCGTAATAGAAGCTGGCTCAATGTGCTAAAAGGGTACAGGGATTCAAGCCGTGGTGTCAGATTGCATTTTCACAAGTCAACCCATGCATGGTCTGTGTTCTCTCTTACATATGCTGGGGAACTATATTTTCATATGTTTCCTATCATGTAGTCTATGTTATTATATTTATATAGCTTATGAATGTATACTCTTGTATTATAAAGTTGGGTTTTATTCACAAACTCACGTTTACTAAACTTCATGGGAGATCTGGGGATTTTGAAGAGCAATTTTAATTATTTTTGATTCTAGTCCTTTGAGTCTAAGCCTCCCCGCCCTTAAATGCCACTCACCTGTACCTAGGGTTGCTCTGGGTGGTTGAGAAAGGTCTGCTGGAATGACTCATTAATCCAGGTCATTTATTTAGCCAACAGATATGGAGCCCATGCCATGGCCACACATTCTTTTGGATGGGAGGATGCAAAGAGAGTCCACCCAAGCGACCAGGCCTTGTCTTCAAGGGGCTTATTTTTATTTTTCTTATTTATTTTAAGACATGGTCTTGCTCTGTCGCCCAGGCTGAAGTGCAGTGGCATGATCTCGGCTCACTGCCACCTCTGCCTCCCGGGTTCAAGTGATTCTCCTGCCTCAGCCTCCTGAGTAGCTGGGATCACAGGTGTGTGCCACCACGTCTGGCTACTTTTTGTATTTTTAGTAGAGATGGGGTTTTGCCATGTTGGCCAGGCTAGTCTCAAACTTCTGATCTCAGGTGATCCACCCATCTTGGCCTCCCAAAGTGCTGGAATTATAGGCAGAAGTCACTGTGCCCAGCCCAAGGGGCCATTTTCACATGGGGAAAGACAAGCAGGCAAGTTGTGTCAAATATGTCACTAGAGTTTTGAAGCCAGGGCTACAGGAGAGAGATCAATTCTGCTGGGGCAAGTGCAGTAGCAGAGAGTAGGGGAGACCAAAGCTTGCTGGGTGAGTGAGTAATCACTGCCAATTATAGTTAGAAAATATTTTTCTTCTTCAGAGAAAAGAATTGCAGGTAACTGCCTACAGGCAGAAAGCATGAAGTAATTAAGTCGGACAAATGCATTACCAAGTTCCATTTTAAGGAATTTAAAATAAGGTGTTGTTCTCCGCGACAGGGTTTGATTACCTTTAACATCACTGGGCTTCCAGAGGTCTTCTGTGTGGTTGGTGAAACTCATACTTTAAAACTGACTTCAAAAAGAGATTAATGTATTGTATACTTGAAAATTGCCCAGAGAGTAGATTTTAAATGTTCTCATTACCAGGGCGGAGCAAGATGGCCGAATAGGAACAGCTCCAGTCTCCAACTCCCAGCGCGAGCGACACAGAAGACCGGCGATTTCTGCATTTTCAACTGAGGTACTGGGTTCATCTCACTGGGGAGTGCCAGACGATCGGTGCTGGTCAGCTGCTGCAGCCCGACCAGCGAGAGCTGAAGCAGGGCGAGGCATTGCCTCACCTGGAAAGCGCAAGGGGGAAGGGAATCCCTTTTCCTAGCCAGGGGAACTGAGACACACAACACCTGGAAAATCGGGTAACTCCCACCCCAATACTGCGCTTTAAGCAGACAGGCACACCAGGAGATCATATCCCACACCTGGCCGGGAGTGTCCCACACCCACGGAGCCTCCCTCATTGCTAGCACAGCAGTCTGTGATCTACCGGCAAGGCAGCAGCGAGGCTGGGGGAGGGGCGCCCGCCATTGCTGAGGCTTAAGTAGGTAAACAAAGCTGCTGGGAAGCTCGAACTGGGTGGAGCTCACAGCAGCTCAAGGAAACCTGCCTGTCTCTGTAGACTCCACCTCTGGGGACAGGGCACAGTAAATAATAACAAACGCAGCAGCTCTGCAGACGCAAACGACTCTGACAGCTTTGAAGAGAGCAGTGGATCTCCCAACACGGAGGTTGAGATCTGAGAAGGGACAGACTCCCTGCTCAAGTGGGTCCCTGACCCCTGAGTAGCCTAACTGGGAGACATCCCCCACTAGGGGCAGTCTGACACCCCACACCTCACAGGGTGGAGTACACCCCTGAGAGGAAGATTCCAAAGCAAGAATCAGACAGGTACACTCGCTGTTCAGAAATATTCTATCTTCTGCAGCCTCTGCTGCTGATACCCAGGCAAACAGGGTCTGGAGTGGACCTCAAGCAATCTCCTACAGCTACAACCTACAGCTGAGGATCCTGACTGTTAGAAGGAAAGCTATCAAACAGGAAGGACACCTACACCAAAACCCCATCAGTACATCACCATCATCAAAGACCAGAGGCAGCTAAAACCACAAAGATGGGGAAAAAGCAGGGCAGAAAAGCTGGAAATTCAAAAAATAAGAGCGCATCTCCCCCGGCAAAGGAGCGCAGCTCATCGCCAGCAACGGATCAAAGCTGGACGGAGAATGACTTCGACGAGATGAGAGAAGAAGGCTTCAGTCCATCAAATTTCTCAGAGCTAAAGGAGGAATTATGTACCCAGCGCAAAGAAACTAAAAATCTTGAAAAAAAAGTGGAAGAATTGATGGCTAGAGTAATTAATGCAGAGAAGCTCACAAACGAAATGACAGAGACGAAAACCATGGCACGAGAAATACGTGACAAATGCACAAGCTTCAGTAACCGTCTCGATCAACTGGAAGAAAGAATGTCAGCGATGGAGGATCAAATGAATGAAATGAAGCGAGAAGAGAAACCAAAAGAAAAAAGAAGAAAAAGAAATGAACAAAGCCTGCAAGAAGTATGGGATTATGTAAAAAGACCAAATCTACATCTGATTGGGGTGCCTGAAAGTGAGGGGGAAAATGGAACCAAGTTGGAAAACACTCTTCAGGATATCATTCAGGAGAACTTCCCCAACCTAGTAGGGCAGGCCAACATTCAAATCCAGGAAATACAGAGAACGCCACAAAGATACTCCTCGAGAAGAGCAACTCCAAGACACATAATTGCCAGATTCACCAAAGTTGAAATGAAGGAAAAAATCTTAAGGGCAGCCAGAGAGAAAGGTCGGGTTACCCACAAAGGGAAGCCCATCAGACTAACAGCAGATCTCTCGGCAGAAACTCTTCAAGCCAGAAGAGAGTGGGGGCCAATATTCAACATTCTTAAAGAAAAGAATTTTAAACCCAGAATTTTATATCCAGCCAAACTAAGTTTCATAAGTGAAGGAGAAATAAAATCCTTTACAGATAAGCAAATGCTTAGAGATTTTGTCACCACTAGGCCTGCCTTACAAGAGACCCTGAAGGAAGCACTAAACATGGAAAGGAACAACCGGTACCAGCCATTGCAAAAACATGCCAAAATGTAAAGACCATCAAGGCTAGGAAGAAACTGCATCAACTAACGAGCAAAATAACCAGTTAATATCATAATGGCAGGATCAAGTTCACACATAACACTATTAACCTTAAATGTAAATGGACTAAATGCTCCAATTAAAAGACACAGACTGGCAAACTGGATAAAGAGTCAAGACCCATCAGTCTGCTGTATTCAGGAGACCCATCTCACACGCAGAGACATACATAGGCTCAAAATAAAGGGATGGAGAAAGATTTACCAAGCAAATGGAGAACACAAAAAAGCGGGGGTTGCAATACTAGTCTCTGATAAAACAGACTTTAAACCATCAAAGATCAAAAGAGACAAAGAAGGCCATTACATAATGGTAAAGGGATCAATTCAACAGGAAGAGCTAACTATCCTAAATATATATGCACCCAATACAGGAGCACCCAGATTCATAAAGCAAGTCCTTAGAGACTTACAAAGAGACTTAGACTCCCATACAATAATAATGGGAGACTTCAACACTCCACTGTCAACATTAGACAGATCAACGAGACAGAAAGTTAACAAGGATATCCAGGAATTGAACTCATCTCTGCAGCAAGCAGACCTAATAGACATCTATAGAACTCTCCACCCCAAATCAACAGAATATACATTCTTCTCAGCACCACATCGTACTTACTCCAAAATAGACCACGTAATTGGAAGTAAAGCACTCCTCAGCAAATGTACAAGAACAGAAATTATAACAAACTGTCTCTCAGACCACAGTGCAATCAAATTAGAACTCAGGACTAAGAAACTCAATCAAAACCGCTCAACTACATGGAAACTGAACAACCTGCTCCTGAATGACTACTGGGTACATAACGAAATGAAGGCAGAAATAAAGATGTTCTTTGAAACCAATGAGAACAAAGATACAACATACCAGAATCTCTGGGACACATTTAAAGCAGTGTGTAGAGGGAAATTTATAGCACTAAATGCCCACAAGAGAAAGCAGGAAAGATCTAAAATTGACACTCTAACATCGCAATTAAAAGAACTAGAGAAGCAAGAGCAAACACATTCGAAAGCTAGCAGAAGGCAAGAAATAACTAAGATCAGAGCAGAACTGAAGGAGATAGAGACACAAAAAACCCTCCAAAAAATCAATGAATCCAGGAGTTGGTTTTTTGAAAAGATCAACAAAATTGACAGACCACTAGCAAGACTAATAAAGAAGAAAAGAGAGAAGAATCAAATCGACGCAATTAAAAATGAAAAAGGGGATATCACCACCGACCCCACAGAAATACAAACTACCATCAGAGAATACTATAAACACCTCTACGCAAATAAACTGGAAAATCTAGAAGAAATGGATAATTTCCTGGACACTTACACTCTTCCAAGACTAAACCAGGAAGAAGTTGAATCCCTGAATAGACCAATAGTAGGCTCTGAAATTGAGGCAATAATTAATAGCCTACCAACCAAAAAAAGTCCAGGACCAGATGGATTCACAGCTGAATTCTACCAGAGGTACAAGGAGGAGCTGGTACCATTCCTTCTGAAACTATTCCAAACAATAGAAAAAGAGGGAATCCTCCCTAACTCATTTTATGAGGCCAACATCATCCTGATACCAAAGCCTGGCAGAGACACAACAAAAAAAGAGAATTTTAGACCAATATCCCTGATGAACATCGATGCAAAAATCCTCAATAAAATACTGGCAAACCGGATTCAGCAGCACATCAAAAAGCTTATCCACCATGATCAAGTGGGCTTCATCCCTGGGATGCAAGGCTGGTTCAACATTCGCAAATCAATAAACATAATCCAGCATATAAACAGAACCAAAGACAAGAACCACATCATTATCTCAATAGATGCAGAAAAGGCTTTTGACAAAATTCAACAGCCCTTCATGCTAAAAACGCTCAATAAATTCGGTATTGATGGAACGTACCTCAAAATCATAAGAGCTATTTATGACAAACCCACAGCCAATATCATACTGAATGGGCAAAAACTGGAAAAATTCCCTTTGAAAACTGGCACAAGACAGGGATGCCCTCTCTCACCACTCCTATTCAACATAGTGTTGGAAGTTCTGGCTAGGGCAATCAGGCAAGAGAAAGAAATCAAGGGGATTCAGTTAGGAAAAGAAGAAGTCAAATTGTCCCTGTTTGCAGACGACATGATTGTATATTTAGAAAACCCCATTGTCTCAGCCCAAAATCTCCTTAAGCTGATCAGCAACTTCAGCAAAGTCTCAGGATACAAAATTAATGTGCAAAAATCGCAAGCATTCTTATACACCAGTGACAGTCAAACAGAGAGCCAAATCAGGAATGAACTTCCATTCACAATTGCTTCAAAGAGAATAAAATACCTAGGAATCCAACTTACAAGGGATGTAAAGGACCTCTTCAAGGAGAACTACAAACCACTGCTCAGTGAAATCAAAGAGGACACAAACAAATGGAAGAACATACCATGCTCATGGATAGGAAGAATCAATATCGTGAAAATGGCCATACTGCCCAAGGTAATTTATAGATTCAATGCCATCCCCATCAAGCTACCAATGAGCTTCTTCACAGAATTGGAAAAAACTGCTTTAAAGTTCATATGGAACCAAAAAAGAGCCCGCATCTCCAAGACAATCCTAAGTCAAAAGAACAAAGCTGGAGGCATCACGCTACCTGACTTCAAACTATACTACAAGGCTACAGTAACCAAAACAGCATGGTACTGGTACCAAAACAGAGATATAGACCAATGGAACAGAACAGAGTCCTCAGAAATAATACCACACATCTACAGCCATCTGATCTTTGACAAACCTGAGAGAAACAAGAAATGGGGAAAGGATTCCCTATTTAATAAATGGTGCTGGGAAAACTGGCTAGCCATAAGTAGAAAGCTGAAACTGGATCCTTTCCTTACTCCTTATACGAAAATTAATTCAAGATGGATTAGAGACTTAAATGTTAGACCTAATACCATAAAAATCCTAGAGGAAAACCTAGGTAGTACCATTCAGGACATAGGCATGGGCAAAGACTTCATGTCTAAAACACCAAAAGCAACGGCAGCAAAAGCCAAAATTGACAAATGGGATCTCATCAAACTAAAGAGCTTCTGCACAGCAAAAGAAACTACCATCAGAGTGAGCAGGCAACCTACAGAATGGGAGAAAATTTTTGCAATCTACTCATCTGACAAAGGGCTAATATCCAGAACCTACAAAGAACTCAAACAAATTTACAAGAAAAAAACAAACAACCCTATCAAAAAGTGGGCAAAGGATATGAACAGACATTTCTCAAAAGAAGACATTCATACAGCCAACAGACACATGAAAAAATGCTCATCATCACTGGCCATCAGAGAAATGCAAATCAAAACCACAATGAGATACCATCTCACACCAGTTAGAATGGCAATCATTCAAAAGTCAGGAAACAACAGGTGCTGGAGAGGATGTGGAGAAATAGGAACACTTTTACACTGTTGGTGGGATTGTAAACTAGTTCAACCATTATGGAAAACAGTATGGCGATTCCTCAAGGATCTAGAACTAGATGTACCATATGACCCAGCCATCCCATTACTGGGTATATACCCAAAGGATTATAAATTATGCTGCTATAAGGACACATGCACACGTATGTTTATTGCAGCACTATTCACAATAGCAAAGACTTGGAATCAACCCAAATGTCCATCAGTGACAGATTGGATTAAGAAAATGTGGCACATATACACCATGGAATACTATGCAGCCATAAAAAAGGATGAGTTTGTGTCCTTTGTAGGGACATGGATGCAGCTGGAAACCATCATTCTTAGCAAACTATCACAAGAACAGAAAACCAAACACCGCATGTTCTCACTCGTAGGTGGGAACTGAACAATGAGATCACTTGGACTCGGGAAGGGGAACATCACACACCGGGGCCTATCATGGGGAGGGGGGAGGGGGGAGGGATTGCATTGGGAGTTATACCTGATGTAAATGACGAGTTGATGGGTGCAGCACACCAACATGGCACAAGTATACATATGTAGCAAACCTGCACGTTGTGCACATGTACCCTACAACTTGAAGTTTAATAATAATAAATAAATTAAAAAAAAAAATAAATAAATGTTCTCATTACAAAAAGTGATACGTATGTGAGGTGATGGATATGTTAATTAACTTGATTTAATCATCATGCAGTGTATACATATATCAAAACATCATGTTGTAGACCATAAATATTTACAATTTTTCCTTTGTCAATTAAAAAATAAATACGTAAAAAGATTAACAAGATTAATGAGTGGTATAAAACCTGTTTTAGATACATTCTTTTTATGTTTACTGAAAGTTTAAAATATAAGTAAATGTATTTCGTTATATAGCTAATTGAAAAAATGTAAACTTATTAGAAGAAAAGAAAAAAGAATCCCTGTAATCTTTACCCTCCTAGAAATAACTACTGTTGAAATTCTGATTACTAAGCTCCTAGATTTTGTAATGTGCAAAAACAAACGAATATGAGGTCAAACTATAAATTATTCTATAAACTCTTTTCACTCAGCACTATAGTGTCAGTATCTTTCTGTGTCAAAAAATATATATTTATAAGGCAAAATAATTATTATAACTTTAAGAATAAAAAAGTAGTGATGATAGAAAAAATACTACAATAACAAGTGAATATATCTTTGGAATCTTTGCTAGACCCTGTAAACCTATTTAAAAGCAACAACAAAACAGAAGAGAGGACTAAGAGATACACATGGAACCTCAGTCTATAATTACTCTTCTATAAAAGTAATGAGGCCAGGTGTGGTGGTTCATGCTTGTAATCCCAGCACTTTGGGAAGCCGAAGTGGGAGAATCACTTGAGCCCAGGAGTTGAAGACCAGTCTGGGCAACATAGGGAGACCTTATCTCTAAAAAATAAAAATAAATAAAAAAAAATAAAAATTAACCAGGCATGGTGATATGCATCTGTGGTCCCAGCTGCTTGGGAGGCTGAGGTGACACCTGAACCTGGGAGGTCGAGGCTGCAGTGCTCCATGATCATTTTATGCACTCAAGCCTGGGCAAAAGAGCAAGATCTTGTCTCGTCTCTAAATAAAATAAAATAAAATAAAATAAAATAAAATAAAATAAAATAAAATAAAATAAAATAAAATAATAGTAATGTGAATTTTCATATAAGACACCCTTTCCTGGGCTTAACCAACATGGAAAATACCTGTCTGTGTGTGTACGACAATCAAGATGGACTTTTCCTTGCTGGTACTGTTTGGCCATGTCCCTACCCAAATCTCATCTTGAATTGTAGCTCCCATAATTTTCACATGTTGTGGGAGGGAACTGATAGGAGATAATTGAATCATGGGGGCAGTTTCCCCCATACTGTTCTCGTGGTAGTAAGTCTTATGAGATCTGATAGTTTTATAAAGGGAAACCCCTTTCACTTCGTAGTCATTCTCTCTCTTGCCTGCCACCATGTAAGACATGCCTTTCACCTTCCACCATGATCGTGAAGCCTCTCCAGCAATGTGGAACTGTGAGTCTGTTAACCTCTGTGAGTCCATTAACTGTGTTCATTAACCTCCAGCCACATAGAATGGTGAGTCTATTAACCAGTCTTGGGTATGTCTTCATCAGCAGTGTGAAAATGGACTAATAAATTGGCCCAGTTACCATGACCCCAAGAGAATCATGAACTTATTGTAGCCCAAGTAACCTCATCTCTAAAAACAGAGGGCCAGAGGAGATCTCTGGCATGCATTTGGCTCTTTTGATCTATGATATTGCCTTTTGGGAGAAATGGCTTATTTTAGAAGCATAGATAGAGTTAAATAAAAGAAACCTCATGCAGGAAGGCATTGTAATATGCACTGGGTTTAGAGTTCTTATTAGAGTGGCCCATGTTCTAATTCAATTCTAAAATGACTATTTAGGGGCTAATTTCTATTAAGAACAAGTTAATACAGTTGTGTGACAGGCTAGGCCGATTGCTGTAAAGCCAATTAAGAGGGTTAGCCCCGGTCCAAGGACCTGAGCTGGGGCCGGGAAAGCACAGGGCAGAGGTGAGCTTGGGGGTGAGAGGGCTGGGATCAGCTCTGCCTTGACTGCCAAGGCTCCAGTGTTCTTTGGCAGCCTGAGGTCCTTGATTATTCATTGCCTATGTCTCTGAGGAGATGAGATGGTCCATGTGCACTCTTGTCTCTGCTGCCAACTGCTCAGTGGGTTCAGAAACATCAATTTTGGGCTCCACATATGGCTCATGTCTGCAATCCCAGCACTTTGGGAGGCCAAGGCAGGTGGATCATTTGAGGTCAGGAGTTCGAGACCAGCCTGGCCAACATGGTGAAACCTCATCTCTACTAAAAATATAAAGATTAACTGAGTGTGGTGGCGGGTGCCTGTAATCCCAGCTACTTGGGAGGCTGAGGCAGGAGAATTGCTTGAACCCAGGGGGCAGAGGTTCCAGTGAGCCGAGATCACACCACTGCACTCCAGCTTAGGCAACAGAGTGAGACTCCATCTCAAAACAAACAAACAACAAAACAAAACAAAACAAAAAAACACACATGGATTTTTTAAGGGGAGAGTCTGGCAAAAATGCCCCATAGGGATTGGAAGAGACAGACTGAAGAGACAAAGGCCAGGGAGGAGTCCAAATATGAACACCACAATCATAATGATAGTTTGTGGAACCTTCTCTGTATCAGGTACCGTAATGCAGACTACATTCGTTTACAAAGATCCTATAGGATAGATACTGCTGTTGTCTCCAATTGATGATCAAGAAATGGAGACTAGGAAAGGTTTTGTAACTTGATTGAGGTTACACCATAATAGGAGAACTGAAATCCGAATTCATGCAATTTGTTTCCAGAATCCATGCTATGAGGCACTGTGGCACACCCACGGAGGTGAAGGCACAAAATCCTGGAGGTGGGGGCCAAGGGAGAGATGAGCAGATTCCAGCGTCAGAAACAGTTGTAAATAAAGAACTGACATAAATAGGCAAGTCTAGGAGGGAATTAGTTTTGATATATTATGTATATTCTATGCATTTATGTATAGCCTATTTCTCAAATGAATTTAAAGTAGCTTTGATTTGATATCTTAATTTTTAAATTTTTTTTCTATGAGTAAAGAATGGATATCTCTAAAGTTTACAACCTGGCATACACACAATTTGCATCCCAGTACATATGACTTTTTAAAAACATGTGACTACATTTAAGCCTAATTGTTTGAGGATCTGTTTCATTACTTGGTCATTTACTTGGCCATATACATTGAAGAGTGATTATAGCTCCTGAATCTATCTCAATTTCACAAATTTTGCATTTGTGCTGAGAACCTCTGAGGTAGGAACCTTAATTAAGCAAATTATTAGTAATGAGAACAGAAGTAAACACACGTCCGGTTAAGAATAATTAGATGATCTATCCTCTGCTAGAACATTGATAGATTTTAGCATTAAAATGTATGAGCCAAAAATATGGCTTTGTCTTGAGAATTGAAGCACCCCCGGGTTTTTTTTTTGTTAGTGGTAATACTATGAGCCTATATTTGAACTTTATTTTTATGCTCTTGCATATAAAGACCGCACTTCGGTTTGAATCTTCAGCTGCTAAACCATAAATGTAATCATGATCAAAGAATGGCCTTAGGAATGCTTCCTGATGTTGTGTCCTTCGTTCTTAGGTCATTCTAATGAGATTAGTGAAGAGACAGTAGAATCCTGATTTTAAGGCTGAGCAAAGCAAAGCAAAGAGAAGGTGAGGATGCTCGCCAGCCCTGCAGCACTGTGACTGACCTGGGCGCCCTGACTCCGGAGCCAGTGTTCTGTCCAGGAGCTGTTCCTCCCTTTTGTCATTCTCATCAAATTTGAGGATTGTTGTGAAAGAGACATATTTGAATGGCTGGAGCACACCGCCCAAGACAGAATCCCTGCGAATGTGTTAAAGGGACAGGAGGATCGTGGAGAGCATCCACTGGAACTGTCTTGGGTGCTCAGGTGCTTGGCTCAGCTTAGCCACTAACTCTCTGGGTACTCCTGGCATTGAGCATTTCATGATGGCAGGAATAGCTAACTTTCAGCTAGTTATAAAAGAACTTTGATAAGTATAAAGGGTTCTGCGAGTATGAGGTAGAGCAATTGTTAAAAGAAATTAAAAAGAGGAAATTTCTCTTTTCAGTGGTGAATTTCCCTCCTGTTGGCATAGCAGCTTTTGGCTTGCTGGTGGCTTCCTTTGGGTCTGTTTGTATATTCTTCTTTGAGTTTACCAATGTTCCATTCAGCTAGGTCACCTGTCCAGGAACCAATTTTTCAGGTTGGAGACTCAGCAAGTTATCCAGGCCTGTGACTGCAGAGCCTTCGTTCTTTCTTTGCTTCTCTCATGCCATTGCTTCCTTGTGATCTGAAAGGGCTGAGAGTGGAGGGAGGCAGGAAAACAATATCAGTCACACTTTGGGAGGCCGAGGTGGGTGGATCACTTGAGGTCAGGAGTTGGAGACCAGCCTGGCCAACGCGGCACAACCCCATCTCTACCAAAAATACAAAAAATCAGCTGGGTGAGGTGGTGCTTGCCTGTAGTCCCAGCTACTCAGAGGCTGAGGCATGAGAATTGCTTGAACCTGGGAGGCGGAGGTTGCAGTGAGCCGAGATCACGCCACTGTACTCCAGCCTGGGCAACAGATCGAGACCGTGTCTCAAAAAACAAACAAGCAAACAAACCCAATGTCAGTCAATTTGGCTACTTCTAGGAGTTACACATTTTTGTGCGTGTAAGAGGAGGTTAAAATTAACAGGTAAGGTGAGGTGGATTGGTGAATCTTATTTGTTCAGTCTTTCTGTTCTAATTGTCAGAGATTAGAGTAAGCTTGGCTGGACTTTCAAAAGGATTTGTAATATTTTTAAAGAAGGTAAAGGGAAAATAAATTTGGTTAAATTTTTTTCAGTTCTTGAGGGTTCATTTTGCTTTATGTGTTGTCATTTAATATTTTTTTCAGGGTTTTAGGGGAAATGCAAACCCAAACTACAATTTTAATATATTGTAACAAATTTTAGGGCATACATGTGTGTTTTGCAGCTCCTTTCAATGGAGAATTGCTATTTGTCTTCAAATCATGGGGATTTGGATTAAAGTTATGGAGTATCTGATTAAAAATTGGAACCTGAGATGAATAATAGGGAATTAAGGCATTTTGTCATAATTTAATTTTTATTCCTTTCTAGAAAAAAAATTGCTCAACATAACATAAGCTGGGCCCACTCAAATGGGGGCACGCATATGTTACCCGTTCTGCCAGGCTCACAACCAATTGGAGTGTTAGCTATTTATAAATTCAAGGTTGACTTAAACCATCTCACCACCACACAGAGCTCCCTCCTTAATAAAAGAAGATCCACTGGTAGGTGTTGGGAGCAAATGTTTAACAAGCGTCTTCCGGCCCTGAAATATGGAGGAGGAGAGGAAACGTATGGCAGTTGCAACTGAGGCCATAGATGGCAGTACGAAAAGACTGCAAAGGGAAAGGATGATGCTAGAATCAGTCTGTCCATATGGGGACCTTCCCTCATGGGGAAACCAGTGGGGGAGAGAGGCAACAAAGAAACGTGATGAGAAAAGCATGAGAAATTGCCTACCCCTTCCAACATGATAAAGAGAAAAGCAGGTGGTTATTTTGACTCTAGGTGGACTTGCTTCCAGTGTGATCTAGAGGTGCTCATTTAAGAAGGTAAGTCAGAGCAATCTGGCAAGCTGTTCCATGTGTTGCTCTATTGCTGGGAAGAGGGAGGACACAGAAAAACTCCTTGTCTTTTTCCATGGAGAACTTAAATTGCAGTGATCTAAGGCAGTGGATGGGAAAGAAGATATATCAGTTAAGGCTCACCAAATTGCAAGTCCCAGAAAAACCCAGCTGAAGTTTACTTTAAAAAAGGAATTTATTGGATCCCTTATAGAAGTCTAGGGGCAGTTCTGCCTACAGGGAGAGCTGTATGCAGGGTGTCATTAATAAGTGGATCTTTGCATCTTTCCATTCTGTTCGCCTCCATGATAGCTTCATTCTTGAATTGAATGTGGTGGTGTGATGACTGATAGGACCTTCAGGCCAACAGCATTCCAGATTCCTGCCTGCTGCAAAAATAGCTTATTTTCTTCCAACAGTTTGAACAAAAAAAATCTTGGGCCTAATTTTCCTGGGTTTGAATTGGGTCATGTACTTAACCTTGAGCCAGGAGAATGGAATGTGCTGATTGCTTAGGTCTGGGTTACACAGCAGTCCTAGAGCTGGAGGTGGAGCCAAATGCAGTAAAGCACAAGGACAGTGCGTAGACAGGAATGGACGCCGGGCCACCAAAACACAGCAATGGGCACTAGAGAAGGCAACCTCAAATGTGTGGAGTGCCACCTACAAAGTGCTTGGTTTGTTCAGCTTTTCTCCTGCAAAGTTCCCACTCTTCCTTGGAGGAGGTCCTGATTCCCGCCATGTTGTGATGAGTGAACTGTGACTCAGAGAGGTGAAGTAATGCTCCCAATGATGCACACTAGTAAGTGGCAGAGCTGGAGTTTGAACCTATGCCTTCTCAACTCTGCTAGTATTCTCCATGCATCTAACCAACATCCAAGACCAGTTTTCTGGCCAAGCACAGTGACTCACGCTTGTAATCCCAGCACTTTAGGAGGCCGAGGTGGGAGGGTGGCTTGATGCCAGAAATTCAAGACCAGCCTGGGAAACAAAGTGAAACACCATCTCTACAAAGAAGAAGAAGAAGAAAAAGAATGGGGCGTGGTGATGTGTGCCTGTAGTCCCATTTACTTGGGAGGCTGAGGTGGGAGGATCACATGACCCCAGGAGTTCAAGACTGTAGTGAGCTGAGATCAGTCTGGGTGATAAAGAGTGACCCCATCTCTAAATAAAATGAAATACAAATGAATCACCTACTGATCATCTAACCAAATCCTTCTTTTTGTTTTACAAGTACAGCCATGCACTGCACAATGAAATTGTCAATAAGGGACAGTGGTCCCATAGATTATAATACTGTAATTTTAATGTAACTTTTCCATGTTTGGATATGTCTAGACACACAAATACTTACCACTGTGTTACAATTGCTTACAGTATTCAGCACAGTAGCACGCTGTACAGGCTTATAGTCTAGGAGCAATAGGCTACATCATATAGCCTAGGTGTGTGGTAGGCGACACAGTCTAGGTTTGTGTAAGTACACTCTGATGTCCTTATAACTGCGAAGTTGCCTAAGGATGCATTTCTCAGAAAATATTCCCATCGTTAAGCGATGTGTGGCTGTTTAGTTCTGTCCTGGATGACACTGAGGTGTCTGCCTATAGGAAGGGTGAGGGTGTCTCCTTTGACATCAGACCCCCACCATTTAACACTACAGAAATGGGGAAGGCTGAGTTGCCTCCTGGGGTCTACTGACTACCAGGGTCATAGAGTAGAGGGGTGTCTCTCTTTGTTTCTCTTCCCCCTTCCTTAGATCACATCGTCACTCCATGCCTACTTCTACCCGGCACCTGGGCTCTCCTCTACCAGTGGCAACCTTCACGTTGTCAAACCAACCTCACTCCATTGCCCAGTATCTGAAAGCACCATATCCTATTCCACCAAACCCAGGTCCTCCGTCTGGATGTCACTGATCTCTGTAATCTGGTTCCTTATCCCCCTCCCTAGGCCACTCTGCCAATCTTGTTTGCTAGTCTCCAACTCAACTCTAGTCAGGGTTGTTTCCTCACTGTCCCACAAACCTGCTAGGCTCATTCCCTTCTTCGCACCACAACTCCCTGCCTAGAATAACCGTCCTCCACCCGCTCCTCCTGTCCAGAACCTTCAGGCCCAGATGTTCAATGAAGTCCCCCTGCACAGTCCCACCCCCAGTGTCCTCGTCCCCTAAACAACATTCCATTTTCATTTGTGTATACAGAAACACACACACATACACACTTCTTCATGAATACACACATATGCATATACATGAATATATATACATTCATACCAGAGTGTGTTCACATGTATTTCAAATGTTCCTATGACAGCATGTACTCCTTGAGGATAGAACTCCTGTTTCCAATTTAAAATTTTTAAATTAATTTTATTTATTTATCGATTTTGGGGGTATCCTTATCATGCTTGGCCCAGTTGCAGGCTTGTAATATACTCTTTGTCAATAGAAAATTGTTGACTGCTTCAAAAAATGTATCAGAAACATGCATGTGATAATACATCTAATAATAAAGAAGAGCTTATGCTAGAAAGCAACAGTCTCCTGCGCTACTTCTCATCAACAGTTTCAGACTTTAGGCCGGGTGTAGTGGCTCACGCCTGTAATCCCAGCACTCTGGGAGGCGAGGTGGGCAGATCTCTTGAGCTCAGGAGTTCAAGACCAGCCTGGGCAACATGGCAGGACCCTGTCTCTACCAAAAATACACACACACACAAAATTAGCAGGGCGTGGTGGCTTGTCTCTATAATCCTGGCACTCTGGAAGCCTGAGATGGGTGGATCACTTGAGCCCAGGAGGTTAAGGCTTCAGAGAGCCATGATTGTGCCACTGCACTCCAGCCTGGGTGACAGAGTGAGAGCCTCTCTCAAGAACAAGCAAAAAACAGTTTCAGACTTTAGTTCTATCAGTGGTTCTCTCTATAACTCTATCTAGACAGTCTGTTTACAGAGCTATTTCTTGATTTATAATTAGATAATATACATTGACTCTCCTTTGTGAAAGTTGAGAATTTACCTCATTTTTACTAATTCCTTCTAACCAGTGTTTGATATTTTATCCTTTTGGTTATCCTTATAATTTTTGAATATTATACTTAATCCTCTATTTCTTGTCCCATTAATTTAATATATAAAATATAAAATTAAAACATACATTTTAAATTATCCCAGCTAATTTTTGTATTTTTAGCAGAGATGGGATTTCACCATATTGCTCAGGCTGTTCTTGAACTCCTGACCTCAAGCAATCCGCCTGCCTCAGCTTCCCAAAGTTCTGGGATTGCAGGCATGAGCCACTGCATCCAACTTCATCTAACTATTAACAACGCCCTTTCGTGATGTTATGAGTGTATCAGAGAATGTAATGGTTATGCGTATACAGCCCATATAAAACCTGGCTCCCCCAAAGTCCCATCTCACATTATGTGGCATTCAAAGAATATTGATCCTACACCAATTTCAACTGCTTTAACTGGAAAGCAATTAAAATATATACTACAGTTTCTTGTGAAAGTGTTAAAAACATACAATTTTTTTTTATCACACACATCTATAACTGAATGTATATTCCTTGTATCCTATTGTACATAGGTAAGGTGTTATTACATAATATTGTTAAACTGAAAGGCTAGGGTTCACATGACCCCTTACTATTGTGTGCTTAATTTAAGTCAATTGCCATTGGAAAGGATGTACTTGGTTAGGAGAAGAACAAAGTGGGTGGGTAAACTGCTGAGACTTGGTAAGACAAGATTGCAATCGGGTGTAGTGGCTGACGCCTGTAATGCCAGAACTTTGGGAGGCCGAGGCCTGTGGATCACCTGAGATCAGGAGTTTGAGACCAGACTGGCCAACATGGTGAAACCCCGCCTCTACTAAATACAAAAAATTAGCTGGGCATGGTGGTACATGCCTGTAATCCCAGCTACTTGGGAGGCTGAGGCAGGAGAATCGCTTGAACCCGGGAGGTGGAGGTTGCAGCGAGCCGAGATTACACCATTGCACTCCAGCCTGGGCAATAAGCAAAACTCCATCTGAAAAAAAAAAAAAAAAAAAAAAGGAAAATGTTGTATCTGTGAGAGATGGGACTGAAAGATAGGAGGGAAGGAAGACAGGCAAAAGCAACCACTTTTGACAGCAACAATTTTCTTAGGATTAGAATATTTGGGGGCTCAGTGGTTTTGTTATGATGCAAATGCAAAATACATGTTACAAAATTACAGTGGCACAAAAAATATGTAATGAAAAGTATATCTTCCTCTTACCCCTGGACTCCAGGCATTCAGTTATCAGTTTCCTCTGATAGCGATGTGCATATACAAAGTTATAAACATATGCTCATTTTCCTCCACATACTGTAGTGTTCTGTAAACATATACTTGTCCTTGCTTTTTTCCCTTTAACAGTACAATTAGGATCATTTGATAAAAATTCACATAGAGTTGCCTTTTTTTTTTTTTTTTTAGCATTTTATGAATGCATCACAATTTATGTAAGTTATATTGGAATGGTTTCAAAAACATGTTATTTAAATAAATTCTTTACATTTATTATTTACGGGCCCCATGGATGGTTTTCTTAGGTAGTTTCCCATCTTTTGCTGTTTTAAACCATGTTGCAGTGACTATCTACTTAGGTATCTAATTTTGTACATATGTGAGTATATTTGTAGTTTAAATTTATAGAAGTGGAATTACTGAGTCGAAAGTATGCTAGTTTAAAATTTTGCACATACTATATGTTTGTAAAAAGATATCTATGTTATATATCTATGAATAGGTATTTACTAAATTTTTATTCATGGGAATTTTATCAATTTACATTACTCCTCTTTTTTTTTTTTTTTTTTTTTTTGAGACAGAGTCTCACTCTGTCACCCAGGCTGGAGTGCAATGGCACCATCTTGGCTCACTGCAACCTCTGCCTCCTGAATTCAAGCAATTCTCCTGTCCCAACCTCCCAAGTAGCTGGGATCACAGGAACCTGTCACCACAAATGGCTAATTTTTTGTATTTTTACTGGAGATGGGGTTTCACCATGTTGGCCATGCTGGTCTTGAACTCCTGACCTCAGGTGATCCACCTGCCTCGGCCTCCCAAAGTGTTGGGATTACAAGTGTGAGCCACTGCACCTGGCCCCTACTCTTTTAAAATATTAATTTTTTCGTTGAGGTAAAAAATGCATAATCTAAAATTTCCCACTTTAATCATTTTAATTGTACAGTTCAGTTGCTTTAAGTGTATTCACATTGTGCAATCTTTAAAACTTTGGTGTCTTGCAGAATTGAAACTCTATACCCACTAAACAACAATTCCCCATTTCCTTTCCCTCCATGCCCCTGGCAACCAACATTGTACTTTCTGTCTCTGTGAATTAGACCACTCCAGATACTTCATATAAGTGGAATCATACAGTATTTTTCCTTTTGTGACTGGCTTATTTCATAATGTCCTCAAGGTTCATCTATGCTGTAACAAGTGTCAGAATTTCCTTTCTTTTTAAGGCTGACTAATATTCCATTGTGTGGATATACCACATTCTGTTTACCATTTAATAGTCCACTGTGTGGATACACCACATTCTGTTTACCATTTATCTGTTGTTAAGCAACATTTGGGAACTTCCACCTCTTGGTTATTGTGAATAATGTGACCATAAACATAGGTATGGAAATGAAATACCTAAATTCTGCTTTTAAACCTTTTGGGTGTGTACTCAGAAGTGGAACTGCTGGATTATACAGTAATTCTATTTTTAATTTTAAGGAGCTTCCATATTGTTTTCCACAGTGGCTATACCATTTTACATTCTCACCAACAGTGCACACTGTCTTATGAATGAGAGTGCCTGTTCTCCAACATTTCTGTCAACTGTAATACATGACCTGACGTTTTCATTTTTGCCAAATTGAGAGACCAAAATGGTTTAACGTTACTTGACATCTTTCTCTCTCTGCATTTCTCTTTTTATAAGAGAGCTCAATCACATTTTGCTCTATTAATAAGCCTTGCATATTTCCTTTACTGTAAATGGTGATGATACTCTTTGTCCATTTTTCTATTGAGTTGTTAGCATTTTCATTTGTAGAGTCTCTCTATATTAAATAAACAAGCCTGATTTCTGTAATATGAGATGCAAATATTATTTTCCACTTTGTCATTGTGTTTTGATATTTGATTATAGTAATTTTGTTTTTCACTAGATGGGTTTCATTTTGTTGTAGTCAAATTTATCTATCTACTGTTTATGACTTCCGTGTTGTTTTATATATTCTTCAGAAAGGACCTTTTTGCTTCAAGGTTATAAAAAAATTTTCCATGTTTTCTTCACGTATTTTTATGATTTTTTAATGCTTGAAAACTTCATATACGTGGAATTTATTTTGTTCCAAGGTGTCAGGTAAGAATCCAACTTTACTTTCCTCCAGATTCTGTTAAACAACCTTCCGATTTTTTCCCCTGACGTGTGGGAATTTTTAAGATCAGAAACCTGTACTACAGAAGCTTGCTTTTAAAATGCATTTGCAAATCAATTTTGGTGAGTAGTCTTCCTCTCATCCACTTTAGTTCACAGTACATTTTAAAAAATAACCTGTTCTGCTAAGATGGAAAAAAAAAGTAGAGATTTTATCCATCCCTGGGCTGGGATTTTAACGGAGAGGAAGTTTGTTGTGCCAGCAGGAATCTTGAACGGAGGTTCAAGAGGACAGTGTTTGGGGGCTTCTGGATAGCTGGACATGTGAGGTTCCTGGAGGATGGCACTCCGGGGAGGGCATGGAAGCTCTGTGTCCCTTACTGAGCTGTATGCATCTCTTAATCTGGATCCTGTGTAGTCTCTTTTATAATCAGCCACTACATGTAAAAAACATAGAATATGAGTTTTGGAAAGAATGGTTGGGCCACTTGCATAGCCTTTACTTTTTATTTATTTATTGTTTTGGAGACGGAGTCTCGCTCTGTCGCCCAGGCTGGAGTGCAGTGGCCGGATCTCAGCTCACTGCAAGCTCCGCCTCCCGGGTTCCCGCCATTCTCCTGCCTCAGCCTCCCGAGTAGCTGGGACTACAGGCGCCCGCCACCGCGCCCAGCTAGTTTTTTGTATTTTTTAGTAGAGACGGGGTTTCACCGTGTTAGCCAGGATGGTCTCGATCTCCTGACCTCGTGATCCACCTGTCTCGGCCTCCCAAAGTGCTGGGATTACAGGCTTGAGCCACCGCGCCCGGCACATAGCCTTTTCTTACACAAAAATCTGAGAAAATTAAGCCTTTCTCCCGGTTGCTAATCACAATTAATTTGTTGGTTATATAATTCGTACTTTGCTACTTGTTTCTTTTTTTGTTTTTTTAACTTTTTGTGGAGAACTGGGTCTCACTATGCTTCTCAGGTAAGTCTTGAACTGCTGGGCTCAAGCAATCCTCCTGCCGCTGTCTAAGTGCTGGAATTACAGACGTGAGCCACCGTGCCTGGCGATACTTGTTTCTCTTGATAGACTTCAAGTTCCAGAAGAGCAGAGAGCATACCTGTGTCATTTATTAATTTGTCTTTAGCAACCAGCAGAATACTTGTCTCAAAATGCACAGAGTGAGTGACCAAATCCTGAGGTCTCCAAATGTATTCCTCCTCTTTTGCCCCCAGCAATTTGTGCACCTTTTAGGGAGAGGAACTCGATCTCAATAGTCTTTGTTTTTTTGAGACAGAGTCGTGTTCTGTCGCCCAGGCTGGAGTGCAGTGGCTCAATCTCGACTCACTGCAAGCTCTGCCTCGACTCACTGCAAGCTCTGCCTCCCGGGTTCCCGCCATTCTCCTGCCTCAGCCTCCCGAGTAACTGGGACTACAGGTGGCCGCCACCACTCCCAGCTAATCTTTTGTATTTTTAGTAGAGACGGGGTTTCACCATGTTAGCCAGGATGGTCTCGATCTCCTGACCTCGTGATCCGCCTGCCTCAGCCTCCCAAAGTGCTGGGATTACAGGCGTGAGCAACGGTGCCTGACCCTCAATAGTCTTCTTTATGAACCTTGCACATGATAACTGTTCATTCTATGCTCTTTGAATAAATGAATTCACATCATTAGCAATGATGCCAGCACACCAATAGCCACTGATCTAGTCACAAACGTATGAGGTAGATGCTTAATTCACCCAGTCATACTAGGTGCACGGCAGCTCTGGAAGTTGAGGGAACTCTCAAGGACTCAAACAAGAGCATCTGGACTTCCTTTCGTTAATCCTGTGTAGCCGTCAGAATGTTGACCATGATTTCTACATTGGCAAAGGAAAGAATGAAGAAAACTTGACATTTCTATTGCTGTCTGTCTTCTTTGAAGAGGCCTCATGTTAAGAAGGTCAACTTGGAAACAGTGACATTTTCTACTTGAATGGAACCAGATTTATTCCACTTAACTGACCATTTGAGAACATTATTCTTAATTTACAGACCAGTTTAAAGATAAAACAAATAAAAATAACATTTATTGGAGTTTGAGACCAACCAGGGCAACATAAGGAGACCCCATCTCTACAGTTTTTTTTTTTTTTTTTTTTTTTTAAATTAGCTAGGCCTGAGGGTGTGCACCTGTGGTCTCAGCTACTCTGAAGGCTGAGGTGGGAGGATCTCTTGAGCCCAGGAGTTTGAGGCTGCAGTGAGCTATGATCGTGTCACTACATTCCAGCCTGGGCCACAGAGTGAGACCCTGTCTCAAAAACAAACAAACAAACAAACAAACAAACAATTCATTAAATGTTAATTAAGGGCAGTTATTTTAGTCAGGTTTATTCCCTTACCAGTGAAATAATCTTAGGGTTCCCAGCTAGGCTGCTTAAAGATTTTAAAATGCAACTTGATGGATACCTACTTTTCTAAAAAGATACATTTTGTGAAGAGTGCAGGTTGCCATTTTGTTTCCTTCAAAGACAAAGGAAAAACAAAATTGTGTTCAAGCTTAAATAACTTACTCTTAAGGCAAACTCCCTGTCACCTTACCCTGGTGAGTCGACAAAATTGCTCAGTTTGCAAGGAATTAACTCCCAAAGCTGACAGATCAGCAAGAATGTAGTTCCAGGGTTGATCAATTACATGATGTCACTAAAGGGAGAAGGAGAACTTTCAAGGGGACAATAAAAAACAATCACAGAACTAAACCTAAAGAACCTATAGTCAGGAGATACCTAAATGGAACAATTGAGGAAGAAACTCATCTAAGACAGAAACACAGAGCAACTCTTGTTTGGAGAATATTGTAAAACCAGTGATGATCATATGTCATAATTAGGTGGCAAATTAACCTTATAGAATATATCTGAGTTATGCAGCACTTTAAAAATAATTTTGAACCTCCATTTTATGTTGCAACTTATTGCTGAAAAGTATTCCATTAAAAAGAACTCAATATTCGCGTCACTTTGTATGTGGTCGCATTTAGTACTATTTTATATTCTGCTCTTTTCACTGGACATGATTTTGTATCCGTATTTGCTTGTTGCTACATGGTCCAGTACTCATATTCTTTTAGTAGATACATAGTTTATAGAATTTTTTTTTTTTAATATGAGGAAAGGAGTTTTATGTTTTCAAATTCATGCAGTAACTGCTGACAGGAAAAGGAAAAGTGGAAAAGTTGAAGTTGCCTATGCATTTAAGAGTCTCCTGTAAGTGCTTTAACAGATAAGATGTGCTTCAAATAAACTCACCCATCGTTTGAATAAAAACTGCTGGGAAGGTGTTGCTTAAGCAGTTTGTGGGCTTTGATGCAAATAGCGTTGACATTCCCTTTGGTTACTACATTGTTCATGCTTCCTTTCAAAGCTGGTGTACTCTAACCTCGGCCCAGTGTGTTCAAAGGGCTGTGCAGAGCCCTGGTACGAAGGTTCTGGTCTCAGCCCTGAATTCCCTGCAGAACTTTCAGAAGTCCAGATTCCCAGGCCTTATCCCAGATTGGCTGCATCAGAGAAGGGGTCTGGGTATCGGTGTTTTTTTTCAAAGCTCCCTAAGTTATTATAACATGCAACCAGGACTGAGAACTACTGGTCAGGAGACTATTAATTGTTTAATCATATGGGTCCTCTGATTTATACAAACAGGTTGACTTAGCTCACCGGAAAGCAAAAGACTTATTTTGATTCCCTACACAGCAAATTTGTCAACATATGCCAACCACTAAAGTGAAAATGAAACAGACGAGTGCTGATGTGTCAAGATCAAAATATGTACTCATTTAACAAATGGTTATTAAGCATCTACTGTAGACTGTGTCTTAGGCAATAAGAATGACTTAACAATTAACAAGACACAATCTCTCTTCTTTTCATAGTATCATTGAAAAGATAAAAAATATAAAATGAATAACAATAATATATAGCAAAATCTGTTTTGATTCACAAGAGCTGTCCAGGAAAAGTGCAACCAGAGTTTATTTATACTTTTTTGGGGGAAGGCTTTGAGGACAAAGGGACATTTGAGCTTCTCGGGATGACTGGGAAGAATTGCACCACGTGAGGTATGGGCAAAGGCTGGAAAGAAGAGAAACTGGAAGGGTGTTAACACTGGTGGGAACAGGGCTGGGAAAGGGAAGACCTGGGGGGTAGATGGAAAGCAAGAAGTTTTGGTGTGGTCCACATATTCCTGGCCTGTATGGAGCAAAGGGTTAGATAACACAGGTCTTGAATTTCAGTGCAAGGAGAAAAGGATGCTACATTTTGTGTCAGGTGTATAAAGGTGTCATTGTTAGAGACACTTTGCCTTTGGAAAATTTGGGAATGTGTAAAAAAATGTGTCGATGGAAAATGTTTTATCTAGATAGAAGACTGTCTTAGTTTGGCTATTGTAACAAAGTACCACAGACTGGATGGCTTATAAACAACAGAAAGTTATTTCTTACAGTTCTGGAGGCTGGAAGTCTGAGATCTGGGTGCCAGCGTGGTCAGGTGCTGATAAGGGCCAGCTTCCAGGCTGCAATCTGCCCACTTTCTGCTGTGTCCCCACATGGCAAAGCGAGGGCAAGCAAGCTCTCTGGTGTCTCTTATTTTTATTTTTATTTTTATTTATTTACTTGTTTATTCATTCATTTTGAGACCGATTCTCACTCTGTCGCCCAGACTGGAGGGCAGTGGTGCGATCTCAGTTCACTGCAATCTCTGCCTCCCGGGTTCAAGCTGTTCTCCTGCCTCAGCCTCCTGAGTAGCTGGGATTATAGGCACCTGCTGCCATTTCCAGCTAATTTTTGTATTTCTAGTACGGATGGGGTTTCACCATATTGGCCAGGATGGTCTCAAACTCCCGACCCCAGGTGATCTGCCTGCCTCGGCCTCCCAAAGTGCTGGGATTAGAAGCATGAGCCACTGCACCTGGCTTTTGGTGTCTCTCTTTTTTTTTTTTTTGAGATGGAGTCTCCCTCTGTTGCCCAGGCTGGAGTGCAGTGGCGCGATCTCAGCTCACTGCAAGCTCCGCCTCCCAGGTTCATGCCATTCTCCTGCCTCAGCCTCCCAAGTAGCTGGGACTACAGGCACCCACCACCACGCCCGGCTAATTTTTTGTATTTTTAGTAGAGACAGGGTTTCACCGTGTTAACCAGGATGGTCTCGATCTCCTGACCTCATGCTCTGCCCTCATCGGCCTCCTGAAGTGCTGGAATTCCAGGCGTGAGCCACCGTGCCCAGCCTCTGGTGTCTCTTTTTACGGGCCCCACCTTCATGAACTAATCACCTCCCAAAGTCCCCACCTCCTAATGCCTCCATCATGAGATTAGGGTTTCAATATGAATTTTGGGGGGACACAAACAGTCCATCGCAAATACCGTAGAGATAAAGATGTCTAAATCTATCCTGTCTGGTCTAAGGTTTCCTAGAATTGTTCACCCTCCCAGGGTGGCCTTGGAGAAGGCTGGGTAAATGTTGTGTGCTTGTCCCCGCTGCCACATTCAATAATGGCCGAAGGCTCAATTAGCTTTATGTGAGACCAACAGTCCTAGTTTTCTGTTGCTCAAAGACATCATCTGCCTTCCTCAGACACTTCAGCCATTGAATAGGGGAGGAGGATGAGTTTGTTTAAACAGCAGCAGGGTTAGAGGCGTGCAGTGTGCAGTCTTAGGTAAAAGTGTACCCCAAAACCCAGAAGTCTAGAGGAGCTGGCCTGTGGATGAAATGAAGTAAACACTGAATGCACTGAGTGTGGCACGTGCTCAGTAGAGAACAACTCTTAACATTTAAAGAATCAGTTATGAGCTAGTGGACTCAATGCAGTTTGACTTGTGTGTTTTGTTTTGTTTGTAATTTTAAGAGACACTTTCCTTTTATTTCTTAAAATATTATTGTCATTATAAAGAGAAGTATAGAATGTTAACTTTATGCTTTATCAGCACCTCAGGTGTAGGCCATATTTGCTTCACATTCTTTTTTTCCAAAGGAGTAAAAGTGAAACATAGACCTCTGCTAGCCTGAGCTGTTGATGGTTTTAACATTTGATATAAATGGTGTTTTACTATACATACTATTTGGCAACTTCCTTTTTTTACTTAGTGTTATGTTTTTGAGATTTACTCTTATAGATTCTTATAGTTTATTCACTTCATTGGTGGTTTAAGTATATCATGTTGCATAAATATACTACAGCTTGTTCATTCACATTGGTAAGATATTTGAGTTGTTTCCAAAGTTCCACTTTACAATGGATTTGCCGAAGTGAATATTTCTGTATGTGATTTCCTATGAAGATGGGAGAGAATCCCTGGGACATTTGTCCAGAAAAGAAATTGCTGGGTCATGGGATATGTTGCCTGTAATCCCAGAGACTCAGGAGGCTGAGGTGAGAGGATCGCTTAGGCCAAGGGTTCAAGATCAGCCTGGGCAAGATAGCAAGACCCAGAAAAACAAAAATTAGCTGGACATGGTGGATATGCCTCTAGTCCCAGGAGTTGGAGGATACAGTGAGCCATGAAAGCACCACTGCTCTCCGGTCTGGGTGACAGAGCGAAAGACCCTGTCTCTTAAAAAAAAAAAGAGAACTCCTCGTTGCTTTTTATCAATGTCCTCCACCCTGTGGTGTCTTCTGCTGTGGTGTAGGAGACAGTGTGGTTTAGTGGTTCAGATTTGGGCCCTGCATAGGGAATCTTTGGGGAAGATAAATATTTTCTTAAATTGGATTATGGTGATGGTTACACAACTCTGTAAATTTACTAAAAAATCATTGGACTGTACAGTTAAAACAGGTGAATTTTACGGTATAAAATTATATTCCTGTAAAGCTGTTAAAAAAAAATTTAGGCTCTAAAGACAGACAGCTTTGGGTCAAATTCTGATTCTAAAACTATTTAATTTTTCTGTACCTTAGTTTGCCCATCTGTCAAGTGAGGATATTATACTGCCTGTAATAGCCTGTTAGAAAGGAATAAATAGATAGCACATGAGCTTTGTGCCTGGCACTCAGAGTTCAATAAACGTTAGCTTAGTATGACTTTCCCAGCACCCAGAGCTCCTGCACTGACTTTGATGTTCCACCTGCCTCTTCCCCACCTGCCACCTGTGCCTGATCAGGTTTCCTTAGCTTATTCCATGTTTTGGCTCTCTCTCATACCTACCTTCCCTCTTCCTTTACCCAAACAAAATCTGTTCTGAACACCACCCCCACTGGAAAAGTTTAGACAGACTGATGCATAAAAAGTTACTCATGACTGATAATGGTTTATTTGCATTTTAAATAGCATAACCGAAAAATAACTAGAGTTAGAAAATGTGAAGACATAATGTATTAGCCTGCAAGGGCTGCCATAACAAAATCCTGGAGATTGGGTGGCTTAAGCAATAAGAATTGTATTTTCTCGCAAGTCTAAGGGCTGGTAGTCCAAGATCAAAGTGCTGGCAAGGGTGGTTTCTGGTGAGGACTCTCTTTCTGGCTTGTAGATAGCTGCCTTATTGCTATGTCCTTGCATGGCTTTTCCCTGTGCACATGCACTTCTGGTGTCTCTTCTTATGAGGATACTAGTCCTGTTGGATTAGGGTCCCACCTCTGACCTCATTTAACCTTAGTAACCTTTTTAAAGATTTTATCTCCAAATTTACTCGCATTGGGGATTAGGACTTCAACAGATGAATTTTGCAGGGATGTTGGACATAATTCAGTTCAGAATAGATCTTACAGAGGCCATGGGATACTTGAGCATGAGGGCAGCCAGGCTTCACGCAGGATGGTTTCACAGGGGAGCACTTACTATGATCATCATGTCTTTGGCTCATGTTCCGATCAAATTAAAAAACCCAGGTACTTGATTCCATCAGTGCAGCCAGAGCTGATCAGATTCTCGGAGACTTACAATAGCTAAACTAACTAGAGATGGAAGGAAAAACCTGAAGCTAAGAGTGAGAGTTGCCCTTTTTTCTTAAACCCGACATTCTTGGTTCTCTATTCACTTTGGCCAGCATCAGAGATCCTGGGGATCAACATTAGTTAGTGCAAGTGAGATGGTGAGTGTGGAGTCACAGCTGAGGATGATAGGCTTGAGAGATATTTTTCCAGCCCATTGAAAGCCTGGCAAACTCTGCCTGCTTTATAACTTGGGGCGTCTTGTTGACGACCACATCCAGTGTCTTTTGCTCTTCCTAAGTGGTAGAACCAGGCTAGACCCAAGGCTGTCTAACCTCAAGCCCAAGTCTTAACCAGGAGGATTCTGGGCCTTCCTTTCATCTGTTTCATACAGCTATCTTTTCTTTTAGAACTCTATTATTCCACTAAAGTTACATAATCTTGAGAGGGATGTACTCAAGATCTCAGGGATCATGAAATCTGTACATGTCATTATTGTATATAATTTTCCCCATAAAATGTGGTGAAGAACAGATTAAACTTTTAAGCAAGCCTTTAACCACTTGGCAAGGATGAATTTCGGTGTGACGGTGAGAGAGTTCAGTGGAGCCTGGTTGATGGATGGATGCTGGGTGCTTGATTGATCTTCTTTAGTCAAAGACTCAGAGCCACAGACTGGTCTTACTGTGGGACTAGTTCAAATTCAGGCCTTGGCAAAATAATAGGTTAACAAAAGTCATAGACCATCAGGATTGTTAAGTGATATATTAAATTTGGCGATGCCAATAAACAGTATTGTAATACATCACCTAGTGATGGGGATACATTCTGAGAAATGCATTGTTAGGCAATTTCTTCATTCTGTGAACATCGTAGAGCATACTTACGTAAACCTAGGTGGCGTAGCCTGCTACACACTTAGGCTATAAGGTCCAGCCTATTGATCCTAGACTACAAACATGTAAGGCATGTGACTGTACTGAATGCCATAGACAACTAACCATAATGGTGAATATTTGTGTATCTAAACATAGAAAAGGTACAATAAAATTACAGTATTACAGTTTTATTGGACTACTGTGGTATATGTGGTCCATTATTGACCAAAATGTCATTATGTAATGCTTAACTCTATAATTCACTGATTAGGCTTCAGCTTTCATAGAGAAAGTCATGATTGTCTTCTACCTTATTTGAACTGACCTCTCAATTGCCTCATTTATCATTAGGCATTCTTGTGTTTCTTCAGCCACACATTTATTTATTTATCTATTTTTGAGACAGTCTCACTCTCTCGCCCAGGATGGAGGGCAGTGGTGTGATCTTGGTTCACTGCAACCTCCATCTCCCAGGCTCAAGTGATTCTTGTGCCTCAGCCTCCCAAGTAGGTGTGACTACAGGTGTGCACCACAGCACCCTGCTAATTTTTCTATTTTTCAGTAGAGATGGGGCTTCACCCTGTTGCCCAGGGTGGTCTCAAACACCTGGCCTCAAGTTATCCACCTTCCTTGGCCTCCCAAATTGCTGAGATTACAAGCAGGAGCCATTGTGCCCAGCCTCAGGCACACCTTTATGGACAACTTTTTAGAACACTGTTAAAACTGTAGGATAAGATGTTTACCAAAGCAGCTAGTGTGATTCAATGTATGTTGATTAATTTTGCATGTTGATAGAATTCACTTACTAGTTTTCCTTCTTAGAGGGTTACCTTTTCAGATTCTGGGGTATTTCAGTTGATTGTTAAAACTGACTATAGAAATCATCTCATTCTGGCCACCACCCACTTTAAAAGAATCTTTAGAGCCAATATCTGATTTCGAGGAATGAATCTCTCGAATTTGAATTTCAGGCATCAGGTTGGCGGGAGGGATACCTGTTCATGCTCCTGGAATTCTGAATCATGGGTGATTAGCTCTCACTATGTGGAAGAGACTAACCTACTTTCAATTAGTAGTTACCCCAGCAGCATTCCTCACTCTAATCAGAGGCAGAGCGGGGAGATAGGAGAGGCAAGATGAGGGAAGCACAAGGATTTTCAAGGTCAGGTTGTAGTGCAGCCTCCCCAGCTTCCTGGAAGGCAAATGTATTAGTCTGTTCTCACACTGTTAATAAAGGCATATCTGAGACTGGGTAATTTATATATATAAAAAAGAGACTTAATGGACTTACAATTCCACATGACTGGGGAGGCCTTACAGTCATAGCAGAAGGTAAAGGAGAAGCAAAGGCATGTCTTACACGGCAGCAGGCAAGAGAACTTGTGCAGGGGAACTCCCATTTATAGAATCATCAGATCTTGTGAGACTTATTCACTACCGCGAGAACAGTATGGGGGAAACCACCCCTAAAATTCAATTATCTCTACCTGGCCATGCCCTTGACACATGGGGATTATTACAATTCAGGATGAGATTTGGCTGGAGACACAGCCAGATCATATCAGGGAACTAGTACATTGAATACAGAAATCTCATCTTATGGTGACATCACAAGTTCCTAGGTCTGAATCAAAATAGTTTCAAATCTTTTTATTTCCCACCTTGACTGCAGGTGCATAAAGAGGGGGGAAAAGCCCAATGTCATTAACAGAAGAGAAGGACATAAGCCCACAAGCAGAGAAACAGAAGTTAGAGCCCTTAGGAAGAAATGAGTATGATTACTGCAGAAACCTGGGAGAGAAAAGATAGAAGCAGACATGGATGAACTGGATATAGGTTGTTCTAGGAAATACATGAACAGTGATGGTGAGTGGGACAGTTTATTTGTGGAACTCATGCAGTATTGACTTCTTGACACACGCAGCTTCTATGGAATACCAGAAAACCAAAGGCATATTGTCATTTGCAGATGGAGAAGACGCCAAGTAGAAAATCTATAGACATGCCAAGAGGAAATGATCATTTTACTCATTTGGACTAATTTTTGGAAGAAGCAAAGTCAAATTAGCATCAGAAAGACTTAATCAGAATATTTTCATCCGAGTTATTTATTGCTGTGCAACAATTTACCCCAAAACTTTGTGGCTTAAAACAACAACAATCATTTTACTATCCTCATAGATTCTGTGGGTCAGCAATTTGGGGGATGCCTGGCTGAGTGGTTTTGGCTCTGGGTCTTATATGTCATCAGAGTTACATGTGGCTGAAGCCAATGCAGTGGGGGCTGGTGGGCTTGCTCTCTTTCTTCTTGAAGTCTTAGGGTCCTTCCCTGTAATTTGTACATGAACTAGTAGCCTCAGGGAAGTCAAACTGCTACATAAGGGTGCAACTCTTCAAAAGCATGTGTCCTAAAAGAATGAGGTGGGAGCGGAATTGCTTTCTATACCCTCACCTGAGGTCGCATTAAATCACTTTCCCCGTAGTTATCAGCTTACAGAGATTCAAGGGGAGGGAATGTAGACCCTGCCTCTCGATGGGAGGAGGGTTAAAATCATGTTGTAAGTAAAGCCATGTAGGATGGAATACATCATTGTTGTCATCTTTGGAAGATGCTATTAGCTGCAATTTTAGATAGATGTATTTTTATAATTATTTTCAGGTATGAGCACAAATATACACTAATTAGAGAAAAATTTGCACAATGAAAGTACCTTGCACTGCCTGGGATTGTCCTTCATTTGCATCCAAACAGGCGCTGGACAGCTTTGTATTCAGGCCCTTGTCCCTGTCTAACCCTTTGATTTTTATAATGAGTTGTTAGTCCCATGTCCAGCTTAGTTAATTGTCTGTTTGGAACCATATTTCTCTTAACTGGTTGCAGAGAATATCCCATTCCTAGATAGTGGCTGGCAGCTTTAAGCACCAGATGAGGGCTGCCCAATAGTTACTGTAAGGGCTGTATTCTGTCCCCTAAAATTCATGTGTTGAAGTCCTAACCCCCAGTATCTCAGAATGTGACTGCATTTGGAGATAGGGTCTTTCGAGTGAAAATTAAGTTAAAAGAAGGCCTTTACGGTGGGCTCTAATCCAATACAATTCACCTTATAAGAAGAGAACATTTGAACACAGACACACACAGAAGAGAAACCATGGGAAGACACAGGGAGAAGACAACCATCTACAAGCCAAGGAGAGAGGTCTCAGAAAAACCCACCTGCTGCCAACACCTTGATGTCAGACCATGACTCTCCAATCATAAATTGACAACAGTCACTGCATTTCTGTTGTTTAAGCCATCTAGTCTGTGCTATTTGTTATGGCAGCCCTCGCAAACTAATATACTTATTCAAGGTTTCAGCACATGAAATGTATTTTGAGAGGTGCCTTTGAAGGTTCTACTTCTCTGGACCATGTTTTCAAATTTATTTTTATTTTTTATTTTTTTTGAGTCAGAGTTTTGCTCTTGTCACCCAGGCTATAGTGCAACGGTATGATCTCGGCTCACTGCAACCTCTGCCTCCCCGGTTCAAGCGATTCTCCCGCCTCAGCCTCTCGAGCAGCTGGAATTACAGCCATCCACCACCACACTGGCTAATTTTTGTATTTTTAGTAGAGATGGGGTTTAACCATGTTGCACAGGTTGATCTCGAACTCCTGACCTCAGGTTATCCACCCACCTCAGCCTCCCAAATCGCTGGGATTAGAGGTGTGAGCCACCATGCCCAGCCTCAAACTTATTTTTTTTAAAGCAGCAGATGCCTTTTTTTCTCCAAAACTAAATACAATTCTTTTATCTATAAAATATACATATAGTATTTTATTGGTATATGATTTGTTTAGAAGTTTGAAATAGTTCCTTATAACAAAGGCACTGGATGGGAACAATGAAATGGTTTAAGTATACGAGCGCTCAGAAACCTACAGCATTTGGGCAAAAAGTAACAGCCTACTCCTTCACCTCTCCCCTGCCATGGAGAGTTGCATTCTTCCTGCTCACGAAGTTCAGCACTGTGTTATGAGACTAGCACTTCAACCTATTTCCAGGTCAGAAAAATGGGAGGTAGAAACATAGTATGCAGCTCGTCCAAGGTTGCTGATCTCCTCACCAAATGACTCCTGGCATCTATATCTAAGTTCTAGAGGAAGCTCCGAAGGGCCTGAACAAGACTGCGCCTGAGCAAGACTGCCTGGGGCTACGCAGAAAGACGTGTCACAGTCTGCTGCTCTTACAGTGCACAGTGAAGCAGGCATGGACTTTGGAGCCTGATGAACTAGCTGTGAATCTTAACTTGACCACAACTAACCATGCAACCCTGGGCCAGATCTGTCGCCTCTCTGAGTCTCAGTTTCCTCATCTGTAATAAAGGGGATTTAAACACTAACCTTGTGGGTTCTTGTGAGGATTAAGCAAATTAAAATGCGTGTTTACACAGCACAGTGTTTGGCATATGACTTATTAAATATTTATTTCTCTTACTCCTGGGAGAGCAAGTGCAGGGCTCAAATGAGATAATGTAGATGGAAGCACTTTGTAGTCTGCGTACAGTCATCTCTCTGCCAGTTGCAACTGTGATGTGGTTTGACATTGACTCATTCCTGACCATGTGGGCCTGAAGTCAATGGATTCTCATTTCTCTTGGATGAGAGAAAGGGGTAACAATATCCAAAGGGGAACATGGATGTGCTGGAGACTGTGAATGTGCTCAGTGTCACTTGTGCAGGCTTGAAAAACTGGTTGTCAGAGTGAATTTTGAATTTTTTTTTTTTTTTTGAGACATAGTCTCACTCTGTCGCCCAGACTGGAATGCAGTGGCATGATCTCAGCTCACTGTAACCTCTGCCTCTTCAGTTCAAACGATTCTCCTGCCTCAGCCTCCTGAGTAGCTGGGATTACAGGCGCCCACCACCACGACCAGCTAATTTTTGTATTTTTAGTAGAGACAGGGTTTCACCATGTTGGCCAGGCAGGTCTTGAACTCCTGACCTCGTGATCCACCTTCCTCGGCCTCCCAAAGTGCTAGGATTACAGGCGTGAGCCACTGCACCCAGCCCTGAAAATGTTTTTATGCTGTAGTGGGCATAGTGGCTCACACCTGTAATTCCAGCACTTTGGGAAGCTGAGGTGAGAAGGTCACTTGAGGCCAGGAGTTTGCGACCAGCCCGGGCAATATAGCAAGACCCCATTTCTACAAACAGTTTTTATTTTTGAAAAATTTTAAAAAATTATACTTTAAGTTCTAGGGTATATGTGTACAATGTGCAGGTTTGTTACATATGTATACCTGTGCCATGTTGGTGTGCTGCACTCATTAACTCATCATTTACATTAGGTATATCTCCTAATGCTATCCCTCTCCCCACCCCCAACCCCACAATAGGCTCCGGTGTGTGATGTTCCCCTTCTTGTGTCCAAGTGTTCTCATTGTTCAATTCTCACCTATGAGTGAGAACATGTGGTGTTTGGTTTTCTGTCCTTGAGATAGTTTACTGAGAATGATGGTTTCCAGCTTCATCCATGTCCCTACAAAGGACATGAACTCATCTTTTTTATGGCTGCATAGTATTCCATGGTGTATATGTGCCACATTTTCTTAATCTAGTCTATCATTGATGGACATTTGGGTGGTTCCAAGCCTTTGCTATTGTGAATAGTGCTGCGAGAAACATATATGTGTTTCTTTCTTTATAGCAGCATGATTTATAGTCCTTTGGGTATATACCCAGTAATGGGATGGCTGGGTCAAATGGTATTTCTAGTTCCAGATCCTTGAGGAATCGCCACACTGTCTTCCACAATGGTTGAACTAGTTTACAGTCCCACCAACAATGTAAAAGTGTTCCTACTTCTCCACATCCTCTCCAGCACCTGTTGTTTCCTGACTTTTTAATGATTGCCATTCTAACTGGTGTGAGATGGTATCTCATTGTGGTTTTGATTTGCATTTCTCTGATGGCCAGTGATGATGAGCATTTTTTCATGTGTCTGTTGGCTGCATAAATGTCTTCTTTTGAGAAGTGTCTGTTTATATCCTTTGCCCACTTTTGGATGGGGTTGTTTGATTTTTTCTTGTAAATTTGTTTAAGTTCTTCGTAGATTCTGGATATTAGCCCTTTGTCAGATGAGTAGATTGCAAAAATTTTCTCCCATTCTGTAGGTTGCCTGTTCACTCTGATGGTAGTTTCTTTTGCTGTGCAGAAGCTCTTTAGTTTAATTAGATCCCATTTCTCAATTTCGGCTTTTGTTGCCATTGCTTTTGGTGTTTTAGACATGAAGTCCTTGCCCATGCCTATGTCCTGAATGGTATTGCCTAGGTTTTCTTCTAGGGTTTTTATGATTTTAGGTCTGATATTTAAGTCTTTAATCCATCTTGAATTAATTTTCTATAAAAAGTTTTTTTAAATAGCTGGGTCTGGTGATGTACACCTATAGTCCTAGTTACCCCAAAGGGTGAGGCGAGAAGATCACTTGAGCCCAGGAGGTTGAGGCCACAGTGAGCCATGATTGCTCCACCATACTCCAGCCTGGGTGACAGAGCAGGATCCATCTCTAAAATAATAGTGATAATAAAGTAAAATAAAATGTTTCTTCTCAGTTATGAAGTCACTAGTTTTATGAAGGATTTTGGAATATAATAGATGGCTCAAGAGTTCATGCCCTACCGCAAATGCCAAAGGGATTTATGTCAGAACCTGACCATATAATTTCCCAGGTCATCACATTTGCCATTTGGACACTGGCATATCAAATGTTATTTAATAAATTAGGTTATAGCTAAGGGTCTGTTTTATGGATTCGCCATACCCAGAAAAAGGTATTTATATTGGAAATTGTGTTTAAATCTGCTAAGAATATAGCCATTGGGATGTAGAGAACAGATGGGCACGAACAGGGCTATTTTCCTTGAGCAATCCTGAATTAGCATCGTAGATATTGAAGATGGCATAAGCTAATGTTGCCCTCTGCCAAGAGGGACAGCTGTGTCCACATGAGCTTCTCACATCCACCTGGGGACCCCCACACTGTGGCCGGGCTCTCATAGTCCATTTTTGCCTCTCTTGTCTGTTGTTTCTCCCAATCATGTACCTTCTGAACTTTTGTCCATCTTCATTATAGACACCACCCTGTCTCTGCCATCACTCATGAAGTCATTCTTTTCTTTAAAGGCTCTCTCAAAATGTAAGAATTCCATGTGATAAGCATTCATAAAGTTTTCTCCCTAGTTTGGCAATTTACTCGGCTGCCTTCTGCAAACCATCTTCCCTTTCTCCAGTCTTTCTGTTGGTTGGTTGGGCCTTGAATGCTCCCCTCTCTGGCATGTAATGTGTGGATAGGAATGAGAGGGTGGGATAAATACTTGCCTTAAGTTGCCACCTGCTCCTTTGCCTGACATCCCCCATTTAGGGATTCATTCTATGGGGGTTTGCAAATTTTCCACTCTATGGTTTTCGTTATCTTGCGAACTTCTCTGGGAGCTGTTCATCTTACCAAGATCTTGGGCAGCTGCTGATAGGGCAGTGGGGCCTGCAAGTGAGGATAAGCATCTAAGGGAAACTGGATGGGAATGGCTCTTCTTTAAGAAAACAGGCCATGATGTGAGTAGGAGGAAGAGTCCAAAATCTCTCCTTCATAGTTTTCCTAGGTTCCAGACTGAACCACGAAGAAGGATTAATTACATGCTTTGCTTTGACTCTAAGTATAGGAAGATCAAATTGGCTCGGTGTGAGAGTAAAGCAGGAAGAAGGGCATACTTGTTTGTTTCCATGTTGGCTAAAGTGTGTGTCTGTGTGTGCGTGTGTGTGTGTGGCGCACGCGTTCACCCCACAAGTGACAGCAATTGGTATTAGTGATCTGAGGGAGGCGATGTTGAGAGAGTGTGGGAGACTTTGAATCAGCCCATTCTTAGTGAGCTGGCACTAACAGGTATGGTGAGGACTATAAAGAGATGTAAGAAATTATGCCTGCTCCCTGAAAACCTTTCATTTAGTGGGGGAGACCAGATGTCCAGAGAGAAAGGTAACTTTGCAATCGGAGGCCTGTGCGTTTAGAGCCATACTAGATACAATAAGCACTTTGGAATTCAGAGGTAGACTGGGCTGGTTAGGGGAGGCTTCACAGAGGAGGAGGTGACCCTTGGAATGGGCTTTATAGAATGTGGGAAGAAGTGAGGCTCAGAGGGACATGAATGAAAGCAGAATATTCCAGATAGGAGAAAGCAGAAGTACCCGGGGTTTATCTGGAAGGCAGGAGAGAAGCAATTCAGCTGACACTCAGGGTTTGCGGAGGAGATTAAGGGAGGGGAAGCCAGGAGAAGAGAGATATTAGTTGAGGTAGTACCGTGGGGAGCCTTTGGTGCACAAAAAGTGGAGGCTGGAGAAAGCGCAGGTATGAAATGGTTGTGAAGCAGGAAGCCGGAAGTGCCAGTGCTCACTGGGGAAGGTGGTTTGGCTTCCCACGAGGGCCAGGCCTTAGTTAACACCCTGAGTCAGTTATGATTCCTAAAGTTTAGAGGAGGAACTGGGCTGAGTAAGAGGGAATAGGGGTGCACTGTCTATGGCAGAAGGGACTTCTGTGACCCCTTGTAGAGCTGGACTATTGTGGACCACCCTGGAGAGGTTTGCTGTGATGCCCTAGGGAGGTCAACACCAATATTTATAGAAATGTCAGAGGGATAGGCAGACCCAGAGACTCTCAAAGGTTGGCTGTTGCTGCTGCTTCTTTTTAAAAATAATTATTACATTCAGATTTTTTTCCACTGTATCTTAAAATAATTTCAAACTTGAACTAAACTTGCATTACTAGTACAAAGCACTTCAAAAATTCTAAACTATTTGAGAGTACATTGCTAACTTGATGTTTCATCACTTCCAAATGCAACCAGGAGTAATTCCTGCAAACCAGGACATTCTCCTACATAACATAAGACAACCACCAATGTCAGAAAACCAACACTGATCCATTGCTAATGCCTGATCCTCAGAGCTCATTTGACTTCTACCAATTATTCCAATACTATTCTTTCTAGTAAGAGGATCCAGTTCAGAGTCAGACTTTGCATTTGTAACTCTGCCTCTTGTGTAAGGAAGAAAGGAAGAGAGGAAGGGAGGACAGAAGAAGGAAGGAAGCTCCTTTAGATTTCTCAGACCATTAGGCCTTACAGAAAGTAGCAACAGACAATGTAATACTTTGTCTTCATTTTCTTTATACTGCCTGGTCATCATTAGTTTTCTGTCCAACGGGAAGGGAATGTGGTAGCATGGATAACTTTGGAACAATTTTGGATTTTTAAATTCATTTTCCAACAGTCTTATAGGTATGTTTTTTCCTGGTTTTATTTAACTTCCATAAACACATAGATCAGAGATGTCCTGAGTAGAAGTAGAATCTGGCTCTTGTGATCTGTTAATACTTCCAAAAGTAGAAAACCAGGATTCTTTTACACAACATTTATTCCCAAAGTGGATCAACTGAACCTGAGCACAGGCCCTAAGACCTTGCTTCCAAGCTAGACCTGAGCAAACTCATTTGTAAGGATTGTCAACTGCTCCTTTAGCTTCATCTCAGTACAGAGTCTCAGTTTTACTGTAATTGTTTATTTCATATAGCTTTCATCCTTCATTTTGCCAGTGATTCATGTGGCGTGTAATATGCATCTCTGAGTGATTTCTTGCCCCCAAACTTGTCTTCCTTTGATATGATTGTTTATTTCCTGAATTAAGAAAAAGGGAATTTTCAGACAAGGTACAGAAGCCACTCTTCATCTCCTTTTGGTTTGAATTCTTTGACATCATTCATTCATTCATTTCACAACCATATACTGCTGCCATACATGGGCACACATCTATGAATAATAATAATGTTTATTTTCAAGGAGTTTGCCATTTGAACTGGGGAGAAGAGCACATGTGAACATGACCTTTGCAGTAGATACTGACCATACCAAGAGGAGGCCAGATAAAGTGCCCTGGCTTTGATCACCAGCGAGGGCATCATGGAGAGTGTGTATTGAGTTGGAGCATGAATGGGGTAGAAAGGGCCCTTTGCTTTCCAGTAAAGTTGGAGACTCCACCAAGGAACAAATGAATTCCTCTGGGGCCATATTTAATAAAAACTATGATGATATTCACATCAGTTCTTTAGTGTTAGGAAGAGGCACATTAGGCAGTATCTAGATTCATAGAACTCATAGCATCCTGGACTCCCAGGAGGAGCAGAACCTTCCATAATAATTTAACATGCTCATTTTACAAACAAAAAATGGAGGCCCCAAGAGATGAGGTTTCTCAACTCAGGTAGCCCTGCTGAACTGAAAGCAGACCTCAGATCTCCCAACTGTTCATTCACCATCCCCTGAGCCCACAAAAGCCAGGCTCCACGTGGCCCAGAGGCTGAGCCGGCCACCTTGTTCCTGAACCCAGGGAGGGGCTGAGGAGTCCTTGGTAGTGCTCCTGTGGTCTTCATTTGAATCCATGCATTCAGAGGGACAGGAAACACCCTAGGCTCTCAGTTCTGTGGCTGCCTCCCTAAAAGGAGAAGACAGTCCCATAGGGCCTAGAGAGGGATTGCAGAGTGGGGATCAGGCGAGAAGCTGGGGATGTGGGGGAGAGGTGCTGCCTTGCAGAAACACCGGACAAAGATTTTCCTGGTCCTCTGACCAGTGGGTCTGCTCCTCTAAACCAGTTTTTTTGTTTGTTTGTTTTGGCCAGTCTCCTTTCTTTCCTTTCACGTTTTCTTCTTCTTACTGGTTAAAACCTATCTTTGGGAGGCCGAGGCGGGTGGATCACTAGAGTCAGGAGTTTGAGACAAGCCTGGCCAACCTGGTGAAACCCAATCTCTACTAAAAATACAAAAATTAGCCGAGTGTGGTGGTGTGTGCCTGTAATCCCAGCTGCTTGGGAGACTGAGGCAGGAAAATTACTTGAATCCAGGAGGCAGAGATTTCAGTGAGCCAGGATTGTGCCGCTGCACTCTAGCCTGGGCCACAGAACTACACTTCGTCTCAAAAACAAACAAACAAACAAACAAACAAACATACAGCCTATCTTTTTTTTTTCTTTTAAATGCGTTTAATTTTGGAATAATTGTTTATTCACAGAATGTGTTAAAAGTAGGATAAATAGGCCCCATGTATCCTTCACTCGGCTACCCCAATGGTTACATCTTATGTAACTTTGTACAATTGCCTGCCTGTTTTAAAAACCTTAAATTCCTCCCCCTTCCACATCCATCTCCCTCAGCATCATTGGTTTACCTAGCATAGGGCTCAAGACCTTTCTCAGACAAACATCTCATACCTGTAACATGAGAGCAATTTAGCCTAGATCCAAAGGTCCCTACTCTCAGTGAGGGGAGGGGAAATTATGATACAATTGTCTTAGCAAATTCTAAAGGAAAATACAGGCGTACACAGGATTATCCTGAAAATACTAAACCATGGCTGCCATATTTAGTGAAGACTGAATGTATCCTTAGATTTGGGAGCCAAGATTTGATTTGGCTTTAGTCCCCTGGCGATGGTGGTACTGAGTGAAGCCTTTGTACCATTGAATAGAACTAGTAACAGAGTCCCGGGGCACAGCCATGAAAGGAGTAAAGGAGAGCGGGGTCTTCTGCTCCTGCCTCTGTCTCAGTCTCATCCCTGCAGCCCACTCCCTCAAGCTATCCCTGCTGAGAACAGCTTCTTCATCATGTCTTCACCAAATCATGAACATCTGGAACTGGGCTGCTTGTTCCCAAAAGAGTCTGGGTCAGGAGCACTCCTTCAATAAAGATGTACAAACCTTGTCACTGTGCTCTCTCTTGTCAAATTCATCTTGCCCAACACCGCCAGGTCCATTTTTGAAAGCCCTAATTCCCTTGCACCCTGCTGGCTGAACATCTTCAGTAGCAACCCTTTGGCTTTTAAATCTGTTCTGAAGCCTCCATGTTCATCTTCTTAGGGTCTTCCTGCAATCAGGAATCATCTCCAATCAGGAATTCCTCTCCAATTTCTTTGTATACTTCCAGGTATGATCATAGCCCCAGCTTCTCCATCAGCTAAGTCTCCCTTGATTATTCCAACCCGTAAGGAGAGTTCTGTTTAAGAATTCCCACTGTTGATTGCCTATACTGGCTCCTTGGCACTTAATACTGCTGTGTACTGTTAGTTAATCTTTCTATGATTGGATCCTCAATATAACTATACTTTCCAACCTGCCACTGCTGCTGAGAATAATGTTCTAGCTGTCTTTGCACTGTTGTGTCTGACACTCAGGAGGCAAGCCCTAGGCTGGAGTTTTCAGACGGACCCGCTACATTCCTGCAGTCTGTGTGCCAGTGGGAAGAAGAAAGAATGTCTGGTGTCTTTAAAAGTACAGGTAAGGATGCCTTTGGGGAGCATTGGGAATCGCCTGGGTAAGGCTTTCTCTAGTAATAAGGGTGTTTGGTTGCTAGGGAGCCAAACAGGACAAATGCCACTAAATGTTCACCATACTTATATAGGACATTGAAAATTTCTTTCTTTCTCTTTCTTCCTTCCTTCTTCTTTCTTTCTTTCTTTCTTTCTTTCTTTCTTTCTTTCTTTCTTTCTTTCTTTCTTTCTTTCTTTCTTTCTTTCTTTCTTTCTTTCTTTCTCTTTCCTTTTCTTTCTCTTTCTTTCTTTTCTTCTTTCTTTCTTTTGCTTTCTTTTTCTCTCTCTTTCTCTTTCTTTCTTTCTCTCTCTTTCTCTCTCTCCCTCCCTCCCTCCCTCTCTCTCTCTCTCTCTCTCTTTCTTTCTTTCTTTCTTTCTTTCTTTCTTTCTTTCTTTCTTTCTTTCCTTCCTTCCTTCCTTCCTTCCTTCCTTCCTTCCTTCCTTCCTTCCTTCCTTCTTTCTTTCTCTTTTCTTTCTTTCTTCTCTTGTCTTTCTCTCTTTCTTGAGACAGAGTCTCACTCTGTTACCCAGGGTGAAGTGCAGTGGCACCATCTCAGCTCACTGCAACCTCCACCTCCTGGGTTCAAACGATTCTCATGCCTCAGACTCCTGAGTAGCTGGAATTACAGGTGCATGCCACAGTGCCTGGCTATTTTTTGTTTGTTTGTTTTAAGTAGAGAAGGAGTTTCACCAAGTTGGCCAGCTGGTCTTGCACTCCTGGCCTCAAGTGATCCGCCCGCCTTGGCCTCTCAAAGTGCTGAGATTACAGGTGTGAGCCACTGCACCCGGCCAGGACATTGAAAATCTCTGAGTCCCAGTTTTTTTATGTTTGAACTGAAAATAATAATATTTATCAAACAAGGTTGTTTTAAAGATTAAATAAGGTGATGTGTGCAGTCCCATACTGCCTGGCATAAATGAGCACTTAACAAATGTGAGCCCTTCTCTCCTACTGTTAGTTCCTTAACCCTTTATCAGGAAGGTTGTTCCCCATAACCCTTTAGAGCTTCTTATCTGGGCATAGTAACTTTAATGGAAATCTCTAATGACAATCCCCTTCTAGTCTTTTGTGTGTGTCTATTTAAATGACTCCAAGTCTCCTTTGCAGCAAAAGATAGTGACAGCCTGCTTTTATTTTATTTTATGATATGCTTCCTTAAATGAAAATTACCATTTATGAGTGTCACTGATTTTTATTTTATTTCATTTCTTCTTGCTGATTCTGAAATTCCGTATGGATGAGGACTAGTTGGGTTTTATGGTTTGAGGCTGCGTCTGTCTCACTGTCTATCATAATTGGTAGCACCAAGGGGACTTGGGAGAAGCAGAGCTGAGGGCACTATTGACTTGACTGAAGATGCGGGCATTGTTACAACTGGCAAAGTCATGGGTAGATATGAATCTGTGGTCTCAACTGAGTAACTAGTGGCAAACCAAGAATTGATTCTGTTGCTAGGGTCAAATTTTTCCAAAGGGCAGATGGAAGTGTTCAACTGAATATCATCCTCAGGTCACAAATGCTGCTCTTTTCCCACCCAACTGTAGGTGTTTCTTCAATGGCCCCTTATTATCTTGACTCATTTTTGACAAATACCCACTCTGGGGTTGGGACCCTGCTGCTGTTTTTGTTGTGAATAACCTTTACAAACAAGTCATGCTGAGGAGATGAGTCATTTAATCACAGTCTGCGTGGACCCCACCAGCCAGTCGCCAGCCTGCAGGGCTGAGGTTGAGGGGGCTGCACTGTGATGTCAAGGAAGGAATGGGGAGCAACTTCTCTCACTCATCAAGAAAGTTACTTCTGGGCTGCCATCTGGCAGCAGAAATTACTTCTCCAAAATTGCTAGTATAAGTTAATGGGGCCTAGAGTACAAATAACAGGCACATCAGGCACAACCTGGCCTGATCGGCTCCTTCTTATCAAGCACGGAGATGTGACTCTACTGGATATGGGGTGGGAATTTTTTCCTTCATTTTTCTTTAATATCCCCACTGGGCCACTACATAAAAGGTTCATACATTCTATAACGTGATACCTCTTTGATGCTTAACTCTTTACATATGGCTCCATGAGGGAGACTGGGTAGAACTGCCAGATTCAAAGAGGGGCCACACAGAAGACCCAGGAGCTTGAAAACAGCCTGACTTTATGGCTGTTCCTGTGAAAACCTATCTCCCTTTGGATTTATGGCTCTTGTTTTATTTGTTTCCTCCCTTCTCAGACAATTGGACCACATGTCTCAGCTGCTGGTGCGTCAGTAAATATTTTCTGAATGAATGAATGAGAAGAACTATTGCCAATGGGTATCAGGAGGTGTAAGGGTGACCACGGAGAGAACAGATGGAACTGACCCTTACTTAGGCAGTGACCTAAGGTGGGGGGACCTCGCTCAGCCCCTTGGTGAGGTGAACGGGAGTATTGGTAAAGAACAGAGAAAATGAAGACACTTGGTTTTATGCCATCTGAGATCATGGGCTTCCTTTTTAAAGAAAGTGTTTAGGAAGTGGAAAGATAGGCCAGTAGGCATGCAAGGGGGAAAATATGCGTTTTAGAGCCAAACATAGTCCCCTGGCTTACAATGGTGATAAATAAAGGAATGAAGTAGATGGATGAGCCATGGCGAAGCACTAGATGACTCTGAGTTGGGAGCCAGCCGCCTGAAGTCCTGGGGGGCTCTCAAGGTAGCTTGCTGTTGTAGAGACTTAATTACCACTGTAACTCATGACACATAATTGCATGTCAGATAGGCTAGTCTTCGTGCTGAACTGCAGCCTTTTGGAAATAAATGATGCTTATTTCTCTTTCTCCTGCAAACTGACCCACTAGATTTCTAATACACATTTTATTGTTCTTCTTTCTTATCCTAGTTCTTCAACGGAAATAGCAGCAGTGGCACGATTTCATGAAGAACTCACATAAAACTTGTGGAATCATAAAATCTTAAATTTTTAGAGTATATTTGAGAGCTAATCTCAATTGCAAAAGTCCCTTGGAGTTGGTTAAAATAAAGAAAGAAGCAAGTCAAATTTTCAGGGAACCTCAGTTTTAAAATACATTCAATCTAATTTTAATTTAGGAACTTTGTAATCTCTTTTTTATTCTATAAAGAGATACTTCTTTTTTTTTCCTGTCTCACCATGTTAGATCCAAATCCCACTACAGTGTGAGGAATTGTGAATAGAAAGTAGGTAGTTTTCTTTGAAAGAGAAAGTTGAAGATGGAACCCAAAGGCATGTAGAAAAATCTGGAGGAGTTTTATTACTTAATCATGTCATCGTTTTACTGAATAGAGTATGACTGGTCCTTAAATTTTTAACATCTGTTTTTTTTTCAAATAGACTTCATTACCCTGTGTTCATTAATTTAATGAAAAGGCTCATGATTATCTTCAAATTCCTGAATATGGGGCCAGATGTTTTGAAAATTATTTTCTAATGTAGGAGTTTCTCACCTTTTCTTAAAGATATTTCTTTTGTCCTTCTAGTAACTTAAGAGCATCTAACAAGACCGAAGCAAGGAGAAGTCTGTTGGATTTATATTTATAGTCCTTGATGAACTGAATACATTTACAAGCTGCATTTTGAAATCATAAATATCTCATGTGAAGCAATCAAAATTCCAAAATCATCTAATCAAGAATGACATCAGAGGCAAACAGTCTCTAGATGGAGTAGGTATAATTCCCTCTGTAAATCTTACACTTAGAGCAGATGTTCTAATTCTGTGGATTAAGTTAGGAAGTGTTGAGCTAAGCTGTCCACAAGACAGTTATTTAGAAAAGGTGAACTAATATGAACTTGAGTTTCTTAAACAGAAAGACAGGGAGGTCATTCATAATCCATGCCTTCCTCCCCTAGCCTATAACCATCCTCTCTCAGTCAGCTGAGGGGAATTGGGCTGCCAAATAAAACAGAAAGGTCATTACCAAAGAGAAAGGGGTGCTTTCTAAGGACAGCCTTGGGGTGACGCAAGACCTGCAGAAGTGTGCATATTCTTCCTTCTGTAGGAGATTCTCTCCCTATTCCTTGCCTTTTAGCTCTTTTCTATAGGATCGAGAACAGAAAAGAACAGCAGCAGGTTCTGCAGCTTTTCAATTCCAACTAGTAGCTATTTTGGTTCATTGATCAAGCAAGACATATGGATTCAGAAATACAAGATCTGTATGTTTTACTTCTGCCTCACATCACATCATTTGGCATCTCAATTAGGTGGACTCCTGTGGCGGGAAAGGGTGTGGAATGTATTGATATGGCCCTAGTTATTGCAACATTTGGGCCCTGGCCCCTGATCTAGAAACAGAACTGTCGGCTCCAAAGGTCTGTTGTTAACAGTTTATGCAGTGTTGTCAAAAGCTGCATTCATTCTTTACTGTTTTCTTATTGCTTTTATAATAAATATTTACAGATTTATTGCATACTTATTTTCCAAATGGATAGACATTTTTAGAAATGACATTTCTGAAAGTGCAGAAGCTATCTGGCACATATACAGTGTATCGTACCATGTGTTTTCTGACAAGAGCATCATCGAAACTGTCTCCGTAGTTTATCTGATGAAACTCGATTGCAATACGTTGTATCAAGTTTATGGCCCCATTCTTTTCCTCTATGCTTTTTATTTTTACATCTGACATAGAGAAAATGGCAAGATTTTCTTTATTTCCTAGCAAACGAATCTGTAAAAGCCACAGAAACTTCTCTCTTCTTCACCAATGAAGAGGGAGATTCTGCATTCCACAGCTTGTCCCCTCTGCTAGAGAATTTATTTTGAGACACATTGTCTGTATATTGTCTTTCCTTTTAAGGAAAGGAGAAAGTCATGTTAAAAACCGTAAGATGTCTTAATGCTTAAACTGTAAATTATTTTTTAAAATGCCTGTTATTAGACAAAGGGTGCTACAACATAAGAGTCGTGTGGATTATTTCGGTGTCATAACTGTGAAGCTGTGGCCATTTCTTTGACAGACTACAGAAGAGTTCCAACACCTGCAGAAAAATAGATACAATGACATTCTTGGAATTCCAGGATAGTGGAGTAGAACAGGACAACACCTTATTTTACTACTGTATTGTCTTGGTTTTGAAAGAATCATGTGTTTGGGTTGTGGAGTTTACCTTTTTTTTTTTTTTTTCAATTAAAGGTTCAGACTTTAAAGGAACATCTACAAAAATATCCACGAACACCTAGGAATAACATTGCGACCTCGGTGTGACTTAGATTCTGTTTATGAGGGGTTGATCTGGATCATTTATGGCAGCAATCAAGGTGTCTATGTTTAAAATTGTTAACTCTTGACTTTGTTTGAAATGATATAGCAGACACAGACTATGATAATTTTTTTGACCTGTTTTGTTCCCGAAAGAATCTGCAATGGCAAGTCAGCTACACCGTTACAGGAGAAGGAAGATAAAAGACAGATTTTTACATGTCTATTTATATTAAAACTGCAACTAGGACTAGTGGGTGAATATTTCAAGGAGGGAGACTTTGATGAACTACAAGGAAAACTTACCAACCATAGAAGCTTTTAACCATAAAATGGCCTCTTGGAAAGAGAGTGAGCCCCTGTTAGTAGATGTGTTCAGATGGGTTGATTACCCAAGAGTAATTTTGAAGGGATTTTTTGCATTGTATTAACTGATATCTTCTTCTTCTTCTTTTTTTTTTTTTTTTTGAGACAGAGTCTCACTCTGTCACCTAGGCTGGAGTGCAGTGGTGCAATCTCGGCTCATTGCAATCTCTGCCTCCCAGGTTCAAGTGATTCTCCTACCTCAGCCTCCTGAGTAGCTGGGATTACAGGCGCCCACCACCATGCCCAGCTAATTTTCTCTATCATTAGTAGAGATGGGGTTTCTCCACTTTGGCCAGGCTGGTCTCGAACTCTTGACCTCAGGTGATCCACCCGCCTTGGCTTCCCAAAATGCTGGGATTACAGGCGTGAGCCACTGCGCCCGGCCTGTATTAACTGATATCTTAGGGCTCAATCCACTGCAAGCATTTAAAAAGTCAGTGTTCTATTAATTTACATATGTAAAATTTCATTAAAGTAGGATTTCATCAATTTGTAATTTGGAATAATTGAGCTGAAATCTTTCATTATGTAGTACATATTTTTTCTTTTTAAAAAGAGTATAAATAAGATTAGAGGAAGATTTTTAAAACACTTGAAATATGCTTCTGTGTTTAAATGCTCTAGAAGCATCAATTTATTTAGGAAAATACTCATTATAAATCATGTATTAAAGTATTGATCTCTACTGGTTAATACCTCTTAGTATAAACTTGAAAGTAATGCAACTATTCCTTTGAACATGCTCTAATAAAAAGCCTTTTTTTCCTTTTAAAATAAGTCTACTTAGTATCACTTTACATGTATCTACATACATATTTTAAAGAATAATTTTTAAAAAGGTAAAACCATAACAAATTTAAAATGAACACATGCTAATGATTTTATTTAACTCACTAACTAATAAGGGAACTAGAACAGTATTACAACTGGTTCCAAGAAGAATTCAAAGACCAGATGTATTTATAGGTTATTAAGAATGCCAAAATGAATTTGTTTAGGTAGATGCAAAACTGACTTCTTTCACAGTGGGAGAGGCAAGACAATAGAACCTCGCCTGGACAGATTTTGCCTTTTTATGGACAGGAATTATTTGCATCATTACCAGACTTCTACAAGTTAACTTACATCTCTTCAAAGTTGTCAAATAGCTTAGTCAAGGAGAATAAAAGGCAGAGAAAAACAGAATGGATGAAACAGTTAGGAATACTACCAAATTTAAAACCTTTTCCAGCTTTTCCTTACTCACACACCCCCACACATATTGAGCCATATCACAAGGAAGTTATAGTGATGCTATGTTAGACATAGCATCCCTATCTGTTGATATTAAACCAACCACTTCTATGTTCATAACTCAAGTAGATTTCAGCAATTCAGTTCACCTCACTTTCTACTCCCAAATCCTAACAATGTGGTGAATATTATGTCCGAGAGCACCAGCTTTATTTTCAGGATGAGTAAGATGATGACATAGAGGATGGAAAGGCCAGTCAACCTTCTCAGGTGCATGTGTTCTGTGGAGGGCTGAACTTCAGCACTAATTTGGCACACTTTTTCATTTTTTTGAGTTTCAGATAAATAATACAGGAAAGGAGTCACCAATGATGTCGTTGGTAGGTAAGAGATAATGAAACTAATGGGGCAAGGAAACCCCATCTAGATCACACAATGCCTAAATGACAGCTGTCTTTTCAAGGGAATCATGTTGGGGCATTGAACAATTAGTGGCCTTAAGAGCTTGAGTACATTTTTTGATTATCCTCAAAGATATGACAAGGTTGAACTTTACCTGAGTCCTGTGCTTTCAGAAAAAGTGTGGGTAAGAAATTCCCCAGTTGGCCGGGCACAGTGGCTGATGCCTGTAATCCCAGCACTTTGGGAGGCTGAGTTGGGAGGATCCCTTGAGCCCAGGAGCTCAAGACCAGCCTGGGCAACAGAGCAGGACCCCATCTTAAAGCAAGCAAGCAAACAAACAAATAAACAAAAAGAAAGAAAGACATCTCCCAATGGTTTTGAGTTCCAGGGAATGACTAACCACAAAGGATGACCATGCCCTATAGATTCTGAGATAGGACCCTTTTTTATGCTTTTTCTTGACCCATAAAATACTCTCAGATGACTCCACTGTCTACCTGCCTCTGTAAAACCCTTTTCTTTGGGATGCTGTTCCTTTTCTTCAAGATATTCCTTATAATAAACATTCTTCCTATTGCAATAGCCTGAATAAAATCATCTTCCTAATAGTCTGATGCATTTTGCTGAAATTGGAATTATATTTTTGGTCATATAAGCATAAATTTGGTTTCTGGAAATAATAAAAATCATACAGAGGCAGATATGGTAAAGAGGTGAGTGGGCAGGGTATACTGCCATTTTGGGTAAAATCCCTGGTTTTAAAGTATAGATGATTTTCTTGTATGGCATATAACCAAACTGGGAAAAGCAAAAAAAATTGAAAGCACAATCCAAGCAGTGGCAATTATATTGAATAAGTTATAGCCCCCTGGGCAAACATATTGAAAGGGCACCACTATTTTTTTTTCTGAAACCATGAATTATTAAGTATAATTTCTGGTGTATTAAAGGAACCAGTGCTATTTACCTCTATGTTCCTCAGTTCTTACTTGTAAAACCAAGGGGTTGGGCTAGATGATTGTGAATATTCTTTAGCTTTTTAATCCTGTGAGCTCTTTGGTTATTACCGGGTTCAGCTTTATCAGTACAATTGCATTACTTGGCTTCAGAGTTTCCAGGTGGCTAAGCAGTGAATAAATTGAAGGGTTGATCTCTGCATCTCCTCATCATTCACCTCCAATCTGAAATCTTGAATGAAAACTATTTTTATCATGTAATGTAGTTGCCAGAGCCTTTAAAAAGAGAATAAGTTTATATGCATTTAGAAAAGTCAATTCCACCAGGCGTGGTGACTCATACCTGTAATCCCAGTACTTTGCACTGATGAGGTGAGAGGATTGCCTGAGCCCAGGAGTTCAAGACTAGCCTGGGCAGCATAGTGAGACACTGTCTCTACAAAACTTACAAAAATTAGCCAGGCGTGATGGCTTGTGCCTGTAGTCCCAGCTGCTCTGGAGGCTGAGGAAGGAGGAGCACTTAAGCCCAGGAGGTTGAAGCTGCAGGGAGCTGTGATTACACCACTGCACTCCAGCCTGGGAAACAGAGCAAGAATCTGTCTCAAAAAATAAAAATAAAAACCGAATTCCCTCAATGAGGATCATTAAATACTAGAGTAGAGGTGGGCGGAGGGGAGAAATAGTTAAGCATGACATAGGTTGTAGAATATGAATATTGAAGTCTATTTTATTGCACTTTGTATATGCCAGGTACTGTTCTAAATGATTTAAACCGTGAATGCATTTATTCCCTACGCTCTCTGCAGTAGGACTGTTGTTACCACCACCATTTTGCTGTTGGAAAAACCAAGACACAGGAAGTGAGAATATCTTGCCCAAGGTCCCAAAGTTGTAAGGGAGAAAGCCAGAGTGTGGGGCCACATTGCCTGGTACAGTATACTGACAACCCTGTCATTTTATAAATGTAAAAAGAATCTCCCATCCAACTATGCAAACTCAACATCCACAAACGGACCAAACAGCAAGTCTCCTAGTGTAGAGGCATTTAGAGGAATGAAATGCCTGATCCAAGGTTATAAAATGACTTGCCCTTGAAACCAAGGAAGCCATGGGCTCTTCGTTTTCAACTCCCAACTTCTCACTCATTGCTAGTTTATTCCTGCAGTTGACACTGTGGAGAAAAATGAGTCTCTTTTAAGAGTTTCTTTCCTAGAGCTTGTCATGCTGCAGAATTCTTTAATGTTTCAAGCTCATGATAATATGTGGTCTTTGCTAGAACTCCTGTGGCTTGACACTGGCCTATACTAGAGATTATGGCAGCTTTTGTTTTCTTAAAAACCTGGCCGCTCTTGGAATTTAGGCTTGAGAGAACAGAAGTGAGATTGGTTTGGCTCCAACAAAGCAGTGAAGTGTAACTAATACTGTGTTATTAGCACGGGGTGAAATTTTCAACTTTCAGTATCTTGATGAAACATAGACAATGAAAATTGCTCACTGACTTTTTCTAACCTTTCTAACCTGTATTTTACTCCCCAAGACCAAGAACCACTTTGCATTCTCAGACAACAAGCTAGAGAGCTTGAAAGTGTGCCACTCATGGCGAAGGACAGTTTCCCCTAAACTCAACAGCTACATTTGGCAAATTTAAGTCTCAAGAAGCTTTAAAATTTTCCAGGTACTGAAATGTTCTTCTTAATGACAGATTAAAGTAGTTGTCAAGGCTCTGATGGGGTGAGACTCTGTCATTAAGAAGTTCTGAAAAAGCTAAGAAACTGTGCTGGTCAAGTCCCCAAGTGTGATAAGAAAACATTTTCTGCATCCCCGTGGATATTTAATTAATCTAATTGTTTTGAGATGTTCTATTTTAAAATACAGTAGGAATAAAACAATACAATGTATTAAAATCACAGTGGTCTGGGTCAAGGCCCATTAACATTGCAAGTATAGAAATCTATACACATATCTTTATTTGGGGTTTGTCTAGTTTTTCTCTCCTTTAGGCATTTCGGAAGACTTGGAACATGGTGTATGACTTTAAAATGCACTTTCTAGTTGTCAGGAATTAAGTGATCAGGGACAATGTGTTTTTTCATTATACAAGATAAAAAAGAATGCAGTTTGTTGCTACCTTATATTTTTCTTCTTTGGTAGAAAAAGAAAGCTGTAGGAAGAATCAAGACCAGTTCACGACCTAATAATGAGATCAGGTTAAAGATACTCTCTTCGGTGGATTCCTCAGAGCTCTCCTTCCCCCAATTCCCAAGTCCCACTGTGGTGCTGGGTCCAGGCAGAGGTCCATCCTGGAATTCCCCAAGTTCCTGATTTGTCAACTGGCTGTTTCCTGATTGCAGGACATTTTGGTTTGAGAGGAAAATACACAATGAAGGTCAGGGAGAGAACACTCAGGCCTTGTATTAGTTTGTTTTCATGCTGCTAATAAAGACATACCTGAGACTGGGTAATTTATAGAGGAGAGAGGTTTAATTGACTCACAGTTTAGCATGGCTGGGGAGGCCTCAGGAAACTTACAATCATGGTGTAAAGGGAAGCAAACACATCCTTCTTCACATGATGGCAGAAAGAAGAAGTGCCAAGCAAAAGGGAAAAAGCCCCTTATAAAACCAACCAGATCTCGCGAGAACTCACTCACTATCACGAGAATAGCATGGAGGTAACTGCCCCCATGATTCAATTACCTCCCACTGGGTCTTTCCTGTGACACATGTGGATAATGGGAACTACAGTTCAAGATGTGATTTCAGTGGCGAAACAGCCAAACCATATCAGGCCTTTAGTAGAAGGTGGCAGGGGGAAAGAGTGAGTCAACTGCAAAACTGTGTGTAATGAAGCATCTGAAAACAGAAACCATAGTTCCAGTCTAGCCCTGACTCCAGACTTCGAGCAAAACATTTAAATCCATTTTGTCACTTGGAAAAATAAGGGAGTCATACTTGTTAGTAGTTCTCAAACTTTAGTTTTAGCCTCAAGATTCATTCTTTAAAGGAAAACTTATACATAAGAATAGTAAGATCAAGAGTCAAAGTGGTGTTGCTGTGTTTGAGTGGGACAAGTCTTATCTCCACTCACCTCCTGGGGCTCTCCTTCATTTTATGCTCCATCCTCAACCCCATTAGCCTCAGAAGGGTTCTAAGGAATGTGATTGGAGACCAAGACGGGATGTATGTTAAGGACTCTGAATGATTCTCCCTACTGTGGGATGCAAATATAAAGAGAAGATTTTTCCTTCCACGTACTGAGATCTAATATGAGAGAGAAAAAGGTAACTAATATTAAACAGTTAAGGAACACTAAAGTTCTACAACGCAGTTCTACTAAAGAGAATGATGTTAGCTTTGTCTTTTCTCTAGTGAGATTTATTAGTATTTACTCCCTTAGAATAGTGAGTCTTAACCTTTTTGGTACCATTTGAGAAACTGATGAAAAATGCACATTGAACCACAACATTTTGAAAGTGATTTCAAGGATTTTCAAATGCCCAAAGCCCAACCATGGATCATGGACTAAAAGCACTGCCTTAAAGACCTCTCACAGACTTAGCTTCTGATCTCAAATTCTCCCAAGGGCCTTAGTGGTTAGTACCAGATCAATGCCAGAGGCGTTTGCATTTTCAGGCAGGAATCGTGAAGGTGAAATAACCCAAAGGAATGACTCTAATCCTAGAAATTTTGGGACTCACTGTTAATAAGTGGGTCTTATTAACATTCTTAGGAAAAATATATAGTAGTATTGCTTGCAAGAAACAAGCATTGTTATTTTTATTGGCTTCTGAACATTTTCAAGATTATTTATTTTTAGTTTTTAGAGACAGGGTCTTGCTCTGTTGCCCAGGCTGGAATGCAGTGACATGATCCTAGCTCACTGCAGCCTCAAATTCCTGGGCTTAAGTGATCCTCCCACCTAGCCTCCTGAGTAGCTGGGACCACAGGTGTGTACCACCATGCTTGACTAATTAAAAGATTTTTTTTTTTTTTTTTGTAGAGATGGATTCTTTCTACGTTGCTCAGACTTCAAGATCATTTCAAATCACCTGTTTTTTTAAAATATGGTACACTTATTACAGAAGTTGTCTGTATTCCTCCTGCCTATTTGGGACAGATTATCTCCAAACATGGTAGCCAATAGTTTCTCTGTTCTATGAACATGTATGCTGCTCTTCCCTTCAAGAAGTGGAGTCTATTTCCTCTCCCCTCTTGTTACCAGTGGAAGGTGTCCAGTTTCTTGGCGTCTTGAACAAAGAATTGGACAAAACGCACAAACAAAGCAAAGAAAGAACGAAACAACAAAAACAGAGATTTATTGAAAATGAAAGCATACTCCACAGGGTGGGAGTGGGCCAAGCAAACAACTCACTGCTGGTTACAGAATTTTCTGGGGTTTAAATACTCTCTAGAGGTTTCCCATTGGTTACTTGGTGTACATCCTATGTGAATGAAGTAGTGGCCCATGATCAGTCTGATTGGTTGCAGAAAGTGGTCAATCAGAGCCTGAAGTGAAGTTATAAAGTTACATCCTATGCAAACATCTGATTGCTTGCAGAAAGTGACCAGTCAGAGACTGAAGTGAAGTTACAAAGTTATACTCCTACGCAAATGAAGACTTGTCCTGCAAACAGCCTGACTGGTTGCAGGAGGGAACCAATCAGAGATACTTTCAATTTTTCATCTCCCAGGCAAAAAAAGAGGGGAGGTGCAAAGGGAGTAGCCTCTGGTCCTTTTGTCATGTGGGCAGGGAGAGTTGGGGTTTTCCTTTTGATTTAGTTCTAGGAAGTCAGCATGAATTGGCCTTAGGTTCCCTGCCTCCAGATCCTATTCTTCTGCCTCACTCTAATCTAATCTGGCCTTGACTTGCTTTGATCAACAGACTGCAGCAAAAGTGACACCTGGCCAGTTATGGTCCTGTCAATTTTTACCTTGACTCCAGCCTCTCTCTCTCTCACTTCAGTTGCCAGATAAAGAAACTGTGCTCAATTATGAAATTGAGAGGTCACAGGAAAAGAGGTCCTGGAAGATGAAGAGTCATCTTGGACTCTCCAACTTCAGCTCAGCTCCCAGCCGAATGCCACCACATGAGGTCACATGGGTAACCTCAGCCTAGGCATCGTGGATCAGAAGAACTGCTCAGCTGAACACAGCCAACCCACACAGTTTTGAGAGTAATGAATTGTTATTTTAAGCCATTAGATTTATTAAACAACAATACATTACTAAAACATTAACCTTCAGGCATTTATAGGCAAAAAAATTTCTTAGATTTCCCACATGCAACTGTAAATCCTGACGTCACTTTTTTTTTTTTTTTGGCAGGGTCTCTCTTTGTTGCTTTGTTGCCCAGACTGCAGTGCAGTGGTATGATCCTGTTTGACTGCCGCCTTGACTTCCTGGGCACAAATGAGTCATCCTCCCACTTCTGCTTCCTAAGTGCAGGGAATAAAGGGGTGCACCACCATGCCCGGCTAGTTTTTAAATTTTTTGTAGAGACAGTGTCTCACTATGTTGCCCAGGCTGGTCTTGAACTCCTGGACTAAAGCAGTCCTCCTGCATCAGCCTCCAAAAGGGCTAGGACTACAGGCATGAGCCACACTATGCCTGGCCAACATCATTTCTTATTGTTTAGATATTTTATCTGTACCTCTCTTGTTTAGTAGTTTATTGCTCCTACGCTGGGTTCTCAGAACCACACAGAAAACATATTTCACAGTTGACTCGTGAGGGCTGCCTGTGGTCTAAGCACTCAGGGACTGATTTTCTTTTTAGGAGAGCCCAGGGCTGGAAAGATTTTGTCATTGATTTCCAACTTTACGCTGAATCTTGTAAGTCATGAATGCATCGCTCTTCTTTGACCTCGGGTGAATAGTGCAAGTTACTTTTCCAGGGAAAGTGACTCAGGGTGAAAAACACAAATTGTTTAGTTGCAGAGGTGGTCCAGTTTTCTAATTTTAATATTTTCAATGATTTATCAGTTATTTTGTTTCCGAAAAGAATACTGTTTGGAGTGTTTTGTCATGAAGGCTATAAAATGGATTTGGATGAAAAACAGAAAATAAATACATAAAATCAGTGATGTAGTGGGCATTGCAGTGCCAAAGAGATTGTACTAAATGCCAGATTATTATTTTTCCTTTCCTTTGGCCTGGTTCTGTCCACTGAAGACTAGACCAAAGGCCTGAAGCTCCTGGTGAGGGGAGTAATCACACAGGAGTGGCTTTTTTCTAGTGGAAATGGTGTGACTGATTTGACTGTAGCTCCTACAGGACACACCCCACCTCCCCATGTTCTATAGGTTTTTCATACCCCAGAATACATGGAATGTGTTTTGCGGCAGAGAGAAGAAATTCTGAGCAGTTGCAGTACAAGATGATCATCACTGATGGATTTTATTTGAAAATAAGTATGCTGCAACTGCTGGGGTGTGTGTGTGTGTGTGTGTGTGTGTGTGTGTGTGTGTGTATTGTGTATTTCTAACCAAAATGTGTGGTATAATGCTTATGTTAGAAGCTTAAAACCATGACGTTTTACATAAGAGAGGTCTAAGCAAAACAAAAAGAAGTAGAGGGATGCATAGAAAGGAGAAGGGAGACAGACGTAAGGCAGGAGGCTGTTGGATGTGTGTCCTCATCCATCCTTTCTGGGCCAAAGTCCCAGAGTAAAAAGTGTTCTAGAGAATTGAGGGGAATGTCATGTGTCATTCAAAAGAAAAAAAAAATACCAGTCCTGCTAATGAAATTTTGTAGAGTTTATTTAAGAAACAAATAATTTCCTCTCTCTCTAAGCCTGTGTATGGCTGAGCTCTGGATTATGTAACTATGGAGTAAGGAGATACAAATGCAAGGAAGAGAAAACATGGCAGAGCAGGGGCAATTGAGCGGGATAGGAGGCAGGACTTGTGCATAGAAGATGAGGGATGAGAACAAGTCAGTGGAGAACTTTGGGGTGAGCAAGAAGCTGAGGAAAAGAACATAGGAGAAGGAAAGGGGCAGATCAGGAAGAGCCAGAGTTGGGGAAAAGGTGAGGAATGGCAAATCAGATACGGGCGTGAATACCTGCATGAGGATTTTAAGAGCCAAAGGACTTGCAAGAATGTGGGTTCATCATATGTCTTTCAAGTCTCTTAATATGAAATGTGCATGTCTGACAAACAGAAAGGCAATGACGTGAAGGGCATGGGTTTTATATCTATGCGGATCATATACCAGCTCTAAATTATATTCCATACCTTGATTTTGGTTAGCCATGCAATAATTTATGTCTCTGTACTCAAGGGACATTGGATGAGAGAGTGAAAAACCCCTAGAAAAGCCACATTTATGACGAGAGAATGGCACTTTAATAATTGCATCTTCGCACAGCCCGGTTGCATATCACTGCTTTAATGCTATCTATATCATCTTTTCATTATATGTCCTTGGTAGAGCACCCATAATTTCCTTTTTCTGATCTAGAGCTTTTGAGTAGGTTGATGAAGACATGGCGAGATGCAGCTACTTTCTTCATTGAATGTAAATAATTTATATGTAATATATATGTATGTACACACACACACAACTCCACCCCCCACCACACACACTCCATAATCTATTTTGACGTGAATGCTTAAAAGAACCTGTTTGGATCACCATGGTCTTCAAATTTATGTTTTCAAAATGTCCGTATTTTCCTTTGTGTCTGTTTTAGCTTGGGCTGCCATAACAAAATACCACAGACTGGTGGCTTAAACAACAGAAATTTGTTTTCTCACAGTTGTATAACTAAAAGTACCAGATCAAAGTCCAGCAGGGTTGGTTTTTGGTGAGGGCTCACCCTGGCAACAAGGTCGTCATCATTCTATTGGATTAAAGCTACCCCTTGATAACCTCATTTAACTTGAATTACGTCCTAAAGACCTATCTGTGGACACAGTCTCATCGAGAGTTAGGGCTTCAACATATCAATTTTGAAGGGACACGACTCAGTCCATAACAGCATCTTGGCATAGATTAAAAAAATCTAAATTTTAACAGAAGTTACATTTGAATTAAACTTAATTTTGAGATACTTACAGATTCATATGCAATTGTAAGAAGTAATACAGAAATATTTGATATACTTTTTAACCAGTCTCCCCCAGTGGTAACATCTTGCAAAACTATGGTATAATATCACAGCCAGGATATTGACATTGATACAGTCAAGATTCAGGACATATCCATCACCAGGAGGATTCCTCCTGTTCCTTTTTATAGCCACACCCAATTCCCTTCCATGGTGTGGATGTACTATGGTTTGTTTAACTATAGTTTGCACCTCCCATTGACCAGACATCTGGTTGTTTCCAGGATTTACTTATTATTAATAAAGCTGTTATAAACATTTGTGTACAGATTTTAATGTGAACATAAGCTTTAATTTCCCTGGGATAAATGCCTAGGAGCATAATTGCTGCTTTGTATACATATTACATAATTAGTTTTCAAAGAAACCACCAAACTGCTTTCCAAAGTTTTAAACTGTTTCCATTTTACATCCCACTGGCCATGTAAGAGAGGTCCAGTTTCTTCATATCTTCGCCAGCATTTGGTGTTGCTACATTTTCTATTTTAGACATTCTGAGAGGTGTGTAGTGCTATGGCACTGCAGATTTAATTTGCATTTCTCTAATGGCTAATGACGTTAAACATCTTTTCATGCGCTTATCTGTGCATATATATATTTTAAACATTTGGTTGTATCTGGGAAGAAAAACATTTAATTGCTCTTTAATGTTTATTTCACATACTTACTTCCCATGTTTCTAGCCTTCATCTGTGGAAGTTGGTGCTAGCTGCAGAGAGGAAGCTAAGCAGAGATTTCCAACACAGTGGACAAGGAAAAGAAGTAGAGATGTTATTTTGAGCTGGATGTCATTCCTTGTTAAAATAAAAAAAAAAATTCTGTTTTATGTAAACATCAGTGTAACACAGTATAACAATAATAAAGATTATTGTTTTATATCCCCTCATAGGTCTAGCTCTTTTACCACACATAATGTTAGGAGTTTTTGTAGCTATCTTAAAGACGTTGTTATCTTTGGCAGAAGCATGGTGGCTTGGCTCAGAAAGCAAGCAGTAACAATGATATCAGTTCCTTTTTATATATTTTTTCTTCTCCTGGAACACCATGTTACCTAGAATACATGAGAATCTGGCAGAGGTCTCCATTTTCTTCCCCTGTATTCCTTTCACACCATCTGCTTGGGTGTGCTAGAATCCACTGGAATGTCTTTACAAGGTGTCAAAACTCCGGGAACTCCACTCTGTTTGGCAGCAGAGAAAGAAAGGATAAAGTGATCGTATGGAAGAGAGAATCTGGGGGAGTGTCTGTCACAATCACAAAAGAGACAATTTACAGCGTGGTGGAGTCCAAGGTTAGTGTGACTTCTCTCACGCTCGATTTCTGATGGAGGTGTCCAGAGTGGATGCCATGTAGGCTCCCTCCTTCTTCAATGAAGGGAGCATCATGTGATGCTGGAAACCCTTTATGTGCCCATCTAGAACACTCTCAGACAGCCAAACAAATGCAGGGTGAGGATTCGATGGCGTGAGCAACCCTCAAGTTTAGCACACATCCATTTATGTGATGGGTTAGAAATTCAGTTGGTTAAGTCATTTCAAAGGCAGGATTTGAATTTTGATTTTTAAAAATAAAGAAAAACAAAACAAGACAAAACCAGTCTCTCTACCCCCCAAAACTTGTTTATAAACTGTATCATGTGAAAATCCAACTTGGAAAGAATTCTAGTTTGACTTTAAATTGTTTGTTCACAAGCTCATGAAATAACATGGTTCTTGGATTCATTAACTCTTATTTATAAACTTAAGGTTGTTTTGGAACAGGAAGCATAACATTTACTAAAAAGAACATTGAAATGTATTTGTCTTTTTAATTAAAAAAATACTAAGAAATGAAGTCTGCAAAACACCAAATCTTAATATTGCAGTAGGATTTTCCCTCATTAAAAATATATATCAAACCATTGTCTGATTGAAACTAAACACAGTTAAACATATATAGATATAAATTATATAATTTACATTTATTATACTTAATCCAGGTACACATGCAAACACATTTGTATATATAAATTATGTATGAAATACTCATAGCTAAAATTTATGTGGCTATATTTGAAACTGTGACATCAGAGATAGGCTTAAAACACGTTTAATTACATTACCAGCGTGTATAATCAGAGTTAGAACTACTGATAGATTTTGCTGACAAGAATTATGGAAAGTAGCAGCTAATTCAGGATTGTTCTATTACAGATATTACAGGGGAAGCAAGTCTGGAAAATGGATTTAGACTCTCATGCTATGCACTTTTTTGTGGGAATTTTATCATTAAAAAGGCATATTTCTTAAGCATTTAGGCAAGTAAATTTTGGAATAAAATAGTAGTCATTATTTTTGATAACTTTCTGTGACTTTCTCCTTATATTCATTTAGCTGAAATTCATTGTAGATTGCATAAAAATATAAAAAATGTATAACGTGAAATACACACTGTATAAATATATAACGCACCCAGTTTTTTGTCTTTTAAGGGAAGTTTATAAAAATATGGCATTCAATTGATTTGGAAACATGATAAAAAGTGTTTATAACAGAGTAATAAAAAGAACTCTTTCCCCTTAAAATGCTACAGGGCTCTGTGGCCAACGCTTTGCAGACCCTAAAAGATGCATGTTCACATTTCCTCTGAGCAATGCATTTAAAAGATGGGAGGATACTTTTTAAAAATATAGATGCTTTTAAAGTGTCTATAAATAAAAAGTTTATTTTATTTACAGTTTGAAAATATTTTCTGATAAAACGGCTGAATTTTAGCAACCACAGCAAAAAGGGATCTTCTTTGACCAGAAGTCTTTGACTCCCCTGAACCAAATAGCCTTGTTGAGATGAGTTTACTTTCTGCTGCATGATCCCACTAAAAAAAGAATGGTGTTTGAAACAACCATTTAGTGAAGTGACATCAAAGGCAGCTTTGAAAAGTGTTTCAAACAATGTTGGTATTCTGCTTTACAGACAGTTAAGAGGACACTGCTTCACTCCTACCCATTTGTATCTTCTAGATTCTTCCCATAATAGGCTATTCACACATCCTTTCTATGTTCAGGGTTTCTGGATGCTTACAGACATAAGCCACAATGTGAGAAATCCTGTGGCTGTTTCCCATAAGAGAGTCTCTGACAAATCTCACTGTGGTTCGATGTCTAGCAAGGTCCTGCATCAGAAAATTTGGGATTGAGATTAGTGTATTTTGAGGTTATGAGGCATTTATCCTGACTCACGGAAATTTCCCTGACTGTCTGTGGAACTTCTCTGCTCCTGGCAGATCAGCGAGCCAGCCAGACTTTATAAAAAAGCATTGAATTTGGGTAGCTCGATACCCCCAACCTGCATTTCTAGAGTTTAGACTGGGTTCAGGTTTGGCTTGACAAGCTTCGGTTTGGACCATAATCTGACTGTGGGTTACTCTCAAGGTAAGTCCTCCAAGAACAAATGAAAAGCAGTACCCCAAACCTGGGATGGGATTCGAGTGCAGAATCAATGGTGGAGTGAAATGTGACTGTTTCAAAAGTCGTGGGGAAATATGAGCGCCCAATGAGTAAGTCAAGTCTCTTAGCAATATGTGAGAGACTGCAATATTTTCCCCTCTCAAAAACCTTTGCGGTCTATTTGTAAATGATTACACAAAGGTGGATAATATCATCAAATGAATTGACATATTGTACACAGAAAGATCAGGTGGACAGAATGAGGGAGAACAGATGGCCAGACATTGCTTCCAAGTGCAACTCCAAAGACTGGTGGTCCAAGAGGGGCACCAGGAAAGATTCTGAGGTTGCCACAGGCTGGACACAATTCATTCATTCATTCATTCATTCATTCTGCCAGCCTTTATGGAACTTTCACTCTGTGCCAAATCCTTGTGTAGGCTCTAGGGATTCAGTAATCAACAATAACGAGAACAATAAAAGCAGACAAAAGTTCCTGCCCCATTGAAGCTTTCATTGCTACAAACCAAATACATTATTATTAAAATAGTTAATAATCAGAAAAGCTATTCAAAATAACAAAGCATTTCATTTGAATATTTATATGTGATAGCAATACTGCTTAATCTATAAAGAGAAAAAGATTTAAAAATAAATATTGGCTTTCTGCTTTCAAAAAGGAACTGACTTAGAATAGATAGGGTTTGTATGTAAGAAATTCTTCCTAAAAAAAACAAAAATAGAAAAAGCTATTTCCAATAACTAGCACCAAACTCTTAAGTAGGGTATAATCTCCATTTTTTAAACATGGAAATTAAAATTCTTTTAAATGTTAACTAGGAATTTCTGAGATTCTCATGAACTGGTCAAAATTAAATGTAGTCATTATATATTTAAATAAATAGGGTGTTAATTACTTGAACAAAGATTTTAAGCGAAAAATAGAGCAAAGGAAATGAGAAGCAAGTTTATAAATAGTGTAGAGATATGATTTGAACTTCATGCTTTTTTTAACCTCATAATATTTCTGTTATTTTAAAATAAAGGAATAAAATAGTGGGTTGAAGCATACAAACTAAACCCCCAATTGTAGATAAAATAGAGAGTTAAAAGAGAGCATTTAACTCCATAGGAAAACGTGTGTTTTATTCAACTTGACTCTAACGGAGGAGCAGATTTTTGCTTACTTTGACTCCATTTTCTCCATTAACCTCATCCACTTCTCAGTGAGTCTCATTACTGTGCAGTTCTGTATTAAATAGTACAAAGGATGCACTCAATGAGTTTATGGTTTGTATCACTGGAGAATTGCTGAAAATGCCAGGTTGCTCTTCATGTGTGGAATACAGATCGTCTTTCCCTTTTCTTGATGAATTATAGGTCGTTGCATAAAATATTACACAGGTAGGTGAAGAAATGAATGAAGCGTGACTATGGACAGAGACTTGCTCTTGCACATGTTCCACTCAGGATCCCATCCATCCAAACTTAATTCATTCAACAGCAATTGTGCTACTCCCAGTGATAAGTAAGATGGAGTCCTGCCACCAAAGTAAGGGAGGCTTTGCTGAGAAACTATCATTTAAGCCATTTGGAGATCATGAGCAGGAGTTTTGCGGAGGGAAGAGTGGCCTTGCAGATAGAGGGTGTAGATATCAGAGACCAAGAGGCAGGATTGAATCTGAGGGGGAATAACAGCACTTGTGGCGCTTTTTGTTTATTTGCGTGGATCCAAATTTCCATCTGGTATTTATCTGGTATCATTTTTCTTCTGCCTAAAGAACTTTCTTTAACATTCATGTAAGGCAGGGATGCTTGTGATAAATTCTCTCAGTTTTGGTTAGTCTGAAAAAGTCTTCATTTCACCTTCATTTTTGAAATATATTTTTGGGGTATTGACAGGTTTTTTTTTTTTTTTTCTTTCAGTATAGTATTTTAAATATGTTGCTAGATTGCCTTCTGGCTGGCATGGATTTTGGCGGGAATCTGCTGTAACTCTTATTTTTATTCCTGTGTATGTAATGTGTCTTTTTAATTTGGCTTCTTTCAAGATTTTCTTTTTTACCCCTGGATTTCTGCAATTTATTTTGATGAGATTTTAGTGTGGTTTTCTTTGTGTGCACTCTCCTTGGGGTTTGTTGAGCTTCTTGGATTTGTGAGTTTATTGTTTTCATCAAATTTGGAAAAATTTGTGCCATTATTTCTTTAAATATTTTTTATTCTTCACCCTCCTTTTTTTCTGGAACTCCAGTTATGTTGGACTGTTTGAAATTTTCCCATCGGTCAATGATACGCTGTTCAATTTTTTCGGTCTTTTTTTTCCCTCTGTGCTTCATTTTGGATACTTTCTCTTGTTATGTCTCCAGTTTACTGATAATTTCTTCAGTAATTTTCCAATTACTAGTGTATGATTTAAAGTTTTCAGATATGTAGCTTTCATCTCAAGAAGTTCCTTTGATTCTTTTTACATCTTCTGTTTCTCTCCTCATCCTATTCATATTTTCTTCTACCTTCCTAAACATTTGGAGCATAGTTACAGTATCTGTTTTAATATGTTTTTCCATTAATTACATAATCTTTGTCATTTCTTGCTCTGTTTCTAGTGACTGACTTTTCTCCTGGATATGGTCATATTTTCCTGGTTCCTTGCATCTCTGGTAATTTTTGAGTAGGTGATGGACATTGTGAATTTTACTTTGCTGGCTCCTGGGTTTTGTTGTATTTTTAAAAAATGTGTTGGATTTGTTGTCGCACCTAGTTAACCCATTTATGCCTGAGGTTGCAATTCTTTGAATTTTTGCAATCAGACCTTGGTGATGACCTTGAGCAGTAGAATATAAATAATTCCCTCGTGCTTAGCATTCCAATAATGGAACACTGGGCCTAAAGGGAATACTTAAAATCCATCTGATCCTTTCAAGGACTGGTTAGATTTGAATTTGCCTTTAGTTTAGGGTTAATTTAGCTTCCTTACTAAGGCAAAATCTTTCTGAAAACTCTGCCTTATGTTCTGTGTATTCCACAGTCTGGTTGATGGAAGTACAAATGATACCTAGCCCCATGTGAACTTCAGGAGTTCTTCAACCTCCTGTTTTCCAGCATTTCTTTCACTGACCTTCTATAGTTTCCCCTCATGGATGCACAGCCAAGGGACAGCTTTTCAGATTTCTGGAGCATGCTGTCACTGTCTGTGAGGCTCTCTCTTCTGCAGTACTCTATCCTGTATATTCTACAGACTTTGGCCTCCCTCAGCTCCAATCTTTGTCTCCACTTTGTAGTGAGAATGCTGAGCTTCATTTGGGTTCCCCCTTTCTGTACTACCGCATGGACACTGTCTCCCAGCAATGAGCTGGGGCAGTTGTAGGCCTCACTTCGTTTTCCTCCATACACTGCTTGTTGCTGAGTGTCTGAAAATAATTGTTTCATAGATTTATTTTTTCTGGTTTTCTAAGGCAGGAGAAGAAATCCTGTCTCAGATACTCCACGTGGTTGAAAACTTTTTTTATTACGACAATTTCAAACATATATCTAAGTATATAGAATGATATAATGGATCCCTTGTACCCACCACCCAGAATCCACAATTATTAGCTCATACCCAAACTTCTTTAATCTATATACCCTTCTGCTTCTTATAGGGGAAGTTATTTGGATTTATTTGAACAAATCCCATATATTTAATATTCTCATTTATAAATATTTTTGTATGCATTTCTAAAAGGTAAGAGCTCTTTTAAAAAGCGTAACCACACCAGAATTATCATACCTCTAAAAATAAATAACAATTTTTCAATACCATCAATTACAGACAATGTAAAATTCCATGTTCTCCCAGAGGGGTAGGATGTGCTGGAGTGATATATCCTGAATGAATGATATCACAGGGAATGGTCATATCTGAGCTTGAATCTCTGCCTCTACTTACAGACTTCTTTCTTTTCAAATTTGCTCTTTACTAGCAAGTAATACCCAGTAGTTCCTATTATTTCCCTTTGACAACTGCCAGTATCCATTTTTCCCTCTGGCCCTTCCCAACCATAATTCAAGGCCCCTTTCCTCCTCTTGTTTAGTCTGAACCCTAAGTTCATATGCACGTCTGGCAGATTAGTATCTTTAAAGATAAAGGGAGCATCCTACAGTGTCTTCCAGCTCTGACATGTTATGGTATAAACAGAAAGTTACATGTTTCAGGAACATAATGCAATGCTTACCCTGTCTCGTGATTCTTAATGAGTAAAGAGAATACAGCATTGTCTCTGAGAGGCTGTGCTATAATTTCTTTGACTCACCTGTAATAATAACATTTAACTTATTCTGGACTTTCAAATTTCTCAAAAGAAGTCATAACACATTTATATTTATCAAAACAGTCATGGGTTTAAAAGTATGAATGGCACTGATTAATATCAAGCAGGATTCCCGTCTTCTAACATAATTAGCAATATTGACCATAGAGGTGATTTCAGGGGAACAGGAAGGGTTTCTGTTCTTCCCTGCTCACTCTCTACTTCCCAAATTTCTCGCCTATTCTTGGATGCTTGCAATTTTCCGCATTGGGAAAAAACCCACAGAGTTTTTTTAAGTGTTTTTTTTTTTTAATTAGCATTATTGATATTTACTTCATATGCCATGCAATTTACCCACTTTAAATGTGCAATCCAGTAGTTTTTGGTATATTTGCAGATGTGTGTGACCATTACCACAATATTTTTTAGAATACTTTCACCATCTAAAGAGAAATCTCATTCCCATTAAGAGTCACTCCTTTTCCCTTAGACGCTCCCCGCCCTGGGCAAACACCAATCTACTTTCTGTCTCTGTAGATTTTCCTAATCTGGACATTTCATATAAATGGAATAATACAACATGTGACCTTTGATTGGAAGAGAAGTGATTTGAAGTGATTTAAGTTCTTAAGGAGGAAAAAGACTACTTTCTATCTCTTTAAACACATTTTTGATAGGGAGAGGAACAGACTCTTTTAGTACGAGGTGGGTGATGAGAACAGCCAAAGCAGAGTGAGCAAAGAGGGGTGGGCCTCACTTCACAGTTTTGGCTGGGCCAGGCCCTGGCTGTCGGCCTTAAATGTCAAAGCTTCAAGTTGATAATTCAGATGTTGGTATAAAGAGAGAAGGACTTACTCAAGCGGTCCCATGTATAGCCGCTTGTAAGCCCTGGTTGCTGTCTGTCACATTCATAAATACTGTAAATGAGACTTATAATTAGACCTCACTTAACTGACAGTTCACCTTGATTTCTCACGGAGCTGCTTACAGGACCGAAGTGCCTCCTTCCTCTACCGTGGCTTGTAATGCAAAGCACTAGAACCACGTTGCACAGGCTAGTTGCCCGAAAAGGCCAGGTAACGGGGCACCAGGCTGTCATTTTTATCATGAGGAAATAGGTCTTTTGGTGTAATTTTCTTCCAGTAATTAGTCTCTCTGTGATTTTTAGACTTTGTGTCATGTTGTGAATGCAACATGTTCGACAGCATTCCTGCTGAGGAAATATCTTCTATGGTGGGTAAGCAAATACCATTCTTCATTAGAAACATCACAAAAATTTCATCTGAAACTTCTGAACAGCGAGGGGGAGGAAAACTCCTAATGACAACAAAAAGCCCACTTACGCTGAAATCCACATGAGGGTGTCTTACAGGGCAGTTTGAGAACCAGCCTTGCTAGTCTTTCCTCCGGCACATTGGCTAGATGTCTGCTCTTATATGAGTGATGACATCTTCTGAGACAATTGCTATTTGCCAAATGGTGTTATTTAACTAAGAAAGGTAAGTGGATGGCTCCAGTGATGTGCACCAAATTAAAACAGTTTCTTAAGCCGGGAGTTTTGTAAGTCAGGTTTTTACCTTACCAATTTATATTTCTCTTTATTTTTCTGTATAGGTACATGCCTGTTGATAAGTGATCTTAGTAGAATTGAAGTAGTGGAAAAAAAATAACTTCTTTCTGTTTGGTGGATGAAATGAGATGTTCATGTAATAATGCCCTCCTTTTAGAACAGAGCTGACAGTTGAAAGAAAAACTTATTCTGAAATTCACAGGACAAAAAAGCCATAACATCTTCTGCTGTAAATGGAGTTAGTTGGAGTAATATTTGGCCATAATTGACGTGTGGAATGACTGGAATTTTCAGACGCTACTGCTGGGAATATAAAATAGTGTGGCTGCTTTGGACTACATTTGGCAATATCTACTAATGACAAATATATGCCTACCCTATGATCCAGCAATTTCACTCCTGGATATACATACCAGAGAAATAAGTGCATGCATAACAACACATAACATGGATAAGAACGTTGTTAGCAGCTTTACTCACAATGACGAATGACTAGAAGCAATCCAGATGTCCATCAACAGGAGAATGGATGAAGAAATGATGGTATTCATTCAACAAAATACTACACAGCAATAAAAAGAACAAACTCTTGACACACACAAAAATACAGATGAATTGATATTATTTTGAGTGAAAAAGACTGGAAACAAATGAGTTCATACTGCATGGTTCAATTTAAATGATCATGAGTAGGCAAAAGTAATCAATGACGATAAAAGTCAGAAGAGTGGTTACTTGGCAGAGAGGAGAGCAGTATTGCCTGGGAAAGGACATGTGGGGACTTCCTGAGGAGCTAAAATTATTCTGTGTCTTAATTTGAATGGTGGCCGCATATATGTATTCATATAAAAAATTATCAGTTGGTATTCTTTAGATCAATATACTTTACTGTAAATATGCATACATAGCCTCAGTTTTAAAAAGTAGATATCACAAAGAATTGGACTGTAAGAGATCTGAGGGTTGGGCACATTGGTGAGATTGCCATATTTGGCTTTGCTCTTTTGCCCATGCAATCCAGCCACAATAGGTTATTGCTGACTCTCTTCCTCTTTTGGGGTTGCATGGAGCTCATTTTACAAATAGAAGAAATATGCAATGTCTAACTAATCCAATCCACCACCCAAATACTGTATTCGGAGTTGTGTTGGATCTTCATGACATTTGAAGATAGAGCAACTTTACAGAAAAATAGATTTGCTCTGTAGGTTGCTTTAAAAGACCATCTTAAGTTTGACACTACTCACTGCCTCTCTCTTTTCTTTCACTGCATTTCAAGGCACAATATTGGAGGGTGTGTTCCATGCATGACAATTCCATGCATCTGTTAGATGCATGACAGATTCCATGCATCTGTTAGACTTCTGGGCCAGGTACTTCAGGACGAAGCTGTACATTTGGATAAATATCAGAGGGAGAGATGACCAGAAGAGCACAGTGAGAGAGGACAGGAGCGCCAAGAACAGCAGCTTGGTAGCAGCCAAATACATGTAAGGGAGTGGAGGACACTAAGAGGAACCAAGAAGACCAAAGGTGGGAGAAACCTGTCTTTCCTCGCAGGCATCTTGGTTCCTGGTGCACATTTCTCAAGTTTCTGCTCCTCTTTCCGTGTTTTCTCTCTTCAGAAACTTCATCTGTTTTGATGATGTCAGTTTTCTGCTAACATCTTCCACGTCTACACCGTCTGTCCTGACTTCGCCTTCAAACTGCAGCTTGAAACCTCATTCCCTCACTTAGTCGGCACATTGAAGGTGCTACAAAACATGTATGGAAGGTCCTTGAAAGTGTGGGATTAGATAGGGTCAAGGAGGTAAGATGTTTGTGGGGGGAAAAAAGAGCATACTAATGGACAGCTAAAGACTGAAGATGCAAGAGAAGATCCTAAAAGAACTCAGAGGCTTCACTTTGGGAAGAGGGAAGAAAGGAGGAATGATAGATATGAAGATATTTGGAATTAGAGATGTGCCTGCCTGTTTGCAATCACTTTGCAGTGAGTCTGCTTCAAACAATGCTAGCACTTATTTAACTGTTGCTATTTGCCTAGCAGTATGCTAAGTGCTTATGCATATTATCTCATTTAATCCTCAAAACAACCTTCCAAGGAAGATGCTATTATGAGCCTAACTTTTTCGATGGGGGAGCTGTAGCCTAGAATGCTAGAGTAATTTATGTAAGGTCTCACAGCAATGGCATGCTGGATCTAGGGCATGAATCCAGTTTGCCTGATTGCAGAGTTCATACTCAAAACTGCTAAGCTGCAGTGCCTCCTTCTGTGTACAGACACACCTGGTAGTAGAGGCCCTTGCTACTGCCTGAGGCTCCCTTTCGCCCCACTGTCTGCTTAGACTGTACCTGTCTCCATGATCTCAGGTGGCTTTATGTCCTGCTCAGTTTTGCGTCCGGGAAGACCATTGCTGGGCGAGGACCACACGCAGTCAAGTAGGTTGAGATGGGAGAATGCCCCTGTCTGATCTATCCTGACTACATATGAAGAAACAGGATAAAAGACGGGAAAAGCAAACTGAGACTGGAGCCAGAATGACCTTGAATTTAAGAATGAGGAGTTGAGATGGAGCTTAATTGGCAGTGCAAAGCTACGGAAGGCTTTTGATGAGAGCTGAGCTTCAGGGAGATGAACCTGACATCCCTATGTGGGATGGATTGGAACAAGCAGCGGGTGCAGGTGAGAGGCCAGTTAAGAGCTTTTTACAACAGTCAGGTGAGGCAATGGGCCTGGTAGGATGACTGTAGGGAGGGCAGAATAAAAAGGATGGGAGCTACTAGAGAAATAGCTTTCCCCAGTGGCCCAGGTAGGGAATGTGTTTATCCAGCTTCCAAGAGGGCTAGTAGAAAAAAAATATCTTGTTCATTTAGCACTAAATCAAATCTAGATTCCCAAGGTGAACTTCCAAAGGCCCTTTGTAAACTGATGCCAACCTTCTCAATTCATCTTTTCTTCTCATTCCTTCCTAACTTTCATTCTCCACCATGGGTAGGCTGGTCTTATTCTTCCACAAACAAGCTATGATCCGTAATGCAACCCAGATTCTGTCCCTAACTCTTAGGGTGGTCTCTGTTTTCTCCATCCAAAGCAAGTTTTAAAGCCCATTTCTTACACAGAGATTGTGCTGATTATCCCTACTATTATTTATTCCTCTGTCTTCTGAAGTCCCCAAGCCTGTCAAGGCGATTCCACATGGTTTAGCTGGTCTTTTGTCTTCTAGAGCTCTGAAGAATGGTTGGTGACCACCATGTCCGCAAGGCCTTGTCTGGCCTCGACACATGGCAAGTGTTCAGACCCATCCACTGTTTGGAGTTTGCACATAGAGGAACTAGCTTCCACACAGAGCTTTGACATGCTGACGTTAGTTCTGTCTTCAAGCTTAGTTTTCAATGAAATGCTCCTTTGTGAAAAAGAGGTGTTATGAAAAGCCAGGAGAGGTGACAGGAGGTGAGGTGGTGAGGAGAGGGTAGGTTTGAAAAGAGAATGGCTGTGAGTGTGGATGCTTTGTCAGGCTCTGCCTTTTCTTGCCCCTGCAAACTCTAGACCCCACCTGTCCTAGATGATGAAATGTCTTCTTCATTGGCTTTGGGGGAAGAGTGAACCCAAGGTCTGTCCTGGAAGAGAAATAATAGTGAAGACTCAGGACCAAAGCAGAGAAACAGAATTTGCATAAATATCCTTGACCGAGACACTGATGGTGATGAAGGAAACTTGCCATCTTTATAGGAAATGAGTGTCCATTTTAATGTTCCATGACTGGCACACGCCCAGGCTGCATTAGAATCTCACTCAGGTATGTCTTCCACAGCACCTGTTCCCCCATAAGGCACCTGATAGGTGCCAGCTTAGTGCTTCTTGATTGATAACACATGTTGCTATATATTTAGCAAGAACTTACATAGTGCTCACTACACGTGTTTAAAAATGTCAGCTTTTAAAATCCTTGCAACAACCCTAGTGGATACTATTACTAAGATTGTCCCTAGCTTAACATGGGACAATGGGGGCACAGAGGATTTTAGTAAATTGCCAAAGTCACACTACCAGTGGGTAGAGCAGCAGGATTTAAACCCAGGCATTCTGGCTTCACAGTCCCTGCTCTTAACTGCCACTCTCTGCCATTTTAACCATTACTTGTACTGTGTATGTTGGAAGGGATTGAGGATGGAGTAATGCTAAGGTCCCTAGGTCCCTGGATAAGGGAGGTGAAGGTGGGATATAGATGGGTAGAGGCAAGGAAAAAGATGGAGAAGAGATGGCAATAAGAGGACAGTCAAAGGCCAAGACATCTGCCCTTGTTTCACAATCTACCCAGGGCTTGGCTGGGTGGTAGTCCTTTCCCACTTTTAATGGAGGAGTCCTCAAAACCAACCCCAGATATTTAAAAGTAGCAATTAGATGTTGGTGTCCTTGGTAGTTCATCATCCGCACTCACTGACAGGAAGGAACAGATGCTGCGTGAAGATCATGCTGTCATGGACGTTGCGCAACAATTTGGGCTTGATGGATGTCACTCCCTCACCGCTCCTCCAGGCAGACAACCTGGGGCATGGCAGGGACGGGAGGTCTCTTATCAGTTGCGTCTTCAATCTAGACGTCTTGAACATTCCAGGAGTTTAGCTGCCTAGGAGGGAACCCTTTCTTGGTGATGCTATGTTTGGGATGCTTTCTGGAGTGCATTTTTCACCAAAATTAACCCCACAGTTCTGAAAGCACAGAAACATGATCTATCTATTATGGTGATGCAACTTCTATGTCATAGACTAGCATTTTCTGTTTTTCTTTGAGATGAAGAGCTGTTTGATGAAAACACTTTCCAATTGCCTCTCTTCTCTCTAAGATGGCTCAGAGAGAATCATTCTGTGTGGCAAAGGATAAATACCCCAAAATAGACTTCCTGACAGGTATAGAGCCTGGAGGCTTTCACAGAGCTGCTCTGAAATTCAGGGGTTTACAGTTGAAAAAGAAAATGACTTCCTTTTTAATTTAATTTGAAGGCATCTAAGGCTCTCTGTGTCTCCGTTCTCCACCTAATTAGGTTAGGAAAGTATTTCCCGACTCCTCCCATTGGAGCTCTGACTCTTTAGGTTAAAACATCACAACTTTAGGAGTCCCCTCCTCTACCATGAGGGTCAGCAGGGGGTCTGTGTGTGTGTGTGTGTGTGTGCAGTGTATAATACATAAGGTATTGCTACATTGCTATTACTTAATAGTTCTAAAAAGAAACCATGAAAATAGAGTTCATCAAATCATACTAAAAACCTTCTTGTATTATATACATAACTGACTTGCGATGATGTAACAAGGGTTATTTTAGGACTCAGGGTATCTGGAAGGATGTGGGAGTTGAGAACAACCACTGGGAAAGGAAGGAGAATCGATCTGCATGAAAGAGCTTACTTGAGAAGCAAGACTGTTTTTGCCTTGGCATTCCCCACTGTGACTTGGAATATAGAGAAGGAGGCAGACCTGAGGGGAAAATGAGAGAATGAAAATGCTCATCATGCCTAATCTCCACTTCCCTTGGAAGATTTTATGTTTGTTAATGCTCTATAAAATCTCAGTTTCGGTGTGAGTAGGGGTATCTGTGTAGGAATGATAACTTACCTTGTTTATTAAGGGTGTGATTAACTACCTTGGTTGTTTGCCTGGTGGAAATGTTTTAAAGGAACATAAATGACTTGTGTTTTAGTTAAGGCTTCAAAGAAACTGCTACACATTTCTCGTGAGACTCCCAGCACTAAGTTGGAGCTTGGTTACTCATCAGTTCCCCGGGCGTCCGTCTCTTTCAGGATGTGCTGGCTTCCCATCTCCACACCTCTGTTTCCAGGTGAATCCCACCTGTAGAGCCAGGCAACCCCCTCCCCATGGCAAGGGCCAGCATGCTCACTCAGGAGGAGTTTGCATTTGTCATTGTGGTGGCTTGGCTCACTTGTCTGCTCTGGGGTTAATTAATATGTCTTCACACTACATTTTGGGAACTGTGTTTCCAGTTTTGGCGGTTAGATCTCTATCTTGTCCTCCATGGTTATATGCCTGACAACATTTCTAGGTCCCTTTGACTTATCTAGGTCTTCTTTGTCTTTTCTATTTTTCCTCTTCAACATTCCACCTGTCCCCCTGACTCTATCCCACCTCTTTGGGGTGGGATTTCTGGGATTTTTCCCCATGCTGGGTGCTAGAGCCCTGTTACTACTTACAAGCGTTCCTAATGTCTACAGAGTAAGGTCTAGCTCTTGATTCCTCACTGCTAAGCTTGCCTGTCTACTAGCTACCTTCTCTTGCTGGACTTGTTATATACAACTTGCTGGTCTTTAACACCATTCCTCAACTATGCCTCTAACTTACTAAATCAGACCTTCTGGTATTGGGTATGGGAATTTGCACTTCCTACTGGCACTTACGTTTGAGACCCACAGTAAGGGGGCATCAGAATCACCTGGAGACTTTTTAAAACATAGATGTCTGGGACCCACTCCCAGAAGTTCTGATTCAATAGATCTAGGGCAAGGCCTATTAAGTTCCATTTCTAATAAGTTTCCAAGTGATGCTTATGCTAATGGCTTAGGGACCACACTTTGAGACTCACTGCATGAGACAAATGCTTGTCTTTGTACTCTCTGCCTAATGGGAGTTTCTCCCAATAGCTAGAGCTGAACATTTATAGCCCTGCCTCACCCTAGGAGGTAAGACCAGGTGCGGGCTCACTCTGCTTCTACTCTGGACCTTTTGTGCATATTGTGTAATGAGATATGTCAGGCTTCAAATGTCCCAGTTTTACTAGTGATGGCAGCATGAGCTTCAGTATAAAAACAGGGGAGACCATATATTTCAGGAAATGAAGGATTAACCAGGGTGGCTACAGGAACATTAAAAAAAATTTTTAAAGCCAGTCATTTTGGTTCAGATGTCCCTGGCTTTTATTTCACCCAGGTAGAGGAAGAAGCAAAGAGACTGCCTTGTTTTGAGAACATGGGGCTCAACCTCAAAGCCAGGATGCTGGAGGAGGACATGGAAATCAGATCTTTCTGTTGCCTAGGGGCAGAGCCTTGTGTGTGAATAGGTATGTTCTTGGGTTTCTGTTCAACATGTTGTTGGTTTCCAGCTTCCCTGGCATGACACGTTTTAGTCCAGTTTGGGTCCCAGTCCAGGTGATAGCTTGTGTGAGAGCTTATGTATTCACCTCCTGTCCTGGCTGATGCAGTGAAATTACTTGAATTAAGCATGCTTGATACTTGTTCTAGCTAAAGAAAACTTATTTACAACATGGTGCAGAGGAATTTTAAAAAATTATTTTAAATTGTGATAAAATAACACGTAACACAAAATTGACCATTTTAACCATCATTTTAAAATGCTATGATTCAGCGATGTTACGGTTTGAATTTTTGGTTTGAATGTTACTGTTTGAACGTCCCAGGACAAAAATTCAAACCCTAACATCACTGAACCAGACCATTTAAAAATGATGGTTGAAATGGTCAATTATGTACTCCAAATTACATACTCCAATTGTGCACTCCAAAACTCATGTTGAAAGGCTGAATAATATTCCATTGTATAAATGCCACATTTTGTTTATCCATTTATCCATCAATAAATCCTAGGGTTAATCATGTTACTATGAAGACACATGCACACATATGTTTATTGCAGCACTATTCATAATAACAAAGACTTGGAATCAACCCAAATGTCCATCAATGATAGACTGGATTAAGAAAATGTGGCACATATACACCATGGAATACTATGCAGCCATAAAAAAGGGTGAGTTCATGTCCTTTGCAGGGACGTGGATGAAGCCGGAAACCATCATTCTCAGCAAACTATCACAAGGACAGAAAACAAAACACCTCATATTCTCACTTATAGGTGGGAAGTGAACAATGAGAACACTTGGACACAGGGCAGGGAACATCACACACCGGGTCCTGTCAGGGGGTGGGGGGCTGGGGCAGGGATAGCATTAGGAGATATACCTAATGTAAATGACGAGTTGATGGGTGCAGCAAACCAACATGGTACATGTATACCTATGTATCAAACCTGCACGTTGTGCACATGTACCCTAGAACTTAAAGTAAAATAAAAATAAATAAATAAATAAATAAATAAATCCTAGGGTTGCTTCCATCTCTTGGCTATTGCAAATAATGCTGCTATGAACATGTGTGTACAAATATCTGTTTGAAGAGATGTGTAATTGCTGGCAATTATGGTAATTTTATGTTTAATTTTTTTAAGAGATGAGGTCTTGCTATGTTGACCAAACTGGTTTTGAACTTCTGGCCTCAAGTAATCTTCCCACCTCGGCCTCCCAAACTGCTGAGATTACAGGCATGAGCCACTGCCCCCAGCTTTATGTTTAATTTATTGAAGAAATGTCATACTATTTCCCATAGTTGATACACCATTTAAGAATTCTCACTCATAGTGGATAACAGTTTCAGTAGAGGAATTTATTTTGAGGCTGCTTGTTAGGGCTGACCTGGCTTCCCTGGGTTTCTTGTATAGCCCTTTGTCTTGAGGAAGGCTGAAGAGCTGAGCTGGGTGGAGACTGGCAGGAGACAGATGGCATATTTAAGGGGTAATTGAAGAGTGTCATGAAAGGATAATTCAACATAGGTGAGAACGAGGTTGCAGAAACCAACAAAAGATGAAGAGGTCCCAGCAACAGTGGGAAGCCGCTACCACATCCAGGCTTGAGGAGGTAAAAGGAGGTGGCTGTTCCTGGAACAAACCTAGCGAGAGTTGTAGCCATGGGAAAGAGACCACTTGACCAGAGTGTGGCATTAAATAGGGTACTGTAGCCACTGTCATGCCACAGCAAGGCAGGGAGAAACCTGAGGGAGTGAATACCGTGAACTTTGTCTTTTCCTGCCGTCTGATTACCTGCTAGTTAGTCCCATTGGTTGAAGCCAGACAGCAAGGAAGACCAGTGCTATAATCTACAAAGAACTTTTCTATACCTAGAACAGGTTAGAGAAGGGAAGAGAATGGATATAGAGGGTACAATAGAAAATTAGCACAGTGGGTGTCAGGGTCTTCAAGATGCATTCACAGCAGCTTCATTTTAGCTCAGTACAGCACCTTCATGTTTGCAGGTCTTTGCCTCTAATGTCACAATGAGGAGCATGGAACTGTTTCAGAGAGGGTGCATGAGTTCCCCTGGGTGAATATTCACTTCTAATTAATAACTCTTCTGTGTCTGATTCCTAATGTTGGTAAGCTTCTTTCCAGTGAGACTCTATTTCTTATCCATTTGTTTCTACATTTGTGTGTAGTATCACACTGCTCAAATAGCTGAGAACAAGACACAGCTCAGGCATGTTTTGCCTCTGGGAAGGTGCACTGGATGAGTCTGAAAGATGGAGGAGAAAGTGCAGTTATAAGGGAAGGAGCTTCATCAGTCAAATGTATGAGAGCTGGGTTCCTTGGGTGGAGAAAAGGGATATGAAGAAAGATATTCGCCAGTAGTGAAAAGAAAGAAAAAATTTGTACTGAAGAAGAAAGAAAGTGTCAAAGGCTCCCAAAGATCAACTTATCTAGTTAATCATTTTACCAATGGCAAACTGTCTTGAGATTCATATGGCAGAAAACAGAGAGAGCTGCACAGCCTGTTGTGTTGCAGTAGTCTTCACAGGAGCAAGAAATAACCTTTGATAGTGCTAGGCACTGAGATTTCAGGGCCAATTTATTATTACTGCGTAGACTGGCTCATCCTTACTGAAATAGGGCCCAACTCAAAGTCACTTCCTCTGAGTCTGTCCTTGCTGTGCCACAGAGGTTTCCTCCAGCATCTTGTCTCGCTTTGATTGTAGAAATTATTCCATTGTTTACACAGAAACTTCTTGAAAGCAGGCGCTGTCTTTGATTCATTTTTATGTTCTCAATGCACTTGTCCCTAGTGCATTTCTATTTTTCCAGCTCAGTGCTGAACATAACATAGGACTTGTGACATTTTGAAATAAGTAGTGCACTTAGTATAGGGGCTGTGATGGGTTTGTGTTGGTTTCTTCTAACAATCCTTTCCATGCTCAAGCCTCTGGAGTGGGGAAATCATTATTATTATTTTTAAATGTAAGATTTTTTAGATATTACTATGTTGAATAGTATAAAAGAGAAGCAATAATTGCCCATCATCCTACTGCCTAAATAATGCTTGATGACATTAGAATAAAAAGTAACTAAGGAACATAGCTAGAAAATTCAAATAGTAGAAAAAGGTCCCTCTTCTCAAAGGTAAACACTTAGTCTTGTGTATCCTTGCAGAAACATATACAAATATGACTCTTTCTTTGTGTGCGTGTGTGTTTATGTACATATACACAAATGTACTTTTTATGCATTAAAAGGGTCAAACTAAACACACTTTTTCACACTTTTTTGTCCTCTTTAATGGTATATCTGGGCAATTTCTCTACACTAGAATAACTGCTTTATTCTTTTAAAGGCTCCAACAGTATCCTTTGAATAGATATATCAATTTAGGTATCATTAGCTATTTATTTATTTATTTATTTATTTATTTATTTATTTATTTATGACAGAGTCTCACTCTGTCACCCAGGCCGGAGAACAGTGGTGCAATCTCAGCTCACTGCAACCTTTGTTTCCCTGGTTCAAGCAATTCTCATGCCCCAGCCTCCTGAGTAGCTGGAATCACAGACATGCACCACCACACCAACCTAATTTGTTGTATTATTTATTTATTTTTTTAAGTAGAGACGAGGTTTCACCATGTTGGCCAGGCTGGTCTCAAACTCCTGACCTCAAGCGATCTGCCTGCTTCAGCCTCCTAAAGTGCTGCGATTACAGGCATGAACCACTGCACGCAGCCTCATTAGCTTTTTAGATGGTGTTTTAGGAACACTTTTGAATGAGGAAAAAGAAGTTTATAGCATGTGTCCTAGTCTGTTGTCTGCTGCTACAACAGAGTAACAGAGACTGGGTAATTTCTAAACAATAGAAGTTTATTTGGCTCATTATTCTGGAGGCTGGAAAGTCAAGAGCATGGCACCAGTATCTGGTGAGGACCTTCATGCTGCATCATAACATGGCAGAAGGGCAAGCGAGCACATGGAGACAGAGAGAGGAAGTCAAGCTGAATTCATCCTTATTATATATAGATATATATAAATCCACTCCTGAGATTACTAATCCATTCCCATAATAATGGCATTAATCCTTTACCTAATCACCCCTTAAAGGTCTGACCTTCCAACACTGTCACAATGGCAATTAAATTTCAACCTGAGTTGTGGAAAGGACTTTCAAATGATTGCACCATGAATGGAAAAATCCAAGTAGTGGGTAAAGAATGAGAAAGAAAAAAGTTGGAAGGAGTAGAAACACATGAACAAAGTAAAAATTTAGAAGAACAATAAAAGCAACCAAACACATTTGAGGGAGAATTTTGCTTTCATTTCAGATTTAGGATATGTTGAATTCTGTAAAAAATGAATTTTGTAACTGTTGTTACAAAGCAACAGTAGGGATTTGAACTAGGTTCAGAATGACCAGAGGGAGAGAGAATCTTGGCAGCAGTCTCTAATATTTACTAGACTTGAGAAGCACAGAGGGAGGATAGGCCATCTGGACAACAGTTACATTTGTCAAGTCAAGAAGTGACCAAAACACATGGTAGCATCTTATCAGTGGGAATAGAGAGGCTATATACATCTAGAGTTTGTAAGAGAGGATGGCTGCAGTGCTTAGGGGAAGAGAGATTTCATCACTAATGTTTGCATTCAGAAAAGGAATAAGAAATAGGGTTTGCGGCACAGAAGAGAGACAACTTAATTTGGTACCAGTCTAGGGAGTTTGGGTTTATATTAGATGTGTGTGTGTGTGTGTGTACACTTACCCATGCATGCCAACATTTTGTTTTTAAAAAAAAATCAGAGAAAGGAATGGTCACAGAACTAAGTTTAAAACACCTCCTCCTATCTGTCAAACTCTATGCTAGGTACCTTATATAGGAACATATGTTCCCTCATTTCTCCCATCAACTGTCTTGTGAAGTAGTTTTTATTATTTTTATTTGAGATAAGGAGACCAATGTCCTGAGAAATTGATATTTGACTGGGACTTGAACCCAAGTCTGTTTGCTTTCAAAGCCCAGGTTCTTTCCTTTATGCCAGTATACTGTGAAATCTTGAAATATGTTAGGAAAACCAATTAAAACGGGCAAGGGTTGGTTATGTGGGTAGAATATTATCTGGGGACAAGGCTAAATATCTAAAGGGCATTAAGAAAATTATTATTTTCATATAGTTTGTATGTGTTCAGAAAATAACCCACTGAGTGTGGGTTGAATAGGCAATTGGGATGTTAGAGCACATTGAACAGTCACTGACAGCAAAGAAAGAGCTAGTTTTTGGGTATGAGAGAGATGCTTTTAGAGAGAGCCATGTCCTCTGTGGTAGGGATATAGATTGAAAGATCTATTCATGATCAGAGGAAGGTGGGGTGAATGCATCCAACACGTCAGGGAGCCAGATTTGGAAAACAGAAGAACAAAAATGTTGGCCAAAACATGTTTAGGAAAAGGAAGCTACCATGAGAACAGGGAAAGGGAAGACAAGCCCCTCAGGGAATCTAACAGGGCTTGGAGGGAGGATATTGAGACTCCACAAATAACACTACCAAGAAAAACAAATGTTTAGTACAGAAGAGAAGAGAAGAGAAGAGAAGAGAAGAGAAGAGAAGAGAAGAGAAGAGAAGAGAAGATCTGGCAGTGAGGTGGAGGCCAGTGAGAAACACTACACAGTTGGGAGAGGCTTTGTAAGGTATACGATAATGGAGATGCACATAGTCAATGGGAACCGTTCTCTCTCTCTCCTCTTCTTTTTTTTTTTTTTTTTTTTTTTTTTTGAGACAGAGTCTCGCTCTATTGCCAGGCTGGAGTGCAGTGGTGTGATCTTGGCTCACTGCAACCTTCACCTCCCGGGTTCAAGCAATTCTCCTACCTCAGCCTCCAGAGTAGCTGAGACTACAGGCACACGCCACCACATCCAGAATTTTTGTATTTTTAGTAGAGACGGGGTTACACCATGTTGGCTAGGATGGTCTTGATCTCCTGATCTAGTGATCCACCTGCCTTGGCCTCCCAACGTGCTAGGATTACAGGTGTAAACCACCACGCCTGGCCCTTTTTTCTTTTTCTTTTTTGAGACAGAATCTCACTCTGTCACTCAGGCTGGAGTGCAGTGGCATGATCTTGCTCACTGCAATCTCTGTCTCCCGGGTTTACCACGCCTGGTTAATTTTTGCATATTTAGTAGAGACAGGCTTTCACCATAGTGCCCAGGCTGGTCTTGAACTCTTGGCCTCAAGTGATCTGCCTGCCTCGGCCTCCCAAAATGCTAGGATTCCAGGCATGAGCCACCACACCTGGACCGATTCTGTTTTCTATTTGAGCACCACACAGACTCACACTAGAACTTTTGTCCACGCCTCACCACATGTGGAGAATCTAGGGAGTGGTGAGGAGACGACGAAGAAAAGCTTAACGTGTTTGAAGTTAAACAAAATCACTTCCAGATGAAAAAGTTAGAAGGATAAATTATTTAAACATCATAAGTGATGTCAGAGGGGAAACTGATACCCATTTCTCAGTTATATGAAGGCATATGAAATAAAGCATGTTGACAGTGCTGGCTGTCTCCCTTTAAAGACACTAGAGAGAAATAGCCAAAACCCATGTTATGTTGAACTGTTTACACAAAAGGAGACTCTCTTTCAGTGACAATGTTTAGATCTGAAAGGAAGGTACAGAAACTCATTCTATGGAGAACATCACAGTATCGACTATTCAAACAGAAGATGTTTTCAGTTCTCTTGGATCCTATAGGGTAATATAAGTAAAACAAAAAACTTTTATCTCTTTAGGTTTCAGCCAGGTTGGGAAGGTGAAAAACCTATGCAACTATATTTAGAAAGAAGGTATTAGAGTAAGCAAGTTCTGCTCATTGAGCATTGACAATTATCAGAAATCTCAAAGGGGAGTCTGTTCCTGCAGGGTCTCTTTGGAGGAACTGAAAAACTCTGCAAATTCAAATGAATATTTACTTTATGCATGTGCCAAAAAGGACAGAGTTTGCTATTCTGAACTAAAACTTCAGAGCCCTGGAGGGTCACCTTTAGCTCATATGAATTATTTCTCTTTCATGGTGGCCATTTCCCAGAAGATCTATTTTGCAAGCACACAGCAATCATAATTATCAGTCCATGTTTTCAGGAAAAGCATGTATGTGTGTTAAGATATCGACATTTTGTTGTTTATATCTCCTACATTTTGTATAATTAAAAATAATATTTATTATCTCTTCCATTTTAAGTGTGTTGCTTATTTCTTAAAAGTTAATTCATAGCAATTGAGTCAGGATGATGGTTACTTTTTTTTTGAGATGGAGTGGGTATTACCTACTGAGAGGGACATGAGAGGGCTTATGGTGAGATGGAAATAGTCCTGATCTAAATGGTGGTCACCTGAGCATACACATATGTAAATATTCATTGAACTGTTTACCTAAGATTTGTGTACATTATTTAAATTATGCTTCATTAAAAATAAGCAATGCCATTCCTTATAAAATATTTTTAAAATACAAAAAGGTAGAAAGAAAAAGAGTCATTTATTACTCAGATAAAACTACTGCTAACCTGGTATTTACTTTCAGTATTTCTTTCAATGTATATTCTTTACGAATTAAGATTATAATTCACATACAATTTATATCCATTTCTCTCACATATTTAACAGAATCATTTTTTATGTAATTATGAACTTTTGAAAAATGTCAGTTTCTCTGAAGATAATGGGGTTGAATTGTGGATGTCCACAGACAGAGGAACACTCTGAGCAACGTGGTGCTAAACGTCAAATTTCAGTGCGTCCTGGCTCAGTGCTCTGTGGGAGAGACTCATAGATTTGCGTAAAAGTATGGAAAGATGAGGTGACTGACAACTTCAGTTTGTCAAATGGAAATTAATTTTGGAATGATAGAGTGTGTGTAAGTTCTGGATGACCAGCAAGCAAATCAAAAGAGGTGTAACTTCCTAAGAGATGCTGTCACATAGCTAAATCTAGAACACGTTTCATTAAGAGATGGAAATGTGAATATTTACCTCAGAACTGCCTTACCGGCAGATGGGTTACAGTTGGGTCATGATACTTATTTCGTAGTCCCCCTCGGTGTCTGAATGAGGCTTGAGTGACTGGAACCCCTGGGTCACAAGCTGATGCCTCTGTTGACCTCAAGTGACATTCTCTAAGCACATCCTAAAGTAAAAGCGGTTGGGAGGTCCAGCCCCGTGTGGAAAACTGTCTCACCTTCCAAACTTGTTTATGGCATGATATTGAACACACACCTTTGAGTGAGCCATACTCTAAACAAACAGCATAAATTATTATGCAGTTTCTACTGGAAGTTAGCGCATAGAAAATTTCTTTCACATCTCTTTTCAATTTGCCCAGACAAGAACCCATAAGGTATGTGGTAGTAACTTATACCTCAAGAGTCCAGAGGTCATGGAGGTTGATGATTTGCCCAAGGTCACATAATTAGTAGGTGGCAATGTTGGTGTTCAAATCCAGATTTTTCTATCTGATACTTCTACTGTTCGGATGGTTTTTAATTCTCCAGTTTTTTAAACTGCTGAAACTTTTTTCCCCCCAAACCAAATATTTGGCAGAACCGTAATAAACAAAAAGGGCTAAACACAGAACTGCTGTGGTTGAAAAGGGAGTAGTGGACCTAGCATGCTTTAGCAAAGCCCTCCACTCGTCTTCCTTGGCACCTGAGTCACCTCTGTGGGACCCAGACATCAAGGGACCCAATTTGAAGCTGCTGCCCTCTTTCTTATCACTCCATCAGGATTAGTCTTGGCAGTCCTTGAGCACTAACAGCAAAAACCCAGTCCTTTTGTCCTATGCACTAGTCAGTTTGGCTGCTATCACAAAATACCTTAGACTGCGTAATTTATAAATAACAGAAATGTATTGCTCACAGTTCTGGAGGCTGAGAAGTCCAAGGTTAAGACACCAGCAGATTTGATGTCCGGTAAGGGCCTGTTCCTCATAAGTGGCACCTTCTAGCTGTGTCCTCATGTGGCAGAAGAGATGAACAAGCTCCTTTTTCATAAGGACATTAATCCTATTCATGAGGTCTCTACCCTCATGACACAATTACTTCCCAAAGGCTGCACCTCTTAACTCCATCACCTGAGGGTTAGGTTTCAACATGTGAATTTTTGGTCAGGGGAACACTAACATGCAGACATAGATCAACATTAGTTTTCAGTTTTTGAGGTTTTAATTTTAGTTTATCTCTTGGTTCATTGGTCAGTTGCAGTGTGTATTTCCTCAAGGAACGACAAGGGTTATATTTTCTTGAGCTTGTACATATCTGATACTGCCTTAGGTTCCTATTATACAAAAATAATAACTTAGCCTGGAATGAAAATTCATATTCACTAATGTTCAACCCCCAAACTCTCTAGATGTTGCTCCATTGTTGTCTTGTATTTAGTGTTGCAAAGATGTTAACTTGTGTACTATAATATTTACATCTTTCAAGTTAATTTCTTTCAGCCCAGATTTTGACAAAATGTTTTTTTGTTATCCTTGTAATAAAAAATACAACTAGAAGTCTAAGTGAGGTTGTGTATTTAAGATTCTACTTATAATATGGTCACTCATTTCAATATTCAAGTTGTTTCTCAGGGTTGAACATTTTCTATAACTCTGTCTTCATTTATTTCTTCAGTTTCAAGAGCTATAACTTTTTCTGCATGGGTTTTTAGCTACGAAAGACTATGAACAATGCTTAAACCTATTATTTTTCTCTCATAATTTTTATCTCTATGTAATTTTTCTCCAAATTCCAGGAAAGTGTCTCAAGTAAGTTCTCATATTATTAATCCACTTTTCTGAAGTTTTAAACCGGGTTCTTTATTGGTCCGAGGAGTTATTTTAATTTTTCTATTGCATTTTAAAGTTTTCTTGCAGCCCTGCTTGCCTCACCTGTGTTCATTTTTATCTTATTCTAATTTCTTGTCATCTCACTCTCCTCTTTCCTTTCTTTTTCTTCTTTTTATTTATTTACTTTTTAACAATTTTTTTGTTCCTATTACATGTCCCTGTCTTTTCACCCTTATTTTCTTAAGGGTGAAAATCCATTAAGTTTCTCTGACTACTCATGTGTAAATATTCCATTATCATTGTCTATTCAGACATCAGAGCAAAACTGTGGAGTAAGTTGAGTGAAACAAATAAAGAGTACTGGACACGGTGGTTCATGCTTGTAATCCCAGCACTTTGGGAGGCTGAGGCAGGCAGATCACCTGAGATCAGAAGTTCGATACCAGCCTGGCCAACATGGCAAAACCCCATCTCTACTAAAAATGCAAAATTGGCCAGGCATGGTGGTGTGCACCTGTAAACCCAGCTACTTGGGAGGCTGAGGCAGAAGAATCGCTTGAACCTAGGAGTCAGAGGTTGCAGTGAGTTGAGATCATGCCACTGCACTCCAGCCTGGGCAACAGAGCAAGACTCTGTCTCAAAAAAAAAAAAAAAAAAAAAAAAAAAAAGAAGAAAAAAGAAAAAAAAAGAAATAAAGAATGGGTCTTCACCAGGCATTATAGTAGTTCCTCCCTCTTTCATAGGAGTTATGTTCCAAGAATCCCAGTGGATGCCTGAAACCATGGGTAATACCAAATCCCATATATATTATTTTTTTTTCTTTACATACATACCTATGGTGAAATTTAACTTATAAATTAGGCAAGGAAAATATCAACAGCAATAACTCATAATAAAATGGAACAAGTATAATAATATGTCATAAGAAAATTTATGTGAATGTGGTCTATCTCTCTCAAAGTGTCTTACTGTATTGTACTTACATTTCTTCTTGTGATGATCTGACATGATAAAATGCCTGCTTGATGAGATAAGGTGAGGTGAATGATGTAGGAATTGTGACATAGTGTTAGGCTACTGTTGGCCTTCTGATGATCTATCAGAAGAAGGACAATCCTGACATCCATCAGGAGCAGACGATGGTGTTGATGACTAATAGGTGAATAGCACAGACAGCATGGACACATTAGACAAAGGGATAATTTGTGTCCTGTGCAGGACAGAGTGGGATGGCGGAAGATTTCACCATGCTACTCAGAATGGCACACAATTTAAAATTTAAGAATTGTTTATTTCTGGAATTTTCCATTTAATATTTTCAGACTGCAATGACATAATGTTGACTGCAGAAAGTGAAACTTCAAATAAGGGGAGACAACTGTATTGGATAAACAGAATAGAGAAATCTGATACAGCCATAAGAAGGTATTTAGTATAGCACTAAATACATAGAAGATATTTACTACGTGGCAACTCTTGATATTTATTTTCCACATGATTTTGCACAGAAATTTCATGAATGACTTAAGACATTATTGCTTCTGATTTACAAATGAAGTTTAGGGAGATTAAATGATTTTCTCATATTCATGCTGCTATTTGATGTCAGAGTTAAATCTCCCACATTTCAGTCATGTAAAGAGATCTTCTGAGACCCAGAGGTCATCTGGAGACAACGTTCTTTAACATCCTCAGGTTGCACATGAAGAAACAAGCTTGAAGAACAGGAGGCTTCTTAAGGTTTTATAACTAATTAGTAGTTGTGTCTGGACTGGAACACACTGCCCCATAACTAAATTTTCCTTTCCTATTTATTGAAATTGTACAGAAAGTAATCACAAAAAATTTGGCTTTATCCTTCCTTCTGCAGAATTCACCTCCCATCATGCTGGGCTGTTGTTTTTGTATGCACAGCTTCCCTTTCTTTGAGGGAAACCATTTCTCTCCTGTTCTCCGTCGTTCTGGTGAGATGGTCAGTCATAGCACCTGCCCGCCTGTCTGCATGTACAGCACATATGATGTATCTCATAATAAAGACAACGTTTTCCCTTTGTGTGCAATAATGTAAGTGGGAGAAGAGACTGAAATAATAATAAGATTATTAATGATGAAATTTGTGTTTACAGAGTAAAGAAGTGAAGTGTGTCTTTATTAGACAGTACTGGATGAACAGTACTGTGAAATGTGAAATAGCACGAAGGGCATCTGTTGTGCTTTATCTGCCATTCCCAGTTCCCTAAACTGTTACCACTCATGTCAGAAAAGCTGAGGACAGCAGTGTGTACCTTTGGAGTATAAGGTGACAAGGTTGTGGCTGGAAATTTTGGGGGTTCTAATAAAAAGACCCCTTTCCTCTTTTATCTTCTTCCTTGCCCTACTTACATTAATACACACGCCCACAATTTCTGGGGATGGTGGTAATATTTATGCCATTTGTTTTCCTGAGTCATAGAGTACACTTTCAAGCTACAAAGCCAAATGAGAGTATACTTTTGAGAAGTAGAAGAAGAAAATGCAATGAAATATGGAAATAATACTCCGCACAGACTCGAAAAACCTAATGGTTTAACCCAAACAAGTAGAGTCCAACCTGATAAGTGAAATGGCCTCTGAAATTCAAGCTAACTTTTGTACAGCCAGAGTGGTATGGGAAGCAATTTAATTATGATTACTGAGGGTGACATCTCTGTGTGCTAACTGATGAGACATCACAGGCTGCAGACAGGAACCCAGGAGTCCTGATGTGTGGTGCAATCTCCTCACCCTCTGGAGAAAGTCCCATTGGAGGAGGAATGGGTGGCACAGGAATCAATTACCCGGGACAGAGTGTTTTCCGTGGTGTACCCTTTTATGCGGCAAAAATTATGCTTCTGGAGATGTAATGTAAGTTGAGTCATTTGGACTTTTGGGAGTGAAGGCTACAAGTACTCAGTGGATTCTGTGAAATTATTCTGAGATCGCCATTACCAATGATGGCCTGGAGGAGGAGGAGAAGGAGGGAAAATTAGGGGCCTTATCACATTCTGGACCATTCCCTCCCTGTTGGGAAATGGGCTGTCGCAGAGGCCCAGAAGACCCATATAGACCTGCCTCTGTGACTCAGAGCTCGCCTTGGCCTTTCTGTGTTGGCTTAATTTGCCTGCTGAAGTGTTGGTGCCATAACCTATGTGAGTGTGAGTCAAGCCCCTTAATAGACGACATCCGAAGCCCCCGAGAAATCCACTCCACTTTGCCAAGGAATCAGCGGTGACTGCCTCTCCTTAGCTTTCTTTTCCCTTCTTCCTCCTCATGTATTTTGCCAATGTGTAAAAAATATCAGGTATGTTGCACTGAATTTTGTTTCCCAAAATTCACATGCTGAAGTCCCAACCTCCAGTACATCAAAATATGACTATTTGGAGATAAGATCTTGAAAGAGGTAATTAAGTTACAATGAGGCCAGTAGGGTGGGTCATAATTCAGTAGGACTCTGCCTGGATACAAAAGGAGATTAGGACCCGGGGTGGTGCTTCATGCCTGTAATCTCAGGACTTTGGGAGGCCAAGGAGGATGGATCACCTGAGGTCAGGAGTTTGAGAACAGCCTGACCAACATGGTGAAACCTCTTCTCTACTAAAAATACAAAAATCAGCCTGGACCTGTGGCAGGGGTCTGTAATCCCAGTTACTCTGGAGGCTGAGGCAGGAGAATAGCTTGAACCCGGGAGGTGGAGGTTGTGGTAAACTGAGATTGCGCCACTGCACTCCAGCCTGGGCGACAGAGCAAGACTCCATCTCAAGAAAAAGGAGATTTGGACACTGACAGGTACAGAGAGAAGTCCAAGTCAAGGAGAGGGGTCTCAGAAGACACCACCTTGCCAATGCCTTGGTCTTGTGATCTTCCGGCCTCCTGAACTGTGAGACAGAAATTTTTTGCTATTGAAGCCACTGAGTCTATGGTACTTTGTTACAGCAGCCCTGGAAAGCTGCCACCCCAGGACTGTGTTCTAGCTCATGCTGTCAATGCTCTCTGGGATCCTAGAGGAGGGGGCCCATGCCTGGTGGGGTCTGAATGGCAAACAGAGACCCCTGGCTCAGGCCCACTCAGATGTGCTGCCCTGCGTTCAGGGCCTTTACGGTTCCAAGTGCCAGGTGACAGAGTTATTATTTTTTTTTTCACATTAAAAAACGTCAAGCTGATCAAAGAAACAAACACTTTTAATGAAACATATGTGGGACACTTAGAAGGAGAAGATTTATAGTGTGTCTGCTGTGAAACCAGAAGGCTTATGGAAAGTGTGAAGTAGGAGGAGAAAGATAAGGGACTCTGATGCCAGAGGAGACATGGCCTAAATATTAAACAGAAGGAAAAATCATTCTTGTCTGTAAAATCACAACTCATTTCCGTGTTGAACGTAAATCACTAGTATGCACGTAGGCCATTTTCATCTAACTACACTCAGGTCTTTTCACACCCATCACGATAATGTACACTTCGATTTTAGGGAAGGAAATGAAACTTAGATGTTGAGATGTAAAATGGTCGGGATTGCTTCAAAATACAAACTCTAAAAATGCCCCCTCATCCTCATTAGAATGTTGAGGGTCAAGAATAATGTGGATATATTTGTCTAGTTTTCAAAACTAGACAATATGTTAACTCCCTTTTGCAAATTCGGATCTAAAATAAAATCCTGCATAAAGATGAAACGCTGGCTAGGCGTGGTGGCTCATGCCTGTAATCTCAGTGCTTTGGGAGGCCAAGGCAGGCACATTACCTGAGGTCAGGAGTTTGAGACCGGCCTGGCTAACGTGGAAACCTTGTCTCTACTAGAATTAGCTGTACGTGGTTGCGGGTGTCTATAGTCCCAGCTACTCGGGAGGCTGAGACAGGAGAATCGCTTGAACCCAGGAGGCAGAGGTTACAGTGAGCCGAGATCATGCCACTGCACTCCAGCCAGGGTGACAGAGTGAGACTCCATCTCAAAACAAACAAACAAACAAATGGAATGCTGCTGTATGAAAAAACAGTGAACGACTCCACTCTGGAAAGTTGTGCCCCCCACAGTACGGGCAGGTGATCCTATGCTTCACATGGCACGAAAGCTGGTTTTGAACATTTTGACTAGATATTAAATTAATATTCATTACATTTCTAAAGAAGCCTGCCAAATATGTGTGGGTTTGTCTGCATAGTTTTAAGGAAGGATAATATGTGCATTTGCTATGGTATACAAATTATGACCAATACATTATTCCTTTCATAATATTTACAAAATATCTTGCCTTCAAACCAGTTTGGAAATATCCACAAACCTGTTGTCTGTGTTTTCACAAATGTAGATTTTTCTTTCCTGTTGGCAATTTCAAGCTTGGGCTGGATAGCAGGTGGTAAGCTTAGGAAGGATGGGGCCAGGGAGCGGAGTGCAGCCGGGATTGACCCCTGGCCTGGCTGCTCTCTGCCCCGGTCTCTTTCCTTTCCCTGGAGTGGGCCCCAGGAAGACGGATCTCTGAACTTCTCGAAGAACAGACTTTTCTTTTTCCTTCTTCTCAAACGATCAAGGTCATTGGGAAGTAGAGGCCTGAGTATAGAGCCAGAAATGAAGTTTGTGTGTGTGTGTGTGTGTGTGTGTGTGTGTGTGTGACAGAGGGTGTATGTGAGAGAAAGTGTGTGTGGGAGTGTGTGAGAGAAAGTGTGTGAGAGTGTGAGTGTGTGCGAGAAACTGTGTGTGTGAGTGTGTGAGGGTGTGTGTGTGTGTGAGCAAGTGTGTTAGAGAGGGTGTGAATGTGTGTGAGAGGGAGCCAGTGTGTGTGAGTGTGTATGTTTGAGAGTGTGTGAGTGTGAGAGTGTGTGTGTGAGAGTATGTGTGAGTGTGTATGTGAGAGAGTGTGTGTGCATGAGAGAGAGAGAGAGAGAGTGTGTGTGTGTGTGTGTGTGTGTCAGAGAAAGAGAAAGAGAGCATAGATGACAAGATTGGAGGAATGGAGAGGTTTCAGGGTGATCCTTGTCTGTGGGGCCACATAAGGAGATCCTGGAAGAGATATTTGCTTCTGAGTATTCCTAGCTCCCAGCTTAGGGGTGAATTAGGTTAGAGGTAAGAAATGTCTGTTTCATGAGTCCTGCCTGGCCACCAGCCCTCTGAAAGAACAGCTCCAGATACTGTGATGCTCTGCCTACCCCAGTCGAGTCAACTCCTCTTTCTTCACGTTTCAACCCCTCTTTCTTCACGTTTTAATTTTTACCTGAAACAAAGTTCATTGTTTCTAACACATGACTCAAATATCTTGGAGTGTCATCGAAATACTTGAAAAAGGCTCTGAAGGTGTGCAGTCACTAAGCATGGCTCTTCAACAGAAATAATTATTTTTACCTGGACATAAGTTTGAATTCATCAAATGTGTGTAGAGCTCCCTCGGGATTGAAAAAATAAAATTTATTGTAAATCATTGCTAAATTCAGGGAAATTTTTGGTCATCTCTTTTTTCAAATCTGTGTAAAACACAGCCATAATCATTTGGAAGTCTGCAATTTTATTTTATTTTTTAACTTCAGAAGAGTCTTCTTGATGGAACTGATTGTTCAGATCCTTCATATGCCCAACTGCACTCTGCTTATAAAACCCTAGTTTTATGATTATAACTGCAAACTCAACTAGCTTTTGGGTTACTGCTTACTGAGAACATACCAGCGTCAAGATGTAATACTCTGGGCAACTGAGATAGTTTTACTTAGACCACTGCAATAGGGAGAATGTTCATTGATGAAGAATATCTCAGGGGAAAGAAGGAAGGAACTGTAGGGTTTTGTAGAAGTAGGTAAACAAAAGAGTCATCTGTGAGTCTTATGGTAGGCATGAGGAAGGAGAGTGATGCATTTTGTTTAGAATATAAAAGAGCAGCGTGGTTCATTGGTTCCCAAAAATACCAGTGGGTGCAGAGGAGGGCGGGGGATTTCTTACTCAACATTGTTTTCCAGAAGCATAGGACTCAAGTAAAGTTCAACCTTGTCACCAGAAACATTGTATATTGACTTGACTCAGCCACTCTGGCAGAATTTCTCTGTGATTCATTTGCTGGGTGTTAAGTTTAGTGTCACAAAACTCAGGTGTCCAAAGATTAACCTTCTTTTTCTGTAACTGAACTGAAATAGGATCTCAATTCTTTTTTCCCGCTGATGTCAGGGAATTAAATATCAGTTACTTTCATGTCAACTTAATCACCATAGGATTTTGGTCACCTGAGTATTTAGTCTTTTATTCAGAGCCAAATCTTTCCTTTCCCCTTCTCCCTGGGTGTTGACCAAAGTACCTGTTAAGTTCCATTCTGGTATTTGGGGGAGGCATTCCTCTGGTCTTAGACTATCAGCATCTCTCCTTTTTGTATTAATAGCAGAAGGGTCCTAAGGGCCCTTGTCTCCATCCACGTGGTTCCCTCTGTGTCCTTGTTCTCCTGCATGTAAGGTCCCTACAGGTATAGCACCATTCTTTCAGCACATCTGTGCCCCTGTTGGGTACAGCAGGGAAGAACACAGGGCTTGTGGTGAGAGGCCTAGTTTAATTTTGAGTGGTACCTTTAAGAAACAGGGTAAAAAATGATGATTTCATGGAAGTTGAATATATTAATTGGTATATTTCCTGGCTTGGAAGCACTTTCATTTTGAGTAGGTATCAATGAAAGCTGAATGTTTTACTTTATAATTTCATACCTCTTTTGACTGGAAGAACTTTCCATAGGCCAGAACCTGGCTCATACATTTTAAACTGTTCTCCTCTACTATCCATCTTGTTCTGGTTCTTGGTGCTGTAGGATATGTTTACATCATATTGTAACTTTGGGCTCTGTAACTTTGTGCCATGACTCTGGCTGAGCTGGCACAGTGGATGCTAGGAGGAGTTTTGGCACTCATTTGTATACTTGGATAGCTAGCATAAACAATTATACACAGAAGTGGCTGGGAACCATGTAAATATATCTGACTAAACTCAAATATAAATGTATCCTCAATTCAACTTCCTCTTAGCTGTATCAAAAATATGCTGATGGCTACTCCAACACCATCTGACACAGAGGGAAGTGTGACAGAGAGGAAGTTGCAATGAAAAGAAACAGTGGTCTTAACCAATTGCGTTAAAATATTTTACTGTTGGGAATTTTATAAAAACCTCGGACCATGTGAACACATTACCAGGACTACTTCTGGGGCTTTGTAAAGGGGGTATGCAAATGAGGGCTCTGAAGCCTAAACTTCCTTAGCTTCATGATAAACCCCTCTCTTTGTGCATGGAGGACTTCAGATGCTCTAATTCACTGGTATTGTGGAAGGCTCAGGGTATCATCGTAAAGCCTCTCTGCAGATATGTCCTACGACCATTTTCACGTGACTGTTGCAAAACTGTGTTGGAACAAGGGGCTTCTCCATGAGACTGCTGATTACCTAGACTTCAGCCTCTACTTTAAGGACCTATCAACCTTTTTTGGGATTCTTGAATTTAGAGTTTCTGGAATGTCTTTCCTAGTATAGGCTTGGCGGGAAGGGGCAAACCATCTAAATCCACCAGTATCTAAACTATTTTCTGACTCCCTGTTGCTGCTTCTTCCCTTCTTCCTTCCACATACTGTTCAACACGAGTCTCTTTTTGGGCCAGAAAACTGTAGTTTACATCATCAGGCATTCTCTCTTCCTTTCTGGCTTAACACTTCAGACTATTAGCTTTTTGAAGGTCAGAACTCTTTTTCTTCTTCAAAAAGCTCTGCTCTTGCAATGGAAAGATTGAATTTTCAAGAACTTTGTCTCTTTTGCAAATTTAAAATATCTTTTTATGCCCCCTCTCAAGTTCTTTGTTTTGGGCTAATTCATTGAATGCCATTGATTTAATGAGCAGAGAACTGTGGGCTCGGTTATGATCTTTATGTTTTATCTAGCCACATTCCCTTTTGGGCTTTGGAATTCCAGTTCTTGATTGACAATTTTCTTGAGAAAACTTGTCAAACGGGATTATTAAATTCTTGTGAGGCATGGCATTAGTGACTAATTTTCAAAATGGTGTCTATGGCATTCTTTTTCTCTTTATTCGTTTATTAAAAAACAATTTAGTGATCACATAATTACACTACATTGATGCTACATAGACATTACGGTTTTGTTGGGGATGCAAGTTGAAAAGACAGGTATGGTTTCCACCCTCATTTAGCTTACCATTTAATTGACAGAATGTACAACAGATACAATTATATAATTTGTAGAACATTTAACTATATTATACACTACTAATGGAAGCAAAAGTTGCCATGAGAGAGATTGGTAGAAAGATGTAATTTACATAATCTTAAAAAAAAGTAATTTGGGCATTACAATGCCTGATACTTGAAATTTGTGAAATAATTATTTATTGAATGACCAATTGGATGAATGAATAATAGAAGGAAGTGGAGTTCTTCCTTCTTTCCTTCATGCCAAGGAGCAGAGACAAACTTTCTAGAACTTTTTCTGTGTATTTTCTGCTTAAAAGACATATATTTCTGTTTCTTAAAGATCTAGTTGATACAAGACATGGGTAGGAGGATAAGGTATTAAACTTAGTTTGGAAAGATAGAATGTCAATCAAAATTAATACCAAGGTGAAACTTTAGCTTCTAGATCAATTTTGTAAGTAGTACCATGACTCCTAACAAGTGCAACTTGTGGGATATAAATGATTTTATATATGAGGAAAGTGAGGCACAAACAGGTTAGGTGTCCTATCCTAGTAGTTGTATTCTACAACCCAAGGCTATCACTTTCTTCATTGACACATGGCCTCAGTCTTTGTCCACTGCACTACCCTGGTTACACACTATACTCAATTTGTTAATCATTTTTGAATGTCTCCTTATGCCATGTACCCAGGTACCGAGACAATCAGTGATGCCTCAAGAAGCTCACAGTTGGTAAGACAGACCACAACATAATTAGCAGAAAAATAGAACAAGTTCTAGTAAATGAGAGAGCTAAGAATAAGCATATAGCTGTACTGTCCAATACCATAGCCACTAGTGAAATGAAGTTATTTAAAGTAAGGTTAATTATATAAAATTAAAATTAATAAATAAAACTGGAAATTTAGTTTCTTGCTTGCACTAGTCACATTTTTGTTCTTAACAGTCACAGGAGGCTATAGGTCATCATGTTGGGCATTGCCAATCGCAACAACTGCAACATTTTCATTATCATAGTAGGTTCTATTGTATACTGCAGGTCTAAAGCTCCTTTTATGATGTTGTGGCAAGTCCAAGGAAGCCAAGGGTGAACTCTTGTGATGATGGAATTATTACCAATTCTGGAGAGGAGTCATCTTTGACAGTCTGTATATCAGTCAGTAGATTAAAACGACACCAGTCTTTTTTAACGGAAGGAATTAAATACAAAAATTTATAACTAGATATTGGAGAAAAGGAAAAATGAACTAAAGTGTCATCCCCAGAGTTTAGGAAACAAAGTGCAGTGGTTAGAATTATTAAAACTTAGAAACTTGGAGATGGGATATGTAGAGCTGAAATTAAGACTTTTGAGGAGATGCTACTAGTTGGCTGGTTCTAGTGTCTTTGAACTTGGATGGGGGACCCTGTGCGGCTGGGACACAGACTTTTGAGGAAGAGATTCTGCTTGACTGGTGCTGGTGTCTCTGAGCTGGGAGAAGGGGCTTCATGGACTGAAACCTGGATGTCTACGTGGGAGTGGTAACTGTTGATGACTGGCTTGTTCTCATGTTTTTGAGGGGGCATAATGAACCTGGTTCTGGGAGTGTAGGAAAACCACAAATTTTAATGGATAGTAGGTATTGAAATGAACTGCCACTACAGGATGGAAAGTGTGGCTGGGGTGATGCCCACAGGGATGGGAAGAAAACAGGAGGCAAACACAAAGCAGTAAATCTCTTCCTCCTCCTTCCAGTCTTCTTCTAACACCCCTTTGGTTAAGCCTAACAAGAAGCCAGCATCAAAGCAGAAATGTAGTTTGCTGAGTCTGCAAATATAATGAAGTAGTACATGGGGAGGAAGGAGGGTTTGTATAAGAAATAATTCGACTGGCCTTTATCCCTAATTCTTAGGAGGGGTACTCTAAATTCTTGGAATTTCGTGAGTAATAAGAGTACCTTTTTATTCATGGCCCCTTGGATCACACCTGAGCTTAGGCTAATGAGATGACTCAGGTGAGGCTCATCACCAGAAAGACCAACCAAGTGATTAAAGAGGGACTTTGAGCCAGTCTGACGTCTAGGGAAGAGAGAGGAGTTGGAGATTATTTAATCACTCATGTCTATGTAATGAAACTCCAATAAAAACTCTGGACACCAAAGCTCACAGTTTTCTGCTTGGTGAACAAACAGTATGACTGGATAGTGATGTGCTCTGATTTAATGAGGTAAAGGCACAAAAGCCCTGTGTTTGGGACACTCCTAGACCTTGCTACGTCTCCCTTCATTTGGTTGGTCTTAATTAGTATCCTTTAATAACAAAACTGTAGTTGTAAGTGTAGCACTTTCCTGAGTTCTATGAGTCATTCTAGCAAATTATTCAACACGGGTGAAGCCATGGAAACTCCCAGGATATGTAGCCAATTGGTCAGAAGTGCAGGTAGCCTGGGCACCCCTGAAATTTCAGCTGGTATATGAAGTACAGGTCATCTTATTGGGGACCATGCCCTTAAACCTATGGAGTCTGATGCTAACTCTGAGTGGTTGGCATTGGAATTAAATTATGTTGCCGTATTGCAGGGGGATAAGTGAGAGACAGATTTGAAGCTCTGAATCAATAGTTTGATAAATTGGTCCAGTGTGGTAAAACTGCAAATTATTATGAAGTGGTAATATTCTAATTGTTTATTGCTATGTAACAAACTACCCCCAGACTTCTGCTCACAGATTTTGTGAATCAGGAATTCAAAGAAAGCTCTTCCCAGCTTCATAATGTCTGGAGTCTCAGCTGGGGTAATTTGAATGGTACAGTTAACTTGGATTATGAGGGCTGGTCTGGAGGACCCATTTCTGAGGAGACTTCTTCAATCACATGTCTGGTGTTTGGGCTGAAGTGCTGAAAGGTGAGCCCAGCTGGGACTGTTGACCAGTACATCTACATGTGGCCCTGTTAGCTTAGAAGTCTCAGAGAAGTTGACCTTCTTATATGCTAGCTTTAGGGCTCCAAGTGTGCGGGTTCCAGTGAACAAAGTGAAAGCTGACTCTGAGGTCACATAGCATCACTTCTATCATACTCCACTGGCCAAAACTGCCAGCCCACCTGATTCAATGGGAAGAGATAGAGACCTCATTCCCTGATCACAGGAGTGCCAAATAATTGGCAGTCACATTTTAAATCTGCCTTAGGTAGCATCCAAAAGGTTATTAATGTGACAAAATTTGATGCAGAGCAGTTTCAATTATAGTCTCTGAGGGAGAATCACAGCTATGTACAGCCCAGGCCCTATGGTGGGTGACTATACAACTAAGCAAAGGTGTTGTATCTGAAAATAACTCAAGCAATACACTTTGAAATGCAACAAGTTACCATATTGCATTGCAATTGATTTTTCTGTTAACTCCACTTAAACTACAATCTTTCTGAGGGCAGAACTTACATCTGTGTTATCCACATGGTATTCCTAGTGCCTGGCACAGTGTTTGAGACATAGTGGGCAGAGTAGATATTTCAGACTTTTTTTCAATCTTTTAAAATTTATTAAAACTTGTTTTGCGAACTAACGTGTGATCTATCCTGGAGAATGTTCCATGTGCACTTGAGAAAAATATGTATTCTGCTATTGTTGGGAGGAATGTTCTGTATATGTCTGTTCAGTCCAATTGGCCTGTAGTATGTTCCAGTCTCTGTTTTTTTAATTGATCTTCTGTCTCTTTGTTCTATCCATTATTGAAGGTAAGGTTTTGAAGTCCCCTACTATGATTGTCAAACTGTCTATTTCTGCCTTCAAATCTGTCAATATTTGTTTCATATATTTATGAACTCTGATGTTTGGTGCATGTATGTTTATAATTGTTTTATCTTCTTGATGAATTGACCTTTTATCATTAGACAATGTCTTTTTTTGTCTCTTGTAATGATTTGGACTTAAACTCTATTTGTGTGATATTAATGTAGCCACCTCTGCTCTCTTTTGTTTACTATTTGCATGAAATATCCTTTTACATCCTATCACTTTCAACCTATGTGCATCCTTAGATCTAAAGTGAGTTTATTGTAGACAATGTATATTGGATTATCTCAGAAATTTTTATTTACTACATTTTTGTTTTATTTTTAATAACTTCAACTTTTATTTTAGATTCAGGGGGTACATGTGCAGGCTTGTTACCTGGGTATATTCCATGAGGCTGAGGTTTGAGATATGATTGATCCTGCCACCCAGGTACTGAGCATAGTATCCAATAGTTAGTTTTTCAACCCTTGTCCTCATCTCTCCTACTCACTACCCTCTAGTGGTCCCCAGTGTCTACTGTTGCCATCTTTATGTCCTCAAATAACCAGTGTTTAGCTCCCATCTATAAGTGAGAACATACGATATTTGATTTTCTGTTCCTGCATTAATTTTCTAAGGACAATGACTTCCAGCTGTATCCTTGTTGCTGCAAAAGACATTATTTTATTCTTCTTTTATGGTTACATAGTATTCCATTTAACCCCATTTTTAAACGTGAGGAAGGAGTCCCAGAGAATTTAGGTAATTTGTCAAGATAGCAGTAAGTGGTACAGTGAGGTTTATTGAAGAATCTTTATGGATTTTAAAGTATCGTTGAAGTGAGATAGTAGGAAGGGCATTCTAAGAAGAGAGAACACCATGAGCAGAACCCCAGAGGTATGAGAAACATGGTGTGTTTGTGTGTGACTGTGTGTGTCTGTGTCTGTATGTGTCTATGGCTGTGTGTCTGTGTATGTCGGTGTAGTATACCAAATGGTATGTTGGTATTTTGTTGTGTGAATGGTCAGGACATGAAGCCAAAGGGATGAACATATCCAGATCACCAAGGGCTTTGAATACTATGCTTATTAAGGTGCTTAGATTTTTATCCTATAGATGATTGGGAATACTTTAAGTAGGAGAGAGAAGCGACAAGCTTAGATTTATATTTGATAGCTTTTTATATCACACTATGAAGGATGAAATCAGGGAGGATAAGATGAGAGAGAGGCAGATGGTCAAGAGCTCCTGTAACAATGTGTAGAGAGATGATGAAATCCTGAAACAGGGCCATGTGGTGGTGTCTTCCCTCAAGACTTCCTAATTACAAGGCTGGATTCAGACCTAGAAACTAAAAATAAGGACAATACAAAACCATAAAGCCCAAAGCTTGCATGCATGCTAAAATTAAAAATGTGTCTTTTCAGATTTTGTATTGAAAATTTCTGGGTAAGTTCTTTGAAGTTGAACTTTTCTCCTTTACTGGTTATAATTCACTGGTGTTTTTGTGTGTGCATTAGAGTGTCCTTTCAGTAATCCAGCAGTGAATATCAGCAGCGATCTGCTGGTTACAGTGCCAGCTGGCCAGGCTGGAGGGTCATAATCTTAGGGTTGACCTTGTTGACATCTATGATATTAATGATAGTATTAATATACTCATCCTCCAAATTATAAAAGCACATCTCTATAAGCTAGGCCTAAGATACAGAAGCAGAGCTCTTGAGAGTAAATATTATAGTGGTCAGGAATTTAGAGCCAGACTCCCTGAATTTATATTATGCTTCGCTACTTACTAGCTTTGTTATCTTGGACAAGATACAAACAAAACAAAAAAACCACTCTGTGCCTCAGTTTCTCCATATGTAAAGTGGGATCAATAACAGTATCTGCCTTCTGATTTGTTATAAGGACTAATATCTTTAAAGTAGCACAGTGCCTGGCATATAGTAAGCACTCAATAAAGTAAGCACTGAGCTCAAGGCTCAGTCCTCCATACTCTCTCTTTCGCATCCTAGAATTCAACAGCCCTAGGGCTCTAAAGTACCCTTGGCATGTTGATGACTCCTAAGTATTTATCTCCAGCCCTGACTCTCAAGACATGATAAGGCATTTTCAATATATACTCTTTCCAGTCATCCCTGCACACAGTGGTTCCTTAGAGTTCCAAACCCCAAACTAGTTTGTCCAGTTGGTGAGCACTGTGGTAGCGGCTTCCTGGTAAGCAGTAATAAGTAAGATCTTGAGTAAGATCTAACTCAAGCTCTAGAGTTAGATCAGGTTCAAAATCTAGCTCTACCACTTGTCTGGCTGGCAAATTTATTGAACTTTTGTAATCCCCCATTTCCTTATGTAAAATAGTCTTGCATTCTTTGGGATGTATTTGGCTATAAGTAACTGACCACCTGATTGGAAGTGGCTTAAAGAGTAAGGACATAAGTGCATTATCTCAACACAATGCTTGACAACAAGCCTGGGTGGAGGTGGTTCCAGCGTTAGTTTAGCAAAACTAGGTTCTTGTTTTCTTCAGAGATGACTGTCAGAGAAAGATGTAAAAAGACAGGAAGCATAGAGGGGGCTTTTCCTTCTCCATCTGCTTTTTTTGTAAGGCAGGAAAATCTTTCTAAAAGACCGCAGCAAAAATGTCCTCTGGCTCCATGGGCCAGGACTGGGTTCCAAGTTTATGCTTCAGTTGCAAGGAATGCTGGGAAAGGCAGAATTTGTCAAGTGGAGGTCAGCCCTGCCCACGAGGAAAGGGGAAGGAAGTTGCTTTTGAGCAGGCAATTAATGGTGTCTGTGCCAAAAATCTAGCTCAGAGGATGATGAAAATCAAATGGATATATATTTATTTATTTGGCTGAAGTTCATTTTTAGGCTTATAAGTGCTTTACAGCAGTTATTATATGCCAGACACCGTTTAACATCAACTCATTTCCTCCTCATAACATCACCATGAGGGAGGTACCTTCACTACAATGTGTCTCCAAAAGGTGTGTTAAAGCTTCGCACGAAGCGAGCTGCCTAGGAATGCTGGTTTTTCCATCTCTCTAATTCTGCCACAAGAGCACATATGCATACTGGATGGAGGGGCAATAATGAAAGTAGAAGCGACTACTTCAAATGCCCTTCTCCTACCCATTCTAGTTTCTGTGTTTAGTCTTCCTTCTCTGGTGGATTCCTGTCAGTTTCAAAAGAACTTGTGAAATCCATTCCAAAATTCCCTTCCCTACTTATTTTGTTTCAAGATGTGTATGAAAAGGGTGATTTCTTTTTCACTCTTGACTTTTAAGTTTTTATTTTAAAGAGACCAGGGTCTCACTCTATCACCGAGGCTGCAGTGCAGTGGTGTGACTGTAGCTCACTGCAGTCTTGAACTCCCGGGCTCAAGCAACAATCCCTGCTCAGCTTCCTGAGTAGCTGGGACTACAGGCACATGCACCACTATACCCGACCAATTTATTTTATTTTATTTTATTTTATTGTGAGGGTATGGCCTTACAAAAAATGGAGAATAAATATTTTCTCTTTCTAAGGAAGACTAAAAATGAGTTGCTGGAGAGACTAAGAAGGCCTTATGGGGAATTGTCTTTGAGCATTCTCTTTTTGTGGACAGAGGCAGCTTAGAGCACAGTGAGAACTCTATGATGACATTGCTTATAGTGAGATTGCTTTAAAATAGAATATTTTGAGTGTATTGTCAATTAACCAGATTTAGATGACATTCAAGAAGGGTGGACCTTGTAATGACTTCTGCTGCAGTGTTCACACATGGTAAAAAGGCAGCGGGGTGGGGGAGCCATTTTAGGGGACCTCCTTTTCTAAGGACATGAAGGAAGTGAGCCAAGCATTTGTGACACAAACCAGTAACTCAGGAAGGAACAGGAAAGGACTATCACAAGTTTCCTAGCTTGGGACACTGAAAACATAAAAACAAGGTCATATGTCCACACAATGAAGAAAGGAGCCCCTGGAAAGGGAGGAAAAAACAAGTGAATATAACTCCAAATAAAGACCATCAGAAAAACATCCTCATTAGTCTGACAGTCAACCAAGAATAACATATGAGTTCATCGAGCCCCAAACGGGGGAAAAGACGGATGCCTCAGCCAGCTAATTTAAAAATTAAGAAGAGCATTTCTCATCCCTATGCAGAGGACGGTTCCAAAGCAGATCCTCCTAGAGCAGAGCTAGCCCCTAAAGCGGGGGTTTCCTGTAGCGACGAAGCAGCTGCACCTTTGATGACTCCTTGGATATTAGCAAAACACTCGCTAAATATAGATGAACATCAACAACTCATAAAAAGGGAACAGGAGTGGGAAACACTATACAAAAGGTGAGTGGGCAAGAACAAAGACATCTTTCTGCCAAGACAATTATCACGTGCAGCATCGAAGCATTAATCACAGAGTCATTTAAAAGTCCAAATGCCAAATAAGAATAAAAGTCTCATGCAGGAAACTGTCACATGTCAGGGCACTGGAAGCAAACTACTTCCCAGTGTCGTTTTCAGTGCTGTATTCCATGGAGTGGAAAGAAGGCACGGCATTGGTAGGACCCTTGAGGGTGTTATAATAAGGCCAGGTGGCAGAGAGTAGCTCAGGCTGCTGGTCTGGAGTTTTACCTACATTCTTTCTTTCTCCGTTGAAATTTCCTTTACTGTATGGGAAGTGGTAAGAGTCTTTATCTTGATTTCCCCCAAGGATATGGGATACTCAAGGAGGCTGTGCCTTGAGTGGGAGCATGTTGGATGACATCACTCAGGACCAGGCTACATCAGGCATCAGGTAAATTTTGTTTTCTCAAAACAAAGCCAAACATGTCAAGTTCTGCTCTTGCCTCCTGCTTGGTGTTTTTTGTTTTTTTTTTTTTTTTTTTTTTTTTTTTTTAGACAGGGTCTTGCTCTGTTGCCCAGGTGGGAGTGCAGTGGTGCCACATAGTGCACTGTAACCTCGAACTCCTGGGCCCAAGCAATCCTCCTGCCTCAGTCTCCTGGGTTGGTTGCTAGGACTACAGGCATGCAGCACTATGTCCGGCTGTTTTTTAAAACCATTTGTGTAAAAATTACAAGAATTTTTTTTTGCTATGTTGGCCAGGTTGACCTCAAACTCCTGGCTTCAAGTCATCCTCCTACCTTGGCCTCCCAAAGTACTGAGATTGCAGGCATGAGCCATGGTGCTCAACTGTGTCCAAATTAAACTCAAACTCCCAACAGTTCTTGCTTATTAAGCACTGTGTGTATATGATATTGGACTTGGCCTCACCAATAACACATCAAACCAAATAAGCAAGACCCTCCTTCTAGAGAGGCTTAGTTAAAGGAGGTTCTGACATGAACAGATGGAAAACTGTAGATGCCACTCCCAGAAATTTAGATAATTCCTGTGAAACACAGAAAAAATCTCATCTCAATATCCTGAAGAAAACTTGGTGCCCAACACTGCAAATATAGCCTATAATACCTACATTGCAACCTATCAAGTAGTTCTTAAATGCTCAAAGGATCTATAGATACAAATAACTCTTTAAGAAACTTTATATAAAAAATACATACTCACATCATTTGGTAAATCCTCAGTCTGGTGCCATATACATCAGAGACCATTACTGAAATAAAAGTTAAGCCAGGGCAGGGTTAACTAATGAAAGGGGTTCAGGGAACCCCATGGATCTATTTATTTATTTTTTGCTCTATAGGGATTTTTGTAAGTCCTGGAGATTTATGAATTACTGCTTATTCATTCAACTAGATTTCTTCATCTGCATCACACCACTTGTGCAAGACCACCTGGGCAACATGATATATTCTTTATTAATCAGAGAATTTGGTGAAAAGCTTCTTCCACCCTTCGCACACTGTGGAACTGCTTCTCAGAGCTCGAGAGTGGCTGTCGTGAACTCTGTTCTCATTCTCATTGCTGGGGCAGAAGTCCTCGGTGGCACTGCTGAGCTTCACTGCACATGCTGTGGCTGTCACTACCTGTATATCTCTCTTGGCTCAACATTTTGAGCTGTGCTTAGAGCTTCCTGAGGTCAGAGGTTAGCAGAGGGTCCTTGATAGTTCAGCTTTAATGCATTTTTGTCTGTGAGTGTTTTGAAACGAACACAAAATCACAAAAGGTTGAAGTGAACATTTACCAGCATTTTGGTTCAAATGGAACCAAACCAGCATTTTCCTTCTCCTTGGACCTTCCATTTTCCTGCCCTTAAGAGCAGCCTTCAGGTGCGGCTTGTTGCAGGCTGTCATTTCCAGTCTCTAGGCAGTGTGGCAGCATTTGATCTCTCTATGTTCTGGCATCTGCTTTTTTTTCTCTCCAATTGATGGGAATTCCTGTGGAAACCTGATGTTATAGGCCAGAGAAACCAAGAAACCGTCAACTTTAAGAAAACCATTATTTTGTGTTTTACTAAGAAAGAAAAAAAATGCTGTCAAACTATGTTATGCCATAGATTGCAAATGCATCCTGATTTGAGAGATGTTAAAGTAGCTAAAGAAAGTACATTTAAGATAGGAAGAAATACACATCCGTCATTTACTTGGGACTGCATATAGAAGTTCAGGGTCTAACAAGCATGGACTAAACACATCTATACAAGATAAAGACGCTTCGCCGGAAAACGTCTGTCTAGTCTACGTGTACAAAGTTTGCTTGATTGGGACTTCAGGACAAGATTCTTTGCTGGAGACTTGTTTTCAAATGTCACCTACTATAGGAGCTATTAAAATGGAACTGATGCATCAAGTCAACAAACTGTCAAGTGTTTTCTCAGTCTATGACGTGGCAGAAAGACAAGCACGATAGATAACAGCAGCACGAACGACAATACAACTGTAACAGCAGTGATAAGCACAGGTGTGCAAAGGGCTTTCAGAATCAACGCTGTTGTATCAGCTCATATTCTTCTCCAACAGTGTTGTGAGGAGGAAGCTCACATGCCTTCTGGAGAAAAGTTTTGGAAATAACTTACTGTTTAAGACAAACTGGAGTAGGATGTGGTGGGGAGGATGGGGCATGTTTGTAACCTTGGTTTGGCTCTCACACATCAAAGTTTGTTTTGAAACTTAAAAAATAAATATATAATAATTCCAAAGAAATATATCTAATATCTACATACAATTTCAAGACTAATGATAAAATGAACCCAGTAAGAGGTTCATTGTGAAGCCTTAGGCAGGACCTCCCCAGATTGTAATCTCCTCTTCTACTCTCCAGAGATAGTCACTCTCCTGAATTTTGTGTTAGTAACACCTTTGGTTTTCTTTATGTATAGATATTCCTAAATAAGCTATTACTTAATTTTGTCTGTTTTAGAACTTCAGGTAAATAAAAGTATATGTATGCATTTTTCCTGAAACTTGCTTTCTGATTGCTCAATTTAACTATGTTAATGGGTGGCCGTATTACATTCCAGCATATGACTGTGTCATCATTCATTCATATATTCTTCTGTTTATGGATGTTTGACTTGTTTTGCTCTGAAGAACAATGATACTGTGAATATTCTTATGTATGTTGACTGGTAAACATGTGCACAAGCTTCTCTTGGCTCGATGTCTATATCTATATCTATGTCATCTATATTTACATCTGGGATTGGCTGTATATCTGGGAGTGAATACATCTGGGAATGGCTGTGGAGTGCGCACAAGTTTAATTTTTTTTTTTTTTTTTTGAGATGGAGTTTCGCTCTTGTTGCCCAGGCTGAAGTGCAGTGGCAAGATCTTGGCTCACTGCAACCTCCGCCTCTGGGTTCAAGCAATTCTCCTGTCTCAGCCTCCTGAGTAGCTGCGATTACAGGCATGTGCCACCATGCCTGGCTAATTTTTTGTGTTTTTAGTAGAGACGGGGTTTTACCATGTTTGCCAGGCTGGTCTTGAACTCCTGACCTCAGGTGATCTGCTTGCCTCAGCCTCCCAAAGTGCTGGGATTACAGGCGTGAGCCACCGCACCTGGCCTAAGTTTATTTTTACTAGGTGATGCTAAATAGTATTCCAAATTAAGATTAACAACTTTGCACCCACCGCCAGTGTACAGGAGTGCCTGTTATACCATATCCTTACTGGACATCATTTTAATACTTGATATGTCACACTTTAAAACGTTTGCCCCCTCATGGGAGTGAATGGTATCTCCTAGTGATTTCATTATGCATTTTCCTGATGATTCATGAACATTTCCCCATTTGTGTAATGGGCATTCATCTTGCCTCTTCTGTGAAATGCCCCTTCATTTCTTTTGCCCATCGGCTGTGTGTCCCCTCTTGGGTTGTTTTTTTCTTGAATCATTGAAGTTCTTTACTTTATGGATATTCTCCCTTTGTTAATCATAGTTGTTATAGACATCTTCTCCCAGTTTTGGGGTCTCGTTTCTTTACTCTCTTTTGTTGTCTTCTGATGAGTGGAAGTTAATGTGGTTGAATCTGTATTTTTTTCTTTGTAGTTTCTTCCTTGTGTGACTTGTTTTCTCTCCTCTTTCATCCTGATGTCGCAGAAATGTTTTCCTATTTTTTCGCTAAAAATTGTAAAGTTTTCTTTTCCACATGGTTATTCATCTATCTGGAACTGATTTTAGTGAATAGTGTGTGTGAGGGGAATCCATTTTCTTTTCTTTTCTTTTTATCCTTCCTCCCTCCTTCCTTTCTTTCTCTATTTTCTCCCCTCCCTTCCTCCCTCCCTCCCCGCTTCTTTTCCCTCTCTCACTCCCTTTCTTCCCCTCCCTTCCTTTTTTCTCTCCTTCCTTCCTTCCTTCCTTCCTTCCTTCCTTCCTTCCTTCCTTCCTTCCTTCCTTCCTTCCTTCCTTCCTTCCCTCCCTCCCTCCCTCCCTCCTTCCTTCCATTCTTCCTTCCTTCCCTTCTTTTTCTCTTTCTTTCCCATTGTCCTAGCACCCTTATTGAAGTCTTTCCTTTCCCACTTATTTGCAATGTCAGATTTTCTATGTATGTGTGAGTCTTCTCAGGTCTCTCTAATCTTTTCCATGGACAGTTTGTCCCTGCACCAATACCACTGTGTTACTTATTATAACTTCATAATTAGGGCATGTTATAATTTATAAGTCCGACTGAAATCTGAATTGATCAGGAACAGGCTGATTGATATTGATAAATGGATGTTTTCCTTTAAATTAAAAAAAAACCTCAGGAATGTCAGTTCTAAAATGTGCTAGCTTTGAGGCAGTATAAGAAAATGAAAGGATGAAAAGTCTTTCCCTTCAATAGCCCTATTTGAGGCAAATGTACATTCTTGCTTTGCAAATATCAAACAGAAAGCTAGGATATACTTTTCTGAAGACTAGTGATGATTACCTATTTTTATCTCTGCAGAGGCGTGAAGATACGTTTGGGTTCTCTTCTTACAGGAACCAGAAATGAAGGGATTGAAATGTAAAGTGTTGATGACATACACACTGTACTTTCATAGACTTTTACTCACAAGGACATTGATTTCCCTTTCCTCTTCCATTCACTCAAGTTTCTCATCTGGGTGAGAAATTCCTGTCTTTATAGAGAGCTCTAGCTCACCCAAGTTGATCCCGTTTTATTTTAATGAAAAAAATGTGTGTAATGGAACAGAAAACAGTTCTCCCTTGGTTCTCCCAAAGATGCCTTCTTTAGAGTTATCTAAAGTTTATCAGCAAAATAACTTTGACTAAGTTAAATGGCGAGGTGTCACACACCCAAAACGTGTGAAGCAATTTGAAAAAATATTTTAAATATGCCATGGATTTGTAAATTAATGCAGGGCTCACTGTGCTTGAATTTCCATTTCTAAACTGCTTCATTTGCATGCAAAGAGTGGGCAATTTTTGTGTGTGTGAAAATTTAGCCTTAAGAAATGAAAATCAAAAACTCAGCAACTTGAAAAGAGCTGTTAGGCATAGAAATTGTTTAATCGGTTTCCAGCAGGGCCAATGGTGTTGGCATTTTGAAATACCAGATTGGATTGGCATCCTAGAAAAAAAAATCCTCAGCTCAGAAAAAGTCGCCTAAAAAAGCCACCATCTACAACGTGGTGAAAGAAGATAGCCGAGATATGACAAATGCCAATGAAATAAATTCTGCGATCGAGAGAGAGCCTGAAGTGTGAAATGAACAAATGTTAAATGTGATAAAATTTCTGTCAGTGCTACCCCAATCATGTACTCTGACAAATACAATGCTTGATCGAAAAAATCAGGTACTTTTGTCTAAGAGAGTTTTCTTCATGGATATTTTACGAGGTCCCAACACTGTGGGTGCATTTTCAAAGTGATGTTTCTCACTTTAGAGTGTAAGAAAGGGTCCTTAATAATTCCTTTCTAACCAACTTGAGATCCTCAACTTAGATTTTCATTCCAGAGTTTTTAAAATGCAAGTTTAAAATAAGATTTCATCTAGACACAGAACTACATTTTGTGGCACTTTTGTAGCTCAGACTTTGAAAAATAGACCAGAATCCCACATTTTATTAGAGACTGGTTTTCTTTATCCTACAGTATCTCAAATGAGAGTACCAAGTTAGACTACCTGTACCTAATAATAATGATGATGATGAAAAATAATAGTAATAATAAAAAGACCATAATAATAATAATAAACCCTGTGTATTCATTTATCACACATACATTTATCGGGTACCTGCTTTGTGCGGGATATTATTCTAGGTTCTGAGGATGTAAAAATGATTAAGAAGCAAACCAGTATTCTCAAGAAGCTCATAGTTTCTGAAATAAGCTTCTTTCTAGTGGATTGTACAAGTTGCCTCATCTAGTTATCTAGTTTTCTCCCAAAGGACCAGCTGACTTAGATACAAAAGACCTAGATAACAAGGAAGTTGATTATATCCTTGTTGTTTTTTCTTGAGTGCAAGTCTATAGAACCCGCTAAAAAATATGATACTATTGTCTTACCATATTTGAGCTAGATGCTTTGCTCACACCATTCTTTCTCCCCAGAGGAGAGGAGAACATTGACAGTTCTCTCTTCCTTCCCCAAGGCTGGGGATGGGATTCTTGGATAAGAATAAGAGGATACCGTAACTTCTTGTTGCTGGGATCAATTCTATTAGTGTTGTCACTGGAAAAAAACAAACCACACATCCCAACCCTTTCAGATACAAGTCCTAAATTCTCAACACAATGCTCGTCACACACCAATGTTTGTTGATGGAAAAATGGACAATTCAGGGATGACAGACATGGAACTAGAGCATCTTAGAAAACAGTTCTATGTGTCAGAGTACTCTAGTATAGTTTCAAAATAAGACAGAATCAAACAACAAATGTAAACATATGCCCATAATGTATGTGTTCAAAACTAGTAAATCTTAGAATATGCATGTAGGAAGATGGAAGAAAAAGACTGTATATTTGGGGAAACACTGCAGAAATGGGCCCTCTGTGTAGATTCTGAGTCATTGCCTTTTCTTTTTATTTTTCTGTAGGGGATCTGCAGACTGAGGTGTATATGGTATATATGGCTCAAGCTGAACTCGAAGGGCCAACATTTGGGTTCTGTTTGAATAATTATCAAGTTGCTGTTGAGTACTGAATAATCTTGTGATTTATCAACTCATAGTGGATACAAAACAATTACTTCTAATATATGGCCACACATGTGAGATATGTGTCCCTGTATCTAAATGTTATCTTGAATGAATCAGGATTTATTTTCTTTAGTCAAAAATCCATACTTCGAGTTAATGGATACAAAAATACAGTTAGATATTAGGAATAATTTCCAGTATTCGATAGTTCAGTAAGAAAACTATACTAAACAATTATTTATTGTATATTTCAAAATAGTTAGAAGAGAAGAACTGTAGTGTTCCCTACACAAAGAAAAGATAAATGTTTGAGGCAGCGGATATCCCAATTCCCCTGATATAACCATCACACATTGATACACGTGTCAAAGTATCACATGTACTCCCAAAATGTGTATGATTATATATCAATAGAAATTTTTTAAAAAATCCATACTGCAAATGATAGTAGATAAATCTCTGGCAAATACTTCCAGATGTGCATTAAATGATACCGAGCATAAAATCCATTACAAAACCTTGGTATAACTCCAACTAGTACACATTTGACAAAGAAGGTGAGGCATGGGGCTGGGCAGCTACCCTTAAGTCACACATCTCTGAACTAACAGCTTATATCAGGAATGCTTCTAGCTTCCAGGAACAGAAAATCTGACTAATGATGGCCTAGGCAATAAGTATTTAACTTTTGAAAATAACAAGAAATATGCAGGCAGGCACTGTTAGGTTGGTGTAATAGCTCAGCAATGTCAAATTTTTCAAAGCCTTGCCACTCCATCTTCAGTGTATTGTTTTTTATTTGTTTTATTGTTTTTGTTTTGAGGTTTGTTTTTTTCCCCCCTCATGGTTATCACCTTATGTTTGCAATCTGGCTTCCTCAACTCCAGGCATCTCATGCTCATGCCAGTATCCTACACAGAAACTGAGAGCCAAAGGCTAAAAATCTTATCTTCTGAAACTCCATCTTTTTAGACAGTCAGGGGAGCCTTGAGAATTCTCTCCTTTATTTCGGATTGGCCATAATGGGATCACACATCGCCTTATACCAGTCACTGGGCCAGGGGAATGGGATTATCATGAATTGTTAGAGCAGTCATAATTTACTTCCTGACACTGGGAAAAGGCCCACTTTTCCTGAGATCTGGGGATATCTGCTTGCTACCTGAACTCACTGTCAGATTTCTGTGGTCAGGGAAGAAGGTCATGGGCAGATTCTGTCCAGAGCCTGTAGGTGTGGAAGGAGCTGAGAGAAGCAGTAGAAGAGACAGAATAAGGCAGTGAGTTAGACCAAGGGCTATGGAGACAGAAGAACCCAGACAGAATTCTGGATTTGCTATAGTTGAATTATCTGTAATAATACCTATCTCAAAGGGTTGTTATGAGAATTAAATGAGATAATGTGGCCGAAGCACTTAGCACAGAACCGGGTATGTGGCAAACGACTAATAAATGGGAACCTTTTTCATCCTCATAGAGCTGCAGGTGCAGAATGGAGAACCTGCTGCTGCTACATGTAGATGAAGCTTTGGGACTCACTTTTGGAAAGAGCACTGGTTTTAGAGTCAGGAGACCAGGGTTGTAATCCTGGCTCTGTCATTAACTTGCTAAGTTTAGTGTTTGTGACTAAGTCATTTCCCACTTCAAGGCCTCAGTTTCCTCAAATGTAAGGTGGGGATCAGGGCTGAGTGGTGTCCAAGTTCCATTCAGCTCTGACATTCTAATGTATTCTGATGTATTCAGTGGTGGATTTTGTTTGTTTGTTTGTTTTTGTTTTTTTAGACAGAGTCTTGCTTTGTCACCCAGGCTGGAGTGTAATGACACAATTTCAGCTCACTGCAACCTCTGCCTCCTGGGATCAAGTGACTCTTCTGCCTCCGTCTCCCAAATAGCTGGGATTACAGGCATGCACCATGATGCCCAGCTAATTTTTTGTATTTTTTAGTAGAGATGGAGTTTCACCATGTTGGCCAGGATTGAAATCCTAACCTCAGGTGATCTGCCCACCTCAGCCTCCCAAAGTGCTGGGATTACAGACATAAGCTACCGTGCCCAGCCTTAACAGTGGACTTTTTGTTATACACAGCTAGCGACATGGATCCTGGGGGGTCTTCCGGAGTCTGTTGCATCACACCCATTGCTGACCAGTGACTTCCTATACTTTCACAAATGGCACTGTTTGCTGCTGTCCATAGGAAAGTGGAACACAATTTAGGGGCTAGTGCTCTCCCTGTGATTCATATGGGATCTGTGGTTCCAGTTTGTCACTTAAAACAGCCACCAGAAGAAGTTAGATGCTGCCTCACTGCTAAAATGGAGAGCAACCTCATCTAAAAGTGACTCCCTGGATCTGAAATCCCAACAAGCCTTCTCTGTCCTGCTTTTTGGAAAGACTTGATTGTACATTTGGAACTCAACTGGATATTCAGAAACGTTCTGAGTTAACTTTTTACTTCTTTAGTTTCAATAAAAACAAGGCACATGCATAATTAGCATTTTAACAATCAATAAATTAGAACTCACGATTGCTGTAACACTATACACTGTTAGAAGAGGAATTGAAGAACGTCCCTAAAAATAAAGGCAAAATCATAAACATGCTTTCTTTTCTTTCTGGAAATCAGAAACACACCAATGGTTTTATGACAAAGGAGGAGTAATGAAAGGGACTGAAAACTTTTCATCCCACCTAATAGTGGGAAGGTAGCTGTGTGGAGTTGGATGGGAAACAGTTGTATCCAAAACAATAAACTTGCCGTAAAAGGCTTGATTATTAGTTCCACTTAAAAAAAGCAACAACAAGGGTAAATATAAAACTGATGTTAGGAGATTTTAAAAAGCTGCAACCTATGAAAACTGAGTAGGCTTTTGCAAAATACTGTTCCAATCAACAGAATTGTTTCCTTCAGAAAAACTGTCGGATGCTCCCCATACTCCATCCTGGCACAGCCTGGAAATTGTCTTTCTTCCTGTGGGACATGGAGCCGTTCAAATGCTTCATAAAGTCTGCCATGCCCTAGAAAATTCTGAGTATCATCGTGGAATGATCAGCTTCAGATTTAGCATTACAAATGTTCCAGGGCCTGTTGCAATTCAGGGAAATTTGGGACTCGTGGGGAAAGGCTGGCGAGTCCATGCTCAGACAAGGTGTACCCCAAGAGTAGAAGTCCATTGGAAGGGAGTGGCCCATGGTTCACAGCTTTCCATTGGCTTAGACTTAGATTTAACTATAACATAGGACAGGGGCAAGGAGTAACCTGCGTTTTGAGTTTTTCTAAATTGCTTTGTGGTGATGAATCCTGAGACCTGTATGTCTTAAGAAACAAACTCATGAAGGCACAACACAAGAAGAATTCCATGAAGGGAAATGATCCATATTCTGAAAAATATTCTTCTGTTTAATATTTTTTTTTAGGAGAAAATGGATCTGGAACAGAGATACTGAAAGTATCTTAAAATTTGGATATGCACATGCGTACACATGCACACACTAGAATTTTAACTCCCTTGTCTGATTTGGGGTGAATATGGTAACAACACTTATCTGGTAATGAACTTAATGAACTTCTCCTCTTCTCTCCACCCCTACCCTCTGAGCCCTGGCCGCCACTATGGGAGGAGCTTTAAGAAGATGATTGTGTTTAATTAAAATCTGTGGAAGGACACTTGGGTATATGAAGAAGAGTCCCTATGGACTGGGGGGAACTAAAGTTGGGTAAAAAAAGTAGAAGAAAATTTGTAATAAAAAATACTCCCATGGAAATAAGCTAAGGCCTTGGGAGCAGCTTAGAGGACTGGGGAAGGACAAGCGGGGCTCGCTCAGGCCAAAGCTCATTAAATAGAAATGGAGCTGAGGGAAAAAGAAAGCGAACAAATGGGAAAGGCAGAGTGGCTGTACATCCACAGGGTTTTGCAACCAGCTCGTAGCATTTGGAAGCTGATCACAGAAATTTAGAGCTGGAAGGGAGCTTAAAGATCACCAAGTGCAACCTCTTCACTTTGCAGACGAGGAGAAAAGGAGTGTTTTGCCTAGGGTCCTGGCTATATCAGAGCAGAAGCAGAGCTGGGGTCCAGGACGTCCCACTCTCAGGCAGGAGGTGCCCCAACGCTGGGCAGGCAGTGACCCATTTGCTTATAGATTTGAACTTTCGTGCTCCCTGAAATTTCACTAGGAAATGATGAAGAAAATTTAGGAAAACAGAGTTTAAAAATAACTAAAAAGTGACAAGGGAATAACAACACAGGTTATGGTTAAAAGCCAGGGTTTCTTAATGCCAGATGGATACTACAACCACCTAGGAAGCTGGCAAATAAATACCATGATAAGCCTTCACATCGGACTAATTCACTGAGAGTCAATGTGAGTGTAACTCTGACACAGATCATTATAAAAAAACTTCCAGACAATCTTAATGTGCAGCCAGATTTGGCATAAAAGATCTCAATTTGGAGACCAGCCTGACCAACATGGTGAAACCCCATCTCTACTAAAAATACACAAATTTGCCGGCCCTGGTGGCGCGAGCCTGTAATCCCAGCTACTCAGGAGGCTGAGGCAGGAGAATCACTTGAACCCGGGAGGAGGAAGTTGCAGTGGGCCGGCTGCACTCCAGCCTGGGCGACAGAGAGAGACTCCGACTCCGTCTGAAAAAAAAAAAAAAATCTCAGTTTGAATTCTGCTATTGGCTGTGTAACTTGAGTCAAGTTACTTAACATCTCCGAGCCTTGTTTTTCTCATGTGTGAAGTGGAGCCAATAATATCTGCTTTTTAAGGTTCTTGAGAGAATAGACGAGATAAAGCATATGTCCCATCTGGCATAAAGTAGGTATTTGTTATTAAATGTTTCCTCTATGAGAACTTCAATCTCAGTGATTATAATTGGCAACTCAGTTTTTATTCTGTAAGCTGTAATTAGTGAGTTTCCTTTCCTATTGTTTTCCTAACTCTCTGAGCACATTCTCAGCAATCCTCACCTAAAATTCAAGAATGGTTCTCAATTTTCAAAATAAGGTAAAGGGGAAGAGTGTGTAGCCACTGAGAAAGTCATTCATAATTCACTGACAAGGCTACTTCTCCAGGGATTCTGGTGGGCTGCCTGGAGGGGGCAAGGCTACTGGCTGGTGTTAGGGTTAGTGCAGGGCTTCTGAGAGTGTGACCACATGGTTAGTGATACGGAAATACAACCTTAAACGGCATCGAGTCACGTATTGAGACAACCATTGCTTTTCCAATGTTCTTTCAGTGCTTCTGCTGGTATTAAGGACATTTCACTTGATAATATCACTATTTAACAGGACATAATCTCAGAGCCTTCTTACTTAGAACTTAACATTGTATCACTTTCATTCTGTTTATACTTATGGTGCCTTTTATTTATTGCAAGTGATACTGGTTTTCCATTATAGTAGTAAGTTTCTGCAAGGAAAAAATATGCCAACTTCAAGAAAACTTTTCAGTAAAACAATGTAGGAGGGAGCAGATACAGCAAAATTCATGATGTCAGATTCCTGGGTTTTGGATTCCTGGGTTCTCTTTTTGGCTCTCCTGTGAGACCTTAGGCTGGAACAATAACACATCCTTCCTTGGCCTCAGTTTCCTCCACTCTAAAATAAAAATATTACAACTTGACAATGCCCAAGATTGCTTCCAGTTTAAGCACACCTGATAGTCAAATCCAACACAGCTTGGTCTTTTAAGGATAGTCTCGCTCATCAAAGATACACAGAAACCCCATTTTAAAAAAAGAAAATGGTGGGAAGGAAGTTAAAATTTTCTATGTTCCTATCCCCAGAAGAAGTTGTGGGTTACTGGTTCTAAATAAAGCCATTCTTTACTGGGACCTGTGCTTGTCTGCAAGAGTCCTCTTCTCTTGCTGATAACCCATATTCACTAATTTTAAAGATTGCTATGAGCTGGGCAATTGCATGCACTCAGGTGTAATGCCCAAGCCAGGTGGTTCTTCTGTGAATCTCCCAGATCATTACATCTGTGAATTATTGCTAGGTTGTGTATTCCCCTCTGTTTAGCACTCCTGAAAAATCTGAAACACAGGTCAGATTCTCCCCCACTACAGAGTGGTAGTAAAATGTGAATTGGTAGGAAACAGTATTCATCTGGTGGTTTGGATGCAGAGTTGGCAACAGCACTCTGCCCGTTGTCACCAGATTCCTACCTGTGTGAGTGTTGGTTCATAGCACACAGATGCTGAGGGTGGAGGGGTGCGGTACGGGGGCATGAGGGATGGTGGAAGACTTTCTGTCATTCCCTGAGGTTGAGAAGGGCAGGGACTGGGATGAGGTGCCCCAGGGTGCCAACTTCAAGGAGTCACTCACGGATTCCTGCAGGTGTTTTCCTCAGTCCTGGCTCTCTGTAAACTGCTTGTTCATGGGCTGCTGAACAGTTTGGAGTGATCTCAGTCTACAGCTTCTCTCCACACTGTGCTGGGTGATAGAGTACTACTAAGTCATTTATTAGTTTATTACGCATGTCAGCCTTCACCATATGAAGTTATTTTCAGTTTTCAGTAAGCTTCCCTCCTCCACCTCTTCAAAGTCTCTTTTTTCAGTGGCCACTCCTGCGCCATCTATTTGGCTGTGGTTTGTTTCTCGGATGAGAATGTAAATGAACTCTGGCAATAAGGGTTGCAAACATTCAAATTTGACCAGATCTTCTCAACGTTTCCTGAGTCCCCAGGAATGGCCCTAGACCCTTTCTTATGCATTATCTGATCTAATTCTTTCTAATACTATTAAACCTACATCAGCAAAGGAGAAACTGAGGCTCAGAAAACGACCTAGTTTGCTCTCATGTAATAATGGGTCTCTGAAACTAGTGATTTTGTATGGCCTCATTCTGCAGAGAGTTTTGTTTGTTTGTTTGTTTGTTTTGAGTTTTCTAATAGAGGAGAAATATTGGGGGCATTTTCCTGAAAGTCAAAGTATTTGGAATGAATTGCCACTTCCCTTGATTAGGGATGGGAAAATACTGCTTGACTAGGCACTGTAATTCATTTGGTTATAAGTGTTTCAAAGAATAAGGAAGAGAGAGGTGGATGTCTCAGTGAGAGTTGATTCTAAGGCAGGGGATCCATGGGCCATGTGACTTTAGGCATCTTCATAAAGGGAAGGGTGGGGGGGCTTGGGTCTAAAGCTACAGGCAGACATTCATGAATCTCATTCAGTGAAATGACCTAGCAATGGTGGGCAGCTCTGGGCATGAGAATAAATTGTTTGGAAGTGTGAGAAAATTTTGTGTTATGAAATAGAGAGTTTGTCAGCAATTGAAATAGAGAGGTTTCAGCAATATATTAATTCATATATGACTTCATGCACTCATTTGAACATACTTAGTTAGCAGCTACTAAGTGCCAGATGTTATTCTTGTCACTGAGAGGCTATAGTGGTGAACCATCAGACAAGAGTTTGGCTCTCCGGAAGCTGTAGACTGAGATCACTCCAACATTTAAAAGTTGAGCAGAGAAGGGGGAATGAGTAAGGAGACCAGGAAAGAAAGTAACCAGTTATGTGGCTGGAAAATTAGGAAGGAGTGGTTTTAGGTAAGCCGAGAGAAGAGAGTGTTCCCAGACAAGGAATAACAAGGCCACCAGCCATGATTGAGGGGACATGAAATTAAGGACAGGAAACTGCACCCTGACAAATTGCAACATTTCCTTTTCATCCCTTTCTCACAAGGCTCTATTGTAACATCATTCACATCTTGACAGGGTAAATGACACACACAACAATAAGAAAGCATATAGACATCAATACCTATGTTTGCAAAAATGGTGGGCTCTTGCTGCATTTTTCTGGGAGGCCAGTCTTCTTGAATTTTCTGTGCCTTAACGTGAAGGCTTTGAACTTGTGTTCTTTTGTGGGGTCAATGCAGAGCTGGACACTATACATAAATGTGCAGTCCTATGAATAGAACAGCGGATTCCTGAAACGATGTATGTGTCTGCCAGGATCAACCATGGGCCTTGCCAGATCGTTGTGGGAGATGAGGTGTCAGAGAGTAGCCTGCCACACAAAGCAAAGCTGAAATGACAGCAGTCCCTTTAAAGGCAGGAAATTGAGAAAATGTTCCTCAGAAACGAATTTCCCCTTGTGCAATAATGGCAATGTCAATATACTAACCCACTTGCTCCTAAGAATAATTACAAGTAACATTTGTATAATCCTTGGGAGTTTATAAAGTGCTTCTATGGGTGTTATCATATTTATTTTATTTGAGCCTGGAGTGTGTGGACAGCTCAGATGAGGAGTGCTCAGGTCCTTGTGCGGCAGCTTGCTTAAGTCTGTCTGTCTCCTTTCCAAAGTGGAGCCATGGAAACTGTGGCAGCCCCATAGGATGTGGTGATGTCCTGCCTTTAAATGACTTGCTTCCTGGCATTCTTGGGAATGAAAAATCATGACTCTGAATCATGAGATTATGAGACATTTTCTAATTTCCTTTTTATATTTTAGAGTTTTCCATATTTTCTGTTATAAGCATGGGCTACTTTTGTGATTTTAAAAGAGTTATTTAAAAAATTAGGGAAAGAAAGCTTCTGAAACGTACCCCAGTTGACAAGACTTGCCTCCCAGGGCAAGGCTGACCAGCAGGATTGCCGGGCTGCTTTGACTGAGCTTCCTGAACCAGAAAAGTCATTGCATTTTTGAATAGGGGCCATGGAGATCTTCTAGTCAACCCCTTAGCACAACAGCCAGTGTGCAGAGAACATAACCAGCCAGAAACAGTGTCCTACTTCTTTAAAATAGATACTTGGAAAGCTTTAATGCCAGCAGAGCAAAGCCAAAGATATTGATTCTTTTAGCTCAAGTATGATGAATTCTGAACATGCTATTTTCTCTTTATTTATACTCTATTAAACAATATGAGCTTCTTAAAGAAAATGTGTTGAATTAAAGAAAAATACTTTATGCACTAAAATGACCACAAAATTTCTTTCCCCTTGTCTTTTTTAATGGAAGTAGGTGGAATTTTTTTCTTGCAGGTTCATTAGTTCAAGTGTGGTTGTCTAAAGTAATACCCCACAGGTCTACCAGTCCTTATATGTTATGACTTCCTTGAGTTGAGTTTTCCTAATTTTAATTCTAATTTTAAAAGAAGGGCAAGTAGGTAAACTATCACTTTTGCCTCTCCAAGACTTTCTTTTTCATTACTCAAAAAGATGAATTGGCTAGGTATAATATTCTTGGTTTACAACTTTGTCATGTTCAAAATGTATTAATCATTACTTCTTCTTTTTTTTTTTTTTTTTTTAGCATTTAGTCGTAAAATGTATGAGGCCAGCCTGACTTTTATCTGTATGTAAACTGATTTTTTTCCTACCTATAAATGTATAATGTTTAAAACTTTATCCTAGTGGTTATACATTTCTGGATGGGTCCATGTGTTTATTTCTTTCCACTGTTTTTCTTGGAACATGGCAGATGTTTATCGAGATGTTATTTTATATTTCCTCCTAATATTTTAATTTTTCTCTGAACATTTAATTTTCTCCAAACTTCTGAAGTTTCCCCCATATCTCTGATCGATTTTCTGCAATGTCAATTATACCCCTTTTTGCCTCCAATGTAGTTCTATATTTTGTTATTGCTTTTCTAATTCCTCTGAAATCTTTTCTATTTGACTCTATCACTATATCACTTTTAATCTTATCATGTTGACTTTTGGCCTCACTTACTTATCTCTTAGTGATTTTTTTTTTTTTTTTGCCTCATAGAAGTTAAATTGTTCTCTATTTAAATGAGAATTCCAGACAATTTCTCTAGATTCCAGTTTTTATAATAAATTTTTTTCAGAAGTCTTTTTATTTTCTGAGTTTTCATAATAATGTTCTTTCCCACTTGTATTCAATTTACATGCTTTATTTATTTATTTTGTTATTTCTACAAATACATGGAAAGAATGCTTCACTCAGTCTTGGCCTTGCTTTTTGGTGCTGGTAATATTTCTTTCTCAACGGCATGGCTAGATTTCATTTACAGGATGACTGTTTGGGACCAAGACGGGAACTTCTTTCTGTATTTCTGAAAAGACCGAATGCACAAAAATGAAAATTTCTGTCATATACTAAAGCTCTCCATTTCTTTGCTTTCCCTCAGCCCTTATATCACATCACTCGAAAGGATAATATCTCCTGTGATCCTAAATACTATGCTACGTTACTCTGTATTTCTTGACAAATATCTTACAAGGACTGTGCTATAATCTAATAGTTACTTGCTCAAGAGTCTTGTAATCTGAGTTTGCATCCCAGTTCTACTTCTTCAAGCTTTGTGAACTTTGCAAAATTATTTTATATCTTTGAACTTCAGTTCCCTAAAATGAAGATAACAATAGCATTTGTATTATGGAGTGTTGCAAGGTTTTTTTATTTGTTTTCATTAATTAAGCTCTTTCTAAGAGACAGGTGGCATTAGGCACTATTACTGCAGTGGTAAACAAGAGAGCCAAGGTCCCTGCTTTCATGAAGCTTATATTCTGGGAAAGAGACACACAAGCAAGAAATGAAGACATAAAATCATAAAGTAATTATAAATTATGATAAATATGAAATTAAAGGAGTGAAACAAATGATGAAATAGATACTAACTAGGGGTAGAGGGTAGAAGTTGTTTAGATGTAGTGATCAGGGATAACTGTTTAGACGAATTGCCACTTGAGCTGTGAACTGTAGGATTAAAATGAGCCAGCCATGTGGAGACCTGGGAGAAGAATATACCCCCTAAAGGGAACAAGGGCAACAATACCTTAAATACAATGTCATAATTACAAAAAAGACCCCTCAAAAATGCCAGTTATCAGCAGATGGCAGTATCCATATAGATAAGAAAGAGAAATATAGGTCCACAGAGTTTGAAATATCCACTTGTTTCAGATTGCCATGTCTTAAATTGGATGTCCAGTATGATTCACCCTCATTTGGAATGAGTAAGTAGCTACATTTTTTAAGCCAACTCAAGTCAAAATTACCAGTCCCTGTTGACACCCCACTACCTGAAACGCTCTTCTCCCTAAGGGTCCCTGCCACTGCTGCTTCTTCTCACTTTGCTTTCTAAGTTTCTTTTTCTGTATTTAACTTTTTAAATTAAATTTTTAAAAAAAATTTTCCATAGGTTATTGGGGTACAGGGGGTGTTCAATTACATGAGTAAGTTCTTTAGTGGTGATTTGTGAGATTTTGGTGCACCCCTCACCCGAGGAGTATACACTGCACCCTATTTGTAGTCTTATCTCTCGCCCCCTCCCACTCTTCCCCTCAAGTCCCCTAAGTCCGTTGTATCATTCTTATGCCTTTGTATCCTCATAGCCTAGTTCCTACATCAATGAGAACTTACAATATTTGGTTGTCCATTCTTGAGTTACTTTATTTAGTAATCTGTAATATCATCCAAGTTGCTGTGAATGCTGTTAATTCATTCCTTTTTATGACTGAGTAGTATTCCACGTTACATATATACCACAGCTTCTTTATCCACTTGTTGATTGATGGGCATTTGGGTTGGTTCCATGATTTTGCAATTGTGAATTGTGCTGCCATAAACATACATGTGCAGGTGTCTTTTTTGTATAATGACTTCTTTTCCTCTGGGTAGATATCCAGTAGTGGGATTGCTGGATCAAATGGTAGTTCTAGTTTTAGTTCTTTAAGGATTCTCCACACTGTTTTCCATAGTGACTGTACTAGTTTACATTCCCACCAGCAGTGTAGAAGTACTCCCTGATCACCACATCCACGCCAGCATCTACTGTTTTTTGATTTTTTGATTATGGCCAGTTTTGCAGGAGTAAGGTTGTATAGCATTGTGGTTTTGATTTGCATTTCCCTGATTGTTAGTGATGTTGAGCATTGTTTCATATGTTTGTTGGCCATTTGTATATCTTCTCTTGAGAATTGTCTATTTATGTCCTTAGCCCACCTTTTGATGGGAGTGTTTTTTTTTTTTTTTTCTTGCTGATTTGTTTGAGTACATTGCAGATTCCGGATATTAGTCCTTTGTCAGATGTATAGATTGTGAATATTTTCTCCCACTCTGTGGGTTGCCTGTTTACTCTGCTGACTGTTCCTTTTGCCGTGCAAAAGGTCTTTAGTTTAATTAAGTCTCAGCTATTTATCTTTGTTTCTGTTGCATTTCTTTTGGACTCTTCATCATGATATCCTTGCCTAAGCCAACGTCTAGAAAGGGTTTTTCAATATTATCTTCTAGTGTTTATAGTTTCAGGTCTTAGATTTAAGTCCTTAATCCATCTTGAGTTGATTTTTATATAAAGTGAGAGATGAAGATCCAGTTTCATTCTCCTCCACATGGCTAGCCAATTATCCCAGCACCATTTGTTGAAAAGGGTGTCCTTTCCCCACTTTATGTTTTTGTTTGATGTCGAAGATCAGTTGGCTATAAGTATTTGGGTTTATTTCTGGGTTCTCTATTCTGTTCCATTGGTCTCTGTGCCTATTTTTATACCAGTGCTATGCTGTTTTGTTTACTATGGCCTTATAGTATAGTTTGAAATCAGGTAGTGTGATGCCTCCAGATTTGTTCTTTTTGCTTCGTCTTGCTTTAACTATGCAGGTTCTCTTTTGGTTCCATATGAATTTTAGAATTTTTTTTAAATTCTATTAAGAATGGTGGTGGTATTTTGATGGGATTGCATTGAATTTGTAGATTGCTTTTGGCAGTATGGTCATTTTCACAACATTGATTCTACCCATTCATGAGCATGGGATGTGTTTCTATTTGTTTGTGTCATCTATGATTTCTTTCAACATTATTTTGTAGTTTTTCTTGTAGAGGTTTTCACTTCCTTGGTTAAGTATATTCCTAAGTATTTTGTTTATTTTTTTGCAGCTATTATGAAAGGGGTTGAGTTCTTGATTTGATTCTCCGCTTGCTCGCTACTGTTGTATAGGAGAGCTACTAATTTGTGTACATTAATCTTGTATCTGGAAACGTTGCTGAATTCAGTTCTAGGAGATTTCTGGAGGAGTCTTTAGAGTTTTCAAGGTAAACAATCATATAGTCAGCAAACAGGGGCAGTTTGACTTCCTCTTTACCAATTTGCATGCCCTTTGCCTTTTATTTCTTTCTCTTGTCTGAATGCTCTGGCTAGGACTTCCAGTACTACGTTGAAGGAGAGTGGTGAGAGTGGGTATCCTTGTCTTGTTCCAGTTCTCAGAGGGAATGCTTTAACTTTTCCCCGTTGAGTATTATGTTTGCTGTGGATTTGTCATAGATGGCTTTTATTACATTAAGGTATGTCCCTTGTATGCCGATTTTACTGAGAGTTTTAATCATAAAGTGATCTGAATTTTGTCAAATACTTTTCCTGCATCTATTGAGATGATCATGTGATTTTTGTTTTTAATTCTGTTTATGTGGTGTATCACATTTATTGACTTGCATATGTTAAACCATCCCTGCATCCCTGATATGAAACCCATTTGATCATGGTTGATTATCTTTTTGATATGTTGTTGGATTCGGTAATCTAGTATTTTGTTAAGGATATTAGCATCTATGTTCATCAGGGATATCGGCCTGTAGTTTTCTTTCTTGGTTATGTTCTTTCCTGGTTTTGGTGTTGGGGTGATGCGGCTTCATAGAATGTATTAGGGAGGGTTCCCTCTTTCTCTATCTTGTGGCATAGTGTAAATAGGATTGGTACCAATTCTTCTTTGAATGTCTGGCAGAATTCTGCTCTTAATCCATCTGGTTCTGGCCTTGTTTTGTTGGTAATTTTTAAATTACCATTTCAATCTCGCTGCTTCTTATTGGTCTGTTTAGGGTATCTAATTTCTCCCGATTTAAGCCAGGAAGATTGTATTTTTCCAGGAGTTTACCCATCTCTTCTAGGTTTTTTAGTTTATGTGCATAAAGGTGTTTATAGTAGCCTTGAATGATCTTTTGTATTTCTGCGGTGTCAGTTGTAATGTCTCCCATTTCATTTCTTATTGAGGTTATTTAGATTTTCTCTTTTCTTTTCTTGGTTAAGCTTGCTAATGGTCTATCCATTTTATTTATCTTTTCAAAGAACCAGCTTTTCATTTCATTTATCTTTTGTTGCAAGGTTTAAATGAGGTAATGCTTGTAAAGCACTTAGCAGAATGTATAGAAAATTCTAAGTAATAGCTGCAGTTGTCATGATTAATATTGTTATCGCTGTCTTTGAGTGGAGATATATAGAAAGATATTTATTGGAGTGGAGGGCACTCCAATGCACCCCCGTGATGGAAAATCAGCTCTCCAATTTTGCGATTGGCACAGATGATGAACTCCTGAATCTTGGTTGACAATGGGGGCATATTTTCAGTCTGACATAAACTGGTGAGTCACAAAGCAAGTTTGCCAGTCTGGTTTAATTGCTTCTTGATTAGTAGAGCTTTCTCCAAAATTCTGGTAAGAGATTGACTGCAAATCCCAGTTTTCTTATTCTGTGGTGTTTCATCTTCTGGGTCTTCATAGATTTATTTATTTATTTATTTATTTATTTATTTATTTCTCTGGGTCTTCATAGATTTATTTATTTATTTATTTTTCTCTTGAGATGGAGTCTCGCTGTCACCCAGGCTGGAGTGCCGTGGCAAGATCTCAGCTCACTGCAACCTCTGCCTCCCGGGTTCAAGTGATTCTCCTGCCTCAGCCTCCTGAATAGCTGGGATTACAGGTGTGCACCACCACGTCTGGCTGATTTTTGTGTTTTTAGTAGAGACAGTGTTTCACCATGTTAGGCTGGTCTCATATTCCTGACCTCATGATCCACCCGCCTTGGCCTCCCAAAGTGCTGAGATTACAGGTATGAGCCACTTTGTCGACCTCATAGATATTTTTATGGAAAGGTTGATAGTGGTGTGTCCAGAGTTGTAATCCAGTTACAATTTTAAATTGGAAGTCTAAGGTTTGCTTCCTTACAGTTTCAAATATAGATTATCAAATTTCACCAGTTAGATACATAAAAATAAAACATGTTGCATAGGGGATTTCTTTAACTTCCTAGAGTTGCTATCAGCAATTCTGCTGTTGTCCAGATTTCATTTGTTAAATGTGTTCTCTAAGCCAGAGATGATGGAACCTTCCTTTTGCTTCATTATCATGTTGATATTATATCATTCTCGTATCATACCATAATGGAATTACATGTTTTGCATTCTTATAGACCTTTTAAACCACTTATTTGTATTTTCTACAGCATTGTTCAGGATCAAACACAGAGAGGAATTCAATGCCCTTGGCACTGAAATTTGAATGTATTTGAAAAGGATGCTTGAATTCCACTGTATGATATAGCACTCCTGCTGAAACCATTGTTATGCTAAAAAAATAAATCTGGGGGTATAGATTATCTCTCCATGTTATGGAAAGATACATTTTTAGTTGCAATGTTTTGATACAGCCTCAATCTGGTTCGCTACAGTTCAGATTCAAAGCTGCCATATTTTCTTGTTGATGGGAGTCCTAGGAGGAGCTTTTTTGGTAGTGATGGAAAGAACAGCGTCCCATTAGGTAGGGGTGGTACTGTCCAGCCTGAGTTTTGCTAAGGCTGCATCCAATTACCCACTAATAAATTTAGCACTGATGTGGCACTTAATTGTAAAGTGTTTTCAGTTCTCTGAAAATGTCTCCTCGGATGTAGGTTATTACCATTATCACCTCATTGTTCACAGAATCTAACGTAATTCCATATGTCCCATGGGTTTTTGGTTTCTTTAGTTAATTTATTTCCATTAATATTTACTGAGATGACATTTGGTTGTTTGCACCATGACAAATGGTGAGGATAGAGTGCCCTGTTCTGTGGTTGGGTCATTGGGACACTGAGACATGGAAACGATGCCTTTCTTTTGAGCATAAGAAATACAAGAAAATGGGCCAATTAGCCCTGCAAGTGAGTGCGGAGGATGCCAGGGACATGTGGTTAAGTTACATAACCATGAGAAAGTCAAAAGAGGTACCATTCTATGGCCAGAGAAACGGGGTCACTGCCTTGGGGATCTGGCCTTATCTCAGGTGTGCTGACATTCATGGGGCCATCGAGGCTCTAGTTTCTCCAGTATCTGTTCCTGAGGATAAATAAGCTAGTGGAAAGGTAGATACTAACCTGAACTGCAAAGACTCAATATGGCCAAAGATTTTTCCAGCAATGCTCTCCTGAAAACTGTCAGCACATTCTGCTCACTTGTCTCTTTCAGTCTGTTCTGGGGCTTTAGACACAGTCACTTGAGAGTATACTGGTTATAAAAATCCCTTTTCTAAAGTCCATGGGACAGAGCAGAATCCACCCTCTATTTAAAGTAGAGCCACATCTTGGGAATCAAAGTTGCACTGAACTGTCATCTGTCAGTCTCAGGGGAGAGGGAGGTAGGGAAAGAAATCACTATTTCCTGTGTTTGAGATGATGTGTTAAGTAATCTACACACATTGTTTTGTTTAATCCTCACATCAGTCCCCTGAAGGTTTTCTTATTATTATCCCCTTTTTCATGGAGAGAAAACTGAGGACAGGAGATGTGTTTAACTTGCCCAAAGTACCATGGTGTTTGTGAGTCTGGATTCCATCCTAGTAAACCACTGGCTCTCAAACTTCAGCAGGTACCTGAATCACTCGGAGAGCTCTTTAAAACACGAATGGCTAGTCCTCATTTCTAGAATTGCTGACTAATTTGGTTTGGGGTGGGGCTCAAGAATGTGCATTTCTATGTCTTTTGCAGCAACTTGGATGGAGCTGGAGGACACTATTCTTTTTTTTTAAGACGAAGTTTCATTCTTGTTGCCCAGGCTGGAGTGCAATGTTGTGATCTCGGCTCACCGCAACCTCCATCTCCAAGGTTCAAGCAGTTCTCCTGCCTCAGCCTCCCAAGTAGCTGGCATTACAGGCATGCACCAGCACGCCCTGCTAATTTTTTGTATTTTTAGTAGAGACCGGGTTTCTCCATGGTGGTCAGGCTGGTCCTGACTTCAGGTGATCTGCCTTCCTTGGCCTCCCAAAGTGCTGGGATTATAGGCGTGAGCCACTGCGCCCTGCCTGGAGGCCATTATTCTAAGTGAAGTAACTCAGGAATGGAAAACCAAATACCCTATATTCTCATTTATAAGTAGGAGCTAAGCTATGGGTATGCAGAGACATGCAGAGTGGTATAATGGACTTTGGAGACTCAGAAGGGGGAGGGTAGACGGGGGACATGGGATTAAAAACTAAATATTAGGTACAACATATGCTATTGGGATAAAGCATGAACTGAAATCTCAGAATTCACCACTATGCAGTTCATCCATGTAATCTAAAACCATTTGTACCCAAAAAGGTATTGAACTAAAAACTTTTTTTTTTTTTTTTTTTTTTTTTTAAAGAATGTGCATTTTAAAAACAAGTTCCCAGGTGAGTCTGAAGCTGCTGGTTTCTAGACCACTGTTTGAGGACCCTATTTAATATGGTACTGTATCTTCAGAAACATGAGTCTGATGGGACAGGTGGGCTTGGTTGACCGATTTAGGATTTTAATCCTAAACATGAATCCAAACCCCATTAAAGGTACCCAGCCTCCTTTTGCAAAGGTCCCCTGGGTCCCTGGGTTCATTTTAAATTACCCAGTCTGTGGTGTTCTATTATAGCAGCAAAAAATGGACCAAGACAGAGATGATCCCACTCAACTGTGGTAGATGAGCTGAGAAGTGATAGGAAAGTAAAGGAAGCCAATAAAGGGCTCAACCTCATGCCATTTACCTCCGTGGGCAGCTGAAGGTCTGTCTTGCTGAGGAATTCTGGCAGCCATTGGAGTTACCCAAACGGAGGGGTGAAGAAGGTGTGGGTATTTATCTACTCCCCTCCATTCACCTTTGGCTGAGAGCTGTTTCTGGGGCATTAACTTTCCCACACCTCTGGCTCCTCCTACTCCTAAGGCCAGAATAGACCCTACAGGCAGGATCCATGAGCAAGCTTCAAGGTGTGCAGACCTGAATGCCCCCAAGTGGTATTGACAGGCATCTGCTCCACCACAGTGAGAAAATAAAGGAGGAACAAGAGAACCCAAAAGACATGCAGGGGCTCCTATTGTTTCTTGCCCACTGCTTGCTTCTAAAATACACACATTTTTGGCTTTTTCTGTTCAAGCTCATCCTTCCAGCCTTTCAAGGTGCCTTCATGCTACTTTGTCCTTGAGCATGTTTACAACATCTCCCAATTTAGTCTTATTTGAAAATTTAATTAACAGGCTATTTACCCCTCTTCCGGATCATTAATGAAGATATTAAATAAGACCAGATCAAGCATCAGTCCCTGAAGCTCCCTTCTTTATCCTCCTTGCCCCCACCCCTTCCCTGTTGCATTTTCTCACAACTCAGCGACCATTTACTGTCACTTTGGCCCGCCAGGCCTTCAAGCCATTTCTTGGTTCTTGTCACAAGTCATAACCAAGATAATCTAAGTGAATTTGTCAAAGACCATTTAATGAGACACTGTGTTAAATGTGCCGCTCTAATCACAGAGTATTAGCTGCATTTCCTTTGACCAACTAATTTTTCAGTTCTCTCAGTAAATAGTTTCCTGAGGCAAGCATTCAAACAAATTTTAATAAATCCCAGTGTTGGTAGAGCTTTATTGTGGGGGGAAAAAAATCCCTGATGGTGCCACTTACTTTATAACTACAATATTTCTGTGAGAGGTACGAAAACATACAAACACACATATATTTTATAGGTGGGGTTAAATGATTCATCTAACGCACCCAGACAAGACACTTGAGCCCACAAACAAGTCCTGATCCTGCCTCTGATTGATTTCCAGCATCTGCTTGTTTCCACCACCCCATAAATTAGGCTTTTAAAACCTATCTGGCTGATACGGTTTAGCTGTGACCCCACCCAAATCTCATCTTGGGTTGTAGTTCCCATAATCCCCAGGTGTTGTAGGAGGGACCCAGTGGGAGGTAATTGAATTATGAGGGCGGGTTTTCTCGTGATAGTAAACAAGTCTCTTGCGATCTGATGGTTTTATAAAGGGCAGTTCCCCTGCTCACGCTCTCTTGCCTGCTGCTATGTAAGACATGCCTTTGCTACTCCTTCACCTTCCATCATGATTGTGAGGCCTCCCTAGCCATGTGGAACTGTTGAGTCCATTAAGCCTTTTTTTCTTTACAAATTGCCCAGTCTTGGGTATGTCTTCAGTATGTATCAGTATCATGCACTGGATATGGAGATAACCATCCTCCCTGACACTAGGTACTGGGCAGCAATACCTTGACTTTGCTAGAATTAATCCCCCCAGCCCAATTTATTTTTTAATTCATCAAACGTATCTTTTTACTTTTATAATAAATGGAACAAGAAATTATGAAAACGTTATTTTATTAAGGCATCTTAATGCCTAAGATATATGGAAATATAGAACCTGAGAGTTGGAAAAGACATTAGAAGTTATCGGTTTAGGCCTTCTTAATCTAGGGTCTGTTGGTGTCTTGAAATTCTGTGTGCTTTTCTGCATACCTGTGCATTTGCTTCCATGGCTTTTGACAGCATCTCCCAGGATACCGCAGTCCAACTCCTGCTTTCAAAAGGAATATGAACCCCGAGATGGGCAGATCATCTGAGGTCAGGAGTTCAAGACCAGCCTGGCCAACATGGTGAAACCCTGTCTATACTAAAAATACAAAAATTAGCCATTCATGGTAGTGCATACCCGTAATCCCAGGTACTTGGTGGGCTGAGACAAAAGAATTGCTTGAACCTGGGATGTGGAGGTTGCAGTGAGCTGAGATCATACCACTGTACTCCACTCCAGCCTGGATGACCGAGCAAGACCCTGTCTCTCAAAAAAAAAAAAAAAAAAAAAAAAAAAAAAAAAGGAATATGGACCACTGAGAGGTAAAAGTGTTTAATGGTAATGCAACCAAACAAGTATTCCCAGCTGTGGTCTACCTCTGTACACATTTATTTATCCACGCAGATGTGAAAACAAGCAGGCAAGCTATGGCGAGCTTGGGAGGCCTCCAAAGTGAGTGTTCTGCAAACGATGTGCTTTTCCAGACCTTGGTATCTCAGTCTCCCTTTTCTTTCAGCCTGTGCCCAGTATGTTGATTGATGCTCCCAACATCTCAAAATAGCCCTTTCCATTGGTGGACAGAGAGTTCTTAGAAAGTCTTTTTTTAGAAAAAATATTGAATTAAAAAGTCTTCTGGGACTATGAGCAAGCCATCTAATAACTTTTCCACACAGCACAATTATTCTACTTGATGGTAGCCTCTTTGTCCTCCCAAGAGATCTTTTGCATGAACATCTTTAGTTCTCACAACAGGTACTAAAAGGATGTGGTTTTAGCCATTCCACTCACCCAGCTACCTCTCCTGGACACCCTCCAGCTTTTCAACATTCTCCTTAATGAGTCAGTCACTTGGAACTTAAGCCAGGTGTACTCTAACCTGTTAATGTGCAGTTGATTTCTGAAGCTTTTTAAAAAATCAATCAAGCAATCAGCAAGAGTTTATATCCCTTAAATGCTTCATATAAATACTTAAAGTCAAGGCAAAACAAGATGTAGAGAGACTCAGGGATGTATCAACTTGCACAAGTTTAAGGTGGGAGAAGCAATTTTATCAAATCTTGGTTCTTGAAGCCCTCATGAGGAAAGGAAGTGTGGTTTTAAATAGTGTGCAGAGACATCTAAAGCAGCGGTTCTCCAGCATGAGAAATGCTGTGACCACATTAGCACCAATCAAGTCAGTGGTACTAAACTCTACTGGTGGTCATTGTTTCACCACTGTCATGTGCGCTCATGGGGAACGAAACGCTAGTTTCACTTAAGAATGTTCTTATCCCAGCACTTTGGGAGGCCGAGACGGGCAGATCACCAGGTCAGGAGATTGAGACCATCCTGGCGAACACGGTGAAACCCCGTCTCTACTAAAAAGTATGAAAAATTAGCGGGCGAGGTGGCGGGCACCTGTAGTCCCAGCTACTCGGGAGGCTGAGGCAGGAGAATGGCATGAACCCGGGAGGTGGAGCTTGCAGTGAGCTGAGATCCGGCCACTGCACTCCAGCCTGGGAGACAGAGCGAGACTCCGTCTCAAAAAAAAAAGAATGTTCTTGGCCCGGCGCGGTGGCTCAAGCCTGTAATCTCAGCACTTTGGGAGGCCAAGACGGGCGGATCATGAGGTCAGGAGATCGAAACCATCCTGGCTAACACGGTGAAACCCCGTCTCTACTAAAAAATACGAAAAATTAGCGGGCGAGGTGGCGGGCACCTGTAGTCCCAGCTACTTGGGAGGCTGAGGCAGGAGAATGGCATGAACCCGGGAGGTGGAGCTTGCAGTGAGCTGAGATCCCGGCCACTGCACTCCAGGCTGGGTGACAGAGGGAGACTCTGTCTCAGGAAAAAAAAAAAAAAAAAAAAAAGTTCTTAATGAAGCAATAACAATTATTAAGTTTATTAAATCTCAGCTTTTGAGTGTATCTTTTTTGGGTTCTGTGGAAAGTGTGTGTTTATTTCGTTTTTGTCTTACAAATAGGCAGTCTGACTGGTGTGAGATGGTATCTCATTTTGGTTTTGATTTGCATTTCTCTAGTGATTAGTGATGTTGAGCATTTTTCATATGCTTGTGGGCTACATGTATGCCTTCTTAAAAAAATGTCTGTTTATATCCTTTGCCCACTTTCTAATGGGGTAGCTTGGGTTTTGCTTGCCAATTTGTTTAAGTTCCTTATAGATTCTGGATAGTAGACCTTTGTCAGTTGTATAGTTTGCAAATATTTTCTCTCATTCTGTAGGCTGTCTGTTTACTCTGTTGATAGTTTCTTTTGCTGTACAGAAGCTCTTTAGTTTAATGAGATTCAATTTGTCAATGTTCGTTTTTCTTGCAATTGTTTTTGGTGTCCTTGTCATGAAATCTTTGCCAAATGCTATGTCCAGAATGGTATTTCCTTAGTTATCTTCTGGTGTTTTTATAGTTGTAAGTTTTACATTTGTCTTTAATACATCTTGACTTGATTTTTGCATGTGGTATAAGGTAGGGGTCTAGTTTCAATCATCTGCCTATGGCTAGCCAGTTATCTCAGCACCATTTATTAAGTGGGGAGCCCTTTCCCCATTTCTTGTTTTTGTCAGCTTTGTCAAAGATCAGATAGTTGTAGATGTGTGGCACTATTTGCGCACTCTGTACTCTGTTCCGTTGGCCTATGTGTCTGTGTTTGTACCAGTACTGTGCTGTTTTGGTTATTGTAGCCGTATGGTATAGCTTAAAGTTGGGTAATGTGATGCCTCCAGCTTTGTTCTTTTTGCTTAGGATTACCTTGGCTATTCCAGCTCTTTTTTGGTTCCATATGAATTTTAAAACAGTTTTTCTAATTCTATGCAGAATGTCATTGATAGTTTGATAGGAGTAGCATTGACTCTGTAAATTGCTTTGGGCAGCATGGCCATTTTAACAATATTGATTCTTCTTATCCATACACATAGAATGTTTTCTATTTGTTTGTGTCATCTCTGATTTCTTTGAGCAGTGTGAGATCTTCACTTCCTTGGTTAGCTGTATTCCTAGATATTTTATTCTTTTTGTGGCAATTGTAAATGAGATTGCATTCCTGATTTGGCTCTCGCCTTGGATGTTGTTGGTATATAGGAATGCCAGTGATTTTTGAATGTTGATTTTGTATCCTGAAACTTTGGTGAAGTTGTTTATCAGATTAAGGAGCTTTTGGGTAGGGACTATAGGGTTTTCTAGATATAGTATCATCTTTTCTGCAAACAGGGATAGTTTGACTTCCTTTTTTCCTATCTGGATGTCTTTTCTTTCTTTCTCTAGCCTGTTGCTCTTGCCAGAACTTCCAATACTATGTTGAATAGGAGTGGTGAGAGGGGGCATCCTTGTTTTGTGCCAGTTTTCAAGGGAATGCTTCTAGCTTTTCCCCAATCACATGATGTTGGCTGTGTTTTGTCATAGATGGCTCTTATAATACTATGTAGTATGTTCCTTCAATACCTAGTTTACTGGGGATTTTTAACATGAAGCGGTGTTGAATTTTATTGAAAGGCTTTTCTGTGTCTATTGAGATAATCAGGTGGTTTTTGTTTTTAGTTCTCTTTATGTGATTAATCACATTTACTGATTTGCATATGTTGAACTAATCTTGCATCCCAGGAATAGAGCCTAATGGATAATGATGGATTAGCTTTTTGATGTGCTGTTGGACTCAGTTTGCTGGGATTTCGTTGAAGATTTTTGTATCTATGTTCATCAAGGATATTGGCCTGAAGTTTTCTTTTTTTGTTGTGTTTCTGCCAGGTTTTGGTTTCAGGACTATGTTGGCCTCACACAAAGAGTTGAGAAGGAATTCCTCCACCTTATTTATTTATTTTTAACAGTTTCGGTAGGAATGGCACCAGCTCTTCTTTATACATCTGGTAGAATTTTACTGTGAATCTGTCTGGTCCTGGGCTGTTTTGTGGTTGGCAGGCCTTTTCTTACTGAGTCAGTTTAGGAACTTGCTATTTACCTGTTTAGGAATTCAATTTCTTCCTGGTTCAGTCTTGGAAAGTTGTATGTGTCCAGGAATTTATCCATTTCTTCTAAATCTTCTAGTTTGTGTGCATACAGGTGTTCATAGTAGTCTCTGATAGTTTTTTGCATTTCTGTGGAGTCAGTGGTAACACCTCTTTTTTCATTTTAAATTGTGTTTATTTGGATCTTCTCTCTTTTTGTCTTAATTAGTCTAGCTAGTGGTTAATCTACTTGATTAATTTTTTCAAAACAACAACTCCTGGATTCATTGATTTTCTGTATTTTTTGTGTGTGTTTCAATTTCTTCAGTTCAGCTCTGATTTTGTTTGTTTCTTGTCCTCTGCTAGCTTTGGGGTTGGTTTGCTCTTGCTTCTCTAGTTCTTCTAGTTGTGATGATAAGTTGTTAATTTTAGATCTTTCTAACTTTTTGAGGTGGGTGTTTAGTGCTATAAACTTCCCTCATAACACGTCCTTAGCTATGTCCTAGAGATTATAGTACATTGTATCTTTGTTCTCACTGGTTTCAGAGAATGTCTTGATTTCTGTCTTAATTTCATTGTCTACCCAAAAGTCATTCAGGAGTAGGTTGTTTAATTTCCATGTAATTGTATGGTTTTGAGTTATTTTCTGGGTTTCTATTTTTATTGTACTGTGGTCCAAGATTGTGGTTGGTGTGATTTCATTTTTTAAAAAATTTGCTAAGTATTGTTTTGTGTCTGCTTGTATGGTCAGTTTTCGAGTACGTACCGTATGGCAATAAGAATATATGTGTTGGCTTGGGGTGGAGAGTTCTGTTGATGTCTGTTAGATCCATTTGGTCAAGTGTTGAGTTCAGGCCCTAAATATCTTTGTTAATTTTCTGCCTCAATAATCTAGTACTGTTAGTAGTGTGTTGAAATTTCCCGCTATTATTGTGTGGGAATCTAAGTCTCTTTATAGGTCTCTAAGAACCTGCTTTATGAAACTAGGTGCTCCTGTGTTGGGTGTGTATATTTAGGACAGTTAGATCTTCTTGTTGAAATGAACCCTATATCTTTATATAATGTCTGTCTTTATCTTTTCTAATCTTTGTTGGTTTAAAGTCCATTTTGTCTGAAATTAAGATTGCAAACCCTGCTTTTTAAATGTCTTAGTTAGTAGATTTAGCTTAGTAGATTTTTCTCTATCCCTTTATTTTGAGTCTATGGGTGTTGTTGCATGTGAGATGGGTCTCTTGAAGGCAACAAACCACTGGGTCTTTTTTTTTTTTTTTTTTTTACCAGTTTGCCACTCTGTGCCTTTTAATTGAGATATTTAGTCCATTTACATTCAAGGTTAGTATTGATATGTGTGGATTTGATCCTGTCATCATGTTGTTAGCTGGTTATTAGGTAGGCTTGCTTGTGTGGTTTCTTTATAGTATCAGTATTCTATGTACTTAAGTGTGCTTTTGTAGTGGCTGATAATAGTCTTTCTTTTCCATATTTAGAGTTCCTTTCAGGACCTCTTGTGAAGCAGGTCTGATGGCAATAAATTCCCTTAGCATTTGCTTGTCTGAAAATAATCTTATTTCTCCTTCACTTATGAAACTTAGTTTGACTGGATATGAAATTCTTGTTTGTTTGTTTTTTTTCATTAAGAATGCTGAATATAGGCCTCCAATGTCTTCTGATTTGTAGGGTTTCTGCTGAAAGGTCCATGTTAGCCTTATGGGATTCCCTTTGTAAGTGACCTACCCCGTCTGTCTAGCTGCCTTTAACTGTTCTTTTTTTTTTTTTTTTTTTTTTTTTTCATTTCAACTTTGGAGAATCTGATAAGTGCATGTTTTGGGGATGGTCTTCTTGTGTAACATCTCACAGGGGTTCTCTGCATTTTCCAGATTTCAATGTTGGCCTCTCTAGTGAGGTTGGGGAAGTTTTCATAGCTGATATTCTGAAATATGTTTTCCAGTTTGCATGCTTTTGCTCTGTCTTTTTCAGGGATGCCAATTAGTCATAGATTTGGATTTGATCTCTTTACATAATCCATATTTCTCAGAGGTTTTGTTCATTCTTATTTATTAATTTTTCTTTATATTTGTCTGACTGAGTTATTTCTGAAAGCCAGTCTTAGAACTGAGGTTCTTTCCTCAGCCTGGTCTAATCTACTGTTAATACTCATGATTGTATTATGCAATTCTTGTAGTGTGTTTTTCAGCTCCATCAAATCAGTTTGGTTTTTATGTATAATGGCTATTTCATTGATTAGCTCCTGTATTATTTTTTTTAATTGTGGTTCTTAACTTCCTTGGATTGGCTTTTAACATCTCATGAATCTTGATGACCTTCACTCTTATCCATATTCTGAATTCTATTTCTGTCATTTCAGCCTACTTAAGAACCCTTATTGGGGAACTAGTGTGTTCATTTGGAGGAAAAAAGGCACTCTGGCTTTTTGAGTTGCCAGAGTTCTTGTGCTGGTTCTTTCTAATTTGTGTGGGCTGATGTTCCTTCAGTTTTTGAAGTTGATGTCCTTTGGATGGATTTTTTTGCCTTTATCTTCTTTGGTGCCCATGGGAGTTTGATTACAGTATAAAGTGGATTCAGTGGTTTTGGAGGAGCTTTCTCTGATTACCTCTATGCTTGCATTTTTTTTTTAGTTAGATGTTTTTGTCCAGAGGGCTTTCTTAGGCAGGGGCTACAGTTGGCAGAAAAGCTGTATCCTTGCCAAGTCAGCCCTAATCCAATCTGCTATCTGTGTCCTACCTGGGGAAACACAGGATTGTGCCTGGCCACAGAGTTCAGGTGGAAGCTGGACCACTGGGTTGGAAGCTCTCTAGGTGTCACCCATCTGACTATGGGAGGTGGGAGTCAGTGGAGTTGTCCACCCTGCCATCCAGGTGTTTCCAAGACAACAGGAGGCTGTGCCCCTTGGCAAATTCAGGCAGAAATAGGACTGCTGAGCTGTAAGTTCCAGCAGGCGTGGCTTGCCCGGCTACGAGCAGTGGGGGTGGATGGGACTGTTACCTTGCTGCTTGGATTCCTCCTTGGACAAGAGGTCATGCCCACTGTCTGAGTTCCCATGGAAGCAAGATTACTGGGTTGGAAGCTCTAGTAGACATTGCATGCCTGGCTATCAGTGGTGGGGGTGGGTGGGGTCACATGCTCTGCTGCCTGGGTGCTTCCCAGGATATCAGGAGGCTGCATCCTCCAGCTGAGTTCCCACAGAAGCAGGACCACTGGGCCAGAAGCTCTAGCAGATGTTGCCCACCTGACTACCAGTGGCAGGGGTGGCTGGTGAGTATAACTTTTTAACATTTTGTATGATTAAATGGGAAAGATGGACAAGATACTTCTGCTGCTAAATGAGCTATGATGGTCACCTTGAGGAAAAGTACTTGTAAGATCATTTGTGCTGTGAACTGATCTAGCCATTTTTTTCGTGGAATACCATTTTTACTTGAAAAAACGACTGGCAGAAAAGCGAGACTTATTCAGATCTGTTATTTGGCAGACACATTCTCAAAACTGAAAAAAGTGAACCTGTCACTTCAAGGGAAACAACTGACAGAAGTTGTTGCCTATGATAAAAATTTGAGCTTTCAAGTGAAAATTAGAATTTTGGAAGACTTCTATCCACCACCATGAACTTGACAGCTTCACAATACTTAAAGACTTTTGTGATGAGATTGGTGGTGATAGTAACAAATACAATTTTTTAATATTGCATAATTAAATGTGTCAACATTTGAAAGATCTACATTACTCAGGGAACCAATATTTTCCAAATGAATAATGCATGATGATATAAAATCATGCATGGGCAACCAATCCATTAATGTGTAAGATAGACCAACTGATTTTACTGTAACAGATTACGAACATTTCACTGATATGGTTTCCCATCCCATATTAAAACCAACCTTAAGAAATTACCCATGTTGGGTGTTGGGTGTCAAAGAAGAAAATCTATAATTATCTGAAAAGGTTATGAAAACACTTCTCCGTTTTCCATCTATAGATCTGCATGATGATCAATAGTCTTAATTTACCTCAACTAATCCAACATATTCCAACAAATAACATGCAGAAGCAGATATGACCATCCAGCTATCTTCCATCAAACCAGATACTAATTTGCAAAAGTGTAAAACAATGACACTCTTCCCACTGCTCTTTTTTTGTAGCAGAACTAATTTTCACAAAGATATGTATGTTAACATATAAAGAGATTGTAAGTGCTATTTCAAGAGGCATTAATATTTTTTAGAATTTCTCAGTTTTAACATCTAATATAATAGGTACTCATAGATATAATCCACATAGACAAAAACTCATTGGTATTCTTGATAAGTGTCAAAAGGTCCTCAGACCAAAAGTTTGAAAACCATTGAACTAAAAACCAGAGTGGAAGATGAATGGATAACTGAACAGGAGAAGGGATTAAATAAACTGGAAATGATGTGGTGGATGGGATTAAAAGTGCAGGTAATAGAGAAGACTGAAATATGAAAAGCATGCAAGAGGTAGGCCTGGAGTGATGATTGGTCTGCAAGGAGCACTTATGGAGGACAGAAATAATTTACAACAAAATCAAGAAAAGAGATCAAGGGATTGAAAAACGAATCACAAAAATCGAAAGAACTTATATTATCAACTTTGAAAATGAGAACATTTGAATATAATTGTTATACTCCTTATGCCTCTTTGTGCTAATGATCCAATGGGCTTAAATAGTAGCATAGGAATCTAAGCCACAGAGATGGGATAAAAGTATTTCATATTTTGAACTACTGGAATATTTATTTAGTAATAACAATGCTCTAATTTATTGGGTATAATCTATGTGCACAGTAATATACCTAGGTACTTTATTATTTTATTTTAGAACCTCTTGAAGTGAATTTACCTTTGCATACGTATTATTAATATACATTTCAACAAATTTTATTTGAGTGATGTTCAGCCAAGAAAGGTGAAAAGCTAGTATATCCTAGGTTTGATCCTAAACATGATTTCAGTTTTAGATTTTAAAATGATGTGGATATTTTTCCAAAGAAACTATTCTTTCTTTGTCTCTTTCTTTCTTTCTCTTTCTCTTTTTCTCTCTCTCTTTCTTTCTCTCTCTTTCTCTTTCTCTCTTTCTCTTTCTTTCTTTTCTTTTCTTTCTTTCTTTCTTTCTTTCTTTCTTTCTTTCTTTCTTTCTTTCTTTCTTTCTTTCTTTCTTTCTTTCTTTCGTTTTAGGCTTTCTTCCTCACTTTTTTTTTTGGTGACATTGCTTTTTAATCCTCATTCGGACAATGCAATCCACATAAAGCATTAGCGAAAATTCTTTTGTATAGTGTATATTGTTTAGGTACTGAGCCAACTTAGTATCATCAACTCTGATGATTTACCCTAAGATAGCCCTTCTCCATGCATCTACTTTTCTTTGACCTGTCTAAAGAAGCCTTTGTTAGAGCTTCTCTATGTAAGGGGTATCTTTCCTTGACAGCGTTATGGTTCACCTTTGTTTGACTGTTCCAGGTTTGTACTTGGCCTTCTGTCCTTAAATTAGAGGCATATTTCATTCTTTTTTTTTTTTTTTTTTTTTTTTTTTTAGTAAAAGAAAATTTTGTAGACAATGATTTTTTTGTTTATGGTTCACAGATCTTGAAACTCCTGATTTGATATTTGCCGTCAATTTCTTTGAATTGTGACTTCATCCAGTCTCATTCTCTTCAAAATATATTATGAGGTTATTCATCTTAATGGAGTGATCGACTTCCTCATACTCTCATCCAAACACAAAACAGATCTGCAACTTGGGTGAACAGTGGTCTTGGGGGCTGGTGTGCTAGCCACCCCTGGGAACCCTCAGATTGCCCAAGACCTCTCAGAAAAATATACCCACCTCAATCATTCCCTTTAATTCACCACACTCAGTACCTCACAAAGGTTACCCCCATTTAATTCTTGCAATGACTTTATATCAAGTTTTTAGCTAGCAAAACTAACCAGTGGAGAAGTTTACTAACTTTCCCTAAGCTCAAAGAGAACCAGAGGCAGAACTGAGATTTGAACCTAAAAATATCTGACTCTGAACTCTACATTCTCCGCTTTCTGTAAGGACACTTTAAAAACAGAATCAAATCTCAACTTCTGGCAAATTTAGGTCATGCTCGACTAATTTAGCCCTAGGAATTTTTATGTTATGAGTTTGACATTACATGTAAGAAAATAAGAAACCATTCACTAAAGATAATGGATAAAAATAAATGAAACAGAATCACCTACACATTTTTCTCTTATATTGCCAATTGCTTTTAAGTGTCCTGTTGAATACCAGAAAAGTATCAAGGAGTCATATATACAGCACAGAAGGTCTTCACTTCATTTGCTTCATCCTTGAAAAAAGAGTAAATTGTAATAGAACAACTCAGATTCCTTTACTGGTTTCTGTCTTTTATAAGAGAATTCATTTTGATTTTCACATCCCAAAACATAACATAAAGTACTTCGTCTACTAACCAACATCTACTCAGTTATTTCTATGGACTGCAGTTGAAATTATGTCCACATGCTTCCATGAAAGAACCACCTTCTTGATTTGTATTTTATGTTAATGGGAATGGTAATGGAGATTGTAAAATCCATTTATTTTAATGTTATCTTAGATTATGAGTAATGATTAAGAAGAAAATCCTCACCTTCAACAGCATGTACATGATAAAGGTTTTTCTTTTTTAAAAGTAAAGAGAGAGAGAGAAACAAACCTCAACCCCCACATACCCAAATCTTCTCTAAGACACACATGGAATCTTTTAAATTACATTTGTATCAAATTAACTTGGGTGGTCTGAGAGTCATCAGGCATGCAGAAAAGGGTTCTCTTAAAAAGCTAATTTAAGAATGTTGTTAGGGCATTGACAATAGAAGCAACCTGTTCCCTTGTTGTCAATGTGTTTTCTTTTAGGGAAACTTGCTCTTTCCTGCCCATGCTGAAAATATCTACATCTCTCCAAGAGCTCAGCCTTAACATCTTCATGGGTGGCTCCAAGTGGCTGCCATTTTTACCATGTGCAGAGTGACAGCTTCTCCTTATGCTTTTTCAAATAGTATAATGATTAAAATATTGTTGGGTAGACTCATATGTGTGCATTTAAGTCAACAGTACTCAAAACTTACCAACTTTTTTGTAGCCAAATAATATTTCAGCAATTCAATTATTCTTTAGAAAATGAACAACTCTGGAAAATTTTGTTTATTGCATTGCTCTCTAAAATATCCAAGGGATGGCACTGCCCTATGAAACCATAAACAGCAGGGGTAGATTGTGAATGCTGAGCTACTGTTAGAGGAAGGAATGAGGAAACAGAGGGCAGGGTGGGAATAGGATTGATGAAGTGCATATTTGCACAGGACTATCACGACTCAGTTGGGGAGCCACCTGTATTGCCTCCAGAAATGATAATGATGCTGATCTCAGCTAGAATTTATATAAAGGCTTATTAAAACAAGACAAAACAAAACTTATAATGTATGGTATGCCTCTTCTCAGGACAAACTTCAAAGGTTTTGGGAAAGGTTGGTCTGTGAGACCAAAGGATGGATGCTTGATTCCATCTAGTTCATATTCAAATTGTTCATCCAGGTGAAATGTTGGACTTTGTACCATTTTATCCTTTAATGAATATATATCGAATACTTATCATAGTAAGTATTTAGTTGTACATATTGCACCCAGTGCTGGAAATCCCATTAGCCTGTATTGGCTACTAGCAATGTGTGTCACTTCAAAGATCTATAATTAGGGAAAGGAGTTTTTTGTTGTAAATTTCCAACACTCATTCAATAATGACTTGATGCTAGGCAGTGTTCTAAGTGCTTGACTTCTGCTAAACTCTTTTAATCTAATAATTTTAAGAAGTGTAATAGTAACCCTATCATTATTTCCACTTTACACATGAGAAAACTGAGGCATAGAAAGATTAATTGACTTATCCATTTTATTAGTCTATTCTCATGCTGCTAAAAAGAACTGCTCAAGACTGGATAAATTATAAAGGAAAGAGGGTTAAATGACTCACAGCTCTTCAGGACTGAGAAGGCCTCAGGAAACCTATAATCATTGCAGAAGGGGAAGCAAACATGTCTTTCTTCACACGGTGGCAGGAAGGAGAAGAATGAGAGCCAAGTGAAGGGGGAAGTTTCCTCTAAAACCATCAGATCTCATGAGAACTTATTAACTATCATGAGAATAGCATGGGGGAACCGCTTCCATAATTCAGTTACCTCCCACCAGGTCCTTCCTACAGCATGTGGGGATTATGGAAACTACAACTGAAGATGAGATTCGGGTGGGGATATAGCCAAATCATATCGTTTCACCCTGGTTCCTCCCAAATCTCATTCCTCACATTTCAAACAGAATCGTGCCTTTCCAACAGTCCTCCAAAGTCTTAGCTCATTTGAGCATTAACCTAAAAGTCCAAATCCAAAGTCTCATCTGAGACAAGGCAAGTATCTTCTGCCTATGAGCCTGTAAAATCAAAAGCAAGTTAGTTACTTCCTGCATATGATGGAGGTACAGGTATTGGGTAAATACACCCATTCCAAATAAGAGAAATTGGCCAAAGCAAAGGGGCTACAGGCCCCATGCAAGTCTGAAATCCAACTAGGCAGTAATTAAATCTTAAAACTCTGAAATAATCACCTTGACTTCATATCTCACATCCAGGTCACACTGATGTAAGAGGTGGGATACCACAGTCTTGGGCAGCTCTGACCCTGCGCCCCTGTGGCTTTGCAGGGTACAACCCCTCTCCAGGCTGCTTTCATGAGCTGGTGTTGAGTGCCTGCAGTTTTTCAGGCACATGGGTGCAAGCTGTCAGTGGATCTACCATTCTGGGGTCTGGAGGACTATGGCCTCTCATTGCTTCACTAGGCAGTGCCCCACTGGGGACTCTGTGTGGGGGCTCTGACCCCACATTTCCCTTCCACACTGCCCTAGCAGAGGTTCTCCATGAGGGCCCCACCCCTGCAGCAAATGTCTGCCTGTATATTCAGGCATTTCCCTACATCCTCTGAAATCTAGGCAGAGGTTCCCAAACCTCAATTCCTGACTTCTGTGCATCCACAGGCCCAACACAATGTGGAAGCTGCCAAGGTTATGGGCTTGCGCCCTCTGAAGCCATGGCTGGGGCTGTGCCTTGGCCCCTTTTAGCCACAGCTGGAGTGCCTCGACACAGGGCACCAAGTCCCTAGGCTGCACACAGCAGGGGAGACTTGAGCCCAGCCCACAAAACCATTTTTATCTCTTAGACCTGGGAGGGGCTGCTTTGAAGGTCTCTGACATGCCCTGGAGACATTTTCCCTATTGTTTTGGTGAATAACATTCAGCTCCTCTTTACTTATGCAAATTTATGTGATGGGGTTGAATTTCTCCCCAGAAAATGGGTTTTTCTTTTCTATTGCATTATCAGGCTGCAAAATTTCCAAACTTTTATGCTCTGCTTCCTCTTGAACGCTTTGCTGCTTAGAAATTTCTTCTGCCACATACTCTAAATTATCTCTCTCAAGTTCAAAATTCCACAGATACCTAGGCAGGGACAGAATGCCACCAGTGTCTTTGATAAGGCATAGCAAGATTCACCTTTGCTCCAGTTTCTAACAAGTTCCTCGTGTCCATCTGAGACCCCCTCAACCTGGACTTCATTGTCTATATCACTATCAGCATTTTAGTCAAAGCCATTCAACCAGTCTCTAGGAAGTTCCAAACTTTCCCACACCTTCCTGTCTTCAGAGTGTTATATCCAGACCGTTTGTTCCCCAAAGAAGACCACCAGAGTCAAAGCCAAGCGGCAAGGATCTTTACTACAAGTTCGAACTTGGTCCCTCCATTCCACAGCATACAAGAGGGCCTGGAACAATGTGAGTGCTTGCTTTTTATAGCCCGATGTAAACAGGATATGTAAAGTTACAGGGAACAAGGTAATTCTCTCGGTTACAGCATTACAATTGGTTAACATTATACATTTAGCATTCCTTATCGGAGATCTCCCAGGTGATGTTTTTCTGAAGTTTGAAAGAAATATGGAGGAATGTGTTTGTGCTGGGCTCAGGAAGTTGGGAGATATATGGGGGATGTGCCTCATTCCTTTCATTCCCCCCTTCTTTTCAGGTAACTCTAGAGCCAATCTTGGGTCTTATAAGTCTGACTCTGTTTCAGCATTTACATGTTGGTATTGGGCTCTGAGGACCATGAGCTGAACAGTGTCAAACCTTTCTCTGACAAACTGCAAAATTCTGTTAACAACACAAAGTCCTACGGTTAGCAGAAATAGTAGACTTGGCAGGGGTCCAAGGAAGGGGGCTAACAGAGAAAACATAGAGGAATTCCACCATTGGTCTGCAGCTGAAGCAAACTGCCGTGCTTTTACTTCAGTGCTTAACTTGCGTAACTGTTGGACCTGGTCTTCTACAAGCCCTGATTCATTTATGTAGAAACAACCATCTTCTTTCAGAAACATACATGTACCACCTTTTTCTGCAGTGAGTAGGTCTAGGGCCCTCCGGTTCTGCAAGGTTACCTGAGCTAGGGACGTGAGCTGCCACTGAAGGGAGGCAAGGGACTCAGCTGACTCCTCCATAACAACGGCAAATTGTTGGTACAACTTGTTGCTTTCTCTGAGGGTGTGACCTAGGGCTCCCCCGCCATCCCGGCCGCAATGAGGGATGCGGTGAGGGAGATTCCTGCAATGAGGGGGAGAAATATGGCTCGTGCAGGTCTCGGTCTAGGGACTGGGTGAATAGCAGTACTAGTCCAGTTACCGGTGTACCCTAGGAACTCGCCAGCAGTTAGTAGAGTCAACTGGGGAACTAATGTGACAGGAAGACACAGTAGGTTGGTAACAGAGGGACTAGATAGGTCCTTAGATAATGTCCCATTACACCAGAAGAATATGCCCGGCGGGGCCCTTAGGGTGATATTAGGGGGTACTGCAGTGATGCTGCAGAGGTGGGGGTGATATTAGGGGGTACTGCAGTGATGCTGCAGAGGCTGGAATTGGTTCCTGAGAAACAGTAGGGAAACTTCTCCTGACTGGGGTTTAGGTATAGGGGCACGTTTAGGATAGGGGCATATGAGAGGTTTCGGAGGTTGTTCTTAGCTCTGTCGACAGTCCACGTGGCCGGTGCTTCAGCCGCTGCCATGATTGGTCCTAGAAGGTCGGAGGTTGGGTCCACTGGCTTGACGTGGGTGTAGTGGATCCACGACACAATGCCTTCTACCTTTAGGGCGGTGGGTGTGGTCAGGAGTACCTGGAGTGGTCCTTTCCACCTGGGTTCTAGGGTCTCTTGTCGGTGTCACTTAACCAGGACCCAGACTCCTGGCTGGTATGGATGGGGTGTCGGTGGGGGACCGGTCTCATATAGTTCCTTCAGCTTGGGCCAGATTTCTTGATGAATTTTCTGCAAGGCTTGTAGGGAAAATAAGAATTCAGAGACATTTTCTGTTTCAGACTTAAGCAGATCATCTTTTAAGCTGGGAACCAGGGGTGGAGGTCTGCCATACATGATTTCATAAGGGATAAGGCCCAGTCTGTAAGGGGTATTACGGGCCCGGAACAGAGCATAGGGGAAAAGCACCACCCAATTAGCACCAGTCTCCATAGTCAATTTAGTTAAGGTCTCTTTTAAGGTCCGATTCATCCTCTCTACCTGTCCTGAACTCTGGGGCCTGTGAGCGCAATGTAGTTTCCAATTTGCCCCAAGGATGGAAGCCAAATCCTGACTTACCTTAACGATGAAGGCAGGCCCATTATCTGACCCTGTCTGGACGGGGAAGCCATACCTGGGAAGGATATCTTCCAGAATTTTCTTTGCTACGACCTGAGCAGTTTCTCTTTTGGTTGGGAATGCTTTAGTCCACCCTGAAAAAGTATCTACAAAGACAAGTAAGTACCGATACCCGTACTTTCCTGGCTTTATTTCAGTAAAATCTACTTCCCAGTAGATACCAGGCCTGGTTCCCCTGAGCCTTGTTCCCACTGCAGTCTGGGATTGGGAGTAGGAGTTGTTAAGCTGGCAGACTTTGCAACTTGCCACGATGCTGCTGGCCTTCTCGGCTGTATGTCTGAATTTGAGCTTAGAGCGTCTGATCAGGTCTATCATCCGCCGAGCACCCAAGTGGGTGGTTCGGTGGATGTGTTCTAATACTTGTTGTCCTAATTTTTCTGGTAGGATGGTTTGGTCATTAGTATCAGTCCACCACCCCTTCTGGATCTGTTTCAGGGGAAGTTTGTCAATCCACTGGAGATCTTGTTCTGAATAATCAGGGAAATATGGCAAGTCCCGGGGGCCCTGGTCAGGGAGCTGGAGTGCAAGGAGTTGGCTGGGAGCCTTTGCCACATTTCTTGCAGTTTGGTCTGCCAGAAAGTTGCCTTGAGCAGTTGGAGTGGTTGGTTTCTGATGCCCTGGGCAATGCACAATGGCTAACTTTTCTGGCTTCCATAGCGCTGTTAACAGGGCTAGGATCTCTTGCTTGGTTTTTTTAATCTCTTTTCCTTCAGCCGTTAGTAACCTTCGCTCCCTGTAAATGGCCCCATGTATGTGCGCTGTAGCAAAAGCATATCGGCTGTCTGTATATACTGTCAGCTTTTTCCCTGCCCCTAAGGTAAGAGCTTGGGTGAGCTCTATCAGTTCGGCCTTCTGGGCCGATGTCCCCAGGGGCAGGGGTTCTGCCCAGATTACCTCAGTCTCTGAAGTCACTGCCGCTCCAGCGTACCTCTGGCCTTGATGCATGAAGCTGCTCCCATCAGTGAACCAGACGAGGTCAGCATCAGGGAGTGGGTGGTCCTGCAGGTCCTCTTGAACTCCGTGCACCTGAGCTAGTATCTCGGTGCAATCATGGAGTGGCGCGTCCAGGTCTGGGTTGGGCAGCAGCGAGGCAGGGTTTAAGGTTGTTGGGGGCAGGAAGGTTATCCTGATAGGATTTAGTAGTAGTCCTTGGTAGTGGGTGAGCCGGGCGTTACTTATCCATCGATTAGGTGGCTGTTTGAGTACACCTTCGATGGCATGTGGGGTAACGACCCGCAATTCTTGACCCATGACAAGTTTATCAGCATCTTGTACCATCAGAGCCGTGGCCGCAATCATTCGGAGACAAGGGGGCCACCCGGCAGCCACTGGGTCTAACTTCTTTGACAGGTAGGCAACCGGCCTCCGCCAGGGGCCTAAGTTCTGAGTTATTACCGCCTTGGCGACACCCTTACTCTCATCCACATATAAGTGGAAGGGCTTGGTGACATCAGGTAGTCCCAGTGCAGGCGCAGAGAGTAGGGCGGTTTTGATCTGTTGGAAAGCTGACTCGGCTTCATCTGTCCAATTAAATGGCTGCTGCCCCCATGTTGCCTGATACAAGGGTTTAGCCAGTTCTGCGAACCCAGGTATCCATAGTCTACAAAATCCCGCCGACCCTAGGAATTCCCTCACTTGTCGGGTGGACTGTGGCCTGGGGATCTGCAGAACAGTCTGCTTCCAAGCGTCTGTTAACCAGCGCTGCCCTCCTTTTAGCAGGTACCCCAGATATGTTACTTCTGGCTTACAGATTTGAGCTTTCTTTGCCGAGGCTCAGTAGCCTAGATTTCCCAGAGCTTGTAAGAGACTTTTGGTCTCTTGAATACAAGCTTCTTGGGTCTCAGCAGAAATCAGGAGGTCATCAACATACTGTAGTAAAGTTATTTCAGGGTGTTTACATCGGTACTCACCCAGGTCTTCATGGAGGGCCTCATCGAACAGGGTAGGAGAGTTTTTGAATCCTTGCGGCAGCCTGATCCATGTCAGTTGGCCACTTATGCCCCTTCCAGGGTCATTCCACTCGAAGGCGAAGAGCTTTTGGCTCTGAGGGGCTAAAGGCAAACTGAAGAAAGCGTCTTTCAAATCTAAAACAGTGTCCTGATTTACAAAAGACATTACAACAGCTGCCTGACTTCCTGGAGCCTCTGGGTCTATGGGGGTGTACTGTCTAAAAGCTTCCATTAATCTTTCTAAGTAGGTAGCTGGGCTCTCTGTCTTTCCCTGCAGAACAGAGTATACTTTAGCCAAATTAGTGGGCTTGCGAGCAGCTGCCCGGAGACCTGCCATTAGAGTCTGGCAATAAAGACGTAGCCCTCCCCTACCTTCTGCCAAGTTGTAGTCCCACACTGGCCTGGTCAGAGGAAAAGTCGCATTTATGAGGTCGGGGTTGGCAGTCGGTTGACCGTCGTCCCCCGGGACCAGCTTTCTAGCTTCTACCTCTATTCTCTCTCGCTCCTCCGTTGTGAACAAGATTCGGAGGAGCTGCTGACAATCATCCCAAGTGGGCTGGTGGGTGAACATGACACTATCCAGTAAAGCCATTAAATCTTTGGGGTTGTCTGAAAACCGAGCACTCTGGGTCTTCCAGTTATACAGATCACTGGTAGAGAATGGCCAGTACTGGAGCCTGGGGATTCCCGTGTCATCTGGGGGTCCTATTTCCCGAAGGGGTAGAGCCACTGTGGAGTCAGGCAACTGGGGGGGGGCTAGCCCACGAAGTGCACCCCTCGTGTCAGCCCTGCCGGCCGTTGAGTTACTTTCACTCTCAGCGGGTCCGTGTGTGCCGGCCGCCTCCCGTCCCCCTGCTCCCTCCCGCGGCTCAGCCCGGGGGGCGGGGGCCTGTGGCCCGGAGGGGTACGGAGGGGGTTCTGTGAACAGTGGGTCCCCGCTATCAGGTAAAACAGGATGGGGGGGCAATCGGCTGCTTGGATTTTAGCGGCGGAGCAACCAGTGCCTTACAAGGTTCAGGGGCTAATTGGAAAGGTGACAGCCAAGGAGGCGGGTTCTCAACTAGGTCCTGCCATATGAGGATATATGGGATTTGATCCAAGTGGCCTGCATGCCCAGGTAGGAAAATCTCGGACTTTACTCTAGTGATGACAGCAAGTCGGAACGTCCCTTCGGGTGGCCACCCCACATCAAAGGCAGGCCATTCTGAGCGGCACAGAGTAATTAGCTTTCCCTTCCTGATCTCTATACTAAGATCATGGCCCCTCGCTCTTACTTCCTTGAAATTACTTGTAAGGAGAGATAGAGGAGTGCTCTGGGTATTACCCATCCTGTAATAATTTGTAGTTTCTTCCTGTAAAGGAAGGTGGGTTAGAATCCCTGTAAAGGAAATCTGACTGATATCTAGTTGCAAGCGTGCCCCGGCAGCCCGGGTCAGAAACAGCTGCTGCCCAGATCACAAACGCGCTCTGGCAGCCCAGATCGCGAGCGCGCCCCGGCAGCCCGGGTCAGGGACAGCTGCTGCCCGGATCGCGAGCGCGCCCCGGCAGCCCGGGTCAGGGACAGCTGCTGCCCGGATCGCGAGCGCGCCCCGGCAGCCCGGGTCAGGGACAGCTGCTGCCCAGATCGTGACCGCGCTCCAGCAGCCCAGATCGCGAGTGCGCACCGGCAGCCCGGGTCAGAGTTAGCTGCTCAGATCGCCATCGCGCTCCGGCAGCCCAGATCGCGAGTGCGCACCGGCAGCCCGGGTCAGAGTTAGCTGCTCAGATCGCAACCGCACTCTGGCAGCCCAGATCGCAAGCACGCACCGGTAGCCCGGGTCAGAGTTAGCTGCTCGGATCGTGACCGCGCTCCGGCAGCCCAGATTGCAAGCGCGCACCGGTAGCCCGGGTCAGAGTTAGCTGCTCAGATCGTGACCGCGCTCCGCAGCCCAGATCGCAAGCGCGCACCGGTAGCCCGGGTCAGAGTTAGCTGCTCGGATCGCCATCGTGCTCTGGCAGCCCAAATCGCAAGTGCGCACCGGTAGCCTGGGTCAGAGTTAGCTGCTCGGATCACGACCGTGCTCCGGCAGCCCAGATCGCAATTTAGATCAGACGAGAGCCAGGGGACGTCTCCCACCCGTCTCTGCTGGCAGTCTTATAGCGCGTCCGCCAGGATGGCGCCAGCTCCAGTTTCAGACCTCGCGAGTCACAGATTCAGATTCAGAACAGACACAGACAGACAAACGGAGACGAGCCGGCTCACCTATCAGTAGATCGATCCTAGTAGATCTGTTGACCAGGGGTCTGGTGGGCTTGGGGAATCCCGGACGAGCCCCCAGACGTTATACCCAGACCGTTTGTTCCCCAAAGAAGACCACCAAGTCCAGAGTCAAAGCCAAGCGGCAAGGATCTTTACTACAAGTTCGAACTTGGTCCCTCCATTCCACAGCATACAAGAGGGCCTGGAACAATGTGAGTGCTTGCTTTTTATAGCCTGATGTAAACAGGATATGTAAAGTTACAGGGAACAAGGTAATTCTCTCGGTTACAGCATTACAATTGGTTAACATTATACATTTAGCATTCCTTATCGGAGATCTCCCAGGTGATGTGTTTCTGAAGTTTGAAAGAAATATGGAGGAATGTGTTTGTGCTGGGCTCAGGAAGTTGGGAGATATATGGGGGATGTGCCTCATTCCTTTCAAGAGCCTTTCAAGTCTCTAGAAATTTCCAAACTTTCTCACATTTCCTGTTTTCTTCTGAGCCCTCCAAACTGTTCCAACTTCTGCCTGTTGCCTGGTTTCAAAGTCACTTCCATATTTTTCGGTATCCTTTTAGCAGTGCCCCACTCCCTCTGTACCAATTTACTGTATTAGTCTGTTCTCACATTGCTATAAAGGACTGTCCAAGACTGGGTAATTTATAAAGAAAAGAGGTTTAATTGACTTACAGTCCTGCAGGGTTGGGAAGGCCTCAGGAAACTCTGTGGAAGGGAATCACTGTGGAAGGGAAAGCAAACATGTCCTTCTTCACATGGCAGGAGGAAGAAGAATGAGAGCCAAGTGAAGGGAGAAGCCCCTTCTAAAACCATCAGATCTCTTGAGAACTTACTCACTATCATGAGAATAGCATGGGGGAAACCACCCCTGTGATTCAATCACCTCCCACTGGGTCTCTCCCATTACACATGAGGATGATGAGAACTTTAGTTCAAGATAAGATTTGGGTGGAGACACAGACAAATTGTATCACCCATGGTCACTTTGTAAGTGGCAGGACTGGGGCTTGAACCTGCACAGTTTGACTCCATTGTCTGTGCTCAAGGGCAAACCTCCTCCATTACTTGGGCTCAAAGATTGATGAATGGGATCTCAATGGTGTCCTGATTCTTTGGCTACTCCTCAGGATGAGAGGTCAGGCTGACCTGGCTTTTCTGTAGTGTTCCTTAAGGAGACTACTGTTCAGATTGGGGCTGGCTCTTCACAAGCTCTGTCTCACTTAGGGCAGGTGTATCAGTTACCTGGGAGTGCTAGTTCAAATGCAAATCTTGCCCCACTTCTGATTCTCTGCCTACTGGGTGAGGCCTGAGAATGATGAGTGGTTCCTGGTGGCTCATGCAGGGGATCAGCAGTCCACATTGGAGAACTGATAACATTTTAAAGACAAGTTCCAAAAGCCTGAATGCCTTACAAGTGTCTTCCATTAGGTTTGTTGAGGGGCATCTTTCAGAGTGTACAGAGCAGTCACTTTGTGGGTCCAAGATTGAATTCTGTTTTTTTTTTCTTTTTCCTCATTTATTTAACCCTTTTGAACCCAAATGGTTTCATGTGCAAAATAGTACCCCCTTTGCCTATCTCAACAGAGTGTTACAACAACACTTTAAAAACTCTAATGTGCTATACAAATATAAAACATTAGTATTTGCTGTTGCTTTTCCTGCTTATCACAAATACTGTCAGCTTCACATATGCACTGTTAATAGCCCACTTTCAAATTGAGTCAACATTTTAGGTGATTCTTAATGGACTTGAGTGTATTTCATTTGGGAGCTATGTACTGATGCTTCTGGCTGGCTCTGGGAGTAATAAGATGAGGAACAAGAAAGGACATAGAGGAGAGGGTCTGGCAGCTGCCAAATTCAGCCAAAACTTTAGAAAGGCACTAGGTCAGTTGAATGAGGTGCCCAGACTAGACTCTTGGCAACAGGCAGTCTAAATCCAGCAAGGGGATTTAAAGCTTCCAGGGAACACACAACTCCGATGGAATGTGTGGCCACCCTCCTGCAGTATTTGCTGTTAGAAAAAGGACACTTGGGCAGCCAAAAAGATAGCATCTCCAGAGGCTATATTTTGGCCATGTCAGTTGGGGTATGTGTGTCTGAGGGGAGTGGTTGGGAAGCAGATTGGGAAGAAGGGAGACAGAGATAGAGAGAAAGAAAGAGAGAGAGAGACACTGAGGGGGAAGAGAGAGGAAGAGAGAAAGAATGACAGAGAGAGAAAGAGAGGGAGGGAGAGAGAAAGAGAAAGGAAAAAGAAATGGGAGAGACAGAGAGAAAGAGAGAAAGAATGAAAAAGTGAGAGAAAGAAAGAAGGAGGAGAGAGGAAGAGAAAAAAAATGACACAGGGAGAAAAAGAGAAAGAGGAGAAGCTTTAGGGAAATTTCTCATGGAGTCTCTGTATAAGGTTTACATTAACTCTGCATCATTTATTCAACTTATTCTCCTGTCTTTTTTTTCTTTTTTTGAGATCGAGTCTCTCTCCGTCGCCCAGGCTGGAGTGCCATGGCACGGTCTTGGCTCTCTGCAAGCTTCGCCTCCTGGGTTCACGCCATTCTCCTGTCTCAGCCTCCTGAGTAGCTGGGACTACAGGTGCCTGCCACCACACCCGGCTAATTTTTTTTTTTTTTTTTGTATTTTTAGTAGAGATGGGGTTTCACCATGTTATCCAGGATGGTCTCAATCTCCTGACCTCATGATCCTCCTGCCTCAGCCTCCCAAAGTGTTCAGCCATTCACCTTTCTATGTTCTGTATGTTTATTCTGCTGCATCTCTTTTAGCTATATCAGTGTTGCCTCTTTTTGATATACCTGAAGCTGTGGCTACATGATGCTACTTGACCAATGGTTTTGCACAGGATGTCTTGCCATATCAGTAAAATAATCAGCTATTTAGGTGAATAGTTGACCGGCTCTCCCTCAAAAATACATCATTATGTGATATATACCAAATATGTAGAACCCCAAAAGACAGCAGCTCCTTCTATAAGCAATAGGGTTCCTGGCACAGCCCAATGTATAAAGAAAAGCTTATTTAGTTAAGTATACTTGTTTCGATGATAAAAAAAAATGTTGTTGGGCAACTATGTAAACTATTTCAGGTAGAAGAGATCAGTATTATTTTGTATGACCTGTGCATGACCTGTCTTGTTTTTAATGGCAAATAGCTCGAAGTTCCTAATCTGCTTGAAGGCTGATCTGTTATGGCACCCAAAGTATATTCTCCTATTTGTTTTATTAGATTTGCTTACTTGGAATATTGGGTGGAATCAGTAGAATTCAGAAGTGACTATAGAACTGCATGGTGACAAACTTAATAGGGATTTTATCTTTTGGTTCTTTCAGGTGAAAGTAGTACATATGTCAAAGTACCCAAAGGATTCCCAAATTAAGCTGTATGCTTAATTCATTCATTCATTCATTCAGTGAAGAACATTGCTTCCTGGGCATGCCTGTGTTAGATACTTCCATCAGGGAGGGAAAGATTTATAAATCTCAATTCCCCTCACCCAAGCTCAAGTCAATATAATAATAGTATTCAGGTTCAGAATTCTTTCTGAAAACTAAACAAAAAAAATGTGCAATATTTTATGCAATGCTAATAATTTTTAATGCCTATAATTTAAAGAGGTGGTATATTTTATATAAACATTAACATAGTGATTTCTTTCAATTTTATAATGGTCAGTACCTTTTTGTTATTTTTATGATTTTCCAAGACTTGAGACATTCTTAGGAACAGAAAATTTCCTTGCATGTTGAAACCTTTTGGTAATTCCCTTTTGTTGAACACTTCCTGTCGGCTGAATATTAAAATGTTAAAGAAAGGAATAGAGAAGTTATAGGCTAGAGAATTACAGAGCTAGGGAAAGAGAGATACCATTCCAGAATTCAATAGCCTAACCTCCAGACAATTAAATTAATGTTAAGGTGGAATGAAGTGAAACTAGATTGCTTACATGACTTTCATCTGGTCATATTCCTTCAAGAATTCCTGTTTCCATGAATATTTAGCTTTCCTAAACTCAGGAATTAATCTGATTTTTACTTTGAGGAAACACATACCATATATGTTCTGAAAAACACAAATGCAAATTCAATGAAATCCCTTAATATTGAACCCACCTGTACTGAATCCCCGTGTATAGCAATCAAATTGAAAATCCAGGTCTATTACACGCACATGTAATATTTCTAGAGTATATCAAATTCCATCCTATATCAAATTTTTTCCTCGGGTTTCTAGAAATTTAATATAAGCAAGTTTCACTCTATTTGAAAAGGACATGATGCAATATAATGTGTTTTTCAATAAATAGAATTCTTGGTAATTCAATTTATGTTCAGAACTTCTTAAAGGCAACTTACTTTGCAGAGGCCTCACATCAGAGTCCAGTTCTGAGAACCTTACTCAGGTAAAATTTCTTTTGGCTTGAAAGATTGTGAAGGAAAATCAGAAAGAATCTTGGTAATTCATACACAGTGATTTAAAAAATAACCACTCCACACCTCAGTCAAGTAGAGAAGGGAGATGTATTTGGGAGACCAGGCAAATCCTTGATTCAGGTTTATAATATATGGCTGTCCTCAGAACAGGTGGCTTCTTGTTGGTGGGACTTGTACCTTCTTCCTCTTTGTGTCCCCAGCACTGGGCCCACACATAGCAAATGCTTGGGAAGACTTGGCTGAATTACCATGTTCAACTGGTGACAGGACCAAGGCCATAGGCATGTAGTAAAGCTCAAAAGTCAACACCTCCTACTGCTCTCAATAGGCCAGTTTAAAAAAAAAACCTGTTTCTGTAATTTAATAATTCAATAACCTGAAATCGTTGTTTTTCTACTGGTCTTCATTTTTTGCCAAAGATTCTTTAAAAATATTTTTCAGATAACTAATCTTTTTCTAGTTGATTTTCATTTTATACACACATCTATGTATCACATAACTCTGATTATGGTTATTGTTAAATAAAACATACTGTTATAGTCTATGTTCAGCATCCCCTGAGTAGTAAACCAGGCCTGTTAAAAATGATATGCACTCATTAAAGAAATTTCATTTAAAATCTTGGAAAGCCTACATTAAGAATATTTTCTCGTATTGCTCTGTCAATCTTTCCTGCACCTGTTAGCATGTTTAGAAAATGGCTTTTTATAAATCACCCATCTTATTGCAAGTGGAAGAAAATTCACAAAAGTAATTCTGATTATTCAAATTGTTTTGTAAAACATAAAATTAAGAACATATCCTATAATAAGCACTAATAAACTTAGCAACTAGATATAAATAAAATATAGGTTATTAAAGGATTCTAATATGATGGGAAAGAGTTAGAGGCTCATATAATTATCCTTGCTGAATGTAAACAGTTTCTGAGATCATTTTAACTATTTTTAGTGCTTGAAATCTTGAAGCTTTCTTGGATATACCTGCAGAATTGGCACAGCTTCCATCATTGCAGCTCTTGGCTTTTAACTCTCCAACGCCTAATAAACCTATGAACTCCATTAACTGTAATTGATATGCATGCAAGGATGTAAAGGCCTTTCCCTGGCCCTCTCACTGACTCAAACAAGAAGTCAAAATGAGTATGACGCCAAATCCCATGCAAGTAATCAGGTACGTCATTTTTCATTTGAAAAGAAGTCCTCTCCAATAATAGAAATGCTGAGAGAGGTTATTACAATAACAAATGAGTTGGCAGGGTGATTTATGCTTGAAACAAATGTACCTTTGGATGGAATCCTCTTTAATTCCTTATCAATCCTGGGCTTAGTGGACAGGTCTGACTGTAGGAACCCGGCAGTTGAATGCCTGCAGTACTTTGAATTCACTTGGTTCATTTCTTATGAACCAAACAGCTGTTTCCCACAGTCCTCCCAGCAGGTATGTTTGGGGATTAGTAATGCTTCATGTGGTCCTACAGCACAAGAAATGGATGTGTAATTACATTAAATATGCTTCATCTCTTTGGACTCACATATGCTAAGTCACTGATACTGGAGCCATTCAATAACAGTTCTCCATCAACAGGTTTGCTTTTTAAACAACAACAACATCTTATGTGAATGAAGTGGTTTCAAGTCTTCAAAATGCTTCTGAAAGCTTTCTCCTTAGGTTTGTCTTTGAGTGCATCTGACTGTGTTTATCTAAACGTAGTGTTCCTGAGTGAGAAGAGCTTTCTGAGCCCACTGGAAAATAGAAGTAGGTGTGTACATTTTGAGGATCTGAAAAACATTATGAGGAGAACTTAGAACATGGAAATGGTCCATGCAGGATCATAGACTTTCAAATTGCAGTGGAGCCTTGAGGTGCGTTGGACCACTGGTGGTCACCGAGAAGGGCTCAGCAAAATACTCTACTTTGAGAAGAACTCCGCCATTCTTGCCAATTCAACTTTGTTATGCTTTCCCTCCAATTAGGATATGTGGTTGTTAAAATTAAATGCACTCTTCTAGGTTTAGCTCAAAAAGTCTACACAGATCGTTTCCCAAGAAGAATTTTTCTCAATGTCCTTGGAAATTCTGTAGTGTTTTGCATCTTCCCAATAGCTCTTCCATTTATTTTAGTTGTATTGAAAAGTTAGCCAGCTTGCTTTAGGCAGAAAGTAAGGAAAGGGTTCCCAGAGAACCTCTGACCTGTGTTTTGTGCAGATAAGGGAACTTGCACGGGGGCTTGCCTAAACATGCCCAGAGTGGACTAAGGGCCTGCATGTGCACTGCAGGGATGAAGTGGAGCCACCAGAAATTTGTGCCTTATACAAATAGGGAACCCAGCCTCATCAGTTGGTATGTAAAAGCCCTTGTATTCACCTGCAAAGGGGGCAGCCAGGAGCGTGCTTTCAGGACCCCTCTCTTTGCTGAGAGCTTTCCTTTTGCTTAATAAATCCTACTCCACTTACTCTGTGAGTGTTCACATGCCTAATTTTTCCTGGCTGTGAGACAAGAACCTGGACCTAGCTGAGCTAAGGAGGAAAAATCCTGCATCAATATTAGTTTCCATGGCCTTAATGCACTCAAAATTATTATTTTATGAGGGTAAACTTTCAATAATAACCCCACTATTTCTGGATATCTGTTTCTCTATCCATTTCTAATAGGGGGCAGGGACTGTGACAAGAACTCACTCTTGTGTCACCCAAACACCTACCACAGTGTCTTGCACATAGAGGATGCCTAATAAGTTTGTCTTATACTACATCAAATTAATTTAATAAAAAGAATAATGCTTGAAAAATGATTTAGTTAAATCTAAAACAGTGTTCATGGTCAGGATACTTGTTGAATTATAAAATACTCTTGATAAACTTTTTGATTTCATTCACTCATTCAATGAGTAGGTATTTAGTGCACACTGTGGGCCAGGTGTTATTCTAGGCACTGGTCATACAGTGGTCAACAGGCAAATAAGATCCTTGCTTTCATTCTGGTGAGGAAAGACAGAATAAACAAGAAGACAAATAAATACGATAATTTCAGAGAGTGACAAATTCTATGAAGAAAGTGAACCCTAGGGAAGTTGTGAGAGAATGTGCCTGGGATAGAGAAGAAAGAAGCATAGTTTTGAGAAGATGATATTTAGGCACAGACCTGAATAATGTGATGAAATTATAATGCAGCAACAAGCATGACAATTTTTGGAGTATACAAAGAAGACCGATGTGACTGGAGCAAAATGAACTAAGAGAAAAGTGGGGAAGAGAAGAATGGAGTAGTAGGAGCACTTACAGGGTGTTCAGGGAACCAAAGCTTATTGGAGTGAGTTGGACAGGCAGGATAGAAACTCCCAAACTGTTGGAAATGGGGTAGTGGGGTGAAGACTTTTCTTCTCCTCTCCTCTCTTCTTCTCTCCCTTCCTCTTTCTTCCTTTCCTCTCCTATTCTCTCTTTGTCCCTCCCTCTCTCTCTTCCCTCCTTCCCTTCCCACCTTCCCTTTTTCCCTTCCTTCCCTTACTCCTTTTCTTCCTTCCTTCCCTTCTTTTGAAGTTGGGAAATACTAGTATTTGTCTGTGTTCTGATGGAAATGAATCATTAGACTGAGGAAGAATGATGATACAGGACAAAGAAGGTGAAATTTCAAGAGGGCAGTCAATGAGAAGGTAAGAACACAAACAGCAGCCATACGGATGGGGTGGCAATGTTGTGATGAGAGGGACAGGAGAGAGTGTGGACACCATGCAGTTGGGTTCTTATATTTAGTGGTGGGACCATGAGAGGACCTTGGCTGGTTTGCATTAATTTTCTTAGAGGAGTATGGGGCATGGCCATCAGCTAGGAGAGGGCAGGTGGAGGAGGTGCAGCCAGTCTTAAAAAGGAGAAAATATGAAATTATCTTTTGGGAGGGTGGGTGAACAAATCTTTCAGGGAGGTATAGTAACAGTGTCTGGAATTGTTGGCATATGGGATTGGTTATTGCATGTGGTTTATTTTGAGACTGGCACATTTTAACAGAGGCATAAAGAGAGTCCTGTACATGGAGCAGGGTTGAAGAAAGGTCTAAGAAATGTTTCCTATACAAAAGGACTAATGGAACTGAGCTAAAAGGGTGTTTGGCTTGAAGAAGAAAGTGTTTGGAAGCAAAGTGTGGTGGTTAAGACCATGTTCTGTGGCACACCTGCATTTGAATCTTGGCTTTTGTGTTATTAGCTGTGTTACCTTGGTGAGGTTACTACCCTTTCTGAGTTTTAGTTTTTATCATCTGTTAGAAACATAAATAAAGTTTCTATAGCAGGTTGCTACACCAGGGATTCAAGGATACCTGCTATTTGTTCATGGATCTGTGTGTGTTGGGGCATTACTCTTTAGATAACCGAAGAGCTACTATGCGAAAGAGGCATCGGCCTATTCTGCATAGCATCAGAGAACAGATCTAGAACACGAGGAATGAAAAAGGTGAGAGTAGAAACAACTTTCTTGTAGCTGGAGGTGTTCTAACACGGAATAAGCCTTCCTGTGAGGAAGTGGGCTTTCCCCCACTAGAGGTGTTTACACCTCTAGTGGAGGGCGGCTGCCTGTCAAGGGTTTTGTAGGGACTGTTCCTGCCTTAGTGGGAAGGTTGGAATAAGATGCTAAATTCTATAGCAAATATATTGATATGCATGGAGAAGTTCTATATATTTGCATAGACAACTTCTAATTGTAAATAATTTGCATCACAAGTTTGATTTGTGTGTGTACAAACACTTCCGTTCTTGTGAAGCCTGAGAAATCAAAGTATTATATTTATGCACACATTATATTATTGGATCATTTTAAGAATCCTATTGGGTAGATATTATTATTTTGTTTTGTAGACTGGGAAAGAAAGTGAAGAGAAGTAAAGTTATTTGGCTATGAATTTATAGGAAAGTTAGTATAGAGATCAATACTCAACCCTATGATTTGTCCAATAATTCCTACCTCAGTTCCTTCAAATTGAGTGCATTAGCATTTATAGACTATCATTAAGCACTATTCAAAGTCCACTCTCTTTATTAAATATAATGAAAAGGATGATTTATATGGCAGATTTTGAGATAATAATTCATTTTTATAATTCTCTATTATTTAAGCTAATTTATCTAATCACTTCTCCTATGTTGATGAGCAAGCTTAGAGTCAATTTGTAGAGTACTATTGCAATTTTCTAGTATTGTGGTATTTCTGTCAAACAGCACGAAGATGCAAAGTGTTATTACTTCTGAATTTTTTGATGAACAGGGACAATGGCTGGAGATATTCGTGGGTGACACTATAAGCAAACTTTAAGAAAGCATTTCTTATTATTATCGAAACAGAGAAGCTTCAGCTAATAGAGTCACATAAATCCGAATGGATTAGTTTTTGTTGTGAGAAAGACTAGCTCTCATAAGACTTTCTTCATAATTGAAGGCTTTTACCAATTATGCTCAAATATTGTGTGAAAGGAAATGATTTTCCATCACTATTTCTGGTTACATGGAAAAAATATTTCACTCCAATGAGAACCAGAGTAGCATTCAGGTTTTTTTTTTTTTTTTTTTTTTTTTTTAACATTCAATGCAAGCTGACTAATGCTTCTTTCTAAATTGGAGAGCAAATATTACCAAGCTCACTTTCTTAGAGATGGAAAATAAAATACCATGCTTTAGAGGAAAAATGAATACATTGTTAAGCAGATCAACTTCTGAGTTTTCTGAAAAATTATATAATCTAAAGAAAATAGCTGAAGCTTCAGCAGCATTCGCTAGAAACTGGAATATAGTTAAAGGTGGTTGAATGGGGGGAAATTGGAGGAAATGGAGGAAAAAGCCGTGCAGTGGATATGATTCAGTTTTGGCAGATTAGACGTGATGGTAACCAGATCTTTTGATTCAGTAATCAGCCTGATACTAAATATCTTCAGAGCATAATGACTTACAGAAGAACTTTGGGTTTCTTTTTTCTCCCAACAGAAATGTGAGGTAAAAATAAGGAGGCTTTCCTTGTAGTTGTAATAAGAGTGGAACTTAACCCAGTGTTATAAAAAACAGCATCTTTGATCACTAGAATATTTCAAAAAAGGAGGACTCACAGCATGAAAATGGCTGAAGGTTGACTGATGCATAATTGGCTCACTTTCACCATCTCTTAAATTACATCAGAAGGAATTTTAATAAAGTGCTGTGTCAGTTTCCTAGGGCTGGCACAGTGGGTGGCTTTGAACAACCAAAATGTATTGCCTCATAGTTCTGGAATTGCTAGAAGTCCAAAATTAAGGTGTCGGCAGGGCCATGCTCCCTCTGAAGGCTCTGGGGAAGGATCTATTCTGGGCCTTTCTCCTGGCTTCTGGAGGTCTCAGGCCTTTCTGGGCTTGTAGATACATCCCTCCATCACGTGGTTGTCTTCTTCTTGTATGTCTTCCCATGATTTTCTCTCTGCATGTCTGTTTCTGTGGCCAACCTTCTCTGTTTCATAAGGACATCATATTGTATTGGATAAGGGCCCACCCTAGTGACTTCATTCTGAACTTGACCACCTCTAGAAGATCCTATTTCTAAATAAGTTTACATTTTGAAGTACTGGAGTTGGGACTTCAACATATCGTTTTGGAGGGACACAACTCAACCCATATCAAGTGCTTCAAACATATTTTTTCCTTTTTTGAGAAGACAACTGAAGAGTTAACCTTGTACAGAGAAGCCACAATTTATTCTACTTCTCATTACAGAATCAGAAAGATATGTGAGCACATTATGATGATATTTAGTGTCATTATACGAGTTCGACATAAAATAAGTGCCCAAAATGTATATCATGATGGGCTGATTGTGTGATCACACGATGTGGTCATTCTTCAAAGTTCTAATCTTTAACTCACTCTGGCACCATTCAGGTGTGACACTTAATTTGTAAGCTAAAGCCAGAGAAAACCTCTTCCGGTGTCTTTGTCACCTCTGAATTATCTACCAGAGAGCACAGCTGAGCAGAGGTTACTTCGAGTATGAGAATATGGAGAGCCTTTGATAACATACCTAGGACCTGTAAGTGAATTTAAATAGGACTCAGGGTTCTGGGCACTGAGCTCTGGAAGAACTGAGAGGAGAGTTAATGATGATCTACTGGCTTGTTTTTTTTTTCTTGGCTGTGCTAGGCTTCCCACATTTTCCCACTCTGCTAGTCTTTTCTGGTCTCTGAAATGAACAACATGTTTACCTGACCCACTGTCTGCCTGGGTGGGCTCACTTCCCCTCCTTCCCTTCTTTCCTCCTCCTAAATCTATCCACCTCCAAGGCCTATACTTATTTATTTCTGCAGTATGGATTCTTCTGCTCAGGATTTTGCAGCTCTGGTAAATGACCTTTCAGCATATCCACGTGCCCTATTTTGGGACAAATTTGTTTTATTTTCATTTAACTCCTAAACATTGTGTGTGTATGTGTGTACATATATATGCTACAGATATATACAGTGCACACAGATATGCTACACAAATATATGGTGCACACAGATATGCTACACATATGCATGGTGCACATAGATATGCTCCACATGTACATGGTGCACATCTCCCCAACCCGACTTTGAAAGTTTTATGGGCGGAATCTGTTTCTTTCTCTAGTCCCACAGAGCATGGTACATAGTGAGTACTCCGTGAACTGATAATCAAAACTGTAAAATGCTACTCACGTCCAGTGGGGCATCTCCTTGCGGTTTTGCTCCAAGAGTGCATGTGTATGTGGTTTTTGTAAATGAAAATGATAGTTTTCCAATGATAAGCCACATTTTTGGAGAATCTCATGTTACTTCTGCTAATCCTACTAAATGTATCCTTAGAATATTCTCGCAACTCAGGAAGGAGGCATGTGAACCTTCCTGATGTTATAAATGATAATATCATGGGTTGTTATTCTTTGCCAAGATCCTGTGTTTTTCAAATAGGTACAAAAATAGACTTATAGAATATTTGATGTGATTCGATGTTTTGCGGAAGCTAGTGCAAGATCTGGTTTTGTGTCCAGATTGCCATAGGGATAAAACAGAGCAGCAGAAGTGGACAAGTGACAGCCAACATCTGGATGACACACCCCACAGGGCTGTCAAGATGGTTAAATGCAGTAACGTACATAAAGCTCAAGGGCTAAAATCAACAGGAGTAAACATCATTTTGATGGAAGTGCCATTTATTGACTGTGTATATATCCACATCTTTGTAGTGGAATTAGACAGCATTGAATTATATATTTTAATTTCCTGCAGTGTGTCTTTCCTGAAACTCACAGAATTGGTAATGTTGGCTTGATGGTCCACAGGAAATTGAAACAATAGAAACTTTTGGTAGCATATGAGTTGACCCTGGGTATAGAGGCTGAACATAAATGGCAGATTGAGGAGTAAATTCTAATTCCTTGATTATAAAGGCCTTTTCCCTGAGCACAGCACCTTGCCATCTGTCTTTTTAATCTCTGTAAGGAATACCCCAGCCTGATTCCAAACTCTCTTTCTCTATAATGGGAAGTCTCTCTGTTTGATGAACCTAAGTGAAAAATGCAGTCTCATATCCATGTATTTATTAAATCTCTGGTTGCATAAAGGCCTCGCTCCAAAGTAATGTTCAAAATAAATTGCTTCCATGATTGTATTGTTAGAATGCACATGTATGATTTCTTCCCTCTGCATTCTAAGATGACAGTGTATCTTGGGGAACATTAATGATGCAAATTCAAACTACCAGGGCAATCAGCTACAGACAGATCAGAAAATTGTAACGATTGGCCTAAAGACTCCTTCTGAGTTCTTCCTAGTGTGAGGAGGGCTGGGAGAACTCTTCAAGGATATTCTGCTTATCACGTTTATTTTTCCCCCTACTAAGACTCTAAGTCAGAAAAAATGATTTTTGCTCAGAGCATGGCAGTTCTTCTCTGTGCTTGAGGTTCACCCGAATGCTTCTTCAAAATGCCAAATCTGCCATCACAGCCAAGAAAACTTGGATGGATCTCAGTGCTACACTGAAACCTTGACACTTCTCATTCTTCCAGCAATACACATTGGAGCGTGGCTTTAGGATGGGTCGTTTTCAGTTGAGTCTGGTGCTTTCTGCAGTGAGAAAATGCCTTCCACCTCTTGAATAGGTTTGGAAACCAGCAGTTGTCGATGTGCTCCTGTGGGGTTCTTGCGGCTCTTGGATTGTTAGTAACTGAGTGGTCAGAAACATTCTTTCCTAGATGGCCAATATTTTTCCATGGCTTAGCAGGTACTAAGCACTTTACTTAGTTATCTAATTTAATTCTTGTAACAGTCCTATGAAGAAGGTATATTTATTATCTCCTTTTACAGCTGGAGAAACTGGGGTTTAGGAAGGTTGAAAAATTTGCTGATGTTGGCTTGGTCAGTAAGTAGTAAAGTTGAGACTTGAACACAGACAGGCAGACTCCAAAGCCTGGGGGCTTGGCCATCCTGATGTATCTTTAAGACACGTACATAGTAGTTAGCAGTCCCGCTGCATGGGACCAAAGGCCAACTCTGCACACTCTCTCCTAATGGGATATTGGGCAAGTTTCTATACCTTCCTGAGGTATAGCTTCCATCTTGTGGAATGAAACAATAGGACCCTGCTACCCAGGCCTGTTGAGAGAATTAGGTGAGATAATGCTTGTAACACACTGAAGCAAAATGTGCTCTACACATGTTAGCTATTGTGGTTGAACTATATCCCACAGATTTGTGTGTGTCTGTCTCTAACTCTCTAGTTTAAAGGTTAGCCCTTTGTTTCTTCTCGTAAGAAGTCATAGGTTGTCTGCATTAAGAGAATCTAATGGAGGAATCCTAACTTCTTAAATACAGTGAGTGTGCTCATTGGCCTTCGAGGCTGAACATAAAAAAGACGCCATGATGTTCTTGCTTATGGAGAGCTTTGGAAAAGCTTGTTTTCAGGGATCTTAACTCTAATCATTTTACCTCTCAATACAGAGTCAGTGGGGAATGGAGCTCAGAGTCCTTATCTGAGAGCAAGGAGACCTGGCTTCTAGTGCCTATTAGGTCAGAGTGAGTTGGTTTTTGTTAGAGTTAGTACTTGGAGTTCTCATTCACAAAATGAGAAAACAGAACTAGGTATTCCTAAGGATTTTTCTGCTCCTTGCATTTATAAAGTGAGTCCTACATGTTTCTTAAAAACCTCTTTTAGTATTTGCCTTAAACAAGAGCTGCATCCTGGGATCATGGAAGAGGAGTGGGCCATATGTAAGAAAAGAGAGCAGGGATGAGAATGCAGATATATGTGACAAGTGGTGGGCGGGTTTACACTACGGCAGATGAGTAGAAAAAAATGACAGAAAGAAAAACCAAAAGAAAAAGACCAAATATGATCAACAGTGGTAAAGCAAGCACGAAAAGGGTTGGGAAAAATGATTCCATTAAGTTTGATCAAAAACAGTGTGATAGGATGCCTTTAACTTGATGGGTGATGTCTTGTGTTTGCCTCATTTGAACTAAGATAATACGGTGCTGAACGTGTTTTAATCAGAAGAATGCATGTAACAGATAAGAAGTGAGAATTACTCAGCTGACCCAATCTTCTTTAAAAATCAAACTGATAACTTAAGTGTTGTGATGATTTTAAGAAGGTGAATTCACAAGACCAGTGTTCTAACCCCTGAGCTATGGAGCCACTTAAGAAGATAAATTCAAAGTGGGATCAAGAGTAAAGTCTTTAAAGTCTGTGTTTATAATAGTCTCAAAGCAGACTAAATTATATATAAAAGTTATTATACAACATATAGATGATGTTTCAAGTCAATGAAAAAATAATGCTTTCAAGTAATTGATATTGGAATGAATTATTAAATTATTAAATTACTAACATTTTAACTTATTAAAAATTAAATTATTTTTAAAAGACTAAATTTCTAGTTCACATATTTTTACTTAAATTAATTCTGATCAAATTAAGTGTTTCTAATGTAAAAAATGAAACTGTAAAATAACTGGAATGATATTCTAAGATAAAATTTTTGTAATGGAGAGGAAAAGGCCTTTCTACACCATACACCAAGGATAGAAATTATAAAAAGAAAATGTTAATAGGTTAAGCTGCAAAAAGTAAAAACAAAACAAAATGAAAATGCAAAAAACAAAATCTCATATGACCAAAAATAGCACTGACAAACAAAAAAGGACAAGGTGAGAAATATATTTGAAGCCTACATATCTAAGGGATCTTTGTTTTAAATTATTCTAAAGTCTGTTAAATCAATAAGAAAAAAAATACTCCGGTAAGAAAAATAGGGAAAAGGAGATAAATGGGAATTTGGCACAAAAATTGACCCTAAATGCCTTCCAGATTTAGGAAGGAATATGGAATACGATGTTGAGACAGCATTTAAAAAACACTTTGGATCATTCAAAATGAAAAAAGATTAATCTTATCTTTCATGAAGTATCTGGAAATAAGCAATCTCCTCTTTTATTTTGGGAATGTAAATTATGTAATAATTCTGAGTGAAAAATAGGAAAAGGCACTCTTTTATCTACTTATTTAAATTATAAATTTTTCTATGAAAAAACAGTACATTGCAAAAATATGAACACTAATTTTAATGACAGGAAACCAACCCAAATCACTATCAATGAGGAATCGATTTAAAGGATTATGTTATATCCATGCAATGTGAAATATTATGAAGTCATTCAATGCTTATGTGGAGCAATCTTTAATTCATATGGAAAGATGTCCGCAAAGTAAGAAGATACATTATAAGGCCATTTGCATAGATGGTAGGAATTTATTTTTAAATTAAGATATGTAAGTACATATATGAAGAGAAATGTTACATTACATACATCAAAATATTAAAAATAATACCTATGTGATATATTACATTGTGCAATTTTTACTTTTAATATTTGCATTTTCTAAAATTAATAAGCGTATATTACTTTTATAATAAATATTAAGGATATTTTATTTTAAATATAGATATTTGTGAAGAAAATTATAGCTATTAGAGTCATACATGGTTCAGCATGTTTCTGTGAGTTATAGAAGAAAAAAGAAGAAAGATGACTTATTGGTAACATGGTGTTGAACCTAATAGGGAGTAGAAACTTATAGTATATGAACACTACGCGCTAGGCATTATTCTGAGGGTTTTTAAATACATCCCATTTGATCCTCACACTAACATTCCTTATCAATTAACTCATTAATTCATTCATTCATACACAATTCAAAAAGTATCTCCTAAGCATCAACTATAAGACAGACTCTGTGGCTTCTTATTCCTATTTAGAGAACTAGGTTTAAACCCAGATATATCCTTGTAAAAAGTTTATATCAGCACTGTCCAATGGAAATAGTATGCAATTTAAAACTTTTCAAGTAGATCTATTAAAAGGTGAAAAGATACAGGTGTAATTAATATTATAATATCTTTGATTTAACCCAATATACCTGAAGTATTATCACTTATACATTTAATTGACAATAAGTTATTAATAAGATATTTTACATTCTTTTGTATGTACTAAGTCTCTAAAATCTGGTATGCACTTTACACTAACAGCACATCTTAATCTGAACTGGCCACGTTCTAGTGCTCAACAGCCAACTGAGGCTCATGGCTGTGATACTGGATGTACAGGTCTATCATATTTGCGCTGTATTATTCTCATTATCCACCCTTACAGAATAAAAGTTAAGAAAGCATTGTTCCAATTATTAGAGAAATTACAAATTAGCTGGAAATTTAAAAACATAAATATGTGAGAGGGTTTGGAAATGACTGTAGTTTATTTCAATCAGAAGGAAGTAATAGCAAACCAAGTCTTCAATCATGGTGATAGCTACAGTTTGAATACTCAGTGCTTTGCTCTCATGAATGGGATTAACACTCTTACAGAAGGGCTCAAGATTGATGGGAGCTCTATCTCTTTTGCCCTTTCATCTTCTGCCATGTAAAGATACAGCATTCCTTTCCTCTGGAGGGTGTAGCAACAAGATGCCATCTTGGAAGCAGAAAGCAGCTTTCTCCAGATACCAGTCCTGCCAGAGCCTTATTTTGGACTTTCCAGTCTCCAGAACCACCAGAAATAAGTTTCTGTTTTTTGTAAATTACCTGGTATGTGGTATTTCATTATAGCAGCACAAACAGATTAATACAGTGAGGATGCGGTAACTCAGACTAAGCTCTTTAAGGTGGTAATTTTGAGCTGGGTCTTAAAAAATGAAATAGAAGGCCATGAGCAGTGGCTCACACCTGTAATCCCGGCACTTTGGGAGGCCGAGGAGAGTGGATCACGAGGTCAGGAGATCGAGACCATCCTGGCTAACATGGTGAAACCCCGTCTCTACCAAAAATACAAAAAGTTAGCCAGGCATGGTGGCGGGCACCTGTAGTCCCAGCTACTCAGGAGGCTGAGGCAGGAGAATGGTTTGAACCTGGGAGGTGGAGTTTGCAGTGAGCGGAGATTGCATCACTGCACTCCAGACTGGGCAACAGAGCAAGACACCATCTCAAAGACAAGAAAAAAATAGAAATAGAAGATTTAGAACTATTATTTAGCAAGTCATGTATAAAGCTTGGCAAATGAATGAGCACAGCTGAAACAAAGAATTTATATAAGAAAACAGTAAAAGAAGAGACTGACAAAGCAGAGGGGATTCACCATGTGGAAGACGTTGAATATTGGCCTGATAAGTCTCAACTTGGTAAGGGAGGTCAGGGGAAATTCAAGGGAATGAATGGAAGTTCTTTAGGAGAATGCAGATATGGGGAGGCAGAAGAAGAGGTGAAGAGATGCTTGAGAGGGAAGTAAAGGGCAGTGATAAAGCACAACATCTTTTAACTCCTGTTTTCTGTAGATTGGGGAGCAATTAGAAATGGGTTGTACCATAAACAAATAAGACATTCGTTGGGCCAACATCCCTTATGGCAACTTCTCAAGCAAGTCTAGACAGTAAGCCAGAGACTAAGAATGCTAGAGTTCAGGAACTTCGCCTTTTCTGAAACAGGAATGTGCTAAGATTAGATGACAATCCTTTTCAAATTAGGCTCCATGAGGCCAGGGACCAAATTTTTCTTGTTTATAGCTGAGGCTCAATTCTTCATACAATGCTTGGCATTTAGAAGGTTTTAAAAAAAATTTGTTAAGTGAACGAGAAGAAGTAGGTACTCAAAAAAGCATAATAACTGACTGACTGACTGCCATTCAGTATTAGTTAGGGTTCCCTGAAGCAGACTCTGAGACCAGAATTATAGTGCAAGTAATTTAATTAGGAGGTGATGCAAGGAACATCTCTAGGAGAGTGAAGAAGTGAGATAGGGCATGGAAAGAAATCAATATGAGTTAATGAGTAGGTTAAGATCTGAGCAACTGGGACTCTGGGAGACAGTGTTGAGCACGCATCAAGGATGTTACTACATTCAAGGGCTGAAGGAGCTGGGATATTTGTCCTCCGTATTTCCATTTGTCCTTGGCTGAGAGCTGTTTCCAGAACCCAACACTTCTAGGCAGCTTCAAGTGTAGCTTGAGAGGAAGCTCTCTGGCAAGGTGCAGGTGCCTCAGTAGGATAGCATGGCATGTATGAGAACAGTGGGTGGCTAAGGGACTTGAGTGCGGCACTGATAACATCTGCTGCAGGGGCTGAGTGAGAGAGCACAGAGAAAGGGCTCAGATGCAGGTTGCTTTCGGCTTGATTTACCTCTGAACCAGCAAACAAGCAGTACAAAGGACATATGTGAGATTATAATTCACGAAAGTAAATGCAGGTATTCAGGATGCTTTCTTCCCTCCCTGTCATGCTCTGCCTTCCTGGTTTGTCATGGACATGCACTTGAAGTCTGTGATCTCAGAGACTGTGACCATGTGGGAGGAGCCTAGAGCTTCAGGCTTATGCCTTTTAAGCCTTTAGACTGAGGGACGGGTGATGGTAGGCCCCAGGGTCCATCTTATTACCTTATATTCTAATGCTTGGATGTTAGTTTTCTTCTCTGTTCCAATTTTTACTGAATCATTGGGTCTATAGCGTGTCTAGTTCTACTATAAGATCAATGTCATAGATTGATTTATAGTCCATCTTGCTCCTAGAACTGATTTGAGATGGCTAGGCAAAACACAAATAAGATGACTTATAAAAATATCAATATAAATAAATAGGAATATCAGGGGAAAGGAAACATCTGACAACAAAAATAAAATCAAGTGAGAGTTAGTACAACATCCACATTTGTTGTGCACTTTGCATATTTGTGAGAACCGAGCCACATTTTGGGTCTCTGAACGTTCTAACATTCAAAGCAAAGAAAAAAATGATCTTTTTCTCTTTAAAGTGACAGAGTATTCCTAAGATTAAAACAAAACAGAATAAAACCCTCAAAGACACAAAACAACAACAGAAAGCAGTTGATGAGAAGTACAGTTTCCTGAGACCTAAAGGAGGACACCGAGTGTTCCGGGAAGATAACATCTTCAACACCAAGCTTCAACATCAAAACATAGCTTAATACGGGGGTGATTATTGGTCTATTGTCCCACTGTTGCATTGTTTTTTCCACGATTCTGTCTGTTCCCTCAAAGCAAACTTTGGCACAATGCCAAAACAAAATTTAATAAAAGCATTTTAGGATGCAAATCAATGCAACTCAAGCATACAGTTTTCTAATTGTTTACTTTGAATGAAGGGCAGATTTAGACTATCCAGAGAAATGGATAGAATATAGACTCTTCAGAAAATCTATGAATATTGTTTTTTACAAGTAAGCTTTTGGTAGAAATCTTTAGAGAGCATCGAGTCCAAGGTAACGGTCTCTGGAAAAAAGTATACAGTGAGGTTTTTTGTGCCATCAGTTAAGGACAGATTCATATGTTTTGGCAATCAATCAACCAAAAGATAGAACTGATACTCTCTTAAGAAAATTATGAAGGGTAACTAGGATATATGCTTAATAAATGACTTCAACTATCTTTCCATAGAGAGGTTTCCATACTGTCTATTGTACTGCTAACATTTTAAAAATGTCTATATTTATAGTCTATAGGTTTAGCTGTTTTTTCATCCTTCTAACCGAAGGGTTATTATTATTATTTTTGTGGTTGTCTTGGTATGCAGTTGAAAAGTGTCTTGTAACAAAAATGTTTATGGCATGAGTATTTTGATATCTCTTTAAAACCTGTGCAATGAATTGGCTTCACAGCCTGGCATTTTCAGGGAATGTGTGAGCAAGCAGCCTCATTATTGATAAATATTTTAAAACACGTGATATTTACCCAGAAGGTCCCAATGGCTCAATGTGCCTCCTGCAGAAATGGCATGTAATAAAAAACTCCAGAATGAAATTTCAGAGGAAAAAAGGATACTGCACTTAAACAAAAATTCAATAAAAGAAATGTTAGAAAGTCCCCAAAGCATTGGAACCAAGTTATGGATTAATTGCTTGGCACGTTTCCTTTTTTAATTCCAAGCTGCCTTTTTGTTAGTTGAGTAAACAAAGCATCTAGAATAAGAACTTCAGCCAATGGTGACAGCCCATTAACATCATGACTGATAATAATGATAATTCCCAAAGGCTTTGACAAGGTCCACACATCAGCAATATTTGACCAGCAGGGACTGCACCGAGAAAGAAGGAATAAAGACTCTTGTTATCCTGCTGATTAAAAAAAAAAAAAAGTGAATTCAATGGGCAGAATAAGGGCCTCTCTTATACCTGCACTCCCACACTGTTGATTCAGGGCTGCTTGTGAAGGGGTCTTAGGGGAACAGCTTGCAATCCATCCTGTGAGGTATAGGAAAGAGCAGAGAAATTCTTAAATCCCAAATCCAGAAGTCTTTCTAAGGCTGTCAGAGCAGTAGGTTTTAGGGTTGGAAAGCAATTGATTGCTGTATCACAAAATTGGTAGTAAATACACTTGTTCACGCCTCAAGGAAAATGTTTTCATTAGAGATTATTTTATTTACATAATGTAGATTCTATCTCCTCCTTTCCTCCCTGGATTCTCTCTGAGTTCCAAAAGAGCAAGGGCCCTGTCTTGCATATTGTTTGCAGAAGATGTATAGTGAATATTAAACAATATGCAGCCACAAACAGGGGCATTCAGATTAGGTTTGTTTAAAAATCCAGCAGCGCTTCTTCTCTACCCCCACCCTCCAAATAACTATGAAAATAACAAATACTTAAATTTTGGTTCTAAGCTTTCGGCAATGCCCTATTGTGTACATTATCATTCTTTCTACTCTCTGACTTTTCATGAAGATACCGTGATGGAGAGATGCATTAAGGAGGGAAACCATCTCTTGAGAGGAGTAGTGTAAGATAAATCAATTGATAACCAACCCAGAATCTCTTCCACCTTCAAATTCTTGGCATTGTACTCATATAGTTTAAAGTAAAAACTTTGCCCATATATACCACGTAGGAACACCATTTATGCCTCTATTTCATGAGTGAGATGGCTGCTTGCTTCTGTGAATGCCTGAAACTGATGGCGAATATGGATGCTTGTTATTTTTTATCCTCTCTGGTTATTGCATTTTTACTGAAATACTGAGTTATCTCCACCCATCCTATTTTAACCAAGGCCAAAAAGGAGTGCTCAAAAAAAAAATTATTGGTTTTTATAATCTGAAAGAGACAGTAGAAATCAGTTAGTTCAATCCTTTAATTTGACAAATGAGAAAACTGAGTTCTAAAGGGGCTTTGTATCTGATCCAAGCACATGCAGTACTAAGACGCAGAGCTTAAACAACCACATCTTTATTACAGAACACATTAAAGTGATTAAGAATGAAAAGAAAAGATCCATCTTTTGGAAAACACAACTGTCTATGTATACTGAATTACGGCCAGATACTTTGTAAGCTGTTTTCGACCTAAGGTTTAGGTTTAGGATTAGTCTCTGGTGACTGCTGGAAAAATCTCGTTGAAGACTTTTATAATAATACATAGTTTTATTTTCTGGATTTAAGAGAAACTTTGATGCATCGTTTTCTTCAGCAAATATTTGTTGAGCAACTATTCTGGGTAAGATATCACACTAGGCGGGATGAGGATATGTAACGATGCAAACATCATGGCCATTGCCAAGGACTTAGAGTCCGGCATGGGAAATAACAAAATGAGACAAGTAGATAACACAAATCAGAATGGGATTTTGGCCTCTTCATGGCATAAAGCACAATGGGAAGTTTGGAAGAGGAAAAAGTAGCTTTAATTGGGGAAATGAGAGAATCATTTCTTAGCAGATGTGGTCTTTGGCTGGCACTGAATGAGGATGAAGGATTTGACAGACGGTATTGAGGAAAATCCTTCTAGGAGGAGGAAAATCAAGGAGTAAAGGCATAAAAAGCATAGGATGCTTTGGGGAAATCGCAAACTTAGTGATTTGATTAACGCAGTGGAGGATGGGAAGAATTTTGGTGGATACGAGATAGGCATGAGACTAGAAAGTGGGGGCCTTCAACTACAAAAAACTAAAACCCAAATTTGATGTGTTACTTTTTATTGCATTACATTTTAAAAAATCTCCAGGAAGTGAAGTGTGTTGAACAGATATAAACCCTTTCCTTCTAAAGAATCCCAAGGAATTTAATAATCCATTAAATTTAGATGTCCTTTTGTCTATCTCTATAATGAATTAATCACTTAACCAGTGTATGACTAGGAGGCTGCAGAATCAAGCAGGGTTATCAGTCAGCAGAATACAGTTTACATCAAGCAGTTCAGGTAACTGGTATATATCGGGAGATGTTGGGATCCCCAGGTCATGTCTCACATGACACAGGAATCAACTTCTCAATCACCTAATGAGAGGCTGGGGATAGAAGAGGAGATGATTATCTTGAGTTTCAGTGTTTGTATATTTTTCTCTCCCATCAGTTCATTCGTTATTCATTGAACAAAATTTAGCAAGCACTTTTAAAGAGTCAAGCAATGTGCTAAGGACTGGAAAGCAATAATTTTTAAAAATGGTATGATTCTTGCCATTGTGCAGCTTGAAGTCTAGAAAGGAAGACTTAAAAGGTTTAAAAAGCCAAAATCATGCAGCCCTAAAATGTATAAATGCCACATGTAAGGGCAAGTGCAAGGCCATGTGGTGGGTTCAGCAACATACAGAGTCCAGGCAGTTCTGAAAGAGTGTCTAGGCTGAGACTGGAAGAATGAGGAGCCAGCAGGAAGGCAGAAGTGGAGAGAGTTATTCATACAGTGAAGACTAAGGCAGGAGCACAGGGCATTTGGAGAAGGTGAAGAATTTCTGTTTGGCAGGACTGTTGATGAGGTTGCAGAGTGTGGCAGAGGCCAGGCCTTGAAACTCTTTGTAAGCCGCGTTAAGAAATTTGGACCAAAGACATCTTTCTTCCCCTGTTTTTTTTTTTTTTTTTTTTTTTTTTTTGCTTTGGCTTTGTTTTGTTTCGTTGGACAGTAATTCTAGAAGTTTAAGTTCAAAGCTAGGAATACATATATAAGTAGTTGGAAGGAAAAGCTATGGTAAGTACCGTAATTATTTTGAACTGTGCTGTCCCATTCAGTAGCTGCTAGCTGCAAGTGACTCCTGAGCCTTTGATGTGACCCTGGTCCAAACTAAGAGGTGCTGTAAGTGACAAGTGCAAACTGCGTTTTGAAGCCATAGTACAGCAAAAATAAAAGAGTCATAACTATCTCAATGATTTTCATATGGATTATATGTTAAAATAACAATATTTTGAAAATGTTGGGTTAGATAAAACATATCATTAAAATCCATTTCACTGGTGTCTTTTTTTTTCCATTGTGGGTATTGGAAAATTTAAAATGACATATATGGCTACTTCTGTTGGACAGTGCTGGGTCAAAATAATTCTGACGTTCTTTTTAAGAGTAAGGCAAGCAAGCACGTGTAATTAAGTACTTCACGGAAACGCCTTCCTGAGGCAAGCCAAGTTTGCTGTTATTGACAGACACATTCCTGTCGTTAAATCAACATCATTAGTAACTTAGACAGGGATTAGGCTGGTTGGTAGTCTGCTTTGCCTGATCAATGTAAAAGATGTTCACCAAGCAAATGAACACTGGCAACTAGTTTGACCACAGGCTTAAGCCTATTTAAGAATAATAACGTAACAATCTTCTAGGATCATTCTTACATGTGAATAACTTAATGGGAAAATTATGTGTAATACAAATACTTACTTATTGTCAGAAGATCTTTATGTGGCCATAATTTATTACAGCTAAAAATAATATAGTTAGCATTTTATAATTCAGATTTAAGGAAAGGTCATTCAGATCTCCTAATAAATCTAAATTAAAGAGGTTTGAGTTTATTTCCTGTGGCTTCATCTGTGGGCTTCTCTTAATTCATTAAGCTGAGTACTAATGTTACAAAGATGAGGCCAAATAAACAGGCAAAATGCCTCCCAACTAAAACCTGTTTGGCAACATACATCTGAAAATATCCTGACGTAATTTAGGTTTAAGAAATGAGCACAGTGGCTCATTAAAGGTGTGAGAGGCCGGGATCCTGGAATGGAGCGGAAGTTAATCATTATTACTATTATCATTCTTGTTATTTTTATTATGGGCAATTTGTTTTAGCTGTAACCGTAGCACATTTTACAAGGCAAGCAGGTATGCGCGGCAAGTGGACAACTCATTCCAAGGTGATGGCAGATGGAAACTCACACCATTCTGCTGTCCAGTCAAGTGCTCTATGGGCTGACTGACCTCAACAGAGGAAGCTGAGGAGATACTCACAAACATAACCCCAGACTTATAGGAAACAGCCCATTAAGCTCTAAATCTCAAGCACCCTTTTTAAAAAAGCAATGTTCACACTTACACCAACTCCATTCTCCACTTTCCATGGAGGGGAATCTAGGAGAGAATGCATGATTGAGCTATATACCGAGACAAACAGTTCACCTTTCATTGCAGTAGCAAGAGGCAGAGACAAATATGCATGTTTTAATACGGGGAACCTTATGTCTGTGCAGTGATTCATCCCATTGCCTGTTCTGCCCTTCCCTACTCCCATGGCCCCTCATAGTTCCATAGAGGACTGCCATAGTCATTTATTCTAGGCCCAAGCAGGACCTCCCTCCAATTCATTTTTAAGATTGAGGTCTTTAATTGAGTCATCATTATTTTATCTAAACATAGAAAATAAAACCAGAAAATTTCCTAAGCTGCCATCATACAGAAGCTGTTGGAAATTGATTACAGAGAAGGCACAGAGGCTGTTGTATTAACTTTCCTGCAAGAATGCCTGATTGTTTTAGGATTTCAATATGGTAGATGGATTCCTTTGGTGAGTACAATTTTAGTGCATGGAATAGGGCTTGTGATGGCCTATTCACTTATAAAATAAGGCATTTAGTAATGTAATAGTCCTAACATTTAAACCTCAGATGTATTTCCATGCACAAATGGTTAAGAACTCAAAAACAAGTAATTATTAATAGCATATGTATGCAGTAAGAGAAGCATCAACTGAAAAAAGTTGTGTTTATGACATTGGCAAGAAAGATACATTAATTGACTGCAGAAAGAAGCCAACATAATATTTACTCTCCATTTTCAAAAGGATGTAAAGAAGATCCTAGAAACTTAAATTCATTTAACTTTGTTTTGGGAAGAAAAGCCCAGGGGAACACTGGGAGAACTGACGAGAGTCTGTCTAGAGCCTTCTGATTTGATTTTAGACACCCAGATGGAACCAATAAGTGGATAGTCTCACAACTAATGCACAAGATAAGTTTTGGGTGTGTTAAGAGAGCTGTGGTTTTCAAAGTGGTGGAGTTAATAAAAGACTTTTGAATTTAAATTTTCTGTAATGCTGGGCATGATCCTGCCTTTCCTCATATAAGGCTTTTTTTGTGTTGGATTATCTTTACGAAATCAATTCTCTTCTCTTCCTAACTCTACTTACCAAAGTTGCAACCATATATTAAAGTTGAGCTCAAATCTATATATTTGAAGAAAATACAGATTTGATTCTCAATCCCAGCTTTACAGAAGGCCATCTTTCCTTTCCATAAATGCCACAGCTATTTTCTCTCTCTCTCTCTCATTTTTTATTCATTATATTTATGTACTGGACTTACTTCCCTTACTAGATTGTAAACGTTTAAGGGTCAGGCTCTGCATCTTATTTGTTTTGATCTTCTGCCTCCCCCTCACTCCCTTCCCATCCCAAAGTGCCAAGCAGAGGTTTTGCACATGGAAGATGCTCAACAACTATTTGTTGAAAGAATCAATAAAAGGAGTGCTAAGCTTGCTGTGGAAAGGATAACATATCAAAGAGCTGGCTTCTTATTAATTTAATTCTGTGAGTCAGCTATAATAGGTCCTTGATATTATGATTGATGTTCTTGTGTGATCACACTCCGAAGCTGTCCATTTGATCCTCTGACCTTCCCTGCCCAAACCATGAACTCCTTCTACTAAAGTGCTCAAATAGATGGAAGAAAAATACCTGAAATGCAGAAAAATTAACATAGTTTTAGGAAGTTGAGCTAGTTCTTGAGGTCATTGTCATTCTATCAGGGTGGGACACACAAAAATGGAGACTACAGCCAAACAAAATTTTAAAATCATTAATAAGAAAATGCTATTTTAATGAACATGGTTTATGGGAGGAAGAGAGAGAAAAACCCTAGATTTTCTTTTCTTTTATTTCTTTGAGACAGAATCTTTCTCTCTGTTGCCCAGGCTGGAGTGCAGTGGTGTGATCCTGGCTTGCTGCAACCTCTGCCTCCTGGTTCAAGCGATCCTCCCACCTCAGCTTCTTGAGTAGCTGGAACTATAGGCGCACACCACCATGCCTGGCTAATTAAAAAAATTTTTTTTGTAGAGATGAGATCTCACTATATTGCCCAGGCTGGTCTTGAACTCATGGGCTCAAGTGATTCTCCTGTTTTGGCCTCCCAAAGTGCTGGGGTTATAGGCATGAGAGACTGTGCCTGGTCAAGATTTTATAACCTGAATCTTACTTTCCAGTTACCTTTATCTTGTGTGTATATGTCATGTCAAGTAACAGTGAAGACGTAAGACAAATACTCAGAAATTTCTACCTAAAATTATTTTTGTTTGTTGTATCTAGCTAGTAGCCAAAAGTGCTTAAAGAAAACCCTGAATTATCTTGACGATTTTCTCAGTTTTATACTAATTACTATAATAAGAAACCTAATGACCTAATCGCCCCTCAAGGAGAAATTGTTTGGCACATCAATTTCTAGTGGAAGGATGTAGCACATACCATGGTTTTAAGAATACATGGCTCCCAGCCCAGGTTACAAAGCTTGGAAAATATTATGGTAGAAGAGAGGGGCATCATCTTGCTATGACAAGGTCCTTCTGGCCATATTTTACATTTAACCTCAGTCTTGAAACAAGCATCAGATTTCCTTGGTGATTCTCCCAATCTATCTGTTCTCTGTATCTCGTTTGCCTCTGCCGTGTCGTCTGAGGAGCTCTCCAACTTGGCTTCTCTTTCTGTTATTTCTTGCACTTCCCTTAATATCATGTGCTTCTCTGAGAATAATCCTTGCCTAAATCAGGTTAGCTGAACTGATCAGATTGTTTTCTCTTAGCTGGAGAATGATCCTTATTAGTCCAGTGGTAGGGAAGATGCCTCCTTTAGGGACTGGGGCTTTCCCCAGAACCAGAATGTACCCTACGGTCACAGCCAGTCCCATGTCCAGATCCCATCTTCCCCTAGTGCGTGGTCTCCCGTGTGGTCCTACCTCCTGAGCCACAGCACTCTCTGGGGCCCAGAGCTCAGATCCTCCCATGTGCAGTTTTGCAATATTACCAGCCTGTATCCTGCTTTTCAGCTGACTTTTTGGATCAGTGTCATTATTATTTTCACCAGAACATTCCAGTTCACAATTATGGTGGGTGACAGCTTGCTCAGAAAGAATGAATAATTTTCTTGTGTTTCAGTTTGTTAAAGAAGGTGATATGTTCTAGGAAGATAGAGGTCTTATCTCAGTTGGCTAAATTCCAGTGTTAGAAAGGCCAACTTTACAGGGTCTCATCCCAGATGGACTGATTAGTAGGCTTTGCTCTATTTCTATTTTTTTCCCAAGCATTCTCTTTGCCTCTGCCTTCTCAGTTATAGTATATGAAAATGGTGTTTTATGTCTCATGAGGCTGTTGAGATAGTAAATGAATTAATACTTTAATTCTTGAAACAAGCATGCAGAAAATTATCAATATATGGTAGCTATTATTATATCATTATTATTATTATTCATTCAGTATTTCAACAAATTACTTGGTACTTCCTATGAACCAGGCTCTGTGCTGGGTACTGGCTATTCACCATGGATTGATCACTGAAAGAAGACCAACAAGGAGGGAGGGAGAGATTGACAGGGGACAGCACCAGGGCCACAGACTAGGGTAGGCAACCATCTTGGTTTGCCTAGACTGAGGAATTTCCTGGGATGTGGGACTTGCAATGCTAAAACCTGGACAGTCCTGGGCAAACTAGCATAGTTGGCCACTTTAGCCCAGACTGTGCCCAAACCTTGGCCAAACATCATCAAGGTGGAAGGCCTAGTGTTCAAAGTGAGAGAGCCAAATGATCTCTTCTCTCAGGAAAAGACAACTCAAAGGCCAAGAGCTACTGATAACGGTCATTAACATGAACTTTGAGAGACAGAACAAATGTACTAAAAACCCTCACAATTAGTTTGCAAATTAAAAACTATTTATCAACTCATTCAGTCCAAATACATCTGCCTTGCCCCCATCCAGATTTGGGATTAATTATGTAGAAGATGCCAGCTTCAATGGGTTTGCCCAAGCTTCCCTTTAAATGTGTTTCTTTGTATTCTTAAAAAGGTGGGTTTCAAGACAAGAAATTTCTAGCTAAATGATGCTTGTGTTTGGTTCTAATTCCTTTAAGAACTCAGTTAATTACTATTGAGACTCTTTATTGTTTGGGAAGGTATTGGTGTCCTAGAGTTCCTTGTACTCCTTCAATGATGGAATGTAAGACTTCTCTATCATGATGGTTCATTTTATGTGTCAATTTGACTGGGCCATGGGGTGCCTAGATATTTGATCTAACATTATTCTGGGTGTGTCAGTGGAAGTGTTTCTGGATGAGATTAGCCTTTAATAGGTAGACTGAGTCAAGCAGATGGCCTTCTCTTATGTGGGTGGGCCTTGTCCAATCAGTTGAAGGCCTTAATAAAACAAAAAAGGCTGAACTATCCATGAGTGAGGGAGATCTCCTGTCTGATGCTTTTGAGCTGAGACATTGTTTTTTTGTTCCCCTGCTTTCCGACTCAGATTGGAACACCTGTTCTTGGTTCTCAAGCCTGACCTCCTTTAGACTGGAACCGCACCCTTGGCTCTCCTGGGTCTCCAGCTTGCCAACTGTAGATTTTGGGACTGAACAGCCTCCATTATTGCAAGCACTCATCCCTTCAAATAAGGGTCTTTTTATGAAAATCTATATACACATCCTATTGATTATGTTTCTCTGAAAAAGCCTGTCTCATACACCTGTAGTTAAAAAAAAAAAGCTCCAATTTTTATTTCTTTATATATATATATATATAGTGTATCATAACTATAACATATAATTAAATATTTTAATAGGTCATTAGAAAAAAGACAGATGTGAAAGGACTAAATCTGTACTCTTTTAATTTGAATTTCTACAAGAAATTGAAAAAAAAAAAGAGCTGTATGAATTTGCTTTGGTCAAAGTTAACGTCATTCACTACAATCTTGGGTTTGTTGTGCTTTCTTCAGCACTATAGCAGTTTTCTCAGGAGTGAAGGAACTCTGTTGCTAAAGGCAATGGGAAGAACTGACTGAAGGAATGGGGCATGTGGAATTTGAAGGCTCCCAATCTTATCTTTGGATGTAAGTGGATACAGTCATTTCTAACTCTCTTTATTTTTCTTTTGAGGCCCATGTCAATCTTTTTCCCTGGTGCACTGGGTTTCAAAAGAACCAAACACTCGGCTGTGGCTGGAAGTAGCCTAAGAGGTTAGCTGGCACCCAGCCCTCTAGTACTCAGATGATACAACAGAGACTCCAGAGGGGAGGGTGAACAGACAAAAGACCTCTTAGAACCCAGCTCTTGGCTGCTCTCACCATTCTTCTTTTCATGCCAAACGTGGGTGGGACACACATTTCCCCTTCAAACATTTTCAATTTCTATTTAGAAACAGTCCAGGTAACAACAACAACAAAAATGTATACAGCACATTTTTTTTCCCAAAGAATAAAAAATAAGTTTGTGGTAATTTGGTATGTAAAAGGCAAAAGAGTTCAAGACAATCTAAATAATATCACAATAAATAAGATTAACATGTGTATTTTCTCTTAAAAATTAAACCCCAATATCAGCTCTCATATCTTCCTAATATTAGCCTTTATCATAGGCTTTCATTAATATTATTCAGATATAATTTACATCCAATAAAATTCACCAGTTTTAAGTGTTCAGTTCAGTAAGTGCTGACAAATGTATATACCTGTGTATTCGCCATCTTGATCATAGTATAGAACATTTCCATCACCCCAAAAAGCTTCCTCGGGCTCTTTTGTATCCAGTTCCTCTACCCATGCTATCGCTCTGGAAACCACTGTCCTATTTTCTGTTACTATAGTCTTATCTTTTCTAAAATTTCAAATAAGTAAAATAGTCTATTATAAAGGTTTTTATGTTTGAATTCTTTTACTTAGCGTAATGCTTTTGAGTTTCCTGAATCTCTGAAAGTTGGCATTCTCTCTCGTACTCTTTCTCATATACACATATATAAAGGCCAGATATATATTTGTCCCTTTAGGCTTTTTCCATATTTTATATGCATACATGTATATTTATAGAAGCAACATAGTATTGAGGGTGTGCATGTGTGTTTGAACATAAGTGGCATCATATCCTGCAATAATCATTTTTACTCAATATTATATTTCTGAGTTCATTTCAAGTTATTATAATAGATCTAGCTCATTCCTTTTCAGTGTTGTGTAGTATTCCATTGCACAAGTCACCCACAATTTATTCAGCCATTGCCTTGACAAACAATGTTGTCGTGACCATCGTCACATGTGTCTCCTTGTGTTCTATGCAGGGATTTTTTAGGCAGACATTGCAAATGGGAATTGCTGGGTCAAAGCATAAGCTCATTTTTAGTGTCAAATGACATTGCCAAACCAAATGGCTTTGTTATAAGCTTTGTAAATATGTCATTAACTTGCTGTCAGCTAAGTAAATAAAATTTGTAATAGGTGGTTCTGTGAAATTTGGATTTTACATTCATTCACCAAATGTTTAGGAAACATTGAGTTTGGGCCAGGAAATGCTAAGGGCTGGGATGTGTTGATCTATTTCTGGATTCTCCTTTCTCATGCAATAGTGCCTTCTGGAAACACTTTGGATGGGGCCTGGCACAGATCGTTCAGCCAGAGCAGGCTGCTCCTTCCTGCCTGCTCTGTCTTCCTATCCCATTGACACAAGTGATTCCTCTCTCGTAACTTGAAGTATCTTCTGAATTACTATTTGTTTGGAATTTACTACTTATCATGTTGCCCTTTCGTTGGTTATCTTTTTATGCTTGTAACCAGGATAACTATTAGCAAGCTTCCTTGGGCAGTCCTTCTGGAATGATATCAAAGTTTGGGACCATGCAGGGAGCTGGCAGGGGTTTAGAGAGCATTACTTTCTTTTTATTGTAAAAAACACATAACATGAAATCTATCCTCTTAACAAATTTTTAAGTGTATGGTAGGGTATTGTTAATTATATGCACATTGCTGTACAGCAGATCACTAGAACTTTTTCATCTTGTATGACTGAAGCCCTGTACCCATTGAATAGCAACTTTTTATTTCCGTCCTCCTCAGCCCCGGCAACCACCATTCTGCTTTCTGCTTCAATGAGTTCGACTGCATTCGATAATGCATATAAATGGAATCAGGCAGTGTTTGTTCTTCTGTGCCTGGCTTATTTCACTTAATATAATGTTGTTTTTTCTTGGGCGAGGGCTATGGTCAGAGCAGATCTTGTGACTCCCATATAGAATATATTTTCCTTTGACTGGTACCATGGAGTCTGAGTGGAGGGGAATAGCTGTGTTAAGGGCCTATTTCTATGATAAATGCGTTCTTCACATGACTTCATTTGAGTATCTTAACATCCTAAGAAGAAGGTTCAGTGACCAAAGTTTAACCAATAAGGAAAGAACCCAAAAAGGCTGTTCCCCTTGATCTGGGGTCACATGACTAGAAGGTGGGGATGCAGGGACTTTAATCCAGGTCTCTTGCAAACCAAAGTTAGTGGTTTTAAACAATAGCCTCATGCTGCTTTTCTGCGGAGGTCTTAGTCCTCCAGTTTCTAATTATGAGATCCAGAGATGGCATGATTTCTAAATTTGTGAGTCTTTATAGACAAGCCTTTGAAAGCAAATGTGTTAGCATCCAGATCTCCTTTGTCTCCTATCTTCCATGGACTCAGTGTCCCTCCTGCTGTGACCCACCCAGGAGACCTGGGAGTCCTATTTGACTCCTCTTTCTCCCTTATATCCAGTCCATATGAAAACTGAGCAAGAGCCATTCCTTACTTTTAACAGACTGTGCTAATGTCAATTGTGGTTTTGCACGTTTCCAAAAGTTAAATTTCAGCTTTGTAAATAGGCTTACTGGTGGTGTTAAACCAATGCTCCTCTGAGCATGAGTAAGTGAAAACCAGCTCTACGCAGTAATCCCCAAACCGTTCCTCAAGTCCCTCAACCCTCCATTCCCTTTTCTGGTATTTTCCTAACCATCAACCTGTCCGGCCTTCAGGGGAATGGAGTACCCCTCTAGTTACTGTCCTTACAACAGGTGAGGGAAAATTGCTCATCCCTCTTGAACATGAGCAATAGTAAACATGAAGCCTCATTAACTTTCCTTTTTATTTCTTCAAGATTTCTTCCATTAAGCATTCTATTATCCCGTCAAAATCCAAAGTATACTCCAGCAGCCCTTATGTAGCCAAATATACTATGGGTCCATTCATTTAGCATATTGTCGTTTTCAGACTTTATGTCTTGTCAAAGAAAGACACTCACAGAAATAAAACAAAAGAACAGAAGTCTCCAAATGAATGGGCTCGCTTCATGGAGGAGAAAGTTGAAGTATTAAAATCGCTCATCAGATGTTCTGAAAAATCATTTCAGCTGCTCCAAAAAAAAAAAAAAGAAACAAAATTTTATTTTGAAGGATGTGTTCCAAGAACTTCCCCTTTGATTTTTTTAAAAACCATCTGTCATGTTTGTTTCATTCCAGCCTTGAAGTAAATAGATTTAGAGAGTGTGCGGCGGCCATTGAAACCTTCCGCAGAAGAACAGAAACAGCCTGCTCTGTCAGTGCCCTTCTGGTACACTTTAATCAAAAGGCTTTGAAATTAAAAAAAAAAAAAAATCCGTAGACATTTTGCTTGAGTTTGGAATATGGTGTGCAGAACACAGAATGTTATTTTGACCTATTGTTGAATGTCTCAAAACTTTTGCTTTGAGCAGCAAGGAGAGACTTTTTATTGGCACCGGGGAATTTATTTCTCCTTTTTATGTTTGATTTAACCACCTGAACACAAGACTTCATTTTTCTAATAGAAGTGAGCCTTGAGAATGCAATTTTTCACTTAGAATAAAGAAGCTTGGCATTTTGATTCATCTTGCTTATTTAACCTCACGATGTGGTTTTCACTTTCTCACTTATTCCACCACGAGGAGTTTGTCCTACCCCCATCACCTCAGCCCCTCCCTGTGAGAATCTCCAAGGTATTTGGATGCTTTTCCTAATAATGTCCTTGAACTTGATGCTTTTGTCCCTTCAAAGTCACATGGAAAGACCCATGAACTGGGCACAGCTCCCTCCCATAAAACAGATTGCTCCCTGGAATGAGGAAACTTTCACAGATCAATAACGGCCTGGGAGCAGGAAAGAAAACAAGAATGTGAGAAACTCATTATAATATAAAAATATTCTAAATAAATAAATGGCAAGTACTAACATGCTCAAAATAATAGTGTGGAAGTGACTGACAAAGTGTGAGCTTGTAAACTCAGATACATAGCTGTGCAAAAGCTCCGTGATGATTAAAAATGGTGATGCGTATAGACGATTTCAATGATAATTCATTGAAAATAGATGGGCCAACTCCACCACTTATGTGTGTAGCTAGAATACAAATTAGCATACTTTGTGGGATGTGAAGTAGCCTGATAAATACCTAAAAATATCAAGGATTTATTGAAATGTGAAGGAAACTTAAAACTCAATGTGACAACATTGAAATATTTACAGAAGAAATGATACGGTGTTTGGGATTCATTTCAAAATAATCTGATCTGGGTGTTATGAAAGAAGTCAAGTGGGCATTCAGATGGGAGCTGACTAAGTATTGATCGTCACTGGAACTGTGTGAAGGGCACTTAGGGAACATTACATTCCTTGCACTTTTTATATTTTAGAAATTTTCTATAAGAAAAGTATAAGGATTGGAAGGAAATCAATGGCATTAAGATAGCAAAACAGAGTTGGGCATAGTTTATTTTATAGTTTATTCCCCCTAAATATTGATATATAAGAAAATAGAGATATGAGGGATGACCATTAGAAGTTCCGTTGCTCAAATCAACAGAGATTAGAAAGCACAGGAAAAGATGTGCCAAGCGATTCATTTTCATAAAACAATGATGTCTTAGAATTCAAGTATTTGCATGATTTATTATATCCTCGAATAGAGGGTAAGTACCTTAAATTGATGGCTTCATTTCTTGAATAACTTTATACTTATCAAAGAACTTAATATTGTACCTATTTGGTACCTATTTGGGTATTGGGTGAATTATAACTTTAAAAATTAATATCTGATTAAGCATTTTAGATTTACAACTGTGCCTGGAGTCCTTATTTACAAATACATGTGCCCTAATAATATTAAAGGCAGACACATGTCACTGTTTTTGTTAATAAATAAGAAAAGCATAATGGAAAAATATAACATTTTTTACCCCCCACTTTCCCCACCTTTTTAATTGGATCTTGGAATGCCCTGTGCAAAGATATATATAATTTAGAGCTGTTTGACAGGGTGAGCTCGCATTTTCAAGCTAAATTGAAGGGGATGGCTTATGTCACTGACAGATCTACTAGGGTTGGTTTTTCCAAAACAATATTCTGTGAAAGCTTCAGATTTTTCAAAATGCTTTCAATTTAGTGATGTTGTTGGAAAAATATTTGCTTCCAAATCAGTGTGCAGTGTAAAACAGAAGGGCCCAGGCCTTGCTGCTTTGCATTAGTGGAATGAGGAGTATTATTACAACCGTTGATCCAAACAGTGTTTCCTGCTGCCGCAGAAGCTGAGCAGTTCTGTAAAAACTAGGAGGTGATTGCTAGAGTTAATTTTCTTTGAGTCATTGAAAATACCAAAGCTTACATTTTAGTAGTGGATGGATTGATAGCTCAAACTGTGGTTGGGAATACTTTGGTAAACATCTTGATATTTTTACATCATGTCTGACCTAAGAGTTGAAAAAAGAAATGTACGTGCTTGGTTACGATTCTGTCACAACTGCATTGTGCAGTAGCTTAATCCCCACACCTGGAGATGTTTATCTAGCACCTTAGACATGAGCTTATATCCTTGGAAATCTTTCATACTTGGCATCAAAGTGAAGCTGACAACAGTCTATTTGCTTTCTTTTCTGAGAAGGAATATTCTGGAAGCAGTCGATGGGAAGAACATCTATGGACAGGCTTCTGAGTGACTCTCAGAACGAAGTTTAAAATCAGGCATTTTCACTTCAAACTTTTCCAACCTTCTACCCTGAACATCCCTGAAAAGAGAGAGCCTGAAGTTTCAGCCTCCCGGGCAGGAACCCCAGGTGGATTAGTGGGAGTGGGCTTATTGGACAAGGAACCCTGTCTGCCTACCTCTTTAACAGAGTCAGCTTGGGGCTCCTAATAGCAACTGTTTTCAAAATGACTATTTATACCACCTTTAAAATAAAATGCGAACACAAGAGAGATATAACTGAGGGAGTGTCACTTAAATTATATTTTTAAATGACTCAGCAGACTCTTTAGTTTCTGGGGATAATTATGGACTTCACTCGCTTTCAGCAATTCAGGAAAATTTGACTGTGAATCTAATTCCTTAGACTGGAAGCAAAATCTTTGGGTCTGGAAAATTCCCCGCAGAAATAAGTATTTAGAATAGGAGGTAACAGAGGCTGTCCTTGGTCTATTCTGAGAAGGTGACACTCGTCTGTTGTACTTTCCAAACTCCTCTTCTAGGCCCCATGATGTCTCCCTGCTTCGTTCCTCTCAACTCCTCATGACTTTTTTTTTCCTTTTCTCCTCTCTTCTTTTCTCTTTTCTTTTCTTTTTCCTCCTTCTCACTCTTTTTTTCCTTTCACCCTCTCCTTTTTCCTTCCTTTCCTCTCTTTAACTTCCTTTTTCATACATCATTACATTCTTTTTTTTTTTTTTAACAAAACTTACTTCTTGTAAAATATCTAAAAATATCTCACACAGATAACTAAAATATGGCCCCTCCTTGAGACACAAATATTGGGAAGTTATCTGAAAAGAAATAAAAAACAAACAACTAAGCCTAAACTTCAGTATTTTAGGCACCAAAAATAATGGATGATGAAGGTGTATTTTGGAGCAGAAGAATTTGTCCTTGAGGCAATTGGTGACCTGTCGGATCTTTGGGTATTGAAATACTGTCACCCACATCTCTAAGCTAGGAGAGGCTGGTGCACACTTCAGAAGAAAGGACAGTCCAAACAGAAAATAGAAAACCGAAGAAGTGGACTTAGGGAGAAAATGGCCTGAAATACCTGGAAAGACTTAATGTTTAATGAGTGTGTATATGCTTTCACATGAAGCAATTTACAACCAGACAGCGAAGACCAAGGAAGTTTGAGTCCAAGTAGCCAAACAGCTCCTCGAAGTTTGCTATGTGTTTGGCTATGCCCTTTGGGCTCTTCCACAGACATGCCCGGTGCTCAGAGTTGGACACCTACTGACAAATGAACCTCAGGGCCTGGTTAACACGTCTGTCCAGCCTGTAATTTGGAAGGCGTAATTAGTATTATTACAAAAGCCAAGAGTGCATTTGGCATCCTGCAAAACCGGATGAAAATCCTGGAGTTCCCTCCTTTGTGAATTGGGGTGTGACAGCCCCTGTCCTCTGGCTGCCAGCACCATGCCTTTGATCTGGTCGATGAATCTGGAAAGGCTCTTTAACCAATTTGAAGCAGGTGTGCTGTGTGAACAGAGAGCCACACCCACGCTCATGCATAGGACAGGCTTTGGAATCACTTTATATGAGAGAAAACTTCTCGGGATTTGGAAACTGAAAAAGAGAGAGGCAGATGGATTCCACTGAAACTTTATCGCCTCCTTAGAGCATATAGGGTGGCCTTTCTCTACCTCTTGTAAAAAGAAACTTAAGTGTCCTTAGTGGAAATTCCTGGGACTGGGCTCTAATTCAGGCAAGACCCCCAATTCAGGACTAGGTAGTGAAGGTGAAGGGGGAAAAAAAGGGATGGAGCCAAGAAGAAGCTGACATGTGAGCCACCAAGAAGGAAGGGGGAGAATAGTTTTATATTAAGATACCAGTTTGAAACAAGAACTGCGATCTACAATTGTCTATGTTTGAATAATGTCTTCCTTTGAAAACTCAGGGTTTTGGCCAGACGCGGTGGCTCACGCCTGTAATCCCAGCACTTCAGGAGGCCGAGACGGGGGGATCATTTGAGGTCAGGAGTTCGAGACCAGCCTGGCCAATATGGTGAAACCCCGTGTCTACTAAAAATACAAAAATTAGCCGGGCATTGTGGCATGCACCTGTAGTCCCAGCTACTCAGGAGACTGAGGCATGAGAATTGCTTGAACCCGGATGGCGGAGGTTGCACTGGGAGGTGGAGGTTGCAGTGAGCCGAGATCTCACCTCTGCACTCCAGTCTGAGCAATGGAGTGAGACTCTGTGCAAAGTCAAAAAGAAAAAAAAAGAAAACTCAGAGTTTTAATACCTGATTTTTAATGACCTGAGGCAGAATGGGAATGTACCAGGAACATTGAATCCTTCTTCTGAGTCTCCTCTGATTATTCTGACCTTAAGGGTTTCAGAAATAGCAAACCATGGGAGAGAGAAGAAGAGGCAGGGGAAGGAGGAGGAGGGCTGTGCCACTCACTGGAGTCTGTTTGTTGGCAGCAAGCTCTGATCTAAGAAAATGAAACTTCTGAAACCAGAGGGCTTGGTGTGAACAGGTGTTCTAGAAATTCCACCAAATTTGTTCTGTAGGTAAAGGGCAATCCACGTAAGTTTGAGGTTTCTCTTCCCTGATGCATTACCACTCATTTCAGGAACAATATTTAGTCTAAGGGCTTGTGAATGCATACTTATCAATTAAAATATTTTTGCTTCTATTTCTCCTTCCATTTAACTTGTGCTGAGTCATCTGCATTCAGCCTCTGGTGATGTCTGTTCTAGCTACCTTCGACTCTCTAATACGCTTTTCTTAAAGGTACAGCACAAAGTCATTAATGACTTGCAGGGAACAAGGGGAAAAGAAGTTCCGGCATTTTTGGGTACATGGATAAAGACTTCAGTGTTGGTTTATACTGGCCATTACAAGGGAGACTTTAGATTCTGCTTCCTATAATTCCAAGAAGGTGAAATCCCAAACTCATCTTACTCATATCACAATAGAGTTTATAACTGAAAGTGACCTGCCTTAATATTTCTGTTTTGTTTTCATCTTGATGATCCTTGTTTTGTTACAGGTTATTAGCAGAATCCTCAGACCAGGTGAGGGGCAATTTCTCTTCTCCCATCCCATGCCCATCCATGGCATAAGATGATATTTCACAACAGAAACCTGTAAAAATTCTGAAGCAGCTGAGAACATAAAACAGGATGGTGCATGAAATCACCTACTTGAATTGTGTAATCAAAAATATTGCAAACATCTTCAAATTTTCTTCAAGGCAGAATACTCTGCAGGAAAAAAAGAGATAGGTCAACCTCATTTCTACCTGAAAGTTTTTCTATCCGTTTCTGTGGGAATCCTAGGAACCCTGAAATGGAGTGTAGGAATCTGTGAGCTCTTTTTATTCAGAAGCCCTGATGGATATTGCATACTTACCAGAAATAAGATTGCACTGAAGTTGTTCACATTCATTGAGGTTGATCTGGTCTAAAGTTCTCACTGACTGTCATCTGAGTCTGTAATAAGTAAAACGTTGAAAAACAAGGTAATTTTTTGTTTAAGTAACTTTTTAGATGACTAAACTTTATAAACATTAGGTTTCATAGAAGAAAACATAATTTAAAAAGGAAATGCAAGTTTCTGTACTCTAATAGGCCACTTGTCATTAAGATTTTTGGCTGTATAGTACTACAGCATTCATCCTGATGGCAACTGTACAGCATAGTACATCAGCATTCTTTGATATAACCACGAATATCAGAACAGATTCCTCAATGAAAGAATTAACATGGTTATCTAGTGATATTTGGAAGGTGTCTCAGCCAACTAACAACCAAACCAGCATGATTATGTAGTATGCACATATAAAATAGCACTAGATAAAATATTAATAACTTTATGAACAGAAATAAAAATAATGTGAATTCCAAAAAAGTAAAAAGTACTCTATAATTCCAAAGCTGGGGGACCCAGGAGCGTTATACAGTTAGTAACGCCCTTGCCACTTGGGAGTGTTGCTTGAGACTGGCCACAGAGCTACTCACCCTTCTTTACCATTATCTTTTTTTTTAAACCTGCTTGAAAATCTCTATGATTTGGAAGACTACTGTACTATTATTTTGACATTTACCATTATTACAATTAAAAATCTGTTACCTAGAAGAGTACCTGGCTCATAGTGCTCAGTAAGTTCTGGAAAATGAATGAACTAATTTTTTTTTCTTTACATCCTTTAATGGTATAATCCTAGCATTCATTAAATGGTGATGTTAATGCCAGTCTCAAAATATACTGAAAAGATAAATAATATTGGTATTGAAGTATTGAAGTTAGATGTGATCCTGTTATTATTTATCTATTAATTTGATTGTGTGTGTGTGTGTGTGTGTGTGTGTGTGTGTGAGAGAGAGAGAGAGAGAGAGAGAGAGAGAGAGAGAGAGAGAAAGAAAGCCTGTGCTTTAAAAATGAGTTTCACTGGCCAACATTGTGAAACCCTGTCTCTACTAAAAATGCAAAAATTAGTTGGGCATGGTGGTGCGCGCCTTTAGTCCCAGCTACTCGGGAGGCTAAAACAGAAGAATTGCTTGAACCCAGGAGGCAGAGGTTGCAGTGAGCTGAGATAGCACCACTGGACTCCAGTCTGGTGACAGAATGAGACTCCATCTCAAAAAAAAAAAAAAAAGTTTCAAAGCAAAAAGAAATTAAGATACAAGGGTTGTAGATTTTTATGCATTCTTCTATTTACATCTATTCTTATGGAAACAAAGTCTTAATAAGGTGAGTTTTGATTCTGTGAGGTCTTCAGCCACACATGTTTTCTCATAAAGTATATTTGTCTGGCATACAAAGTTGTTTAAATGAGCCCAACTCTACCCTGGAGAGACTGTTTGGAACAGATGTTCACACCTCTGTTGGATTAAGGCAGTCACTCTTCCCTTTGGGTATGTTTGAACTGATGTGGGGTTTTGATCCAATTGCATACTTATACCCCAGTTACATATTTAGAATATTTGGTGATCTTTTGTCATTTATTTATTTCTCAATATTATTACCTAAGATGCAGCCATGTGAGCAAAGTAGAATTCTGCAGCTTCTGAAATTCAAGATTACATTTTTTAAGTGTTTAGAGTAAATAGGAGAAAGGTTGGGTTTAAATGAAAGGCTTTTTTTTTTTTTTTTTTTTTTTTTTTTTTTTAACAGTCTTATTGCACTCTGAGGATGCTGAAACAATATCTGTTACTGTTTAAAACTAAACACTGAAACTTGGGTAGGAGCTATTTGGAAGACAAACATTATTAATAAAGATAAAGGCAGACCATGGATCTTTTTGCAGTCTAAGTGGCAATTCACACTAGTTATCTTTTGTAGTAGCTGGCTGTTTCTTCTCAAAGAGGGAAGATACAAGCCATTTGCTATTTTTCTACCCTATTTTCTATTTTACTTATTTGAGTCGAGGTACACAGGGCTCAAGGCCAGACTTGGAGACTTCCAAGATGAGATTCAAGTTGGGAATCTGGGTCTCACGGAGAGAGTATAAGGGGCCATTTAATCACCATTTTTAAATGAAATTTGGGAATGTCTTCATGGATATTGTTGCAGATTAACAAAACAATTGGTCCCAATGATCCAAACATTAGAGTTCTCATCTATGGAAATAACTCTATTCATGATTTATGCAGTTGTTTGAGGTCTATTCTGTTACATCAATCTTCCTCAATAACGAAGATGTCGTATCTTCACAATGTGATAATTCTACTTGTAAATGATTCCACATTTCTTATTTAGGAATTTTAATATTTACTTAGTAAACTATGAAACTTAAAGGTGTTCTGTAAAATGAGAGTATCCATAGCTCAGATTTTTGCTTCATTCCTCTGTATTCACTCCAATATCCCAGCAACATGTACCTGCAAATCTACCTAGACTACTATATATGTGTGTGTTTTTTAAATGAGAACTTGGTATATAATAGGAAACATTCTTTAATATCCATCCTATTACAATTTTTGCAATAGAAAATGTGGTCAATTTTAATAATCCTCAATTCAAATGATTAGTTATCCACTTTCTGTGCTTTGCCATTTTGACTTTGCTTCATTGGTGTTCTTGGAGGATCATCAGTTTTACAGAGCTTATCCCTTGAAGATAAAGAAATCCTCTTCCTTCTTCCCTGCATGGTTAAATGGGAAAATCTACCAGGACTGATGAGCAGCCCATCAGCTATACATGGTGAGCTACAAAAAGACTACAGAACAGATTATAAACATCTACAGTGTTAGTTACAGGAACATTACCCATAAAGCATGTAATCCTATCCAAACCTTCCTATAACAGTTTCACATTGCACCAGAATTATTAGGATATTTTCTATTTTCAACCCGTGATCCCATGTAATACATAGTCTTGGCATTTCTTATCACTGCCAACCATGCATTTCTCATTTAAAAAAAAAATGTTTGTTCCAAATTTCTATACTGTGCATCGTTTTTGCCTTAGACCAAATGCCTATCACACCTTCTCATCATTTTAATTAAACTCGGGCCAGTACAGGGCAAATGTTTTATTTTTACTCAAAAGGTACATGCAAATCACAAATTCTATGGCATTCAGAATAGAAATACTTCCTGTAGCCTTCTTTCAGCATGCGGAATGAAAGTCTGCCAGATTTGTAATTGCTCATCATTAGAGAGGAAACCTGCTGATTCAAAAATAGAAAAATAAACCCATGTCCACCCTATGAGTAAACATCATGCGCCTGTAGTTTTAAGATCATCAGTCCAAAGAAACAAAAGGCTGGGCCTGGAAGAAGGCAGCCCTTGGTTTTATCCCAGCATCAAGTGAACAAAGAGCTAACTGGTCACAGATGTTAGAACCACTGGGCCACAGGAAATCATACTTGGAATCTGCAATCAGGAACTCTTGAGTTCCTTTGACCCTTCAGGCGCTCTCCTTCTGCATGGCCTTGAGCAAGAAAATTATTCCTTTTCCTGGCCTATAAAATGGAGGAAACACTAAGGAACCATGTCTGTTACACATTTTTTTCACAGTTTGGATGGCCAATTGGAGCCTTCAAAGAAGCAGTTCTATTGTTCCTGAATTCATTTTCATGAATCAAGCTTTTATATAAGCGTTGATAACTGGGAACTCACCAAAGAGAAGTTCATAATAAAGAATGTTGTCAAAGCAAGCTCCTTAAAATTCCCTTTAGGTTTGTTTGTTGCCCTTAGTGCCTTATAGCAATATTACAAAATAGTATTTTGTGGGGAAAGAGTTTCTGCAAAAATGAATTTGGGATGTGCTTCTCTGTTAGAAGCATTGTATGATTCAAAATATTTACAGGCAAAATAACTGAGCTTTTTTGACTTTATCACTCTGCCTTGGAGGAGGGGTGTGGAGGTTTAGTGGGGGCCTGACTTTTCAGTGTAGGATGCCTACAAATGTTGAAGTGGTCAAAGGGGACAGGTGCCATTTTTAATATTCAATCAAATTAACCACAGTATTTAGGGAAATTGAGAGTTAAGCAACAATGAGAACAAGGCTCACCCTTGAGTTTTTCTGAACCTCCTTTTGGCTCCATTACCTTCTCAGTGTCTGTATGCCCTGAATGAAATGCTCAATTATTACCGTATTTACCCAAATACTGTTATGAACAACTTGCAATCAACTGGCTCAACCTTCCATGCAGTGCAGCAGTCAGTTCAATAATATATTTTACATGTTTATCTCATGATGATTCATAACGTCTCTATGGTGTGGATGCTATTGTTATCTCTGCTTTATAGATGAGGAGACAGAGGCTTAAAGAATTCAAGTGACTTGCTTAGGTCACACAATAAGAAGCAAAACCAGAATTTGAACTATCGTTTTCTTCACTCTATAATCACACTTTTAATCACTCTGCTACACATCTTTCCTAATTTAGAAGTTCATTTCATTATTGGACATCTCTAATGAATGCATTAAACTGAAATCTGTGTTTTGGTCTAGTTCTGTACTTTGGAGTAACAGAGAACTAATCTAATTAGACTACTCACATGCTTCAACACATATTGGGCCTCTGCTATTTTCCAGGCACACTAAAAATTAAGCTCCTAAAAATTACTGTTAGATCATGGCGGATGGAAAGCAGGACTAGATTGCAGCTCTGGACAGAACAGCATGTGGAGGCTTGCATTGTGAATTTTAGCTCCAGATCAACTGCAAGAACAAACCAGCAATCCCGAGTGGAACTGCAGACCCTCTGAAGGAAGTGGACTGCTCCTGTAGGACCCAAGAGACACCTCAAATTCTGTGACTGCTCCAATTGCAGAAGTGGGAAGGGGAGACCCTCCTCTCCTGAACACCCCCTCTGGAGAAGCTGAAGGTCTGTTTTTGGGAGAAATTATGACTTTACCTGAAGCTGAGTCAAGTTAGAGAGCTGAGTGAAATACAGGGCTAGAGGAAGCAGTGGAGAGGCCCTGGGAGTTCCCTGGGTCCCCAAACAGCCCATTCCTGCCTGGCACCACAGGGATCCATCAGGAGGGTGGCCAGAGGAGTAGCAGGTAAAGCTCCACAAGGAGAAGGAAATCTCTAGCTGAACTTTGTAACAATTTGAATGGGGAGGGAAGCCTCCTGGCCAGAACTTAGGGGAGGGTGCTAAACCAGCTTGCAGACTTCACAGGCGGGGAATGAACTAAGGCCTTTTTCTTTCACAGTTGGGAGGCAGAAAACCTCAGGCAAGTTTTCAAGCCCGTCTTGCCCTTCACCTGGAAACAGACTCTGAGCTGATGGTGGGAGTGAGACTGGCCTTTTGGTTTGTGTGGGAGCTGGGTGAGGCCTGTGACTGCTAGCTTTCCCCTCCTTCCCTGACAACCTGCATGACTCAACAGAGGCAGCCATAATCCTCCTAGGTACACAAATCCAGTGGCCTGGGAATCTCAACCTCATCCCTCATAGCAGCCGCAGCAAGAACCACCCAAGGAGAGTCTGAGCTCAGACACGCCTAGCCCCATGCCCACCTGATGGTCCTTCCCTATCCACCCTGGTAGCCAGTGGAAGACAAAGGGCATATACTCTCGGGAGTTCTAGAGCCCCGCCCACCGCCAATCCCTCTCCACACTACTACAGCTGATGCTCTATGGAAAGCACCACTTCCTGGCGGGAGACCAACCAGCACAAAGATAGAGCATTAAACCACCAAAGCTAAGGACTCTCAAAGAGTCTATTGCATCCTCCACCACCTCCACTGGAACAAGCGCTGGTATCCATGGCTGAGAGACCCATAGATGGTTCACATCACAGGACTCTGTGCAGACAACCCCCAGTACCAGCCTGGAGCCAGGTAGACTCACTGGGTGGCTAGACTGAGAAAAGAGACAACAATCACTGCAGTTCAGCTCACAGGAAGCCACATCTACAGGAAAAGGGGGACAGTACTACATCAAGAGAACACCCCATGGGACAAAAAATTCTGAACAACAGCCTTCAACCCTAGACCTTCCCTCTGACAGAGCCTACCCAAATGAGAAAGAAACAGAAAACCAACCCTGGTAATATGACAAAACAAGGCTCACCACAGTCCCCCAGAATCACACTAGTTCACCAGCAAAGGATCCAAACCAAGAAGAAATCTCTGATTTCTGAATTCAGGAAGTTAGTCATTAAGCTAATCAGGGAGGAACCAGAGAAAGGCAAAGCCCAATACAAGGAAATCAAAAGATAAATGAAACAAAAAGCTGGCTCTTTGAAAAGATAAATAAAATTGACAGACCATTAGCAAGATTAACCAAGAAAAGAAGAGAGAAAATCCAAATAACCTCCTAAGAAACAAAGCAGGAGATTTTACAACTGACACCACTGAAATACTAAACATCATTCAAGGCTACTATGAACACCTTTAAGCACATAAGCTAGAAAACCTAAAAGAGATGGATACATTCCTGGAAAAATACAGCCCTCTTAGCTTAAATCAGGAAGAATTAGATACCCTGAACAGAAAAAATAACAAGCAGTGAGATTGAAATGGTAGTTTAAAAATTGCCAGCAAAAAGAAGTCCAGGACCAGATGGAATCACAGCAGAATTCCACCAGACATTCAAAGAAGAATTGGTACCAATCCTTTTGACACTGTTCCACAAGACAGAGAAAGAGGGAACTATCCTTAATTCATTCTATGAAGCCAGCATCACCCTAATACCAAAACCAGGAAAGGATGCAACCAAAAAAGAAAACTACAGACCGATATCCTTGATGAACATAGATGCTAAAATCCTTAACAAAATACTAGCTAACTGGATCCAACAGCATATCAAAAAGATAATCCACCATGATCAAGTGGGTTTCATACCAATGATGCAGGGATGATTTAACATACACAAGTCAATGAATGTGATACACCACATAAACAGAATTAAAAACAAAAATCACATGAGCATCTCAATAGATACCAAAAAAGCATTTGACAAAATCCAGCATTCCTTTATGACTAAAACCCTCAGCAAAATTGGCATACAAGGGACATGCCTTAATGTAATAAAAGCCATCTATGACAAACCCACAGCAAACATAATACTGAATGGGGAAAAGTTGAAAGCATTCCCTCTGAGAACTGGAACAAGACAAAGATGCCTGCTGTCACCACTCCTCTTCAACATAATACTGAAAGTCCTAGCCAGAGCAATCAGACAAGAGAAATAAAGAAAGAGCATCCAAATCAGTAAAGAGGAAGTAAAACTGTCCCTGTTTGCTGATGATCTGATCATTTACCTTGAAAACCCTAAGGTCTCCTCCTGAAAGCTCTTAGACCTGATAAAATAATTCAGCAAAGTTTCTGGATACGAGATTAATGTACCCAAGTCAGTAGCTCTTCTGTACACCAACAGCAAGCAAGCAGAGAATCAAATCAAGAACTCAACTCCTTTTACAATAGCGCCCCCCCACAAAAAAATACTTAGTAATATACCTAGCCAAGGAGGCAAAAGACTTCTACAAGGAAAACTACAAAATACTGCTGAAAGAAATCATAGACAACACAAACAAATGGAAACACATCCCATGCTCATGGATGGGTAGAACCAATATTGTGAAAATGGCCATACTGCCAAAAGCAATCTACAAATTCAATGCAATCCCCATCAAAATACCATCATCATTCTTCACAGAGTTAGAGTAAACAATTATAAAATGCATATGGAACCAAAAAAGAGCCCTCACAGACAAAGCAAGATGAAGCTAAAAGAACAAATCTAGAGGCATCACACTACCTGATTTCAAACTATAAGGCCATAGTCACCAAAACAGCATAGCACTGGTATAAAAGTAGGCACAGAGACCAATGGAACAGAATAGAGAACCAAGAAATAAACCCAAATACTTACAGCCAACTGATCTTAGACAAAGCAAACAAAAACATAAAGTGGGGAAAGGACACTGATTTCAACAAATTGTGCTGGGACAATTGGCTAGTCACGTGTAGGAGAATGAAACTGGATCCTCATCTCTCATCTTATATAAAAATCAACTCAAGATGGATTAAGGACTTAAATCTAAGACCTGTAACTATAAAAATTCCAGAAGATAACATTGGAAAAACCCTTCCAGCTATTGGCTTAGGCAAGGATTTCATGACCAACAGCCCAAAAGCAAATGCAATAAAAACAAAGATAAATATCTGGGACCTAATTAAACTAAAGAGCTTTTGCATGACTAAAGGAACAGTCAGCAGAGTAAACAGCCCACAGAGTGAGAGAAAATCTTCACAATCTATACATCTGACAAAAGTCTAATATCCAGAATCTACAATGAACTCAAACAAATTGCTTAGAAAAAAACAATCCCATCAAAAGTGGACTGAGGACACGAGTAGACAATTCTCAAGGGAAGATATACAAATGGCCAACAAGCATATGTAAAAATGCTCGGCATCGCTAATGATCAGGGAAATGCAAACCAAAACCACAATGCGATACCACCTTACTCTTGCAAGAATGGTCACAATCAAAAAATAAAAAAAACAATAGATGTTGGCATGGATGCAGTGATCAGGGAACACTTCTACACTGCTGGTGGGAATGTAACTAGTACAGCCACTATGGAAAATAGTGTGGAGATCCCTCAAAGAACTAAAAGTGGAACTACCGTTTGATCCAGCAATCCCTCTACTGGGTATCTACCCAGAAGAAAAGCAGTCATTTGAAAAAGATACTTGCACATGGATGTTTATAGCAGCACAATTCACATTGGCAAATCATGGAACCAACCCAAACGCCCATCAATCAATGAGTGGATAAAGAAACTGTGTGCAATGGAATACTACTCAGCAATGGAATACTACTCAGCCATACAAAGGAATGAATTAACAGCATTTGCAGTGACCTGGATGAGACTGGAAACTATTATTCTAAGTGAAGTAACTCAGGAATGTAAAACCAAACATCGTATGTTCTCACTAATATGTGGGAACTAAGCTATAAGTACACAAAGGAATTAGAATGACGAAATGCACTTTGGGGACTTGTGGGGAAGAGTGGGAGTAGGGTGAGGGAGAAAAGGTTACAAATATGGTGCAGTGTATACTGCTTGGGCGATGTGCACACCAAAATCTCACAGATCACCACTTATGAACTTACACATGTAACCAAATACCACCTGTACCCCAATAACTTATGGAAAGATAAAATTTAAAAAATTTAAAAAATGAATCTAAAAAATAAAAAAAAGACAAAAACATTACTGTCACTATGCTTTTTAAAATAGCTTTTTTGGAGGCGTTACTGACAAATAACAAACTATGCATGTTTAAAGTGCAATATTCAATTCATTTTGTATACATCTGTGAAATCAGCATCACAGTCAAGATAATGAATACACTTGTCACCTTCAAAAGCTTCCTTATGCCTTTAAAAATCCCTCCCTCAAAATAATGGTTTTAATTATTTTGAGATTTATCCATGTTGTAGAGCATATCAATAGGTCATTCCTTTTTACTGCTGAGCAGTAGTACATTGTATGGCTGGCTATAGCATACTTTACTTATGAGCATTTGAGTTGTTTCAAGTTTTTGCCTATTATAAACAAAGTTCTATGAACATTAGGATTCAAGCCTTGGAATGGACATAAACTTTCATGTCTCTTTAATAAATACCTAGAAGTGGAATTGTTGGGTCATATGGTAGTTGTATGTTTAACTTGTTGAAAAGCTGCCAGTGTTTTCCAAAGCAATGCTAGTATCTTGCTTTGTCACTTGCAGGGCATCACTGTTGTAGCTGCTCCAAATTCTTTCCAACATTTGGTATAGTCTTTTTAGTTTCTAGTAAGTATATTGTATCTCACTGTGGTTTTACTTTGCATTTTTCTAAGACTGATTACATTGAAGATTTTTTCATGTGTTCATTTGTCACTATGTATCTTTTTTAGTATAAAGTATCTGTTCAAATCTTTTCACCATTAAAAAGATTGGGATGTTTGTTTTCTTATTATTGCATTTTAAGACTTTCTTATACAAAGAAGATACCGGTCCTTTGTTAGAGATATATACTACAAACTTTTTTCTCTCAGCCTGTGGTTTGTCTTTTTATTCTCTTAACAGTGTCTTCTAAAGAGTAGAAGTTTTAAATTTTGTTGAAGAATAATTATTAATTTTTCTTTTATGGAGCATGATTTTGATGCTGCATCTAATAAATCTTTGCCAAATTCAAAGTCACAAAGGTTTTCTTCTATTTTTCTTCTAGAAGTTTTATAGTTTGAAGTTTTACATTTAGTTCAATAATCCATTTTAAGAAAATTTATATATGTAATAAAATGTATTGATCAGGTTCTTTTGGGTTTTTTTGCATACAGATATCCCATGGTTACAATAACATTTGTTGAAAAGACTGTTCTTTCTGCAATGAATTGTCTTTACAACTTCGTTGAAAATCATATATGCCTATATATGTATGGGTCTATTTCTGTAATTTGTATCCTGTTCCATTTATCTATCCCTCTTTTTAAGATAAATACCACACTGTCTTGATTGTAACACCTATTAAGAAGTTTTGAAATCGGGTAGTATTGGTCCTCTAAACATGTTACTCTTTATCAAAATTGTTTTGACTATTCTTATTTTTTTGCATGCAAAGAATGGACCAGTTCCAGGTGTGACTAGCCACCAGAGTGCACACAAAGAATAGAGAAGAGTCAAAACAACTTTGAAAAAGGGTAACATTTTAGGCTGGATGCAGTGACTCATGCCTGTAATTGCAGCACTTTGGGAGGCTGAGGCAGGTGGATCACCTGAGGTCAGTTCGAGACCAGCCTGGCCAACATGGTGAAACCCTGTCTCTACTAAAAATGCAAAACTTAGCCAGGCATGGTGGTGGGCACCTGTAATCCCAGCAACTTGGGAGGCTGAGGCAGGAGAATTGCTTGAACCCAGGAGGTGGAGGTTGCAGTGAGCCAAGACCATGCCACTGCACTCTAGCCTGGGTGATAGAGCCAGAATCTGTCTCAAAAATAATGATGATGATGATGATGATAATAATAATAATAATATAACATTTTAGAATCAGCTGGTCATCTTTTATTTAAAAAAAAAAGCCTCCCATGATTTTTTATTGAGATGACATTGAATCTAGCTATTAATCTGGAGACATTTGATATCTTACAATATTGAGTTTTCCAACTTATAAACACAAATATTTCTTCTTTGATTTAAATCTTCAAAAATTGTTTTCTCACCAATATTTTGTAGTTTTGAGTGTGTAAATCATTCACATTTTTGAAAAGATTTATCTGTCTGTTTCATATTTTTGATGCTATTAGAGAGATGGTATTGATTTTTAAATTTCAATTTTGAATTGTTCCTAATATGTAGAGATAGTTGATTTTGTATAGATCATCTACCATACAATCTTGCTAAGCTCCTTCATTAGTTTTAGATTCTTTTGGATTTTCTATATAGACCACCATGTCATTAGTAAATAAATAAAATTTACATTTTCCTTTTCAATCTAGGTTCCTTTTATTCTTTTTCTTGCCTTATTGCATTGGTTGAAATCTCTAAAACAATATTGAAGAGAAGATGTGAGGGAAGACATCCTTGTCTTATTTCTGATGTTTGCAACTATTTTTCTTGTTTTATGATTTGCAGGGAAAGAGCCTACGTTTTTTCCTCTTTGCATCCCTACTCCTTAGCACATTATTTAGGAAATAGCAAATATTCAGTAAAGAGTGATCAAAAAATTAATGTAAGAAATGTAGAATTCACTTCTTGCCCACAGTTAATGGGGGAGAGAAGAGAGATGGACATTGGAATACAAAGTTCTACTACAACATGAAGGGGCTTTTATGGATAATAACAAGGTACAGAGAGGGAGAATGTCTAGTCCTCTGACTGTCAGATGAGCTTTCTGGCAGGGAGCAAGAAAATGGAAAAGGACTCATGGAAGGTCTCTGGAGAAGGTGTTGCTGAGCTGGATCTGGAGGGATCAACAGGCAAGAGGAGGGGGAGGAGCACTTGAAGTGAAGAAACTGCACAGGTAGAGACCTCACAGTCTGTTCTGGAAAATATAAGAAATGCAGCATGGGCTGGGTACAGTGGCTTATGCCTGTAATCCCAGCACTATGGGAGGCCAAGGCAGGTGGATCACTTGAGTTCAGGAGTTTGAGACCTGCCTGGCCAACATGGTGAAACCTCATCTCTACTGAAAATACAAAAATTCGCTGGGCATGGTGGCATGTGCCTGTAATTCCACCTACTCAGGAGGCTGAGACAGGAGAATCACTTGAACCCAGAAGGAGGATGTTGCAGTGAGCCTAGATCATGCCATTGCACTCCAGCTTGGGTGACAAGAGTGAAACTCTGTCTAAAAAAAAAAAAAAAAAAAAAAAAAAAAAAAAAAAAAAAAAAAAAAAAAAAAAAGAAAGAAAGAAAGAAAAAGAAAAAGAAAAGAAACACAACATGAAAAACATTCAAACATTTGGCTTTTTAATCTCCTCCATTCTCTTCTTGTCCAGATTTACAGTCCAAGTTATCTCAAATGCGCTCCCCATGAAATAATTCCTGAGGCATTCACCACTCTGGTTTCTGACTCTGGAGACTTTCCAGCTAATCTTTCTCAAAATAGATCCCCCTTCCACCCCCTGAACTGAACCCAGTTCCAGGTGCGGCTAGCCAACCAGAGTGCAGGTGCATATCACTCTCTCGGCCTGAATATTGCAATTACAGGATCCAAATGAATGTGACCCACTTACCCACACCTGCCTCCTCCATATATAATTTTGATGTTTTAAGAGAACTAAACCTGGCAGTAAACACTATGCCACTTTCATTACATTTGATTCAGAATCCCAAGGAGTCTTGCTTGTCTTCTAATATCTCTTGTTACATAATCTAGCCAAAGCCTAAGTATATGAGGATTTGCTCATTTATAAGGCTCTACTTTGTCTTCCTGGGGCAAAGCAGTCATTTTATTTCAGTGGAAATTTCTAGGAGATATTTGAATGAAAAGGCAGTCCTGAGGCCTTGGGGGATTAAGCTGCTGTTCTTCCTAACATTTCTTAGGAACTTTGATGAAACTTAGTGGAACATAGTAGTTTTTACTCTATACAGTGTGAAGATAATGTTAAACACTTCTGGTATAAAGTAATTACTAGAATTTGTCTCAGTAACATTTTGTGTCTTAAGTACACAAGTCTTTAGTTGAATATCCGCCCTGTAAATTGTTACTGGAAAATACATGCTTTTAAAGTCTTTTCAAAATTCTGTGGCGTGGATGGTAAGGTCCTATATCAATATACTTTATTATTTACTATTTCTTGTTTACTTTTACTTCTCTATAGAACATACAACTTAGCAGGTTGTTCTTTAAATAAAGAGATGCAAGCACACACGTGGATACAACACTCTCACACACACACACACTCACACACAGAGAAGAGCCTCTTTATCCACCACTGTAAGCTAAGGTATCTTAAGAGAGGATGTGTCCAGAGAGGCAGATACTTTGTTAGATTCTGGGAAGGGAGGAGTTTCTTATAAGGGCCTCTGGAGGGACATCTTCTCAATGGGGCTTCTTTGTTTTGTTTGAAGTAAGGTCAATTCCTAACATCAGACATATCTTTGTTGACGTGAAGTCGTCATGGAAACACATTTCAGAATCTACAGTGAAGGGAAGTGGAGAAGGGTCAGATGCTGTCTCCTTTTGTGATCCTGTGTGGCAAGCTCTACAGGACCTTCAAAGGCTTAATTTACATATAACATTTAAAGTGATTGGCTTTGTTTTCATATCCTGGTCTATTGGTACTTCCCAACGAATCAGAGGGTCTGAGCATACCCTAACTGACCTCCAAGTCAGGATCAGACTGGGGATACCACATTAGGAGAGGCTGCGTTTGGGCTCTGAGGAATTGCACCGCCTTCTTCTGATGTCATGCTCTTCCTTACCAGCACAGTTGGTATACATCTGCGTATGGTTTATGTCTTTATTTCTTAACTGCATTTAGTAAACCTTTTAGAACCATATCACCCAATACAGCAATGACCTAACCATTCATCCTATTACACTTTCCCATCTCCTCTTACCTTAACAATTAAATGAAACTGAACGGAATCAAATCGGGTTGAAGAAGTTGCTGTCAGCTCGTCCTGAACCAGTCTTCCTTTTCTTTTTTTACTGCTGTAACCTTAGTAGCCATTCAGAACTAAAGCTTTTTTGGTCTACTCTTCTCTTAGCCCATTGCTTGAACCTTGTTTTTCCTTTCGAATAGTGACTTCTCTGTCTTTGAGAAGGAGGCGGCAAGAGGAGGTGTATCAGTCCATTTCACGCTGCTGATAAAGACATATTTGAGACTGGGAAAAACAAGAGGTTTAATGGACTTACACTTCCACATAGCTGGGGAGGCCCCACAATCATGGCAGAAGGCAAAGAGGAGCAGGTCATGTCTTACACAGATGGCGGCAGGCAAAGAGAGAGAGTTTGTTTAGGGGAACTCCTCTTTTTAAAACCATCAGATCTCATGAGACTTATTCACTATTGTGAGAACAACACGAGAAAGACCCGCCCCCATGATCCATTACTTCCCACTGGGTCTCTCCCCCAGCTCATGGGAATTGTGGGAGTTACAATTCAAGATAAGATTTGGGTGAGGACACATCCAAACCATCTCAGGAGGGATGCTGTGAGGTACCTGAAAAGTAGGGAAATTGTTAAGGGTGAAGAAAGAAAAAGAGGTGCAGGCCTTTGATTGGTTGCAGGCATCTCATACCCTATTCGTGGCAGATACTACCACCAAGTGGTAGTATATTATACTCATCTTGCCCTGTGTGGGCATATCAGGAGTAGACGTCCTCTATGTAGCTGGAGACTTGTGGACCAAAGCTGAGGAAGGGATGTTTGCTGGCAACAATCTAGCTGGTGTTGGGCTATCCCCAGCCCATTGCATGATACACAACTGTGCTGTACCATGGCTTTGCTTCAGCTAGGCCTCGGCCCTGTATTTTAGAGCTTCAGGAATGCCTGGATAGAAGCACTTCACCATCTGGCATGCTTAAGATTCTTTTGTGTCCTCTAGGTACATCTTCCTTCTAGTCAGCCTTTTCTAAGAATACAGTGTCCCACCCTGCTATACTACAGATTGTTCCCTGACTCTAATGGAACCAGAGTGGATTAATTCAAGAAGAAACTAGTGAAGCCTGCTTCCTCCTAGGCTCTCTACTAAGTTGCTATGGAGTCTTTTCTGAATGTTTACAGGATATCTTGCCCCATGCAATTCCCCATTTTCATGCTGGTTAACAAGAAGTGGGGGGAATCTTCTGTGTCTGAGGATAAAATTTCTGACTCTCTAGCACAGAAAAGCCCTAATGTCACTAGGGAAGTGATAAAAGCAGAAGACAAGTGGTGACTTTCATGAAACTCAACCAACCACAGCTGCATTAAACCAATGGCCTGAGAAATCTGGTATTTTGTTAACATACAGGATACAGCCCAATATCAACACTCTGAAGGAAAAACATGTGTGAGAGGCAGCTTAGCTTCTTCCAAACATAGGGATAAAGGCTGAGCAAGTGTCTGGAAATTTAAGACAGAGATACAAATAACACAAGGTCAATGATTGCTGACCATGTCTCTCTTTGCAATAGGCAGAACAAACTCAAAGTTTTTCAGCCCGCAGAAAAGCCACCTCCACTGCATTAAATTAGAGAGCTATATGTTTCACAATCAATTGAGAGTTGAATACTCCTGATTGGTGACAACGAGTTTAGTTTCTGGGACATTTCTCTCGTTGTCTGGTTTAGTTCAATTCATTCAGTTCAATCCAAAAAGTGTTTATTGACCCCTTACTGTGGGCTAGACTGTCTATTATGAAGGATGTGTGAATGACTAAGTTTCTGCTTTCAAACAACATAGCATATCCTGGGGAAGCAAAGATTTTTTTCTCAAAGAGAAGCAAAAAATCTAGTTCCATATATGTATATCTCCATCTATGTATCTCTAGATGGAGCTAAATACATATATTTTTATATATTTTTAATCACATTTGTATACCACAACATTCATATCCACAAGGAGAAAAAACTATCCCAGTTGAGATAGACACAGCTAATTATGAAAAGAGGGCTGCATTAGGGACCCCCCACCCAATGGAAAGAAAAGAGCGCTTTGGATCCATAGAAGAACACTGAAATGGCTCAGTGGACAAGATAACATTTGAGCTGGGCCTTGAGCCACTGAGTAGAATTTAGTCCAGTGGAGTTGGAGGATGGGGGTGTTGAGGAAGTGTAAGAAAGGATATTTGAGAATGAATTAAGGGCCTGATCAAAGACATTGGGTTGTAAAATTTCATTGTATATTTAAGAAACAGTGACTAGTCTGACATGGCTTATATGTAGCATACCGGGAGACAGGCTACAAATGTATGTTAGGGCAGGATTGTGAGGGGCCTTCAATGACATGCCAATGAGTTTGACTTTCTGACTGATGGAAAAATTAATTTATTCAGTGAGTATTTAGTGAATACCTTCTATGTAAACATTGACATTGTGGTTATAGTGGTGAATCAGAGAGAGAAATTATCTTCTACAATGGGGCTCATATTCTAGTGGGGGAGCTAGGCCATTAAAAATAAAAAACAGACAAGTAACTCTGGAAGATAATTTCAAAGATAAATAATTGCTGGGAAGGAAATAAAGCAGGGTGAGGTGAGAGACATAATGGGGGTGGTCAAGGTTGACCTCTCTGAGGATATGATACTTGTGCTGTGACCTAAGGTCAGAATGGACCTTGACTACCCCCATTCTATCTTCTTAACTGAAGAGAAGATGTCAGTCATGCAAAGGTAAGTGGAGAGAGATTTCGATGCCGAGAAGCAGGAAAGAACAAACTCCAAGAGAGGAATATGTCTGGCATGTCTGAGGAACAAAAGACCAGGAAGTCCAGAGCACAGAAAGTGAGGGGACAATGGTGTGAGATGCAGTTATAGAGGGGGCATGACCTGTTCATGTGGGGCCTTGCAGGCCAGGGTAGAGCTTGGGCTCTATTCTGAGTGTAATGGGAAGTCAGTGTGGGGTTAGACAGGGAAGTAGCACATTCTGGCTTGCACTTTGCTCTGCAGTGAACTGACTGTGGTGTATTAAGGGTAGAAACAGAGAGATTCATGGAGAGGCTCTTGAATTTCAGTAGGTAGAAGACGATGGTGGCTTGGACAAAATGGCACCACTGGATATGAAGAGAAGGTGACTGCCTTGGCATATATTTGAAGTTAGTGTCCACAAGACTTGGTGTTGAATTGGATGTTGGATATAGAGAAAGAGCAATCAAAGGTGGCCCCTAGGGTCTTAGTCTGAGCGGGTGATTTGTCATTTGCTGGGACAGGAAAGACTGGAGGAAAGATTGACTTATTTAAAGGGTACATCAAGAGTATTTTTTAGGTAGATTATTAAGTTTGAGTCGCTTATTGGTCATCCAAGTGGTGATGTCAAGACAGTGGCTATTACGTGAATTGTTATTCTGACCTCAGGGAAAAGGTCATGATTGGAAATAATGTATTTAGACATGTACTTAGCCTAGAGAAGTAGAGAATGTGGGCTGACTTATTTTCTTTTGTAAAAATCTGTGTGGGTTGTTTTTTTGGGAGGCAGTACGGGGAAATTACTAATGATATTTAAAACTCCATGAATATTGAAATCTCTATGAAAACGATTGCTTAATCCCCAGCCTAATATTCTAAGCCTAAAAACATCGTCGTTTTGTTAAGGAGGAAAAAAGAATAAAAATGAAAATATTGACTTTGACTAAGTTGTAAGCTTTCAAGGACTTGCATATTGCAAATGCCTGCATTTATTTCATTATGCTATGATGAGATATAGAAAGGTCTGGTGGGTATTCCTGGGTCAGTAAAATCTTCTTGTAGGCTTGGGACATTTTTCAAAGTTAGATAAATTAGCTCCATCTACACATTTAAGAAAAAATAACTAAATTCCTTGTCAACAGGGAGAAAAACTATGCAAGTTGAAACATTTTTCCACTGGTTTGGTTAGAAGTCGTGGTCTTCTTAATGAGTACGTTAGATCTGTTCTATTGTCTATTGGTTGATCACACAGAAACTGTTGACCATTTGACCCAAACCAAGCAAACCTCCAAACAAGACCAAATAGAAACTACTAATACAGTAGTTACAATGGCATGAATTATAAATCAAAATAAATGTAGGTTTTGTATTTATTTTTTTATTTTTGTTGAGGTTAGTTATGCTATCAAGTGTTGAGAAAAATCTTGTTGATGAGTTGTGAAATATTTTGAGCTCAGTAGAAAAAAAAAGGTAGTCTAAATATTCTAGTCTAACAATTACAGCATCTTTTAAATTCAAAACTGAAATTTCCCTTCATGGTCTCCAAATTTCTAATTATTGGGCCACATAATTAATGAAAAGAAAATGAGTGAGAAATACTGCCAGGATGCTTTAGAAGAGAATACTACTTAAAGGCTCTGTAAAGCTAAAAATATTACAGGAATGCATCAATAAATAGGGGCAAAGGACATGAACACACACTTTTCAAAAGAAGACATACATGTGGCCAAAAATCATAGAAGAAAAAGCTCTGTTAGATGGTATCTCAAGGTGGTTTTAACTTGCATTTCTCTGCCACAAGTCAAAACCACCATGAGATACCATCTCACACCAGTCAGAAGGTGTTATTAAAAAGTCAAAAAATAACAAATGCTGGCAAGGTTGTGGAGAAAAGGGAATGCTTTTACACTGTTGGTGGGAGTGTAAATTAATTCAACCATTGTGGAAGACACTGTGGTGATTCCTCAAAGACCCAAAGACAGAAATAACATTCAACCCACCAATCCCATTATTAGGTAGATACCCAAAGGAATATAAATCATTTTATTACAAAGACACACGCATGTGTATGTTCATTGCAGCACTATTCACAATAGCAAGGACATGGTATCAACCTAAATGCTCATTAATGGTAGATTGGATAAAGAAAATGTGGTACATATACACCATGGAATACTATGTAGCCATAAAAAGAATGAGATTATGTCTTTTGCAGGGGCATGAATGGAGCTGGAGACTAATATCCTTAACAAACTAACACAGAAACAGAAAACCAAATACCACATGTTCTCACTTATAAGTGGGAGCTAAATGATGAGAACACGTGGACACATAGAAGGGAACAACACACAATGGGGCCTTTTGGAGGGTGGAGGGTGGGAGGAGGGAGAAGATCAGGAAAAATAACCAATGTGTACTAGACTTAATACCTGGATGATGAAATAATTTGTACACCAAACCCCCATGGCACAAGTTTATCTATGTAACAAACCTACCCTTATACCCTTGAACTTTAAAATAAAATTTTTAAAAAGTCACTGAAATGTATACTTTGAATGGGTGAATTTTATGGTATGTGAATTATATCTTAATAAAGTTGTTATAAAAACAATAGTAAAAATCATTAAATAATTTTCATTTATATATTTTAATATTGATAAATAATCATCTGGTAATAATAAATAATGAGTAAAATACTTCAATAAATATTAATCACATTAATAATAATAAAGTGACTCAACAGAAATTTATTAGATTTTTTGTCTCCATGTGGAATCTTTGAAAGAATGCTTTATGCAGCTGAAATGCTCTCTTGCGTGATGTGCAAATGAGGATGAAATAAAACCTGAGAATGTGGTCAGGGAGACTGAGATGAAATAAGCAGACCAAAAAATGTGAACCAAAATGTAATGCATGAACTGAAGTACATCTGGTGAGTATGCATGCTGCTGTTCTATGCTAGAAACCATTATAAACCATTTGGGGTGATCAAAAAATTGCTGCCCAGGTGCAGCAGTTTCTATTTTGAAAATGAAATAAATCTAGTGGATACTATGGATGAAGAACTTGCAAAATCTTATTAGAAAAATAAATCTGTTTTGAGTTAGAAGATTGAAAAAAATCCTAACAAATTACGGGAGTAGAAGTGTTGCAAAACTGAATACATTCATGTTTATTCAATAATCACACACATGTTCCATTAAGAAATGCAGAAAAAAAGTGCAATAAATATTGACTTTCACAGCAAAACGTAGAAGTATATGTGCAAGGAATAATGAATCCTTTTCTTGACAGTTTGAGAAAAATAGAAACTTTAAGTCTTTTACATAGCTTGAAAAATAAGAAAACTGTCCTCTTTATTAGCAGAGGAAAAATATTTCAAGTTAGTTGTGCAGAGAGTATTCATCTGACTTGATTCTTTACAGTTGGAAAAACCCGTCTGTATTTAGTAGGAATGTAGGTTTATGAATGCAGGAGATCATGGGGCAAGATCTAGGTTTGGAGCTCTTTTTGTTTGGGAGGGAAAAGAAAGCATGGGTTTGCTTCCCTATGCCTCCTATCCCCAACACTGAGGGCCACAGAGGGTTTGGGGCCTTGGCGGAAATTATGCTGTGTTCAAAATATCTCATACCACTTCCCCTACCCCCAGCAATATTTCTATCCAGAAAAAAATCATGTGAAAAATGAACCTTGAAAGCAAACTTAAGCGGGGAAAAAATTACAAAAGAATATTTTGGGAATGCTAATGCTTGCTGATCAGAGTAAAACTTGGTTGTTTTTTGCAGGGGGTGTGCAACTAAAGGACATATACCAAAACCTTTAAAATGTTCGTGGCCTTTAGGCAATCATGGGATCATAAGAAAATGATCAGAGATACTTGCATATAACAACTTTCATGCAACCATATTCATATAGTATTTTTTAAAATAACAAAAACTTGAAAATTTCATTGGTAAAATGATTTAATAAATGAAAAAAAAGTCTTAACATGGACTACTGTGAAATCTTTAGGAATCATGTTGTGAAGAACATTAGTTTACCTACAAAACTATTCATGATGTATTTGTAAAGGCAAAAACCTGAAACATTATATACAGTGCATACAGTTTGGCCTCATTATATGTGTGTTATGTGTAACTGTATAGAAAAAAGACTGGAAGGAAATATTCAAAGAATGATAACTGCTTAAATCTGGGAAGTGAAACTTTGCATGATTTAAATGATCCTGTCTTTTTGCTTTTTATTTTCAAACATTCCTATGCTGGTAGTTGCTTTTATCCTCAGAAAGGCATGACCTAGTTTATTAAACAGAAAGGCAACTGAAAAGGTGTATGTGGAAAGTGAAAGGGAAGGTTTTTGCCTTAGTCATTGGGAGAAGCAGACAAAGCAGGCAGAATGTAAGTCTTTGTTTTCCTGAGTCAGTGGGGGAAACCCACCCTGTGTCCCCTGGATCTTCACCCAGCAGGCAGTAGAATGCAATCTCTGAATGGGGATCTGAGTCAACAGCTCCACAACGTGAAACTCTGGTTGGACCTAAAAGGATACCCAATGGTTCAACCTGAAGGAACTAATCTCTGGAGGTAACCAATCTACTGCATGACTCCTGGTGGGACAACTGAGCGGCAGGCTTAACCTCTAACCCCCTGCAGTGCAACGTTTCCACCAGCTTCCTCACTCACTTCTGAAGAGTTCCCAGGATTATCATCAGCTCAGTGGGGCATAATGCAATGAAAGAAATGGGCCCTGGGTTTCGCAGCTCCATGAGCAAATGCGGACAAAATCACTTGCCCTCAACATTATAAGATCATATAACAATGCTTGGCAAATTGCTTTGAAAACCACAGGAAAGTGTGACATTTCATTACCAGTCTTTAATCGACATTTCTATTCACTCATGTAAAAACCACTGAAAACTATTGGTCCTGAACTTTATATAGTCACCAGCAAGCAGATCTGGGGAAGTTTCGATGCTAAGATCACAGCAAACTAAAAGGACAGGCAACCATAATAGCATTAGGCAAATAAAATCAGTAGAGAACAATGTTAATATGAAGATAAAGGAAATTTATTGAGGTCAGAAATTTCCTGAGAAATAATGATCTATGAGAAGAAACTGAAATGAGCAGGAATATCCACTACTGCTCTGGTTATCATTTCACTACCTCCTTCTATTAGAACACACATTTGAGAGCTGACTTTTATCATCACATAGAGTAATTTCCCAGTTTGAAAGTTTTCCACCATAATACTCTATATAGCAGTGTGAAGATTTTAGCTTTTTAGCAATAATTGTTAAGAGGAAATCTTTCAATACTTTTTTCCATGTTCCTCTTACATTTATGCAGGGTGGGTTGTACTATGGATTGCAGAGGCTCTGCCCTGTGCAGAGTTCCACCATGCCTCTACTATGAAGGAATGGTGGTACATGCTGGAAAGTTTCTACTGGTTTTAAATGTAGCTGTTGATTATTGAGTTTTTTTCATGAGTACTTCTGCACCTTGTTTGTCAATTAATATTATAGCTCTAGAACTAGTTTTGTAGTGATCCACCTATATAACTACCTTTTCTATGCCTTGTGTCAGAAATAAGTTGAGAGGCTTTACAAAACATAAAATAAAATTAAAAAAATAACAGTTACAGAAAATGAGATAAAGACAAAATAGTAATAAAGAAGAAATCAAACTAAGAATGAGTTTAGCAGGTCATGAGTCTTCTACATATTCTAGAGGTAGGCCATAAACTCTAAGCATCTAATGCAGAGAGAGAGAGAGAGAGAGAGAGAGAGAGTCAGAGACATCAAATCTTGGTCCCTTAAAGCCTTTGGCTTCCCCAGAAGTAGTAAGGGGCAGGTACAGCAGGTGAGAGCAGGCCAACTGTAATGTTTCAATATCCTTCACCAACCTGTTCAACCAGAATAGTTTATTTTATATGGTGTGAGATTCTGCATAAGATTTAAGGTTTAAAAAGCATCCTTCACTAAAAGACATATTTGAAAGCCACAGAATTCACAGTGGTTCTAAGAGTCAAGCCAGCTCACCTGCAGGTAAACATACCCATTCTTTGCACTATGAATGAAGGCTAGTATCCTTAACAACACCTTTGAAGAGAATTGTGGCAGATAATATATACTCCTGGCTGCAGGTTTAAGTATCTTCTCTATCTATTTATTCAACACAAATTTATTAAACACCATGTGAATTGCTTATAGCCTGGACATAAAAGGTAGATGGTATACTACTGAATATAAAGTATGTTTTTGATTTTGAGAAATATTCTCTGAGATCAGTCATACGTGAACAATTAAACAACAATACAGACAGTAGAACCATCAAGTTCAGACAATGAAAGTTTTGTAATCAGAGGAAAGAGAGTGAATTTTGCCAGCGTTTTCATAAAGTCTTCTTGGGATGAGACAAACCTGAATTAACCTTTAAAGAATGCCCAGGGTCCAGATATACAGAGAAACATGGAGAGAGCACACAGGTATGTTGGTGTGCTGAACACACAGATCACCAGAGAGGAAATAAAATAGGAGCTGTTAAAAAAAGGTGCTGCTGGGTGTGGTGGCTCAGGCCTGTAATCTTAGCACTTTGGGAAGCCAAAGCAGGAGGATAGCTTAAATACAGGAGTTCGAGATAAGCCTGGGCAGCATAATAAGGCCTGTCTCAAAAAAAAAAAATTTAAATTATTTGGGCATTGTGATGCATACTTGTAATCACAGCTATTCTAGAGGCTGAGGCAGGAGGTTTGCTTAAGCATAGGAGTCTGAAACTGCAGTGAACCATGATCACGCCACTGCACTCCAGCCTGGGTGACAGAGCAAGACTCTGTCTCAAAAAAACAGAAAACAAAAAGAAAAAGTGCTAAGCATGTGTATTAGTTTATTTTCACACTGTTGATGAAGACATACACGAAACTGGGCAATTTACAAAAGAAAGAGGCTTAACTGGACAACCAGTTCCATGTGGTTGGGGAAGCCTCACAATCACGGTGGAAGGCAAGGAGGAGCAAGTCAGGTCTTACATGGATGGCAGCAGGCAAAGTGAGAGAGAGCTTGTGCAGGGGAACTCCTTTTTTAAAACCATCAGATCTCGTGAGACTTATTCACTATCACGAGAACAGCATGAGAAAGATTTGTCTCCATGATTCAATTACTTCCCACTGTCCCTCCCACAACATGTGGGAATTCAAGATGAGATTTGGGTGGGGATACAGCCAAATCATATCAGCATGAGTTTTTGATAGGAAAGAGAGACAGAAAGAGAGAGAGAGAGAGACGATGAGGTAAGATGGAGAGGATTTACAACCTGTATGTGAAGACCCTGGGGTTTACTGATGTTCTACTGTGCGTGATACGGCACTTGATGATGCCAAGTCCTATTTTTCACCATGGTGTAGAGAATTTATGTCTAATAGACATCTCGGCTACAGAAGGGAAAGAAAACATCCTAGAGTGGAGTGAAGTCCAAAAAGCAGGGCAAATATCAGCTTTTGAGATTAAGGCTATACTTACCAATAAGTCTAGTTAAATCACTCTTTTTTTTAACAAAACTTCCAGCATTATTACACATTTTGTAAGATGTTTGATTTTACTAAAGAGTCACTCTTTTGGAGGCAGTGTATTACAAAGCAGAATACTGAATTTGCACCCCAGCTATTAACTATATGTCCTTGGATAAGTAACTTGGCTTTTCTGAGTCTCTCCCTTTTGTCATTTTCAAAATGGAGATAATAATGGATAATCTCTCTAGTCACAGAGCTGTAGTGAGAATTAAATCATGGTTGTATTTGTAAAAGCTGCCATGATTTATGTAGCTTAGAGTATCCCTGGGAGGATACACAAGAAACTAACTGATTGCAATATAGGTGGAAAAGTGATAAACTGGATAACAGGAGCAGGGAATAGTGGTTAGAGAGAAGAAGGAAAACTTTTTTTTAACTTTTCACTGAATAGCCTTTGGACTTTCTTGCATTTTGTACTAGGAATTCTCATTACCTATTCAAAGCTAAATAATAAATAATTAAGGAATAGACTTAATTATCAGAAAAAATAAGATAACTACACAGTCATGTTATTATCTAGATCAAGAATCAGCAAACTATGGCTCTCAGGTCAAATCCAGTCTGCTATCTGGTTTTTGTAAATAAAGGTTTATTGGAACACAGCAACGCCCATTACAAGTTATTTATGGCTGCTTTCGAGCTGGCCACTAAGTTACAACTTTAGACTTGATTAGTTGCAACAGGGTTGGCTTGGAGAGCCCAAAATATTTATTATCTGGCCCTTCCTGGAAAATGTTTACCAACTCCTAGTCTAGATGTTATCCAATGCTTTGAAATTTGAAGACATCTTGTTCCCCTTTTTGAAAAAGTTATTTTTTTATGTGTGCTTTCTTTTCTCTCTTTCTCTCATAATGAAGGGGGACTGTAGTTGATACCTCTTCCCACATTCTTAGCACATACCACTGTGCCTTCCACATGGTAGAGCTCAATATGTTGTGATTGAATTTACTATTCATTCTAATGAACTTGAGAACATTAATAGTTAATTTTGCCATGCTGAGTATATATAATAAAAATTTTCCTATTGAAATTCTATATAATTGTCATTCATTTTTAGATGTAGTTTATTATTCTGTTTGTGTCTCAGAAATCTAGGTTTATAGTCAGAAAACATTCCTTAGTGCTTTGATAACTGATGACTCCCTATGTGATGCTGAGTTTGAGCTGAAGTTTTCATATCTGTATTCTGGGGATAATACCACGTCCTGCTTGCTCCACAGGGATGTTCTGAAGACACCCAGGGTAGAAGCACTGTGTCATTCAAACATTCCTGATGGCTGGAGAGCCATCCCCAAAGTGGCACTGGCAAAATAAGTTTTCTGACTCTTATTTGTTACAAAGGTAAAAAGATGTGGCTATGGAAATGTTCTCCATGCAATTAGGAAAAAAAAATATTTGCTAAGAGTAAACATGAGTGTTTACATTGATTGAGCCTTTTCCTACATGTAGGGCAGTATCTTCATGATAGTCGGCTTTTACAGCATCCTGACATTGACATTCCCAGGAGTGCAGGCATTAGCAGCACTGTCCTTTCTCTGGACTCTGTGTGCTGCCATTAACCATGCTCCATCTTCCTCTCCAATACTGCTCAAACAGTGGCCCTTTTTCTGAGTGGAAAGCTCATTAACAGGGCTAGGCTACTCACACTTCATACGGAATTACATGGATTGTGCTAGAGCCTTAAAATTCCTTCAGTAGGAGGTTCTGGCTCTTCACATGCAACAGGTTTATGCTCATTTTGTTAACGCTGAAAATATGGGGACATTGCAACCAGCATGTGGAAAATCAAGTGGTACCTATGATCTCCTGATAGATTGATACTGAAATGTAATTAGAATGTGCATCATATAACCATGATGCATAGAAAGCCAAAGGGGGGAAGGCAGTCAGGAGGGAGTATTTATTTTACAAAGGTAGTTCCCAGATTTTAAAGTGATAGTATTGGATATCTTTCAAGTTTTGTCGTTGTTATGTATTTCTTCCTTCAGCACAAATAATATCTTAGACGAAAAGAGAATTGCAAAGATACATGCATGCATATGTTTATTGCTGTGCGCTATTCACAATAGCAAAGGCATGGAATCAATCCAAGTGCCCAACAATGATAGACTGGATAAAGAAAATGTGATAACTACACAGTCATGTTATTATCTAGATCAAGAATCAGCAAACTATGGCTCTCAGGTCAAATCCAGTCTTCTATCTGGTTTACATATACACCATGGAATACTACGCAACCAAAAAAAAGGAATGAGATCATGTCCTTTGCAGGAACATGGGTGAACCTGGAAGCGATTATCCTCAGCAAACTAATGCAGAAACAGAAAACCAACACTGCATGTTCTCACTTATAAGTGGGAGCTGAACAATGAGAACACATGGACACATGGAGGGGAACAACACTTCCTGGGGCCTGTAGTGGGAGGGCAGGGTCGGGGGGTGGTGGGAGATAATTAGGGAAAAGAGTTTATGCATGTTGGGCTTCATACTTAGGTGATGGGTCATTATGTGCAGTAAACCATCACGGTACATATTTATGAATGTAACAAACCTGCACATTCTGCACATGTACCCCAGAACGTTTTATAAAAAATAAAATAATTTTAAAAAGAGAGAATTGTCATCAAAATTTTAAACTTCCTGTACTCTCCCTTGCCTGCAAATTGGAGATGATGATATTTCCTGTTAATATACCTCTTGAGGATTAGAAAGAAGGCTATATTTGTCATCATGATCATTGTGATCAAAACCATAGTCAACCTCAACCAGTCACTGAATGCTCTTGATTTTGGCTATTAGACTTTAATGAGTAAATGTGATCATAAAGAGTCATCCAGAAAAGGCATTCTGCTCTCCCTATCCTTTCCTTCCTCTCACCCTCTTTTCTTTTAAATCACTAAGAATCACTCCATTCCCAGTATTTTTGCCAGTGGTCATTTCATAGCAGGCAAATATTACTTTTAAGCAGTGTATGCCTGACCTTTAAAAAAATGGTAGATATATGTTTGGCAGCTTAGGTTAACAGAATACCAGTACTGTATTTCCACTCAAATAATGAGTTCATACTCTGTTTTGGCAACTTTAAGTTGTCATTGCAGTCATTTATTATCATTCATTAAAAAGTATAGCTAATTACATTTCCAGTATCACTATATATGGAAAATCAGAATATCAAATATAATGTTTATTATTTCCTCATGCAAAAGAGAAAAACACAAATCCTTTTAATTGTATCTTTAATAATAAAAAGGAACATTATCATTACTAGCAGAAACTGTATTACTTTCATGGGGCTTTGTACACCAGCATTTTGTCCTATTACTTCTCTACTATACTCAACAACACTAATTATTGGGGCCTAATTAGGCAAATTACAGTATAGACCCTAATGAAGTCCATGGATTCTTAGCAAACCCTAACTGTCTTTCCACGTCATTCTGAAGTCAGCATTAGTTATGTAAAGCAGCCTAGCCTTCTTTTTCTACCAGCTTGTCTCTGAAATACTTATTTTTCTTGGTTCTCTGGTCAAAGTTTGAAAGGTGTTTTTGTTTTTTAAATTTAGCTTTGTTTTGTTTCTAAGTCTACCATAGTGCTGTTAAAGAACTATCCACTAAAAAAGATTCCGGACCAGAAAATAAAGGAGCAAGGGGCTGGAGAGAACTCTCAAGTCTGTTGTTATTATTATTATTATTATTTTTACTATTATGTTGAGGAAAACCTTTATTATTATGTTGAGGGAAAATAGCCATCTGCTTTTTTAAATCTGCCAGTTTAAATGCTAATCCCATCCTGAAACACCCTCACAGACACACCCTGAAATAATGTTTAATTTCAGCACTCCATGACCCAGCCAAGTGGAAGTATAAGATTAACTATCACCTGTACCCCAGTTTAGTCTTAGCATGTAAAACCATTGACCCATTCCAGAGTTTGTTCCTAACCTCTTGGCTATCTGACTAGCTTCAACTCTCATGGTAAATAATTGTCTTGTCTGACCTTCTTGGCTCAGGGACCATCCCTGTCTCTTCTGGTTTTGACATCAGTTGCCCTCTAAGGTTTTGCACTTGGCATACAGTGCCTGTGGGGTTGGGACTACCTACCTAATTGTTATTACTTTTGGACGTATTTTCTGTTCTAGTCAGACTGGAGAGAGTCTATGCTTATTCCTGCATCTTTGCTCATTTCTACTTCCTCTCTGCCCCAGTGTAGCCTCCTTTTTCATTTGCCCATCTGAGTGAGTCCTCCTGGTTCCAATCTCTTCATCAATCTAGGCCCAGTACTCCCTGAGGCTTTCCTTGATCCATACATTTCATGCTGGTCTCCTGTTCAGAGGTCTGTGCTTTTCCTTTGGGGACATGCTGCCTTTTGATGTTGCTTAGCTGCCTTCCTCCCTGCAGAGATCCCCATTTGTTGGGAGCATGGGCTAATGAAGCTTCTTGGGGATGAGCATCAACCTTCATAACTTAGATAACGTGTCTAGGCTTGGGAAAGTTGAGCTGGGTACCAGAAGTAGGAGATGGAGGGAAAATTGGTTTGTTCTGGAAAGAGATAGGGAGAGGAAGGGAGAATACTTTGAGGAGAAGGGACATTGAACCAGAGAAATGACAAATGACAGATTTTCTTTCTTTTGTGAAAGGCCCTTTTCTATGCAATTTGGCCTCTCTTCTATATGCAATCTAAAATCAAGACTTCAAAAAGAACAAATGGGCCATGCGCGGTGGCTGATGCCTGTAATCCCAGCACTTTGGGAGGCCGAGGCAGACTGATCACCTGAGGTTAGGAGTTTGAGATCAGCTTGACCAACATGGAGAAACCCCATTTGTACAAAAAATACAAAATTAGCTGGGCCTGGTGGTGCATGCCTGTAATCGCAGCTGCTCAGGAAGCTGAGGCAGGAGAATCCCTTGAACCAGGAAGGCAGAGGTTGCGGTGAGCCGAGATCACACCATTGCACTCTAGCCTGGGCAACAAGAACAAAACTCTGTTTTGGGAAAAAAAAAAAAAAAGAACAAATGTCACAATCTTTTGTGTCATGAGTTTCTTGTGGTCTGGGTACCACATAATGTGATACCTAACAAGAGTTATTATACTCTCTCTCTCTGCTTTTTTTTTTTGGCAGAGTCTCACACTCTGTCATCTAAGCTGGAGTTCAGTGGTGTGATCTCAGCTCACTGCAATCTCCACCTCCCGGGTTCAAGAGATTCTTGTGCCTCAGCCTCCTGAATAGCTGGCATTATAGGTGCACACCATCACACCTGGCTAATTTTTGTATATTTAGTAAAGATGGGATTTCACCATGTTGGCCAGGCTGGTCTCGAACTCCTGGCCGTAAGTGATCTGCCTGCCTTGGCCTCCCCAAGTGCTGAGTTTACAGGTATGAGCCACCGCACCCAGCCCTAAAAAGAGTTATTCTAACTAAACGTGGGATCATTTCACATATCTGTGGGAGGTATTCAATAAACAATAGTACAATGGGGCATAGGAGTAAATTTCATGGCCCATGTTCCATCTTGATGCATACTAGGCGAGTTCTTTAAAAATGAGTGTTCAAAGTACAGAGATAATTTTCAGGGAAGAAATAAATGGAATTTAGTTTATGGTCTCCCTTTATGCCATTTATACATTTATATTTTAATGTCAAACTAAACTTTGTGTGGGAATAAATAAAAGCATCATTCTCAATCATGCAATATTCCTTCTGTGCATGCTATGTCTCGTGAGAATGGCAATGGAGAATGTGCATCCCAACCATGCACGATCTTCATTCATCCTTCTACTTAACCTTACCCACTCTTGGCTTCCCTACTGAGAGATCACTGTTTCTTATCATTATGTTCCTCCCTTGCCTATTCAGCCACACGCATGATCCAGTCTTTTCTTGCTAGTTTGGATTCCTGGTTTTTCATCTCCTCAGCTCTAATTGCTCCTGAACAACACCCTTCTTGTCTTGACAGGTTCCTGGGAAGTTCCGTTCCCACATGCTCCTTCTGTGTGCAGTTTTCTGCCTGGTGTATTGTCCTGTAGACTCCACATCTTATTTGAGATGCTGTTAATCGTATCAGAAGGATGATAACAGGAGTGGCAAGGCAGTCATGATGATGTGGTGATAAATTTGATGGAGTGGGAAAGAAATTGCTGACCCTCTTAAAAAAGCTGGACCAATGCTCCTGGAAAAGAGTGATTTGAATCAAAAAGAGGAATAGGAAAAGGAAAAAAGGGTGTGTCATTCTAAAAGTGAAGTGGAGAAGGAATATTTTCTGGATAGTGTGGACACAACTGCTTTCACTTTTTAGGTAACAGAGGGTCACCACTCACATAACTGGAGACAGTATTTCAACATTTGTTTTTTAAATTAAATCTCCTAAATTATGAGTTATGATTATGCATTTTGCTTTTCTTGCTGATAGCCTGGAAGAATCACTTACATTGGGTTCACCTTATGTTTTTTGGAGGTCTGTGTGAGCTTAGGCACCTAGAGAGTTAATTACAGCACTCAACCTTTCTCTGTTATTTTCATAGACAAGACCCTGTAATCAAGCCCATCCTTGGCAACTCTTCACTGGAAACTCCTTTGACATCCATCAAGTTACTCTTTTCATTAAAGCCTTAATAAGTCTTCAGAATCAAAGAACAACTTAAAAATAAACCTAATTTCAGAGGCCAGAGCCAAAAAAAGCCATAAGTTAAAGGGTGTTTGATATACCACAAATAGGAACAAGAAAACATTGGTTAGGGAGATATGAAGGAAATCAGTAAGCCCCAGGAAATATTAGATGAAGTGATGATAAGTTTGGAATTTGGGAGATTTGTGTAAACTTGAACATTAATTTCTAGGCTATCTGCAACATTTTGGCCACACTCAGCTTTTGAAACTTTTGGAAAAGCACCAGAATATTTTTGAGAGACTGCCTCCTTGAAATGGTTGGAATCCAAGTTATTACTGAAATTACGTTGACAGCAAAATGTTCTAGTAATAGCTGAAATGTAGCATGGCATTACTGAAACTTTCAACAAGATCCAGGAAGCTGTATCCTGAATACAGTAGTCAGGAAAGAAAGAAGTATTGCTAACATGCTTAAGCCTACTGCTTCTGAAAATGTGATTTGCGTTTTTGTCCATGTGGATAAACTAGATTATTTTAGTAAACAAAAAGTAAACACCACCCAGACCAAAGCCAAAATGATTAAATTAAGTAAAGAAAGCCATTAAGAATTTACCTAGGTCAGGCGCGGTGGCTCATGCCAGTAATCCCAGCACTTTGGGAGGTTGACGCAGGCAGATCACTTGATGTCAGGAGTTCGAGATCAGCCTGGCCAAGATGGTGAAACCCTATATCTATTTAAAAAAAAATATATATATATATATATATGTGTGTGTGTGTGTGTGTATATATATATATATATGCACACAAAAATTAGCTGGAGTGGTGGCAGGTGCCTGTAATCCCAGCTCTCTACTCAGGAGGCTGAGGCAGGAGAATTGTTTGTTGCTGTGAGCCGACATCACACCACTGCACTCCAGCCTGGGTGACAGAGCAAGACTGTCTCAAAAAACAAAACAAAACAAAACAAAAACAAAAACAGAAAAAAAAAAGCCATATCTAATATTTAGAAAACGGACGGACTAAATTTTTCACTTTGTGCTAAGACTGTGAGAACACAAGCTCATGTACTCATAAAAACAATTCTCTCACATAAGAATCCACATCTATTATCATTTCCATTTGCTGGATCAGCAAATGAACTCACTTCTATTCCTAAAAAAATAGAAGCCATTTTAAAGGCATTTCTCTGCCTACAGACACACATGCACACCCCAACTTTACTTTTTTTTGCTTTTACCCCAACTTTTTAAAATCAAACCTCTAAACCTATGTGTATCTACATCCATTCTTTCTTTCAACCTCCTGTTAGAATAAGGAGTTGTTCTTCCTCCTATCGGAAGTCACTTCCTTCTCTTGTGTTTGGTTTCCATTCATTCTTGCTTTTCAGAACATTTCTGAATATAATCTCTCCACTCTGTCTTTATGATTTGCTTCTCCACTGGTTTTTTTTTATTCAGCATTTTACTGCCATAAAGTCTCATTCATCCTAAAATCATCTTCTTTCAATTATACCTTATCTTTTAGCTCCTGTCCAGTCTCTTTCATCCTTTTATAGCTAAGCCATACCTACTTTCTTCTCATCATTTACTCACTCCTCAGTCCATTTCAGCATGCATTTAATCCCCATCACTTCATTGAAATGACTCTAAGTTGCTTACGACCTCCATGTCACTGACTACAATGAACATCCTTCAAACGTCATCATGGTTGATCTCTCATAAATGTGGACTGTTACCTCTTTGAAACATTTGTGTATCTCTTCCTTCTTGATTTTTAGTTTATATCCTTGGCTAGTTCTTGCTAAACCTCCTTTAAAGGGTCATTCCTTCTTTACCTGCTCATCGAACATTGAGGTCCCTGAAGCTTTGGTTCTGCTCTTCTTTCTCTTCTTACTCTACATTCTTTCTCTAGATAGTATCTATCATAGCTGAGTCTTCAGTTGCCATCTATGTGTCAAAGATTCCCAAATGTTGATCCCTGGTTCAGAAATCTCTCCTGAGCTCCAGAACACATATATACCGGATAGTTTGTAACCTCCAACAGGAGGTTGCACAGGCACCTCAACACTCAGTGTGGTTTAGCCAATACTCATCTTACTCTTGAAGCCTGACTTTCTCCTAATATTCCCTGGTTTAGTGAAAGCCACTACCACCCACTCCAGTTGTCCAGTTACACACCTAAGAGCTCTACTTCATCTTAGCTTCCCCTGCTGAATCTCCCATTAAACCTTGCCAATGGGAACTTCTACATATCTCTGGAATCTGTCCATCTCCCACCACCTCCATTTTCTTCACTCTCATCCAAGCTAATACGATCTCTTGCCTAATCTTTTGAATATCCCCTCCCAACTGGTCTCATGCTGCCAGAGTGATCTTTTAAGAATTCAAACTGTTTGTTGGTTTGAAACTCTTCAGTGGCTTCCCTATACTGAAGGATCTTCATAATCTGGCTTTGACATTTTCCTGGACTCCTTTTGCAACATTTTTTCCCTTGACCTTTGTCCATCTCTATCAGGCATATTGTTTTCTTCCACCTTCTTTGTGTTTAACTACTGGGCATCCTTTAGTTTGCTGCTCAAATATTATTTCCTCAGTAATGTACATGAGTTTTATAAGAATGGGATTATTATGCATCTACATCTTGCATTTAAAAGAAGGAATCAGGTTTCATAAATATCTCTGCCTTTTTTAAACAAATATATGGATTTTTATGTAACTCAGAAATATTTATCCTTCATCGTGTAAGGGAAAGCTCTTCATTAATTCATGAAATTGCTAATTGTTTGATTCTCCCTGGAGGTAAGCCCATACTGAACAGGTGGCAGCCTATTTGGAGGCCCCATGTGCAGTGTCATGGCAATTAGAATTTTTACTTACTGACCTAGCTAGACCAGTAGTTGTGACCTTCTACTCCAAGCCTAGAAGGCAGCTGCCAGGGAATAATTGCTTTTCTTTTCTTTTTGTGATAGATGAACTCTGAGATGGTGACCAATAATTCTCTTCTCCCAGTATTCATTCACCTGTGCAATCCCTCTGTCTGAATATGGAATGGGGGGCCCTGCAACCAGCATTTAATTAATAAAATATTGCAAAGATGATGGGATTTTGCTTCTGTGATGATGTTACATAAGATTGTAACTTCAATCTTGCTAGTAGACTCTTTCTGTTTCTGGCTTTGATGAAACAGGCTGCCATATTGTGAGTTGCCTTATAGAGAAGCCCAGTGGCAAGAAACTGAGGGACATTTCTGGCCAATATCCAGCAAAGAACGAGGCTCACCATCTGATATGGTTTGTCTGTGTCCCCACCCAAATCTCACCTTGAATTGTAATCATCTCCACATGTCAAGGGTGGGGCCAGGTAGAGATCATGGGGACAGTTCCCCCATACTGTTCTCATGGTAGTGAGTAAGTTTCACAAGATCTGATGGTTTTAAAAATGGGAGTTCCTCTGCACAAGCTCTTTTGCCTGCCACCGTGTGAGACTTGCCTTTGCTTCTCCTTTGCCTTCTGCTATGATTGTGAGGCTTCCCCAGCCACGTAGAACTGTGAGTTACTAAACCTCTTCCATTTACAAGTTACCCAGTCTTGGGCATGTCTTCATTAGCAGTGTGTGAACAGACTAATACACCTCCTAACAATCCTTCAGGAACTGAACCCTGCCAAAAACCACCTGAGCTTGGAGCAAATCTTCCACCAGTCAAGGCTTCAAACGACATCTCAGCCCTACCTGACATCTTGATTGCAGGCTTGTGAGAGACCCTGGGCAGAGGACCCAGTTAAGCTGTATCTGGATTCCTCACCACAGAAATTGTGAGATATTAAATGTGTGTTGTTTAAAGTGGTAATATTTTACTCAGTGATAGAAAATGAATAGAGTTTTCTTTTTACCATAATTGCTGTATCTTAATTTTTGCTAATCTCATTGTAATAAAAAATAGAGCTATGTATGTTATTCACATACCTAAAGGACTTCAGCGGAATGCCTGCTCCCTGCAGTCTCATTTCAGCTTCTTAGTTTAGCTTACAAAGCCCTTCAGGATTAGTTACTAAGTTTTCCAGCTTCCTCTGCTGTTACTCTCCCATTCCTTCGTCACTCCCTCTGCTCACACTGCCACACACCATCTCTTTTTTTCTCATTGTTCCCAAGATACCCCACAACCTGTGGCTTTGCCCAAACTTCTCACTCTTCCTGGGATGCCTTTATTTTGGCCTTGTGCCCTCTTCCTTACTTTTCAAGATCCAACTCATTGTCGTTTCTTTTACAGATTACTCCTAAATATTCCCGTAGCACTTTCTTAATATATATTATACCATTTATCACCTTATGTCATAATTTATACAGATGGAAGGGCAGTCTTTGGTGTAAACTTAGATTTTCTTCTTCAAACTTTTCCTTTCATTCTCTTTTTAAGTAGGCAGTTATGCTATCGGCATTTCTTTGGGGGAATTTTTTTAAAGGTGGAAAGCAGAAGATGTTCAGAATTATCTGACTTTCCTGTTTGTTGTTCTTCAAAATCAAACTTATTGAATAGACTGTGCTGGATGTTCAAAAAAAGGGGATAAAAGAGGGAGAAGAGCCTGGGGAGTAGTGAAAGACAGAGTCCCTTGCCGTGGAGAGAGGCAGGGTACCACCATAGTGCTCCAGGAGAGAGCAGGAGGCATAGGCAATGGAGGAAAGTGCTGGACTTAGGGAGCCAGCTCTTGCTTTAGTCTATCTAGTGTTGCTATAAAGGAATACCTGAGACTGGGTAATTTATAAAGAAAATAGGTTTATTTAACTCATGGTTCTTCAGGCTGTACAAGAAGCATGATACCAGCAGCTTCTTCTGGTGAGAGTCTCAGGCTGCTTCCACTCATGGTGGAAGGCAAAGGGGAGCCAGCATGTACAGATCACATGGTGAGAGAGGAAGCAAGAGGGAGAAGGAAGACGCCAGGCTCTTTTCAACAACCAGCTCGCAACAGAACTAATAGAGTGTGAAATAACTCACTTCCCAACCCAAGGATGACATTAATCTATTCATAAGAGATTCATCCACATTGCCAAAATAATTCCCGTTAGGCCCCACCTTCCAGCACCACACTGGAGGTCAAATTTCAACATGAGATTTGGATAGTACAAACATACAAACATCTAAACTATAGCATCTCGCATCCTAAAGATGGGCACAGGACTCTGGCCACCTGAAGAGTTCCATGTCCCAGGCACAGATTAGAGACAACATTGGCTGTGAACAAGAACACTGAGTATCTCCATGGCAAACAAAGCACACCCATGATTGAAGGGACCCCCCCCCCACAACTGTGTAAGGTCCAGGGGACATCCCCCCTTCTGTAGGGGAAGGAAAATAATGACTATTACTGAGTTTCCCACAGTGTGTTGGGGAGGGTTGATACAAAGTTAGATTTAACTTGAGTTAAAATAACGAAAGAAATCTGATATTTGTTTCACAACTGTTTGTAGATGAAGATTTATACCAGTATGAATGAGCCCTAAGCACAAGAAGCATGAAGAAAACTACAGCAAGGTATATCATAATCAATTTGCTCAAAACCAGTGATAAAGAGAAAATCTTTATAGCAGCCAGAGGAAAAAACATGTATTACATACAGAGGAACAAAGATAAGGATGACAGTAGATTTCTTGCAGACAACAGTGCAAATGAGAAGGCAACGGTGTCACATGTTGAAATTGTTAGAACAAAGATGTCAGCCTATGATTCTTCCTCCAGTGAAAATAGCTCTCAAAAATGAAGGTAAAATAATGACATTTTCTAAAGTACAAAAGCTGAAAGAATTTATCACCAACATTCCTCTCACTACACAAAATACTCATGGGAGTCTTTTGAGAAGAGGGAAATGATACCAGTTGGAAATACGGATATACACGAATGATTCTCAGCTGAGGGCGATTTTACCCCTGGCCCTCTGGACATTTGGCAATATCTGCAGATATTTTTGTTTGTCACAATTTGGGGGAAGGTGTGTGGAATGCTGTAGCTTCTAGTAGATACAGGCCAGGGATGCTACTAAGCATTCTACAATGCACATGACTTCCCTCCACAACAAAGAATGTCAATAGTAATAAGGTTGAAAAGTCTCTGCTCTAAACAGAGGAATTACACGAGTAAATACAAATATTTTTCTTAATACTTTAATCTCTTTAGAAGATTATTGATTTTTTGTGTTAGTCCATTTTGTGTTGCTATAAAGAAATACCTGAGTCTGGGTAATTTATAAAGCAAAAAGGGGCTGGGTGCGGTGGCTCATGCCTGTAATCCTAGCACTTTGGGAGGCCAGGGTGGGTGGATCACTTCAGGTCAGGGGTTCGAGAACAGCCTGGCCAACATGGTGGCCCCATTTCTACTGAAAATCCACACACACAAAATCACCCAGGCATGGTGGCTGGCACCTGTTATCCCAGTGACTCAGGAGGCTGAGGCAGGAGAATTGCTTGAACCTGGGAGGCAGAGGTTGCAGTGAGCCAAGATCACATCACTGCACTCCAGCCTGGGCAACAGAGTAAGACTCTGTCAAAGGAAGGAAGGAAGGATGGAAGGAAGGAAGGAAGGAAGGAAGGAAGGAAAAAAGAAAGGAAGAAAGAAAGAAAGAAGTAAAGAAAGAAAGAAAGAGAAAGAAAGAAAGGAAAAGAAAAGAAAAGAAAAAAGAAAAAAATCTGTGGCTCATGGTTCTGCAGGCTGTACACAAAGCATAGTGCTGATACCTGCTTCTGGTGAGGCCTCAGGAAGCCTATAATCATGGTGGAAGGCGAAGTGGGAGCAGGCATGTCACATGATAAGAGAGGGAGCAAGAGAGCAGGAGGTGTCAGGCTCTTTAAACAACAAGATCTTTGGGGACTAATAGAGGGAGAACTCACTCATCCCCATGGGAAGGCACCAAGCCATTCATGAGAGATCCATTCCCATGACCCAGACACCTGCCGCCAGACCCACCTCCAACATCCTCATGATCACATTTCAACTTGAGATTGGGAGGAGACACATATCCAAACCATATCAACTTTTTACACTAAAACAATAACAATATAATATGGATTTCTAACATATTTTGTAAAAGTAATATCTACGGCAATAATTCAGAGGTTGGGAGTTGAGAAACAGAAGTATACAACTGTGTGGTTCTTATACTGTATGGGAAGTAGTATAATATCACTTGAAGCTAGACTGTGGTTAGCTAAATATGTATACTATACACTCAAAAGTAACCACTGCAATCACACTAAAAGAAAATGTACAGTTAGTAAGCTAACAAAAGAGATAAAATCAATCACAAAAAATCAATTAATCCAAAAGAAGGCAGAGAAGGTAAAGGAGGAGCAAAGAACCGATGGGAAAAATAGAAAACAAATAGCAAGGAGATAGACTCAAACCTAACCATATCAATAATCACATTATATGTAAAAGACCCTAATACCCTCTTAAGAGGCAGGCATTATCATATTGGATTTCAAAAGAAGATCCAACTATATAAATAATAACTTTATTTTTTACTTTAAATAAAAACACAAATAAGTTTACAGTGAATGGGAGTAGGTATCTGTGTTAACCCTAACCAAAAGGAAGTCAGAGAAACTATATTACTATCAGAAAAAAGTTGACATCACAGCAAAGAGTATTATCAGGTATAAAGAAGGCCGTTTCATGAAGATAAAGGGAACAATTTATCAGAAGAACATAACAATTCTAAGTGTTTATTCTTCTAATAACAGAACTTCAAAAAGCATAAAGCAAAAAACTGTAGCATTTCAAGTAGCAATAGATACACTCTCAATTATTGTTAGAGATTTCAGTACTGCTAGCTTAATAACAGAGTAGAGTAAGCAAACTGAAAAATCAGTAAGAATATTAAAAATTTGGATAACACAATCAACAAACGTGACCTCACAGGTATTTATAGAACACTCTATCCAAATATATCAGAATACAAATTCTCAAGTGCACACATTTATTACAAGTTTCAAAACATTTAAAAAGTGTTGAAGTCGTTCAAAGTGTTTTCCCTTACGATGATGGAATTAAACTAAGAATCAATAACAGAAAGATTTCTGGAACATCCGCAAACATTTTGAAACCACGTGGTGTACCCTGCTTGTCTCTGAGCCTGGTGGAAGGTGTTAGGCCACATTTTTCTTCTGATTGGGATTTTAATAGATGACAACAATAAAAACGTAATGATGATTTAGATTCAGTCTTGCCTACCCAGGAACAGTGAAAGAAACAGTTTGACACCAAGGGTCTTTGTAGTTCAAGGTCTTTGTGCATTTGCAAAAAAAAAGAAAACAAAAAACAAAAAACAAAACGAAACAAAAAGCAAACAAACAAAAACATCCCACAAACAAACAAAAAAACAAAAACCCTCATCAACTCATAGCAAGAGAAAAGCTAATTTAAATTTCTAAAATGCATTGTAACATATTTAAAGGCAAATATAATTTTATTACCTTCACACCTAATATATGGGTATTTAGAAATGGTTTTCAGATGGCATACTTCGATGGATTGCTTTAAAAATATATACAAATGCTGTATAGTTAATATGGTGTATATAAGTTTGCTTTAGATAATAGACAAGAATGTTTATAGGGAAGCGAATGCTTCTAATCTGTACATATAGTATGTATATAAGTAATTTGTTCTTTAAACTATGGCAAATATTTCAAATGGTGGCCTATGTTATTTTCTAAAAATGATCATAGCAATATTTCCAACTCCACCTTCTTTTTACTCAGGACTTTGGCATTCCTCCCAACAAGAGGTGGAGTCTGATTTCCCTCCCCTTGAATATGAGATAGCTTTAGTGACTTACTTCTGATGAATAGATTGCAGCAGATATGCTGCTGTGAGGCTTACGAGGCTTTCAAGGCTAGGTCATAAAAGGTGATACAATTTCCCCCTGGCTTTCTCTCTGAGTATGCTTTTCCTTAGAGCCTGGCCCCCAGACTGTGAGAAGGACTGTGTTGGGAGACCCCATGAAGATGTCTACATGAGGAACTGAGGCCCCCAGCCCATGGCCAGCATCAACCCCGAGTCATGTGAGTGAGAGAGCTTTCAGGTGACTCCAGCTATCAGCCTCAAGTCTTCCACCCGAAGGCCCAGACATCATGGATTAAGGATGAGCTGGGCATACTAAGTGGTTGTTTTATACTTCTAAGCTTTAGGGTAATGTGTTACACAACTGTAGACGTTGGAACACTAGTACCATCTTATTTCCTTGCCAATTTATTTAATAAGCCCATTTTAATTTCATGTTCTTCACAAATAATTACATATTTTGAGTCAGGATTCTCAGTAAAGTTGTACTACACACTGTTTCTATATAGAATGTCTCTGTACAGTAATCTAGTGTATGGTTACACTTGCACAACTTGATATATTCCTGAATATCTCAGTGGATGGAGAAATATTACACATGGATATCAGAAAAGACCATAATCTCCATGGACTAGTATGTGGATAGACCACAAATCTCAGGGATAAGGCCTGTCACACTGTGGAATTTCACCATCAGGGTGATGGAGCTCAATGGGACCGGGTTTAAAATTCCAGCTCTATTGCATAGTAACTGTGTGTACAAAGATGAGTTGCACTATCTCTAAGTCTTAGTTTTCTCATCTATCCTTTGGGGATAATAATAGCACCAATCTTATAGGACTATTGTAATGAATAAATGACATCATGCACATGATAGGCCCTTAATAAGTGTTGGCTGTTAGGGTTATCTATATGAAATCTGACCATTTAAATACAGGCCATGTCATACTACCTTGATTTCCAAATCTGGAAAATTTCCCCCAGTGACCCACTACTAGGCAGAGCTTGTAAAGTTAACTTTTAAAGGAATTCACCGTGGCTGTTAATTGAGGTGACTTCCCAGAGACAGTCTTATGACTATTGTTGCCCCTTCTGCAGCCCCTGGAGAGGGACAAACTGTCCCAGAAGACTCTGGGCTAAAGCCCACTGACTCCCAGGTGAGCCGACTTGTACCTTGGCGAGTTTCAGTCTGGTTCAGAGATTCACTTCTCTTCACTTGTCTCTCAAAGAGAAACACAGTTTTTCAGGACGATAATTTCCTACAGATTTTTAGAAGTTCCACTGTTTGTTTTGGAAAGCAGTTAGGGTAAAATAAAACCCAAAAATTTGCTTTTCTCTTATGACAGTCTGGCTGGGTTGACTCAGTGGCACCCGCTTTGGGGACGTGCCCCCGTCTCTCTCCCTCAGCCCTTCCAGGGAGAACAGTCTTGTGTGATTTTAATGTGATCATGTCTTTACCATGTGGTCTCTCAGCTGTCACTGACAGTGTGTTTGAGAATGTCTAGAAGGGGTTTTAATTGGCAAGATCTTTAGTAAAATTTGCAAATTAGTGATCCACCGGCTGATGTTATGACAATGTCTAAACACTATCAGTACCATTTTAAAATAATCTTTCATCGATACAACTTTCATTTTAATTAGCCAGGAAATATTGGTCCCAAAGGAAGCTGCCTACAGTTTTATAGATTTAGCATGGGGTTATGGGATGGCTTGATACACTTCATTTATTTGAAAAAAGAAATGTATTGAAGTTGTTTATATTTCATTCAACTTATGAGGCACTGATCAGAATTTAGAATGATTGGAACTTAGACCCAGGGATACAGGTGGAAAATGCCCTTCTCTTTGGTGGAGTGGCATGGTATGAGTATCAGCCTGAGAGTCCTGGAACCTGGGTTTTCATCCTGGCTCAGCAAGAATTTGTTTGTATAATCTGGGAAAGAACAACAGCAACTACGTGTGACTGAGCACCTACTCTACACCAGGTGCCCTACACCCATTGTTCCATTCCTTGCAAAAATGAAGATGCTGGTGGTGAGAAAGACTGGCATCTTCATTTTTGAAAGGAAGAAACAAGCTGAGGCTCAGGGGGTGGAATTAGCTTGACACATGAAACTCATAAATGACAGACTCATGTCTCTCCATCTCTGAAGACTGGGCTCCAGCCTGGGCAACATAGTGAGACCCTAGCTCTTTGGAAAATAAAAAATTAGCCAGGTATGGTGGTGTGCACCTGTCATCCCGGCTATTTGGGAGGCTAAGATGGGAGGATTGCTTGAGCCCAGGAGGTTGAGGCTGCAGTGAGTCATGATGGCCCCGCTGCACTGTGGCCTGGGCAGCAGAGTGAGACCCTGTTTCAAAAAAAAAAAAAAAAAAAAAAAAAAGACTGAGCTCTATGTACCCATGAGCTAACGCCTCACTGAAAAGTCCCTTTTCATAATCCTCATGAGCTGAATTTTTGTCATTTGTCTGATGAAGCAGTGGGATTAGGCAGGGAATGGTTCTACACAGCTTTAATATCTAGGTTTCTGGGGGTTAGGGGTTGGTGCTATTGTTGCCTATATGTTCATGAAATCTGACAGATCCTCGTAGTATCCTTGGGATGGTGGCAAATTAATAATCTGGAACTGATTATTTTAAGTGGATTAGCAGCCTTATAAGGGCTATTTGTTTCCAGGTTAGCACTGAACTGTACTCGACAATTCTCACTAACTTATAGACGTGGATTATGTGGGAATTATGAATCGTACCAGCCAAAAAGGCCGCCATTCTCTTTCATTCTGATGATATCAGTAAGTCCCTGGTGATATCCTCTCAGTATTTGCTGGGGCTACTTGATTAATATTTTTTATAGTATATTAGCTCAGAGGTCATCTAATTTAAATTAGAACAAATTCTTGGCTCTATTCAACAGAACAAAAATGCATCACGGAACATTTTTCTGGTATGAATTTCTGCTCCAAAGTAGAAATTCAGTAAAACTCAGCCCAGGCTGCAGGACGGGGATGCCAGACAGCTGTTAGAACGGCCCCTTACTTGGCCTTTTCTCTTATAAACATAATTTATGACCTGACGCGCTGAACTTCCGATTGTGGGCTTTGCAGGCATCCTGGCAGTTTTCTCTCACATTGATAACTATCCTACGCTGCCTGTAAGACAACATTGTTCTTGGCAGTAGTCTTAAAATATCATGAAAGGGGGTCGTTGAGATCACTCGGCGTTTCAGCCTTCTCATTCTCCGCAGTGTTGTTATTTAGAGACAACTCTGGGAGACAGACCGTCTGAATTTGGGCCTTCAGGTGATTTTCAGGGTTCAAAACATGAGTTGAAATTTCTATACTCTCCAGACATCATTTGTAAAATAGTAATAGTAATGCCTGCTTTGCAGAGGAATTTGGAAACTTGCATGAAAGTGTGACTATGGAGATGCCTGGTGCAGTGTTGATATTTGTGGCTAATTTGTTATCGTGGCAAGGAAACTGAAGATTCTTTCAAGTATACTACACCGAGGTTTTTTGAGATGTTTTTCTAAATGTTTAGGATTACAGGACATTTCCTTGTATCCTGAAGAAGCTTAGGTTTGTGGGCCTCAGATATGGCCCTGGGAAATATATGATCCAACTACTCAAGCGAACCCACTGTCTTTCTGACAAAGATGTGATTTACTGTATCTCTTTCCTTCACCTTCCCTATGCCCCACTGTCAGAGAGGAATTATTTTGGTTTTTGTTGCAGTTACTATTGCTGTGTAACAAAGCACTCCAACTTTATGGGATCAAACACTAACCATTTTGTTATGCCCATGAAGTCTATGGCTCAGGGATTTGGACAGGACACACAGAGATGGCTTGTCTCCTGCTTCTTGATGTCTGAGGCCTGAGCTGGGATGATAGGAACTGCTAGGGGTGAGCTCCTCAATGCACTCAGATCTACAATGGAAGTCTCATGTAGAATCATCTGACTGGGGGGATCTGGGTCTCCCTCTTGTGCCCTGGTTACTGAACATCTAGAGAGATGTTTGGCTGTATTAGTTTCCTAAGCCGGCTGTAACTAATTACCACAAACCCGATGGCTTTATTCTCTCACAGGCTGGAGGCTGGAAGACTGAGATTGAGGTGTTAACAGAGTCATGTTCCCTCTGGAGGCTCTAGAGAAGAACCTTTCCCTGCCTTTTAAAAGTTTCTGATGGGGGCTAGTGGTACTTGATGTCTGTTGGCTTGTGGCTCCATGAGTCACCCTGCCTCCATTGCTAGGTGGCCTTCCTTCCTGATGTCTTCATCTCTGTGTCCAAATTTCCTTCTCCATTCTCTCATAAGGATGCCAGTCATTGGAATTAAGACCCACCCTAAATTCAGGATGATTTCATCTTCCACTCCTTAACTAATGATAGCTGCAAAGAACCTATTTCCAATTAAGGCCATATTCTGAGGTTCTGGGTAGATGTATATTAGGGGAAACACTGTTAAACTCACTACACTGGCTTCTGCTTTGGGGAGTCTTGGAATTTCTCAAATAGGACAAGAATGTTAAAATATGCTAGGTAACCAAAAAACATGATCAATGTCCCCTGTGAGTGGAACAGGAGAAAGGAAGAGAGGAGGAGGATCCAAGAGTTGGATAGTGGTTGGCCTCCTTTAGAATCTGTGGTCAGGAAAGACTTCTTTGCAAAGGTAACATGGGATTAGAGAGTTTTGAGTGCATCAGGGGAATAAGCAATGTGAAAGATTTCCGGGTGGATAGAGCAACAAGTATCAAGATGCCACAGAGAAACAAGGTGACGTATTTTGAAGGGTAACCAGGAGGTTGGTGTGGCTGAATGGCAAAAGGGAGATAGAAGGAGGTGGAGTGGGGGTGGTAAATGGAGGTTAGGCTATTTTAGGACTTTGTACTTCATTTTAAAAGTAAGAAATACCAGCAGAAGTTTTTGAGTAAGAAAGCAGGCTAATCTAATTTATACTTTATAAAAGTTACTTGGGTTTCTGTGTGAAGACTAGACACAAGGTGGCAAGCATGGGCTCAAGGCAGTCAGTTCAAGGACATTGCAGTCATCAAAGAAAGAAGGAGTGTTGCTTTGGACAGGACTGATAGTGGTGGAAGCAATGAAAAGTAGGAATGGGGTGCGTTTTACAGGGAGAGCTGACAAAACTTGCTGATGGATTAGATGTGGGATGTGAGATAAAGAAAAGAATAGAGGATAATCCCAAAGTTTTGGCCAGACCACTTGGGTAAATGGAGGGTTACTTTCTGAGATGGGGAAGACTAATACATAGTGGGATTTGGGAACACAGTGGGGAATCTGGGGTTCAAGTTTGGACACATTAACTTTGGGAACTCTGTTAGACATCCAAGAGGATGAACAGGCCATGAGATTTTGAATCTGGAGCTCAGGAGAAGGGTTGGAGTGGGGATTTAGAGTTAGGAGCCATTGGTGCATAGATGGGATGTAAAGGTGTGGGGCTGAGTGAGGTCACCCAGAGAGAGTATGGGTAAGGGGACAGGGGAGGCAGGACCCAGGCCTGTTGGGGTGTTCCAACATTTAGAGTTCAGCAAGATGCTGTGAGGGTCTACACCGTGCAGTGACATTCAGAGCCCACTCAGCTTCCCCTTCTTACTGCCTGCTTTTGCCCTCCCTGTTCATGCATCCTGGCAGTTTCATTCTCTTGGTTTTGAGATGAGCTCTATGGCCCCAAATTCACTGGCTGCATTTTAGCCATGTTTCTGAATGACTTGGAGTAGGAAGTATACTACCCATGGAAAATCCCATCTGCTGTTCTTATTCTCTACTTTCAGATCTGCCCTGTATACCTGGAGACAAGTAAGGCACGGATTGCTGCACAGGCCTGTCTTCTCTGACTCACGGTCTTGTTCCTTCCTCTGCAGCCCATGTCTGCTGAGGACATATGGCCAGAGCAGTCACTGCACCTGCACAAGCACTTGCTTTCACAGACCCATCTGTCTGGGGCTCACCTGGACACACCTGTTACCTTTTCCTTTGAAAAGCTGGCCATTGATTTTTCCCTTCAAAGCTTCAAATCTTACAGGAGAAACCTCTAAGGTATTTAACTGCCCCCAAGTGTCCACATTCCACATGGCTTTAGTCGGCCTGGATTTGATCTTCTGCTTGTGGATGATTTGTAATTTGGTGACATGAGACACCTTGGGAAGTAAGAGGTGGGAATGGCTGAGATGCCCGGCTTCACTAATCACTTCTACCACCTGAGCCAGTGTATGGGAACTGACAGCAGACCTATTGAAGGCCTAGATGAACGTGGCATGTGGGGCAGGATGGAGGTTGGTTAGGAAATAAGGAAAAGTGATGGCTGGGGAACAATGTAAGTTACAACGTGACCCACAACACATTTAATGTTGCAAACACTTAATCAAATTCCTGTTAGCCATTTATGGAAAAACTGGCTCCTTCACTGCAGCAAGTATGTACATTTGTTTAGGACACACACACACACACACACACACATTTGCCAACACCGGCTTCTTGTTAAATGTCCCAGGTTTAGGATGAAAGAATATACAAGAACAGGAACTTTTTTTCCCCCCTTTTCTGAGCATGAAAGAGCTCCGTGCTTGTCGAATATGGGCTGGCTTGCATTCAAACATAAATATGTACCAAAACACAATTCCCTCCAGCTCAAAACTGGGTTGCAAGAGAACCTTGGAATTGAATGAGCAGTGCCTGAATTTTTATCCCATTACTCAATGAAATCCCCACCAAGCTCAGTCTTATTCACTGTATAAAACTACTTAGATGACACTTGAGCTTCTCTTTGAAGCAGTAGTTACTGGCAGATGACTGCCTTATTCCCCTGGTTTGCTATCAAAACTGCTTCCCTTCATCTCGTACGCATTCTTCAACAGGCCTCTGTAAACCGCCATTTTCCACTTTTTAATCTGCCTGTTCCTTCCTCTCCATGTTTAAAATGTAAAGGCCGCTGGTATCTGGATACAATAACTTCCATTCTGTCCTTCCCAGTGCTCCCCTCCCGACTACAGATACAGCAGCTTCTTATTTCTTTTGTCTGCCTTTGCACTAATGACTGTCAGCCATTGGTAGTGGACTTGAGCTATCCCCAGAATAAAGGAACCTGGGCCCCAGCCCCAGTCCAGAGTGCTGGGGACCCAGGTCGTGACTTGATGATATTCACTATTGTTACCTGCAGGGGGATGCCTCAAGAAGTCAGAGAAGGTGCTTCTGTTATCAGGCACCCCAAACCCCTGTGACTCAGCATATGTGCCCTTGGCTGTATATAACCTGCGCACCCCCCTCAATTCTGCTGGGCCACCTTCGTGGGGGTGTCACCCAGGCCCTCCCGTGTGCACCTGCAGCTACTCCCTGTTTCTGGCTTGCATGACTTATCACACATGGGCATGGGACTGGGAATCATCTCTTCATTCCCTTGGATCCTCAGTCAGGGCAGGGGTGGATTCTGATTTACTGCTGCATTCTAGTGTCTCACATAAAGACTTGCACATTCAGGCACTAAGCCTGTATTTGCTAAATTCATGTGTTCATTTGGTCATTCATTTGCAAATATTTATGGCTTGTTTTATGCCAGACACTGTTTTAGGTGCTGAATACATGAACAAATGAGCACGAGTGGGTAGAACTGCTGCTGTTCTCTCGGGCTGCTGTCACTTTGTGTTCCCCTTGAATTTTATTTTAAAGTTGGTTCACTTGGTTTATTAACAAACTGATCGGGTGTAGCATGGTGTTGCCGTGGCACATGGTGAGATTTGGCTGTGTCAGGAGCAGGGGTCCAGTGGCACCTCTCTCCTTCAACTATCTTCTCATCCCCAGTTCCATGTCTGTGCAATCCCCTATTTTATCCTTGTTTTTACTGGAAAAAGAACACGGGCCATATCCATGATTAGAAACAGGAAGATAGTGACATGTCTGGTGAAGTGGCAGAGTGGGAATGGGGAGGGATGAATAACAGATTACATGAACACAGCGTAGAGTCCAGGAGAGAGTGGCTCCTGTGAGGACATTTGAAGCTGACTGGCTCCACAGGTGGGTCTGAGGATGGGAGAGGAGGAGGGAAGTTTCGCTGAACTCTACCCTTGGTATCCACAGCTCAGCTAAGGTGTCTCTCTAACAGAACAATACACTAAGGGGTGGGTGGATCGGACCTTTCCTTTTGGTCTTAGAAGTAGCTTATGGGGCTGCTGTTCAGCCACAAGGACATGAGCATCCATCTTTGGGAGGATGGACAGGGCACTGCACTGTAGAGGGGAGCAAGAAACAGTCTGATGCCTCATAGATTTGAGATAGTTCCTGGAGTCTCCCAGAAACATGCAAGATGGTGGAGGAACTCACAATAGGGACGGCCTGGTGGAACTGGCAGGGTTTAGTGAGGTAGTGGAAATCATCACTAGTGTGACTCTGACGCCTTATATACCCATAGATGGATGAAGACTGAGGGCTTTTTTGTTTCCGGGCTTTTTGGATGAATTCTGTTTACAGAAGCACCCGTCTCCAGGTACCTCAGCATGGAACCACAGCTGGTGTCTCGGGTCTTGGCTCTGTTCTCCCTCCCTATGGCCCATTTCACTGTCACTGGTGCCCTCATTCTATTCTCTGGCCCTCAGGCCCTCCTGAATGTGGCTACCCATGTGGGAAGGTCATTTTCTAACTGTTGAAAGTCTGTCATCATAGGGATTCTCTTGTCTTTTTTCTTGTTCTTTCTTTCTTTCTTTCCTTTTTTTTTGAGACAGTCTCACACTGTTGCCCAGGCTGGAGTACAGTGGCGTGATCTTGCCTCACTGCGGCCTCCTCCCAGCTGCAAGTGATTCTCCTGCCTCAGCCTCCTTAATAGCTGGGACTCCAGGCACCCACCACCAAGCCCGGCTAATTTTCATATTTTTAGTGGACGTGGGATTTCACCATGTTGGCCAGGCTGGTCTTGAACTCCTACCTCAGGTAATCCACCTGCCTCTGCCTCCCAAAGTGCTGGGATTACAGACGTGAGCAACCATGCCCGGCCTCCATTGTAGGGATTCTGTCTTCCACATCTGGATCTAGACAGAGCATTTCTCATGGCCTTAGCATCCTCGTGACCAGGGCACATATTTTCCTAGAGGGTCCAAAGCATTAGCTCCTTTTTTTCCCCCCTTTCAAATGCAGATTCCCATGGAAAGGGGCACCTCAGTACCAGTATCTGATTTGCCTTAATATATCATTTATCTTGGGTGAACTTCCAATTTAAAGGTGAAAAAGCATGGCTCACCCCCATCCTGTTCATCTCTATAATGAGCATTTCAGGCCAGCAATGACAAATTGGAGAGAGAAGGCTTTTTGATGGGGAGACAGCTTTTATGGGATATTCTAATCCATATTAATGTGTATAGAAATCCCTGGGGATCCTGTTAAAATAAGGATCTTGATTCAGTAGGTGTGGAGAGGAAACTGAGATTCTTACATTTCTAACAAGCTCCCAGGTGATGACACTGGCCTGCGGACCACACTGTGAATAACAAGGCCTTAAATCACAGATGGCATCTATTTTTTCCACATTCACCTGGGCAAAGTTCTCTCCTCTGAACCTTTGATGTCTCTTCATGATTCAGGCAATGAAATCTCTATCCAAAATTGGGTAGAGATTTATTGGCTATTTGAAAGAAGAATAGAAGTTTCTTATAAAGAGAAAAGGAGTCTCTCCAAACTGGAATTCAGTTGCATAAACCAAGTTTTGTGAATGATGTTCTTACTTTTCTACAACTGGTATTGATGCTGTTTCAAAAATTTTGCAAAGATGGCATGAGAACTGGTGGCTGTGTGTGGGGGATGGGGGTGGGGAATGGATGTTATTGCAGCCAGTAATGCACTGCACAGAAATCATTCCTTTAATCAGAGAAGCTTAAAATCAGGCCAGGGCATGAAGGTGGAGCACAGTTATGAATATTGACAGAAGTCAAAAAATAAAGTCATTTGCAAAATCAGAGTGGGGACAATTTCTCTCTCTTTTCCTTTCATTTCTGCATCAAGCTGAGCCTTGATAGTAGAATTTACCACTCTGCTGTGAGCCCAGCAGGCTGCCTCACCTCCATTAGCACAGCTAGGCACTGTTAGAGGTCATGAGTGAGAAGGGGAGTGGAAGTAGTTTGAGGTGTCTTTCTTCCTTTGTATTTGTTCCCCAGGGCATTCCCTGGGTGATGCTAGAAGATAACTTCTTGTCATTACTAAGCACTGCTGGTATCCCCTGCAGTCTTCGGCACAGGAACTCAGCCACTGGTTGGGGCACTGAGCTAGGCCCAATGAGGTATGCAAAAAAGAGAAAACACTGATCCTTACCGCCATGGAGCTTATAAGGTAGCTGCGAAGGGAAGAGACACACTCCTAAGATCACTAACAACATCCAACAGGAAATAATAAGTTCCAAATGGGCGCTACGCACGGTAAGGATGTGGGCTGATTGGGACACAGGAAACTTTTAAATGAGGTGATCAGAAAGGCTTCATTGAGAAGGTAGTAATTGATTTAGTCCTTAAAGGGAAGGAATAATTAAATAGTGCCTGGGAGGTCTGAGATGGTGCAGTTTCTAAGAACATCTTCTTGCCCAAATCCTTTCTGGGAATTTCTTAGGGAGAAGAGGAAAGCTGTGTTTTGATTTATTTTGATGATAGAAGATGCCAGTGGCTGGCCCTAATTGTGGCACAAGCACACTTTGCTAGAAGGTTTCTGTTTCTTACTGAATTCTACACAGAATCAGGTAAAGATTATGATACAGTTAAATTTCACCACCATTATTTTCTTAGAAATACGTTTTATGGAGAGATGCTTCAACTGGGCAGCGCAAATTTCTCTCCGTACTTCAGAAAACCCCTTAGCACCTGATTTCAGCTTGAAAAAATAGTCATTTATCTTTCGAACCCCAAGCATTCAATTTTAAACATTGGTAGAAATTGATTAATAATGGTAAAGCTAGAAAAACTCCATAATAATCTTTAAAGAAAACAAAACAGTAGAGTCATTTTTTATTTTAAACTTGAAGCTTCGCATTTCAAAGTTTTATCAAACTGTCCCCTCTCCCCTTAATTTAAACCATTGTTTTCCAAGGGAAATTTAATAATAAGAGCTGCCATGTGTTTCTGCTTAATTTTGGAAGCCTGTGTTATGCAGTCAAAGATTCTCATTTGAAAATAATTCCTGTCCTTATTCTTAAACTGCCAGGGGAATAAGATTTAAAAAATATGTTGCAGCTCTCAAGTTTATGTTTTGCCTAAAGCCAGGCAGTGATGGGAGATCAAAGTTTAGAGTGCAGTTCTAAAGTTAGAACCACTGCCTTGCAACGTGCTCACAAATGGGGAGCAGGGCCCGGCAGCTGCCTGCCCAGGTCCTCCAGTAATTAGTCCTGGTGCAGGCAGAGGCCCCTGCCCCTCCCCTGGGCAGGTCCTAGGCCTCAGGGCCTCTGTCGCCTGGGAAGCAATCCCCACAAAGACAAGGCTGGCGTGGTATTTTTAGATCACATGTGTGCACTGTATAGGCCTCCTGCGTTCCACAATTTGCATCTGAGAGGAGTGGGAATCGAACACCCTGCTTGTGTTTGCTGTCTGCTGGGCCTGTTGTTAGTGGGGGCTATTTGTCAACATGACAGACTCATCTAATAATGTTTGAGGATGGACAAACTGGGGCATGTTTGCTAGTCTCAAGTTGTCTCTTTTCTCTCTTTAAAAAGGAGTATGTGTGTGTGTGTGTGTATTTTTTTTCTCAAGCCCAAAGCCCTCCTCCCTTATCAAATCCCTAACATGGCTATTTTGCACCTCAGTAGAACTGATTGTAGATTGTCATTTCTTTTTTTAACATTTATATTTTTGCAGAGATGCAGTCTCGCTATGTTGCCCAGGCTGGCCTCAAACTCCTGGCCTCAAGTGAGCCCCTGCTTTGGCCTCCCAAAGTGCTGGGATTATAGGAGCGAGCCACCGTGCTTAGCCTAGACTGTCGTTTCTTAGAGCACCAGAGTAACATTCAGGGGCAGCAGCAGAGCCCATGAAGGTTGTCTTCATCTCTATTTTCACCCTCTTGGAAGTTCTGCTTGCTTTTGGTCAGCAGGGCTAAAGGACTCAATTGTAAATTGAAATGTTAGAGTTCCGAAGTCATAGGTATCTAAGTAAGTGCATCTTTATTGAAAAGGTTCCAGCCTTGCACCACCGAAAATGAACTTGACCCACAACTACACTTTGGCCTAGCCTGAACATAACACTGAACTTTGGAAAGTTGGCAAATGATGACGGGAAGCCCAAACCTTTTCCCCTTGGGTGTGAGCTGATGGGATCCTGCTGACAGCCACGTGCTACAGTGCGTTCCCCGAACTAGTGCCATCGAGGCTTCCCGTTGACTGCTGGTCCCCTGGCAGCTGTTCAAGGAGAAGCATCTGAAACAGCTGTCTATTTTCAGCTTGCCATCTCTTCTCAATTTCAGATAGAGGATTTTTACACAGAGTCCTGATTTTACAGTGGCTTCTAACTTTGCAGTCCTTGATACACTTTGTTCTGTAGTTGATAATAGGAAAAACAGGTGAACTGCTAAGTTTCGCTCAAGCTGTCCACTTAGCTATTTTTACCCTTGGTAAGCTGAATCAGCTCTCTGTATTCCTTTCCTAGAACAGAGAAGATCAGCTCCTTTTGAACAAGAGGCAATAGGAGATGAATTCTCCATAGACATCTTACCACTTCACCCTTGAAGCTTTTGTGCAGTGATTCAGGAGAAACAGACTCCTTTCTGAAAGTGTTCAGGGTTGCAGAACCCCACAGGACAGCCTCAGATCTCTCCAGCAGAAGTAACCCTGTTAGCCAAAGCCTCTCTTCTGGTGCTGGAAGCCAGGCCTCAACTCCAGTCCCAGATGAGAAATGGCACATTATTTTAATTCTTCTCTGCCTCTTCAAGTGCCAGCCCTAAGAGCTGCTCTAGGTAGAGTCCTTTGAATTGATGGTGAAAAGGATTAAGACATTCGGGGCCGTTGGTATGGGGTGAATATATTTTGCATGTGAGGGCACGAATTTGGGGGTAGTCAGAGGCCTGAGTGTTAGGGGCTGAAGTGTGGTCCTTTCAAATTCATATGTTAAAGTCCTAACTCCCAGCACCTCAGAATATGGCTGTATTTGGAGATAGGGTCTTTCAAGAGGTAATTAAGTTAGAAAAAGCTCATCAGGGTAGACTCTAATCCAATATAACTGGTGCCCTTATAAGAAGAGAAGATTAGGACCCAGATGCACACAGACAGAAGACCAGTTGAAGCCACAGGGAGAAGACAGCCCTCTACAAGCCAAGGAGAGAGGTCTCAGAAGATCCTACCCCTACTGACACCTTAATTTCAGGCTTCCAGCCTCCAGAACAATGAGAAAATAAATGTCTATGTTTAAACCACTCAGTCTTTGGCACTTTGTTATGGCAGCTCTTGCAGGCTAACACAGATTGTGGTTTGGTACGAGTGTGGTACAAAGCCACATCAGAGAGAGCTGTTAGACATCCTCACGCTAAAATATACCTGGATGCGTGTTGGTAGAAGATTGGGAGTAGAACCTGTTTCATTTGTTATATTTCATAAACCTACTTGTTTGGGGGAGTCATTTAAAAAAAAGGAAAAGAGATGATTGCACCCTAAGGACATGAACTTGTGCAGTTTTTATTGTGGAGGGAAAAAAACATGACACTACCAAACTGGCAATTTCTCACAATACCAGGTGCATTACAGATTGGTGTGTGGGCTTTTGTGAATTGGTTGCATATAAATGAGGAACATTTAAATAAAAAGGAGATCTAGAAACTTTCACTAGTTTTGGGCTTTTATTTATAGTTACTTATGCACAAAGCTTATTTCCCTTCTCATGTAAGTTTTGAGTCATGTCAGTCTAATGGGCTTTTGTGTAAGGTGCTATTGATTTCAGTGTGTATACAGGGCACCACAAGCCCCTCCTGTATGTGAGAAACTGAGAGAAAGGGGAGGAGAAGATGGGAAATGCTGAAGAGAAACCTGGTTTGGCAGAGAGTGTGATTCAGTGGAAAGGGATCGGACTGATAATTAGAAGCCTGCGCTTAATCCCAGCCTAAGTAGGAAGCATCAAGGTGATATGCATACATTATTTCATTTTCTTGGACTATGTTGTCCTCAGTTTCAAAATGGAGGGCTGGTAGAGGAATGTCAAGGTCACTTCTCACTCTGGTTCTAGGGGTTCAGAAGGATGGGAGTGGGAGGGGGCATGACTTTTGGAGTGGGACCGCAGGGCCCTGACCTCCCATTCTGCCAAGGACATTGTCCTCACTTTCAACAGCCTCAGGGGCATCTCCCCCAGGCACTTCCCAGCCTGGTGCCACTGCAGTCCCTCTGCCCACAGCACCCTGCTGGACCTCCTCTCCTCCTTTCCCTTCTCTACTCTGCTCAGATGTTTGAAGCTCAGTGTCACCTGTTCAGCTCTGGGAGCTACTCACAAGGGGAAGTTTTTCATCCTGCAGTTTGGTTTGGGGTCTTATCCTCTTCCATTCCAGGAAGACAGGACTGAGAGTCACTATCTTGCATTGACTCGCTTCTCTCCCAAGTCAAGCTGCTGGAGTGTGTAAAGGAAATAACATCCATAGCGCTGTGAGCACAGAGCAAGCACTCACATGTTAGCTGTCTTCCCCATCTACAAGGCTTCGGCACTAATGATCTACTCCATGTGTTGGTACTTAGTAGGTGTGGCCTCATTGGTGCCAAGGCAAATGTGTTGTCTTAGCTCCACAACCAGATGGCAAAATCCAGGGTAGGCTTGTGTCAGTCTTGATGTTCTGACTGCAGGCCAAGTTATTATTTTGCATTGTGCAAAGTAGGTCCTCAAAAATTATTGTTGATTGATTAGTTATTGGTTTGAAATCTTCACCAAGAAGCTGTGCCTTCAATGACTCTCTGGTTACAAGGACTCTTTTAAGATTAAGGCAATGTTATCATTTATTCTCGGTATTGATTGAAATTGGTCTCTGAGGCTTCTGATCACCTTCCTTTGCTACAGGGAAATTTTGAATTTACTCATAAGAGGCTCACACATATTAATGGGACATTCACTTATTTTTAAATACATGTGACAACATTTAGCTTGCATCTGAAATCAGACACTGGGTGTTAATTGTAGATAAAATTGGCCTTTATCAAAACAGCCCCATTGCTAATGATGCTAGCAAGAAAACTGGGCTCCTTGGTGTAGCAAATTGGTACTATTCTGATTTTTACTGGGAAGCAAACATTTTCTAGGAAAAATAGACCCAAATGAATGGAATTATAGGAACCCAATTAAGTTCATATGTTTCCAAAGGGTCATAAGAAATAAGCCCATAAAAAGAAAATGCTATTCAATGGAAATTTACAAAACACATGAGTATGAGGGAAGTTTGGGAAGATCAATGTTCAATTAAGTTTCTCATAATTCCTGGAGCTCATTTATAGAGAAGACTGGTCAGACTGCTGAGCAGATTTGGACCCAGGTTCCTGGCTTTGCAGCTAAGGGAACTGAGGATGTTTAGCAGGGGGAAGAGAAAATTCTGGGTTATAAGGTAGCTGTCTTAAAATATCTGAGGGATTGGCTTGTGAAAGAGGAAATGTATTTGTTCAGGAAGGCACCAGCAGGCAGAACTATAACCTGTGGGTAAAGGAGGCAGGAAGAAAAATTTTGTCCCAATGTTAGGAAGAGTTTTCTAGCGATGAGCTCTGGATGTTCTGAAGCAAAGATGGAGTAATTGAACAGGATTAATGTCTAGGATCTATGTGGGTCCTTACATGTGGGTCCATAATTCTAAAGAATAGATTTAATTATAACACAACTCAAAATCACAAGTACAGGATTCTGAGATGATTTGAAATAAAACAAAACCATGACTGTAAACTGGGCAGATGGTAATTTTTTTCTGGTTCTTCATTAGTTCCTGGGCTTAAAAAATATCTGAGAACTAATCAGATCCCCAAAGGAAAGGTAAGTCTGTGTGAGGATCCCAGATTTCCATGTGGAAGACCACAGGCAGAGAGCAACTGCAGTGAATCCCTCCACTCCTGGCGAGGGTTAGACACTTTGTCTAACTAGAAACTTAAGCATTCTTAGTTTAGAGCAGCCAGTATTCTAGTTCCAGGTCTATCACTCACTATCTGGGGGCAACAATAAGAAAAATGAAACCCCTCTGGCCCTTGCTTTCCAGCTGCAGTATCAGGATGTGTTTAGCTGCAAGTAACAAGAACTCTCACTCAAGGAATTGGAAACATTAAGGTAATTCATTGTTTGACACGACAAGAAGCAATGAGACAGAGTATTAATTCTAGAGCTCCATGATATCATGGGTGATCCTTTCCACCTTTCTGTTTATCTTTCTGTTTGGTATCCTTAGTGAGGTGACACATTTATAGACACACTTATGGGGGCGGGGCAGGAGGCAATTATCTGAGGAACAACACCCAAAGAGAGCTTCGGCTTGAGAGATGCAGTAATCATCTCTATTCTCTGTGTGATATTGGTTGCGGTGAGCTGCACTTTGTAGTCTGGGGAGAGTCATTTAACCTTTTTTTTCCATCTGTGAAATGGGCACAGTAGGAACAGAGACCACTAGAGGGGCCGCAGTGAAGGTTAACCAGCTGGCAAGTGTATGACCTTGCAGCATAAAAATGACTATTTGCGTAGTATAAGAGAACAAGAAAGAAAATTTCTGCTGTTAGAATATTCATGCAGCAGTAGCTAGTGAAATTAAGCTCTTTGTCCTAGTGATGAAAAAAATAAGTAACAAACAAATAGCAACTACAACAAAAACCCAGAATGGCCGGGCCAGGGATACAGATTTTCTCCTGTTTGTATGTATACTGTACTGTTGGTATTTTTCTAAGACTCTTTTTTCTCGGGAAAATATCAATGATTTGGTTCCTTAAATATTTAACAAAAAATAAAGTAAATGCAGGAAAGTTGGGTGGTGGGTATAGTCTTTGTTATGAAACAGTTCCCTCAAAATGCCAGCAAGAATGAAATCACTGGAATCTACCTAGCTAGTCTCAGTTCATTCATGAAACACTACACTTTGTCTAACTAGAAACTTAAGGGTTCTCAATTTAGAGCAGCCAGTATTCTAGTTCCAGGTCTATAACTCACTATCTGGGGACACCAGCAAGAAAAATGAAACCCCTCTGGCCCTCGCTTTCCAGATGCAGTATCGGGATGTGTTTAGCTGCAAGTAACAAGAAACTCTCACTCAAGGTATTGGAAACATTAAAGCAGTTCATTGTTTGACACAACAAGAAGCAATGAGACAGAGTATTAATTCTAGAGCTCCACGATATCATGAGCGATCCTTTCCTTCTTTTTGTTTGGTATCCTCAGTGAGGTGACCATGTGCTGAGGCTCACCTCATGCCTGCAGAATGACTGCAGCAGCACCAACCCTCATATCCTGTTATTCCTTCTTCTGAGCAAATAAGCCTTTCCCCTAGCCCCCTAGAAGAACTTCCATCTTATCAGACTGGCCAGACAGATTCCATCTGTAAGCCAATCACTAGCAAAGATAGTAGAACAGAGACGATTGGCTTTGAACAGACATCAACTTCAGCAAACTTTCTTAAAGGGCCAGCTGGTAAATATTTTAGGCTTTGCTGGCCATGAGACAAAATTAAGGACATTAATGTGGGTGCTTATGTAACCATTTAAAATACAACCATTTTAAAATGCAAAGACCATTTTGGTGTCAGTGTTTTCCAGAGAACCAAAGCCAATAGGACGTGTCTATATGTAGAGAGAGACTTTAAAAATGGGCTCATGTAGTTGTGGAGGGCTGGCATGTCCAAAATCTGCAGGGTGGATTGGTGGACTGGAGACCCAGGGAAGAAGCCATGTTGCAGTTCAATTCCGAAGGCTGTCTGCTGATGGAATTCCCTCTTGCTCAGGGGAGGTGGGTCTTTTGTTCTATTCAGGCCTTCAACTGATTGCATAAGGCTCACCTATATTATGGAGGATAATCTGCTTTATTCAAAGTCCACTAATTTAAATATTAATCTCATCCAAAAACACCTGCACAGAAACCTCCAGAAAAATGTTTGACCAAATATCTGGGCACCATGGCCCAGGCAAGTTGACACACAAAATGGACTATCACACGTTCCTAGCTCCAGGCCATGCAAAAACAGGTGACAGGGCAGAAAATTTGGCCTTGGGCTGTACTTGGACAATCTCTGGCTTAGATTTACCCCCAAGGTGGGAATAGGGTCATTTCTCTTGAGAATGGACATCTGAACAAAACCAGGGTGAGTTAGCAAGGAACAAGGATGATGGGTAGACAAATATCCCTGCTCTGCCAGTCCTACCTATTCAACACGGGTTTTTGAGATAATAAACATATAAATCCCTTGAAGAACTTTGGACAATTGCAGCAGAATGTAAGGCAGAAATCCTGATTCAGTACCTCCTCACATTTTTTTTTTAAACAAGTGATTCACTATTTCTATTTGTCAGCACATGCTTTATCTTTTCCTTCCTTTTCCATGCAGGAGACACTTGCTATCTAGTTCCCTAGGCATAGGGAAAAGGCAACTTGTTACTAATTATTGAGAGAATGAGAGAAGCTATAGTGATCAATGCTTCTGCTGTGGGTAACAAGTACACCAATGGGCATAGGCAGATGCACTCCAGTCAAGAGGAGAGTTTAAAGAACCAGGCACTCTGAGTTTTGGTAGAGATGAGCTAGCTTGGGCTGTTTCCTAGCAAGTGAGGTGAGGAGAGCGTGAGTTACCCTCCACGCAGATACAGGTCCTGATTTGCTAGTTCTCCTGGTCAGTCCTATAGGGCTCTTTTTCAATTCAGGTAAAATGACAGGTACTCTAGTGAGGCACTGTGCTTAGGCAGTAGGGAGGTAGATTTGTGGAAAGTAAAATGCCTGCCCTCGTAAAGAGCATAGTCTAGAGACAGAGGCAGATACAGAGAGATTGCCATGTGCTCCTCAACTGTTGGGGCAGGGTGCACCATCACCTTAGTGCACATTTGGCAATGTGGGAGGGGATGCTCTGGGTTTCCACAGTAACTGGCATTCCCCAGCCACCTAGTATTTGTGCCTGGTTGCTGGTGTGTCAAATGTCCCGCAGTACAAGGGACAGTCACATACAAGAAAGAATTGTCCCACTGAAAACACCAGTAGTTTCCATGGAGAACTAAGGGATGATGAACTGTCAGTCAAGGGATGCAGAAGGTGTACCATCAGCCACCTTCCTCCAACATGAGGGGTGCTGATATTGATGTGGCAAGAAAGCTGGAATCTGCCAGGCTGCCTTGTTTGTCATGAACTCATGTTTCCCCTGAAATTCAGGAAAGGACTAGGAACAGCTTTGGTAAGAACAGGGCCTCTCCTTATGGTTTTGTAGATTATGAATTGCACAACTCCAGGGGGAGCCACTTGTGTTTCAATCACCATAGATTTCAATAGCTATTACCACTTTTTTCTGGTAGATGGCAATAAAGTATCTCAAGAAAGGACATCTTATGAATTCACACTGAGTTAGTCGCAGGGCTGGGCTGGAGGTGGCAGGAGAGAGAGATGTGGTATATAGACGGTTTCCAACGTAGAGAAAAATTAAGTGGCAGGACTTAGGTGGATAATTGCTGAAGTGGTTATAGCCAGGGCAAGATTCTGGTCTCTGGCCAATGTGTTGCAGGAACAACAATGTCCCAAGGCCTCATCAGGTGTCAGCCAGATGGGGAGACACGTTCAGGTTGCAGCCATAGTGAGGGAGGCCCCAGGGTCTTTGCTGCTTTCACTGACCTGCTTTGGTGGGACTGTGGTCTCAAGAGGAAGGAAAAACATATTGTTCTGGTCACCTGCAGAGGCAGATGGGCCCCCGCCTAAAATTTGGTCTGGATATCAAGATCGGTGGTGCCTCATGCACACCAAGAGGATACAAACAATTTATTACTTACATAATTGAGGTCTCTAGGAAGAGCAAGGCAAGCAACACAGAGAAGTCTGAAGTGACTTCCCAAGTCATTGAGCAAGGAAAGGAGACTGGCCCGGGTTTTTATTGTGGTTAGTGGGTGGGGCTGGGGTGAGAGTTCCCAGGAGTCCAGAGAGGGAGCACCCCAACTTTCTTATCAGCTTGGCCAGAGGTGGGACACCACCGGATGAGGGATGCATGAAGTTTAAAAGCTGCCAGCAAACAAGAAAAATGGACTCAGATGCCTCATTAAACACATCCTCTCTTATTGAGATGCAATCCTGTTCTCTGCCTTTTGGGATGAGTGCAGGGGAGAAATGGGAAAGGGCTTTCAGGACCACTCCTTCAGCATGGCCTCACTTCTACCTATGCAGGGAAGAACTCCAGAGAGATGGGAAATCGAGGCTTAGTCCAGGGCAGGCATGGAATCCAGTGGCTACATGATAGTCAGGTAACGGGGGACTCACCAGAGTGCAAGTGAGTATCCTTGAAACTGATGGAGACAGTAAGACCTGGTTGAGCCCTCGGGTCCTAGAACTTCATCTGAGTTTAATTCCTTGGGCACCTCTGTTAATTAGCACCAGAAGATTTTCTGGAGTCAGAATCAGTGTGACATGTGTAACCAGAGTGCATGTTAAGATGAGGTGTTCTGAGACTTTGCTTCCACACCACGGAAAACAGAAAGTGCCACTGCTCTTACCATTTCTCCAGAGGCTGACAAAAGTGACGAATTGAGCTCTTAATGTATTGCAAGCTGAATACACTTGAGCATATAAGCGAACGGGAAAAGAAAGAAGGCAGAGTTATTGAGGCAACAATTCAGATTTAATTGCATTTGATATAGACCACCCTTTAAAAATAGTTTGGTGGGTAAAAGGCTGCAGTAATTTATGGAACATTCTGCTTGCTTCCAGGGAAGTTGACAAGTCTGGACTGAATCAAGAGAATCAGCATAAATCTCAGCCGATGCCTAATTTTAGAGATGTCTGGTCTTTGAAGGAGTCTTGCCACAGCCAGATGGGGTGGGAGACAGCATTTGAGGGTGGAAATGCAGGAGGTGCCAAACTGAAGCTCAAAAGGTTAAACCCATTTTTGTGGCTGATAAATCCTAAGCAAAAATGAACTGGATTGTGGGAAGAGTTATGTACTGTAAACTGGAGTCTCTGGGGGAGGCTGCAGAAGTCTTGAAGGCTCTCAGGTAGATTATTTAATTCCTCCAGGCCTTGACATTGTACATCTTTAAGATACTGAGCTCATTCTCACAGTGAGCGGCTCAAAACAAGATAGCTGCGTGACCATGGGCAGGTCACCAGGCCTCTCTGGGGCTTTACTACTTTATGTGTTCAGTAGAGAAATTCCCCTCTCTACTGTGTAGCTGACTTCAAAGCTCAGCTTAGGTCATGATCACTGAGAAACTTCTAAACAAAGTTTCCAAAGGAAGGCCTGTGTCCTGTTCATCTTTGTGTTACAATACCTGGCACTTGGGGAATGTTCAGTTATGATAGATATTTAGCTGAACTGAAGGATTAAACTGCCCTTCTTAATGGTCAATTACATCCCTGAGCTTCTGTAATTTTAAATTCAACTTATTGTGGCCAGTCTCAAGAAAGGCGTGTGAATGGTGGCATGGCCTTTATATGTCTCAGAACATTGGTTCTAGTGCACTCGTTATTACTGGGATGACAAGGATGATTATACGTTATTCTGGGGGAAGAGAGAACAGGGCAAAAAGACTTTCTGAAGAAGCTGAGTAACTATCTACTCATTTAAAGTCATGTATTGCCAGGAACCAAAGAGTCTAGGATCATATTATAACATGTTTGAAGTTGAAGAGTGTGATGGATTTGAGGAGTGTCCTTCCAAGCTTTGTTCTCAGACCACTTCCATCAGAATCTCTTGCTAAATGAAGATTCCTTGGCCCTGTTCCTAGATCCATGAAGTCAGAATCTTTTCTGTTTCTGATTCTGCCCAGGAATCTACACTTTAAACAAACTCCGTGGGTAACTCTGATGCACACTTAAGTTTCATGATTGTCAGCATAGGAAATTACAAAATAGTTTTGTGGGCTCGGGGAAAGGAGAAATTTAGCGCAAACAGCACAATTAAGTATGGGTTCATTATGGTGCAGGGGGCAGTGCAGTCTTCGAAGTCCAAAAGATCCGTGCAGAAATTCTGCATGAAATGCTTCTTAGTGGCCAGGTGCTATGGCTCACACCTGTTTTCCCAGCACTTTGGGAGGCTGAGGTGGGCAGATCACCTGAGGTGGGGAGTTCAAGACCAGCCTGACCAACATGGAGAAATCCCATCTCTACTAAAAATACAAAATTAGCCGGGCATGGTGGCACATACCTGTAATCTCAGCTACTTGGAGGCTGAGGCAGGCGACTGGCTTGAACCTGGGAGGCGGAGGTTGCAGTGAGCTGGGCGACAAGGCCACAAGAGTGAAACTCCATCTCAAAAAAAAAAAAAAAAAAAAAAAAGATTCTCAGCTGTGTGGCCATGAGCAAGTGACTTCACTTATTATTAAGCCTCTCTTTCTTCATCTGTGAAATGGGCATACTAATGCCCTCCTTGTTGTAAAGATTAGAACAAATGTATGTAAAGGGCCTAAAACATAAAAGGTATTCAGTAAAGTGTTAGCTGATATTATCTTCTTGGAAGCATCCATCGGAATGAGATGTTCCCAGGGTGAATGGGAAGTTACCTGTGTGGGGAAGGAAGATAACTTCTTACTAAGATTCTTTACAGGGTTAGGATGGGTGGGCATAAGGTGTGCAGAGTGGAGAGGAAGCTAACTTCTTAGATAATGTTCTTAAGACTCTTACAAAATGTTTCTCAAAGTATGTTTTCTGCAGTCACATCTTCACCAGAGAGACTACTGTAAAATATTCCTGATATATTGAGAAATTAAGGGACATCCATTCTTTTTTAAAACTTTTATTCATTTTTAAGTTTTCAAGAACATTTCATCATAAAAATTTCAAATTTTATGTGCAAATGGAGAGACAAGTGTAACAAATCCATAAATACTCATCAATGACTTCCAGTGATTATCAATGTTGGCCAGTTTTGTTTCAACTGTATGTACCCATTCCCCTCAATGGATTATTTCTGAGCACATCCCTAACATCACATATTTCTTCCATAAACATTTTAGCATGAAACTCTAAAATGGAGGATTTTAAAGAAAAAAACCAATAATATCATTATCAACCTAAGGAATTAAGAATATCTCTAATACCTTCAAATATCTGCTGAAGTTTTTCAATTATCTATAATTATAATTGATTCGTAGGGACAACAATATTCTCGTTGTATCTTTGTTAATAAATAATTATCTAAAATACATCTACAAAGAGAAACTTTACTTCATGAACTATTTGACTACCCAGATGTACTGTTTACATAGGAATACCAGTATGAATGCTCAACGTTTTTCTGTTTATTAGTTTCCAGAGCAATTACTTGGTTTCTTTAGTATTATGCAAAGGAAATAAAGCAATAATACTTCGGTTCTTTAGTATTCTGCAAAGTTCATATTTCGACAAAATACAAATTCATGGAATTAAATATTTTTGATGTGTTTCAATCTGTTGTAATTATTATTTATGCTCTAATTGTGCCAAGGTTGGCCAGTGGAGCCTCTTCGAGTTGGCTTTTGAACCTTTTAACATGACAGTAGTAGCTTTAATAGCTTCCTTGATTTCTGCTGTGACAGGATGTTCCACTTTTATCTTGTACATTTTTTCCTCAGAACTGAAATCACCTATTTCTCCCAGAACATGGGATCTAGAGATCATAATTTGCATGTCTAAGCATGCACATTGGTGCTATGTTCACTATGATTTCTAGGCCTTTTCACTGAAAAGGCCACTGGCAGAGGTAGAAAATAAACATCTTTTAGTACATTGTGATTTTTATACCGAATTTTTTCCATGCAAATTCAGGACTGAAGTATTTTTACTTACCTTCTGTATTATGTCTGTATCTCTTTCTCTTATGCCGACATCCTGATTTTCAATAACACCAAATAATTACTCATTTGTTTTATCCTGTAATATACACAAAACAGTTTTAGAACAAAATACCAAGACAGTCATAAAAAGTATGACTGAAATGAGATTAAGATAATTTTGCAGCTCTTTCATCCTTAGAGTTTTTCCTATTAGGCTGTATGGTCGATGTCTGTGTTTTAATGTCACTGACTCCTCTCCATGTAGTTATGCTACCTGGTCAAACATGGATTCATATGTTTAATTTTGTTTATGATTTTTCTGTTTACAAGTTAATTTTCATGGTAATTATGTAAAATATTTACATGATTTCAAAGTCTAACCTTCAAAACCAAGATATAAGCATAAGGTATGACAACTAAGGTATCTTCCCCTAGTGGTGATAATTCAAAATGCCTCTAGACATTGCCAAATATCCCCTGGGAGGCAAAATCACCTCTGATGACAATAATATTTATTTACACATATATGTACAGTTATGAATCTCATGCCCTGAATAATGGCGTTGAGGTCAACAATGGACTGCATATATGATGGTAGTCCCACAAGAGTATAATGGAACACATATAGCAACTTGATACCGCACTTGATATTGGCATTGCTAGGGGAAATAACTGATATTCAGCACCATTGTGCTGGTACATTTGGATTTCCATATGAAAAAATATACACACATCAAAAGATCTATACCATCTAGGTTTGTGTAAGTGTACTCTATGATGTTCACACAATGACAAACTAGCCTAACGGTGCATTTCTCAGAACACATCTCTGTCATGAAGTGACGTATGACTATGTAGTTATTTATATCTACATTTCCTCTTCCCATTACTTAGATACACAGTTGTCAACTGCCCTTTTCTTCACTTAACATTTGTCACTCAATAAAATCTATCCTAGAGATCACTCCCTGATATTACGGAGAGCAATTCCTCATTCCTTTCACAGTTATCTAGTGTTCTGTTGTCCCCTTCCTTATTACATGGTAGCATTTTTCCAGCTCTTCTGCTCATGTGTATAGAAGGGGTCCATTACCATTTGGGCGAGTACACCGAGAGAGTTTCAGGTGCCCGAGGGGTGAGAAAATTAGACAGCAGCCAGGCGCGGTGGCTCATGCCTGTAATCTCAGCACTTTGGAGTCCGAGTCGGGTGGATCACCTGAGGTCAAGAGTTTGGGACCAGCCTGGCCAACATGGTGACACCTCGTCTCTACTAAAAACACAAAAATTAGCTGGGTGTGGTGGCCGGTGCCTATAATTCCAGCTACTCAGGCTGCTGAGGCAAGGGAATCACCTGAACCAGGAAGGCGGAGGCTGCAGTGAACTGAGATTGCACCACTTCACTCCAGTCAGAGCAACAGAGAGAAACTCCGTTTCAAAAACAAAACAAACAAATAACAACAACAACAACAAAAGAAAAAAAAGAAAAGAAAAGAAACAAGAAAGTGAGACAGCAAACTAAAAAAACCAGAATAACTTATCCTTCGCCTGGCCACCGCCCATCTACATTTGATTAAGCTCCAAAACAAGTTTTAGTCTTTCTCTCTTCCCCACCAATGACTGTTCTTTAAAAATAAATTTCCATTGTAAAAGATCAAAGTTTTTCAAATCTAGGAGAAGTCTATTTTTGGCTTTTTAAAAATTATTGTATTATTTTCTCATTCCTGGACTTGGATCTAGGGATGTCCTGTATGCCAATTTGCAAGAGTGTCTATTTGGGCATGCAGGCTGCCCAAAGCTGTATTAGTTTTATAGAGTCCATGTTAGTTTTCTATTATTTATTTTCAGATTTCAGGGGACGTTTTCTTATCTCATTGTGCCAAGGTGAGTGCTCTGTCCACTAGTGTCCTGCAAGAGTTGTCAGCAACCACGAGGTTCAAAACATTATTCCAGGTTACTAAGTGGAATTAAAACCTAGGCATGAGGAATTCTTTTTCACTGTGATCAAGTAGCAACTACAAATGTTAGTTGCTTCTGAAGATCAGCAGGCAAAAAAAAAAAAAAAAAAAAAGCTACCGGATGTGAGGTGGGACAAGAAGCTCCTTTGGTGCTGAAACAATTCTCAGAATGAGGATTCTGAGGCCAGCCAAACGGAACCCCCAGCTGGGCCAGAGGAAATGAGGCCTCAGCCTTCACCAGGGGAAGACACAAGAGGAGCTCTGAGCTGAAAGTGACGATGGGCTGATTCTTTTATGATTTCACAGAAGTCTTAGACCACAGCAATCTGTTCTCTCTAACAAATGAGAAGGGCCAGGCTCAAATTAATTATTTTGGCACTATTATCATACAGACCAATTCAGTACATTTATATAAAGCTAAATATTAAACCTATTTATTTTCTCCTCTGGCTCATAAGCTGTCCTTCCCCTCCCCCCATAATGGGTTACACTATTAAAGAATGAGAGCTAAAATTTCAGAAAATTCATTTCCATATGAATATCATATTCTGCAGTTTGAAAAAGTACACAAGTATAAAATATACTCCCTTCTGATGTGGTCCCAGGGGAAAGAGTCAGGGGAGGTCTTGCTAACGGCAAGGGTGTGAATGCTGAGTTGGCAGAAAGAAGAGAGGATAGAGGATGCAATAAAGAATGTGATCATTCCTAGTTTTTAAAAATAAATATTTTGTAAGAACGAAGCTTGCAGTCTGCTAACACAGAAATTTAGGATGCCATTTTCCCAATGGTCCCTAAATTGTTTCATTTAAATCTTTCTCCATTGTATCAATCAAACCCACCTCTCTGAACTTTCCTTCCTTACAGAATTGCAAATTTTAATATCTGCTTTTAGAATTATCTCCTGTCTATAAGCAATGGACCAGTAATAACACACATTCAAGAGCAACATCTGAAACACAACTTCATACAACTGGAAGGTGGGACAGATTTCTTTTGACCGGTTAAAACACCATATTGAACAAATTATTTGCTCTTCAGTAATTTTTATCTTTTATTTTCTCTTTTCCTAGGCTCAAGATGAATCTGCTTACGTCTGTTTTTTGCTTGCCTTTAATCATACAAATAGCACCTAGCCTATTCTTCCATCTCCTTGCCGCTCCCCCACCCTCCTTCATTAGAAGGTTCCCTCTGTTCCCATTTCCTCTTTTACTTCATTGTGAGCAGCTGGGCTATGTGCTCACAGCAAATTAGCTGTAAAATAAAGCAGGCTTTTTTCCCTTTTTCTTTTTTTTCGGGGCGTTGTGGGAGAAAAGGTGGTTAGAGAAATTATCCTACAATAAGCAAGTGTGGACAAGGATCAAATAAGCAGAAGAAATAATCCTGTTGGAGGGTTTGCTCACACAGATGAACCATAGTTAAGTGTATTTCCCTCCTGGGGGTCTCTGTTGCATCCTTCTGGATCCTTACTCTCAAGTTCTTTACTAGTGGCATTTTCCAATCAGTTCTTGATTTTCACAGACATCCACCAGATGAAACCCTGGTTGGAACGTGTAGTACTTTAAAATATTGAAATCCAACTGCAGTCTCAATGTTGCTGGCCTCACTTTTTGTGTATGTTTAAAAATGCAACAACAATTGTCACAGTTATTCATCGATGTAAAAATTTCAGGCAGGCACTGAAATTGTGTATGGTCCCGAGAGGAAAATTAGTTCTAAAAGTAAGGAAGTAGAAATAAGCAGGATGAGAGAGAGAGGCATCATTAGACAAGGTCCTTCTCCTAGCAACAACTCACAGGTTTTCGGCACTCTGTCTTTGGGGTGGGAGATGCTGATTTTTAGTAATAGCCTGCTAGTATTTAAGATGCACCCTTCCTGAAGATGCTAAGTGGCCACACACAGTCAGACTCTTTATAAGGTCAAATAAAGTCCTCCATGCTTGGATTCAGCATCACTGACAAGGTGTTGCTAATTAGTATCACATGGCCTGTCTCCTAGTGGGATTGAAATTTAGTATATTATCACTTCTCTACCCTACCTCAACCAGGACAGACATACCTCAAGAGGGGTGAATGGAAATAATCCTTCAATAGAGAAGGGAGTTGGTCCCCTTAGCATTTACTGGACACCCCATCTTTATACCTATTGGTTGTCAAACTCTTTCGTTAAGCAATGAAGTATTTTATTTTACAAATAAAACATTACTTGGCACATAAGTATGCAAAGTAGCAAAAGGAACATTTGAATACCTCAAATTTGTTTTGCAATTTACAAATTATGCAAGCATAATTTTAAAATTAATTTATTTAAAATGCACTCAAAGAGAATTCTGAGGATGTTTGGTTGTACAAAAAAGTTGAAATTGTGATGGCTGTTGCCACATTATAAGAGCCTCATTACCCAATTCCTCCCTCTCTACTTATGTTTTTTTGTTTGTTTGTTTTGGTTACAAAGTATGGGGAAAATTCTGATTCATACATGTAAGTAGAGGGAAATGGTAAGGTTTTTGTTTTTTAATGACATTTACTTTGTAACTTTAGAATATTCTCCATTTCCCAGGAGATGACCACAGAAGAAGGTCTATAAAGTTGGCATAAAAACAAATTAACCTGACAGCATCAGGCTATAGGTAGAAGTATCAAATTTGTTCACATCACCTGAATGTTTCAGTTTATGTTTAAGAGTGGTTAAGCATATTTAAAAGTGCAGTTCAAATGAAATGTTTGTAGAGTCTCTGAAACACTGTGGCAGGCTCTAGGGTGAAGAATGTGGCTTGGAAACCATTGCGTTGGGGGCATTTCCAGAGATATTACTGGTAGCACTAGTATCATCTTGGGAGAAAAGTCACAAAAATCGGTGAGACAGGAGTGTGAGTATGTTTCCTAAAAAGCCATAAGCACTTTGGAGAGCGTCCACCTCCTATTTCATGATGGTTGGAACAACTTTTCTGCCCCACTCTTTTGTTACTGTCAGAGTTTCTGTAGTTGATGCCATGCAAATTGAGGATGCTAGTGATGGGTTTGGAAGCCCTTCCTGAGCCTCAGGGTTCTAGAGCTGTGTGGTGCGCTCTACTTGTCCTCAGTCACATGGTGCTACTTACATTTAAATTTTATCAATTAAAATTATGTAAATTAAAAATTCATGTCTGCAGTTTTCACTAGGCACATTTCAGACACTCAACAGTACGTGGGGACAGCATAGACTTAGAACATTTTTATCATCACAGAAAGTTCAATTGGACAGCACTGTTCAGAACGAGAGCCACTCATCCGTCTGGCTGCCATTTTCAGGTTCCTCTTGAAAAGAGCTTATAACCCAGCATAAGATTATCTTTTTGGTTAACACAAACTTCCCCTACATTGTATTAGAACTCCTTAAATGAAAGATGGGGGTAAACACATGGTAATGTCTTCTGGTCCCCAACACAGTCCTCGTTTGTAATGATCCATGATAGAATAATAGAGTAAACCGGGGCTTTTATTTGAGAATTCCCTAAAGGATCATAATGCGTGAACATAATGATTAAGGGAAGGAATTGTGAAGCCAGGCTGCAGTGTCTGAATTCATTTAGCCACTTATAGGCTGTTTCATCTTCGGGAAATTAATCTCTGTGTGACTCCGTTTCCTGCTTTGGGATACTACTACTATTTACTTCATCAAGTCATTGTGAGAATTAAGTGAAATATTGCATTTGAAGCACCTTAGCATAGTGACTAGTTCTTATTGAGCATTTGATATAGGTCACCTATTTTTATTACCATTACAACCTGCTCAAATGAGGAATTCCAACCTGGAGGTCATTCTTTGAACAATAGGTTTGAAAACATGAAGCATGAGAAAAGTGATTTTAAAAAATTTCCCAGATGAGAAAGTATTAGTAAAAATGTGAACAGTGAGAAGGGTGTCTGGTTAGGATTGGAAATCATCAAATATCACAGATTCCTCATTTTTTCATTTCTTTGAAGGCCCTAGTTGGGAATGAAATGTCTCTCTGTTATTGCCACATGCGAATGACATCTTGGCTGAAAATTGAATTTGTGGGTCCCAAATTATTCTCTTCAAACATTCAGAGACGTTGCACCATGATTTTCTGACATTTGGCATTTGAGAGCAATCTGGCCTAATATTAGTTACCTATTGGGTTAGGGGTGTCTTTTTCTGAGTTCCCACAGAATTAAACTGAATCAAGGATCCACATGCAAGTCATTTATTTGGGAAGTGAAGGTAGTAGAGTAGAAAGGGCGAGACATAGAACGAAGGCAGCCAATATAGGATGCATAGTGTGTTATTGAGCCAGGTACCACTGTGTATACCTGGAGCAGTTAATTCTGGGAGCCAGTGAAAATCACATTTCTCAAAATTAACCTGTCAGTGAAATGAGAGTGACCTAGGTATTTAATCACCAAATCCTGCCTCTCATTGGTTAGCACACTCCTGGGGTTGTTGGTTCCTTAGGTCTTGCAGACATCTGCAAGGGCAGACAAAAAGGCTATAGTGTCACCAAAAGGCCTGATAAAAGAATCCAAAAGTTGGCAGCTAGAAATCAGCCTGGATTGCACTGAAGTGCTAAGGGTGAGGGTGCACAGGCAGGGACCAACGGTGTCTGCCACTGAGGGGAACCTCTTCTGCACAGATACTTAAATGATTGGCCAACTGATTAATTATAATTCCATGGGTTGCTTTTTTTTCCCTCTGTGCTATTTTGGACCTTTTGCTCTCTCTGGATTTCACTTTTTCTTAGTTTCTTTCTGTCTCTTCTTCTGCAGAATGGGCCCTGGGCCTGTGCCAGGATTCCATTTAGGAGAAGGGGGAGCTATTTGGCTGATTTGTAAGGTGCTTAGAAGAGTTTCTGGCATATATGCAGCTCTATAAGGATTTTTGAATCAAACGACTCTGTGAGGTAGTTACGATTAGTTATTACACTCATTTTACAGATGAGAAAACTGAGGTTATGTAATTTGCCCAAGGTCGCACATGTGCTAGAAGGGAGAGGCTGAGTCCAACCCTGGGCCTCCTGGGTCTAGATTTCCCATTCGTGACCACTTGACAATTGCCGTACTTGACAATTACTTGAGATTTGCCATGAGCCTATTACTCACCCCCAGATGGAAAAAAGCAGGAAGTTGTTTTTGTTCCCACCAAAAAAGGTTTGCCAGATAATGTTCTCATGTCTTGATGTGACTGTTAATAGCATCATCTTCTAAACCCAAAACATCAAATCTGCATTTTCTCCAGGCACAATTGGTGTTCCCTTCCCTGCAGCAGAATAAAAGCTAAATATGCTATAAGCCTCTGTTAAGTTCTATAAGGTGTATGGGATACATGTACATAAAATACACTCACACACATACACACACACTTTTTTTTCCATAAAATACCCGTGAGTGTTTTCACTCTTTAGGTACCACTAGAATTCTGAGCACTGTGAATCAATTTTTTGACATGTTGGAGTAGAGATGTGTGATGTAAGGTGGAGATGTAGAGAGGTGTGTGGGATTTAACCGAGTTCTGGCCACTCTCTCCTACTTAGGAAGTGCAGCAGCACCACCATTCCATGCTTAGGTAGGTAAAATGTCAGTACAGGTCGGAGAGGTCTATCTATGGAGGCATCTGCTCCCTGCAGCCCCATGAGTAATAGCCTGGGTGTGGAGTAAGTGGGAGAAACATCTACTCAGCAACAGAAACTGACTGCTGTGCATGCAGAACCAGGCCACAAGGAGAGAGGGAGGAGACCCACGACAGTGGGCTGCCGGCGGCCAGAGGCAGTGCGCTAGCAAGCAGCTTCTCCTCCCTCCCTCGCTCCTTCCCTAATAGGAGTGGAATCCACGCTGGGATAGGTGAGACAGCACACAGGCAGATTGCCCACCAGATGGTACAATCTTCTATTTAAGAAATATTTGAAAGGGCAACAAAATACAGCAGAAACCATCCGACAGTCCACATGGCTAATGCAAAATTAGCCAAAATCATGGCAGCAGCAATGACGGGGTGTTGTGGGGTGAGTTGTAGGAAAGGCTGCAGAAAGGTGAGCACTGTGATGTCACGCAGGGCAGGTGGCAGGGAGTCTGAGCTGCTTCTCCATCATTGCACTGTGGTGCTTCATGTGTTTCTAGAATGCCCAGTCTGTAGCCTGTGTTTGAGAAGTGCCAAGGCTGAGGATGATGGCACAAGTGTGGCCATCCAACCTGTGTCTCCCAAGCTGGGAGGTCTCTGGTCTTCTCACTCTGGATGGGGTGGGACTTTGTCATTGCTGTTCTGTGACTCTTTCCTCATTTCCATATCTCAGTCGAGTGGCCTTTTTCTTCCTGATGTCCTGTTACAGCCCTATTTGTCAAAACCACATACACTATCAGCGTCAGCACCATCATACTATTGTTCATTGAGCTCTTACTTTGTCTCAGGTACTGTGCTAAGCGCGCTACCTCAGAATAGCTAATGCATGCTGAGTGGTTGCTACATACTAATCACTGTTTAGAGTGATTTACGTATATTGTCTTATTTCATGCCCACACAAACTAATGAGGTAGGCACTGTTACTATCATTTTCATTTCACACAAGGGGAAAGTGAGGCCTGGAGACCCTGATTAACTTTCCCAAGGTTACATGATTATTAAGGGGAAAGAAATTTGTCGACCCCCGTCAGTGCCTCTTATATGTTATTTTTCTCTTTTCATCCTTCTATGACCACCCTGTGAAGATGTTGTCATCATTTCTAGTATATATAGTTAAGGAATAAGCAGTTTAAAGAGTGTAAGGAATTCCCTGGGGTCACATGTCTAACAAGAGTTGTTTATCTTATTCCATAGCTGTTGACTAACCACCGTGGGAGACCGTCTCTTTTCCACCAGTCACTCTTGCTCCCTCTCTCCCAGCACTGACATCCTCAGCATCCATGCCTGAAACCTCAGCAACACATTGGCTTTGTATTTCATTGCTTTCTAAGTCTTATTTCTTCTCATTTAGAGTATCCTCTTTCTATTCCCCTCTTCTCAATTCCCATTGCTACTAGCTAGTCAGGATGAGGTTTCTTTGCCTTCATAGTATTATTAAAGTATTTGCCGTTAGTCCCCACTTGCCTTTCCTACAAAGATGATTCATCCCACACTATGCCATGACTCCTAGGCATGAGTCTCCAAGACAGACCCAGCCTCCAGCATTCTAGAGGTGGATGAATGATAGAATGGTTTTCTCTATTAACTAGCCCCTAAGACTACAAGAAATCTTTGTGTGTGCATACATACACATTCACCACAGTGTAAAAACAGAAAACGTTGGATGTGTTTTCCATTGAATTATATAAATAGATATCTCCATAAATACATTCATAAGAGAACGAAATTTTGAACAGAAACTGCTCTCATTGTTTTTGTAATGGGTTCTAAAGAGAGAGCTGCTGTCTTATAGGGCAAGTCAGTTTTCCATTGAACTTTTCTCTTTGACCATCATGGAGGGAATGTTGGTAGTTTTGATGTTTAATTTTCGGAATACAGTAAGGCTTCATTATTCATAGAAGGTGTCTTCCTGGGAATTACAACAGACAATGGAACAGAAATGGGATTGACTAACCCATTGACCTTGTATCACAAGAGCAGAAAGAAATAAAAACTGAACAGACCCCCGTGTTTTCCATCCCCCAAGGGCTCTGTCTGTTCTCAGGCCTGGGCTGCTTTCTGTTTTCCCCTCTGGAGGGTTCCAGTATCAAGCGTCTCTGTGTTAATTAACTCAGCATGTGGTACATAAAGGCCTGACAGCAGATAGCTAATGTTTTGGATATGCACTCAGTTTAAGGATTAGCTCAATTCCAAAGGACAACTTAACGTTGCCACACTACCGTTGACACTTGGTGATCCGAGGCAAATTTCCAGTTCTGGGCAATCTTCCTTCTGCCACCATCACACATGTGGACTTCAACTCCTCCCTCTCTGCTCTTAGAAGCTCAGACAAAGCAAACCAATTTAAAGACTTTCATTTGATCTGAATAAAATCAAAAAGACACATCTTGCAATTGCTGGTAAAAACCAACAATAAACAAAATCCCGCAATACAGCGGATTATCTGTGCCAATATTTGTTTCTCCTACTATGGGAATTTTATTGATTAAATACATTTATATGTATATAATATCAATTAAGTGTGTGTGTGTGTGTGTGTGTGTGTGTAAGTAATAAGTTTATAAGGAAGTTTCACCTCTAAGATAGCTCCAAAGCTAAATTCCTTAGAATAGGTGTGTGGGGAGAAACCAGTATGGTTTCTCTTTGGCCTGAAGTATTTTTGAACATAGAGTAGTGCAAAGGTTGAAAAATGACAGGTGATAGGCTGCATCTGGCCTCTTGACATGCTTCATTTGGCTTTGTGCAGTGTTCTTAAAAATTTATAATTGAAAATATGGGACTTTTTTTCAAAGTTTTCATTTTTGGGTTTCCTTGTCTGGGTCTGCACTCCTTCACAGCAAAAATTGACAGGAGCCAAGCAGCCCTGTCCCTCCCTTGGGTGGGGCACGTGCAACATGGTGCACACTTCAGTACAAGCACACAGGGTTTGAAAGGCCAATTCCTGAACCCCAAATTGTGCTTTCTCGTTGCTCTGCCACCCCCAAGTTTGCTACATCTCCCACTTAGTTCCTGATAGTGTCTTGGCCATTTTGCCCAAAGTAGGCTGTTAAATAGGACACGCTGGGTGGAGTTGGGCAGGGTTCATCTTAGACTCACTTTTTATTTAGCTTTCACAAAGCAAGGTTTTCATGACTATTGACCAGCTGCCCAGAAATTACCTGGTGAGTTCCTTTTCAAAAATCAAAACAAACAGGCAAATATAAAAATTTGGAAAGGCTGACAAATTTAGCCATTTGGCATGGCATTTAAAAATGGATGTAGCAGTATTTTTAAGGTACTCTTTCAAATGCCATGACAGCTGTCCAAATCTGTAATTTTAAAATATATTTTATGTTATCACATACATTTGCTATGTACTCTATCAAATATATGACTAATATGTGAAAACAAATATGTGTGCCACCCTGCTGACTCATGCTCTTTGAGACATTGGAAACTCCTTGAAGGACCAACTAAAAGCCGCTTGTGGCTGGAAAGAGAAGCCCAAGGCTAGGGTGTTTGCTCGAGAATCAACTTTCGTTTCCCCTTGGAATGAAAGGCACATATCAGAGAAGTTCCACAGAATCAGGCACAGATAAAGAAGACAGGTCTTAAAGACCTGAGAATGGTTCTTTAAATCATTCATTCATGCATGCGTCCACTTATTCATCTATTCACTCACCCAATGAATATTTATTGAGCAACTACTATGTGACACCTGCTATGATGTTAGATGCCATCAGGGGATAAATATACGGTCAAAAATTTATGTCTTTTTTTTTTTTTAAGGAGCTATATGAGTTTCTCAGGCTGACTTAACAAAGTGCCATAGATTGGATAGCTTAAACAAATTTATACCTTCATGGTCTCACAATTCTGAGGGACAGAAATCTAAGATGAAGGTGTCAGCAAGATTGGTTCCTTCTGAGGGCTGTGAGGGAAGGATCTGCTCCAGGCCCCTCTCCTTGGCTTATAGATGGCTGTCCTCTTCTCCCTGTGTTTCCCATCATTTCCTCCCTTGTCTTGTACTTGTCTGTGTTCAAACTTCCTCTTCTTAGGACACCAGTCAGTCCTATTGGATTAGGGACCACCCTAATGAGCTCATTTCAACTGAATCACTTCTGTAAAGACCCTATCTCAAATAAGGTCACATTCTGAGGTACCTGGATTAAGAATTCATGAATTTTTTGAGAGGATATAATTCAATCCCTGCAGGAGCTTCTAAGGTAATCATTTCTATACTCTAAGTTAGAGTGCTTATGTTTCACTTGTTGGTCCTGCTGTTTCTTTCTTTTTTTTTTGAGACGGAGTCTGGCTCTGTTGCCCAGGCTGGAGTGCAGTGGTGCAATCTTGGCTCACTTCAAGCTCCACCTCCAGCGTTCACGCCATTCTCCCGCCTTAGCCTTCTGAGTAGCTGGGACTATGGTCGCCTGCCACCACACCCGGCTACTTTTGTTTTTGTATTTTTAGTAGAGACAGGATTTCACCGTGTTAGCCAGGATGGTCTTGATCTCCTGACCTTGTGATCCACCCACCTCAGCCTCACAAAGTGCTAGGATTACAGGTGTGAGCCACCGTGTCTGGCCAGTCCTGCTGTTTCTACTGGCAAAGGCATCTGTCTTTCACTGTTGCTAATGACCATCTCATCTATTCCTAAGTTGTGCTGGCCTAAGAAATTTTAGAAGTCGATAAGCCTAGCTTGACTCTGCAGACACAAAATTTCAGGAGCTGAACATGGAATGGAGATACAAATGAAAGGGCCTTGATTTCAGGTGTACCCGTTTGTAACCTGAAGGCTCAGCTTATGACCGGGAGTGGAAATAAAAGATCCCTGTAGTGTTTTCTAGTAGGATAAGATGCCATGAAATGTGGGTGGACAGAGAGAGAAGAGCCAGTGAAGATAAGTTCTAGGCCAGTTAGACAGAAACATTCTGAGAAGTAAAAATCTTGGTAACACAGAGACTGTAACAAACATGACCCATGTAACTCTTCATGTGCAAGAACAAAGGCAGAAAGAAGCAAAGAACAGCCAGAGATCTAGGACCGACTGGTGTGGTTTGTGGAGAATGTGCTCTGAGGCATGAGTTGGGGGTATACAGTTAGGAAGTCTTGGTGGACATCCTTAGACAAGATCATGCCAGAGCCCAGGAAGAGACTCTTGTGGGGCCCAACTCTGAGCAAATCTGTGAAGTAGGGGCCCCATTCATTATACCCTTTTTCCCAAACCTTTTCCTCTCTTGACCTTTTCATTCTGGCATCTTCCTTGTTTCATTTTTCTGGTATCCTCAGCTGACCCAGGGTACAATGAGAGTTGACAAATCTCTTTCAACAGCATGTTAATCACCTGGGCATCTTGTTAAGATGTGGATTCTGATTCAGAGGGTCTGGAGGTGAGCCCAGCCTGGTCCACTAGCCACACTTTGAGTCACAAAGGTTTATGAAATGATGGAGCCCAACAAGGTTCAGCAAAAGCCTTGATCTCCCCTTTAGGAGCTCAAGGCTCAGGGGGTTCCCTGGGTTAAGAACAGAAGATGCCCCTCTTGGCTACTGCCATCACCTTAACTTTTACTAGCTGTATTCATTAGTAAGGGTTAGAGAGAAAAGAAAAATAACAATAGCGTTCTTAATTGGATCCCTGAAAAAGATACTGCATTTCCACTGATTAAGGCAATTAAAGGTGCAAACATTGCTGCTCAAAAGCTGACATCTTCAGGTGTCTCATAACAAAAATTAATATCACTGCTAGCTGTGCCACCTAGTCATGCTGTAAAGTAAATTAATTACTGCAACCAAACTAATAATAACAGTGCAGGCAGAGTTGTAGCAATCTTGTGGCTTACCATTGGATACTGAGCAGGGACTTTTGCCTCTCTGCTACCCATGAGCGCAACCCAGCAATTGCTGACTGTAACATTTCTATTGTATGGTTTATGCTAAATATGCATATCTTAATTGCATTAGTCAAAATAATTAGCTAATATATTTTTGCATAATGACGAGGTAAGCAAATATCACCATAGCTCAGTGGTTCTTGCATGAGTAAATTTGGAAAATTAATAGACTCCCAATTTCCTAATTATCTGTCTTTTATTCCATGCTCAAACAAAGAAATGCTACTGCACACTCTTGGGCATCGTGTAATTTAGTTTGCACCTTGAAAATTTTAAAGCACCTGTGTTTGTTTTCTCCCCGTTTTGCAGGAAAGTGATATAAAAGAAAAAAATACAGCTCCTTTCTTTAATCACTCTTAAATTGAAATATGAAGAAAGTTGTGGATCAATACATTTTAATTTCTATATGCAAGTGGTGTGTTGAATTATAAGGTGGTTTTAATACATCAGAAAACTACTATAAAATTAATACAATTGTCAAGATTCTTTCCAAAGTGATAGTCCACAGCAAGCACCCAAGTTCTAGAGGAATGGTGGCATTTCTTCCTACTGTCCTTCCCCTTGAATCTAGCAATCTTCCCAGTTTTGCCTAGATGTCTCCCCATTTTCTCACACTTGCAGGACAATGGTGCATCATGGTCTCTACCTGAGGACAGTGTGGTTGAAAAATAAAGCTTGCTGCCTTGACAAACAGCTTGGCAGACAATAGCTGAATTTCTTTGGGTTCCATCTTATTTATTTGGGCCTGTGATTGGTAACCAGGCTAATATGCTGAGCTACCTCATGAAACATCTTTCTTTAACAGAGCCTGGCCATTCCTGTCTAAGGTGTCAGCTCTTCCTCAGTCTTCATGAGAAAGCATATTCTTAGCATGCTAATCTAATGCATAAGGAACACAGAAATCTGCCCAAAAGGATATTTGAACAATATGCTAATATCTTCTGAAGAGCTTGGAAACATTCTTGCCTCATGCCTTCCAATGGCAGGTTTCAGGCCACCACTTAAAGGGAAGAATGTGCTGGGACCCGAAGCCACCACATCTGGATGAAATCCTCATGCCAAGCCCTAAGCCATCAGGCTAACAGTAGACAAGTCATTTAGGAGAGAAAGCAGCTGGGTGAGAATTTCCCTTAAGTTTCTGATGAGTCTTTAGATTTCCGGTGGCTTATGGGAGAGCAATCTGTAACCTGAGAAGAGAAGAGATCTTCATTGATGTCACTTTGCCTCTAAACAAGCTCTGATCGAATCAATTCCCTTAGCAGGTGCGGTACTTGTCAGGATTCCAGCCTTGAGACCACTTGGGCTGCCTGTCAGCAAACTCCATGTAGGTGTCTGGAGCAGGTAGCAGCTGCAGGTTGTAACGTCCTCTGCTACGGCATTCACTTCCAGGCTCACATGCAAATCGCCAGCAACTATGAAGAGAATGTATGTAAAATTCATTTTAATTTGTGCATGTGAGTGTAACAGGCTTTAATTAAGATGGAGAAAGAGATAAAGACATGCTCAATGGTGTGCATGGGGGAGGCCATGAAATTGCAAAATCCAATTTTATAGAATGCTAGCTGGTACAAGGGGAATAAACCCAAAAGCCAAATTCTAAGAACACACCTTGGCCCGTCAGCAAAGGGAAGCTGGACTTTGTCAACCCACACACCAGATTACCACAAGGGCAGTTGCACACAGGAGGCAAAAGGAAAGCCACTTACAAGAGATGGGAACGGAAATCTTAAAAGAGAAAGTAATGCAGGAAGAGAAACAAAGGCCAAAAATGGATATGCTGAGAGAAAACCCAAAATTATTGAAGATGAAAACATACGGGGAGAAAAGTAATTAGAAATTAGACCACAGGTTGGAAGAACATAACCAAAGCAGAAATCAGTGGGCACACAGATGAAGCAAATTGGGGAAGAGAGAATAAAAGACCTCAAGAATGGGGAAAATGCCTACCCACTCCTCATGGTTCAGGGCTCAGCTTCCCATTGCTTCTGAGGCTTAGAGAGGTCGTGCCTGTGTCTCAGTCGTAGATAACCCTTTATCCAGACTAGAAGCTGAGGGCAAAGAAAGGAAATTGGACATATTTTCCATCCTTCCTGTAACTCCTCAGAGTCCTAGATGAGCCATATCTTCCATAATTGTCAGACACTCACCCCGGAGCCCCCGTCTGAATGAGAGAGTCTCCCACATATGATGGCAGGGACACAGGGCTGGACGTGGGCATGCAGCAGGAGGTCAGGCTTGAGGGGAAACAGGTTCAGGTTTTCAGCATGATCATGTTTGGCATGATCTAAGGTTTTTGCACTAAATTCTGAGGATAGCTGAGAGCCAGTAAAGGGATTAAAAATAGCATGGAGCACATGGTCAGCAAATCAACTGGAATAAACTATCAGTTACTGAGTAGCTAACCTTTACATGGAGATGCAAGAGTGTGAAAGACATATTATTTGCTTTCAAAGAGCTAATATTCTGAAATTATGTAAGTAAATAATTTTTTTTAATTCCCCAAATAATACAGAAGCTCTGTCTCAGGAGAGAGAGAACATGATAGCATGCAAATCCCTGCCACTCAACATGTGATCCATGGATCAGCAGCATTGGTATCAGCTGGGGGCTTGCTACAAATAAATGCTGAAGCTCAGGCCCATTGAATTAGAATCGGAATTTAACAAGATCCCCAGGTGATGAATATCCTAAGTGTTGGCCCAGAAGCCTTGCAAAAATACTAAGTGCAAAGCCTTCAGTGGAGGGCAAGATTTTATGAAGGAAGTGTAATGCTATAATTTTGTTTAGTAGAGATCAGTTTCACTGTCTGCTATGAGTCTGGTGCTTTAGGAGACCCATAAAGGCACAGAATAGGTTCCTTACAAAAGTGGGGAACAGACAAAATGTAAAAACTGTCAGAGTTTTCAGGTACTCACCCTGTAGAACCTTAGAAACTTAGGAAAAAGGGAGGGAAACCCTGGATTCCCTAAGAAAAGGGGCTTGTATGAAAATTTAGACAGGCCTGTTTCTTGCATACCTGGACGGGAGAAACAGTTCCTACTTGCTGCATTAATTGAACTAGAGTAAGTTTTGGAAAAGGCAGAATGGTAGGAAATGAGGGAGATGGAATCCCTTAGGTATATCTTCGATGTTGCAGACTCTACATGAGTGATTTTACAAAAATACAAGTTAACTAGAATCTTTTCTAGATTAACAAGATCTAGAATCAACTAAAATTAGTGGTCTACCAAACCATCAATGTAAACTTCCTAGAAGAGCTCTTCTGGCCTCATGTGGACTGCCTGCTGCCCATCTTTCTACTCTCCTGTACATTAATCTGGTACCACTGCTCCACCTGTCATGGGCCCCGCCATATTGAAATGCCAGCTATTCCCACCTGTCCCCTTTCCTTTTGTACCCAGTGCCTTTACTCACATTGTTTCCTCTTCTTGTTATAGCCCCTCTTGCCTCATTTTGCATATCCTCTGGTAAATTCATACTTGGACTTTGAGCCTTAGCTCCAGATTGCTTCTCTTTTACCGCAGAGTTAGGCACAATGCTCCCTGTCGTTCCATGGTGTCATGCGTATTGCCCTATCCTCCCCCTTATTGTAATTAATCGTTATTGTGTGTGCTTCATGCTAGACTCCAAGATCCTTGATGCAGTTAGGGTATCTTATTCATGTATTTCTAATCCCTATCATTATACTTTGGACTTAAGGAATACTAATTTAATGAAAAGATAAATGAACATGTGAATGGATGAATACATGTATAATGAATGGATGACATCAGATTATAGAGGGTCTCGAACGCCAGGCTAGGGAAATTGGAATTCATCGTGCAGCTGTTGGAAGAAAAATGCAGTAGTAGGGTGTGGGTAAGATGCACTGATTCAACTCACATGTTAAGAAGTAAAATAAGAAAAAAAATGCGGAAGGAAAAAGCACATGAGCAGAGAGAAAAAGAAACCTCAGTGAGAAAAGCAGTGACAAAAATCTGCAAACTTATTTTGTCATAAAAATGTCTTATCTTCACATCTGGAGACTTGGGCAATTTTAGGTGACAGAAGTACTACATGCTTTTGTGCGTGCGTATACCCCTTGGCAGACTCTCCAATAAGCCCAGTCAATGGCAAAAATCATTCAGTGAGGGTAGGGTGGCCTTACCTTCAAGATTACCTGCTCAAGTGTGTCCTGATGATTTATGGGTGTGATTTCAGATTGCTGCACATTTCCTCTATCATTTCCAAGATTGTTTTTACTTAGGCTATGGGATACATGGAGCACAGCCAAAGGAGGCGCCATGGTGTGGAATGCTAACAAAGGTGCACATTGGCTCCTGTGCTGTCACCTGTTGGCCACTTGCTTACGGGTGGCCTTTTTCTTTTGTGGTTATGTGAACAGAACCTTTGAATTGCTTTTGCTTCTTTGGCTCATTGCTATTTCAGAGATGAGTAAATGCACACATTTAGCAGACTTTAAATTGCCTCGGTTCTACTTTGAGCTGGCCTTCAAAGTATTATTTATTACAATACAATTATTAGAGCAAGGAATAAAGTCAGGGACTTTCATTATCGATTCCAAATTTTAGGAACCATGCTGTGAATTTGGCAAAAGAATTCTGTCTGGGGGAAGCTTGGAGAGCTCTCAAGACAGCACTCCTAATATAGGACCTCAGTTCCCACTGCAGCTTTGACTGGATGTGAGATTCTTAATTCAGGTCCCAATTTTTTCAGAATGTTATACTGGGCTGTTAAACAGCTGCTGTGTTTAACCACAGATGTGGGTGCATTTTATGGATGTGATTCCTGTGTGTATGTGTGTGCGCGCCAATAAACAAACATGTATATATTTAAAACCAATATTGACACAGTGTTAAGACTGAAATCTTTGCCGTCAAATCAGGAAATTCCAAAGTTACATTTCCTATAACAGTATCCTCTTAGTCCCTTGCACATCCTGTATATTGCACCACAGCCATTTAACTCCCAAAACACAGGGGGATAGACTACTCCAGGTCTAAGCTGGCCAACGTAAAGCCACTATGTGAATTATTTGGTTTTTGAAGTGCTTTAATTTTATGTCTTAACTTCATATTAACAAATTAAACTTTGACTTAGAAAGGCAGAAGATAAACAAAAGTAATCAAGAAAGGTGTTTTCACTTGTAAGTCAAAAAGAGACACATCTAGTTTTATTCTTTAGTTAATCATCTTTATCCAAATGGAAGCTAAAACAGCAGAGTAAATGTTCCTCATCTTAGGCTCAACACTCATTGTTTAAACCTTCTACACTCAAAAATAGGAAACCATTTTTCTTCAAAATTGGCTTCCATTCCCTTCCTTAATGAGGACTACAATCTTGCCAAATTTGAAGTTCACAGCTTCAGTCATTTTTGAATTGCAGAAGCACAGATAAAACATTTTGATATTTTTTTTTTGATGGAAAATATGCAATTTTCCCTATCTAGGTGTATGGTAATATTTGCAGATATATCACATCTAAGTTTAGATTTGAATGAGTACTCTGGTGTCTAAGTGCCGGGCAACTAACATAAATGACTTTTGTTGGATTATTGTGTGTTGTCTTCTGGTTACCCTTCCATCTGGTTCTGTTTTATGGCCATTATCTACTTGGAGTGGTTTGTCAATAGGTGTGGATTTGCCTGGAGACCACAGTCTGACTATTATCTGACTCTTAACTTGGTGCCCCCTATGTTCTTACTTTTTAATCTTAATGCTTATTATGTTTCTGCCTTCTTTTTTTCCTGCTTCCAAAATCTTCTGAGAGTTGCCAGATAATAAGAGACAAATTGTGCAAATTAAATGTCAGGAAGTGGTGCATTAGTAACTGAGCTTTTTGCCATCAATGGTACAGCCGATTCCTCTCTCTCTAAGCCAAATACTTCTCCAAATTGGAGTAGGCTTGATGAATTTCTTTCTTTCTTTTTTTTTTTTAAGTTAAAGTATGACAGCTGCTTATTTTCATTTTTGTTCATCTGGTGAAACCAGAAGGGGCCCAAAGAAGTCATTAATGTCCACTGTGTGAAGGCTCTAGGAAATGCATTGAGGGTAGAATGCATGAACAGTATTGTTCACCATATGTAGACTAGAAACATCCTTATGTTCAGGGTCCATGGGTAAGAGAGGGAGTGTGTTATAATTAACTGTATAGTACATATGGTGGACTAGAAAGTTTACTCCTTGGAGACTAGTCGAGCTATAAAATCAAACAAACAATGAAAACAGAGTCAATTAACAATAGCTCTATCAAATGTTGTCATATAGCTCCTACGGTTTGGGTGGAAGACTTGGGGTCAGAAAGCACAGGCATGTCCTGACCCTAGGCCCCGACTTTTCTGGACAAGGCAGAACAGACTGTATCAGATGAAGTTAACAGAGCCAGTTTACAAGAGGATGGCTGAGAGACACTGAGAGGGAGAGACTGAGAGAAAAAGAGAAAGAGAGAGAAAGAGAGAGAGAAAGAGAGAGGGAAGCTGCATCTGCCACTAAACCTTTCACTGTGGATTCACTAAGGACCACTAGATAGTCCGGAAGTGAGTCCTTCCCTCAGAGGCCATGTTCCGATGGCTATCTGGGCTCGTCTGTCAACATTGCACTTCATCCAACAATAGGATCACTAAGAATTTCATGATCTGTTTCTGTAGCCCCATTTCCAGCGATCATGCAGCTATGAGTCTTACTGACTGAATGGAAAAATATTGGTCTGACCGGTGACTTATGTTATGCAGGACAATGAGTATTTTAAACCAGATTAATCTGAACTTCCTCAAATCTAGACACACTTCTGTGCTTCTAAATTATGACCCTTGCCAAGAGAGAAGTCAGATGATGACAGAACGTCATGCCTCTCAACTCTCCAACTGCAGAAGAGTCTGGCTTTTCTTTTGAGGTAGCCTAGCAGGCTCTTTTGCATCTGATGCCTTCCAGATATTCCTTGAGGTAATTTTAACAACCTCGAGAGCTCCATATATGTTAACAGGTATATATGCAAAATGTAGGCTCTCCTTTTGCACTGATTGTAATGCATTCACAGTTACATCTCATCACATTAATAGCTTGCTCCAAAGCCTTCAATGGCTCCCTGTGGCCCTTAGGATAAAGTCAAAACTTCTAACAGAGGATAGATGACCCCTTTCTCTCTGGCCCTTTTGCTTTTTCACCCTCATATTTCTTCACTCTACCCACTTTGCACTCAAGATGTTAACCTCTACTGAAGCTTTCAGTTCCCAGAGATTCTTGAAAGCCTTCCTTGACCCATCTGTTTATCCTTCCCCACCTTCATGTTTGAATTTAGAGTTCCCTGCCACATCTTAATACATCTTGAGTAGCTTGTTGCACATCTATTATAAGATTTACCACACTTCTTGTATTTGCTTGGTTGCCTTTCCTGCTAGATAATAATAACCTCTGTGAGATCTGAGACCACTGTGTCTGTCTTGTTTGCCTTGAGAACTTTATACCTAGCACCATGCTTGGCACATGGCAATCAGTGAACATTTGTTAAGTGTTGAACAAGTCATTTTTATTATAGTCATTAAGATGACATTATATCTTTATTATAGATATTAAGATAAAGATGATGTGCATTAACCTAATGTTTCTTCTTTTTTTAAAAGAAATTTAACTGTAAAAATGTATCTAATTTATCTTAACTTTGTTCTGCTTTGAACTTTGTTGCTTTCTTCTAGCAACAAAGTTCTTCTAGAAAGTTCTTTCAGAACTTTCTTCTAGAAGTTTAAGAATGGCCTTGGGGCCCAAGACATTCAAGCTGCAATCTAAAAAGTTATGAAAGAAAAAGTCACTGGGCGTCCTATAGAATGCTGTTGATGGTACCCAAGCCCTGGGGTTGTTTTTCAGGCAATACAAAACCTTTTAACAAAACCTTTGGAGCACTTGAATCTTTTAAGCTGCTACTAAGATGTGTTTGCTTCAAGTAAAATTCTGTGGTATAATGAACGTCTGCATGGTTAAGTTCTGGTGCACAAAGATTTGTGCCCCTAACTGAGAGACTGGCAGCTAGGAGCACACATATGAGACTTGCGTATCTCAATCGACATATGATGAAGTGGCGAAATTTAACAAGAAGAGCATAGAACCTCAAGGCTCATCCAAACTTAGCCCTTCAAGAAGGAGTAGACAGCTACTCTGCCCTCAAAGATTCTGCTCTCTGACAATTATGATATTTAAATGCCCACTGCTGGATACCCTTATAATTCTATTACTAATTATTTCATTATTGCATTGAACAAAAGCCTTTTTAGAGGAGAAACACATTAACCCACTAAACTCATTTTTATGGATTAATTTCAGTCCAGATCAACTAGACTAACTCTTAGAAGAGAGAGAACAGGACACTGAAGAAGTGAAATTCCAACAATAAATAGCCACTGTCAAGAAGGAGAGAGGGCAGGATTCAAAAAAATGTTAAGCTTGTATGGGTATTGTTTGGCCAGAGACCTGCAACTGGAAAGTGGAGTGGCAAAAGGAATAGGATACTCTCTCTCTCTCTCTCTCTCTCTCTCTCTCTCTCTCTCTCTGTGTGTGTGTGTGTGTGTGTGTGTTTGGTGTGGTGTGTGTAAGATCTGGAGTCCCAAAGCTGATGAGAATGGTGCCACTAGCAAGCTTCATCTCTTAGATTTTATCCAGATCCATCAGTGGTCAGCCTCATGGTTCTCCCAGTCAGGAGGTGAAAAGGGCACGATATTTAATGGTGCCTCAATTTCTCTAGCTGCCCAGCTTGCTTTTGAGCAAAGACCAGAGACCATACTGGTACAAATTCTCAGGCTAGATTATGAGTACCAACAGGTTAACGTCACATTCTTTGATCTCTTTGCCAAAAGATTCACACAAATATCAGCTATTTCTCTGTATTTGTGGAGCACATGTTTATTCAGGTACCACCAAGTCAGGACTAGCAATATTCTCCTGATCTGTTTGCTTGCTTTTAAAGTAGATAAAGTGTGCATTTCTGAGCCCCATTTGTCCATTTCCTCCTTCCTCCCTTCCTCATCCCAGTTTGGTGCAGTATTTTTCCTCCTCTGATGGATGTATCAAGTATGAAGGTGAAGAAAATCCAGGGGAATAAATGGATGAAAGACTGGCTAATGACCAGTGGATTTAACCCATATTTAAAGTCTCACTTTCAGTAACTGGCGAGGGTGATACTTCTGGAGTGTATGAACCAGCTGGTATTAGCAAACGTGTGAAGATCTGCTGATGGAGGAGGGGGCAGAGAAGGTTTGTGGGTGTGTTTCGAAGTCTGTTGGATGCAACTGGTTTAATTTCCTTTGTTCATCTGCTTCAGTGTTTGCAGTGATTTGAGAGGGTCGTTTTCTCCCCACTCTGACACATTCGGTAAAGTCTGCGGATACTGTGTGACTCATTAGGCTGTCAGCAGCATTAAATGTTGCATATTCCATTTACATCAGGAAAGCTTCTCTTGGAGGACAATGTGGGATACAGACTCTGGTTGCATCAGAGACAAAGAGAGTCAGAGAGATGAGAAAAAAAGAAACACATGGGAAGAGGTAGATAGAGAGACACAAGAAAGAGTCAGGAGAACCAGAGAAAAAGAGGGACAAGAATCAAATAGATAGACAGAGATACCTAAGAAGAAGAAAGACATGCCAAAGACAGAGATAGAGAGCCAGATCTAGAGAAATGAGAGAGATGGGAACTGGGGTCACAATCCCGAAAGACACAATCCTGAAGACTAGAATTCCTCATGTTGAAATCCAGAAACAACAAAATCCCAAAAACATAACTCTGGAAAAAAGATAATACTTTATTTAAAAGACATGTAGTTACATTCTTTAAAGAGGATTTACTTGAGATGGATAAAAACGTGACAGAACACTGCATAGGTGACTTTGCACAATAAAGTAGGCAATGATATCATACATATTGTTGCAAACATCAACATTCAGGTATACTTACACTAATGACAGTCACACCAGTATAACAGTTATGAGCAGACAAACCATATTCAGAAAGAAATATGTCAAAAAGTGAAATGTATAAATGCGTATCACTATGGTTGGTAATTGTGTGCACCCAGCTTTATAATTGCCGTCATCTGAAATATCATGATGGACAACCTAAGTCTTTTGACAAGATTGATCAAAAACTGTGATGGGCCATCATTGCATATGCAGTAGTCCAAAGAGCCAAGATCTTGAGACATTTTATCTTTTATAAATGCAGACGTACAAAAAGATTATCTCCTCATTCATTGAAAAAGTTTCAATGTGTTTACAAACAGGTACAATACTTACACACAAAATCAACATTGTGATAATGCATTTTCATGGAGTCAAATTTGCAAAAAAAGTACGTGTACAATGAATTAGAACCCTCTAAAAGTATTAACACGATTTATACTCCCAGAGCTAAATGATGTGAAGATGAAATACATGTCGTAGCAAATTGGTGCAATGTGTGAAGGGGCAGAAGTTCTACATGTGAGTAATTTGGCAGGAAAGGTTTCTTGCATTTTTTGCCTGTGTTTTCACTTCTGTGATCTCCAAAACACTCACTGCACTTGTATTTGGAGAATGGTGTGGTCTACAAATGTTGTAAGTATATGCTGTCCAGTTGAAAGTCTGGTTGTTGCTCAGACATTGCAATTAAGTGATGTTCTGCTTTCACAGCACCAATAATAATTAGCTTTTAAGCTTTTATCTTTCACCATTAGGTAACCTTGTATACTGAACTTAATACAGCATTTTTGCAAGGGAATAATTTCACAGATCTCTTCCATGGTGTGGCAAGGAATACAGTAAGAAGGAATGCTATCCGGCTTCCCTGGTAATGAATCTGTATTGGTCAGGGTTCTCCAGAGAGACAGAACCAATAGGATGTGTATATAGATACACAGGAGGGGATTTATTAGGGGGATTGACTCATGAGATTATGGTGGCTAAGGAGTTCTATGACTGGCCATCTGCGAGTTGGAGACCGTGGGATGCGGATAGCATGTCTTGGTCCAAGTCCACAGGCTCCAGAACCAGGGTAGCCAATGGCATAACTCTCAGTCCAAGGATGAAAGCCTCAGGACCTGCGGGCTGGGGGACTGTGCGTAAGTCATAGGGTCCAAAGACCGGTGAGCCTGGAGTTCTGATGTCCAAGGCAGCCAATTGAAAGTCTGTCCCAGCTCTCAGAAAGACCAGTTCACCTCTGTATTTGTTCTCTCTGGGGCCCCTGGTCAATTGGATGGTGTCTGCCAGCACTGAGGATGGTGTCTGCCTCTTCCCTTCCTAGTCCACTAAGATCCACAAGCTAGTTTCCTCTGAAGCACCCTCACAGATACACACAAAATAATGCCTTACTAGATGCCTAGGTATCCCTGAATTCAATCAAGTTGATATCTAAAATTAAGTCTACTTGTCCACCTTTTTTCAAATTGACACTCATGCACATCTCCTTAAACCACACTTAATTTCCAAATAAAGACAATAACAAGGTGATAATGCCACCTAACATGATGCAAGTGATGTAATGCAACTATCCAGCATGCAGCCAAAAACACGCTAATCCCTTCCCCAGGATTTGGCGTTTTGGATTTTAACATTTGGATTGTGTCCTTTGGGATTATGATCAGCACTGGAGAGGGACTGAGAGACAATCTGAGCAACATGCACAGAGAATTGGAGAGAAAGAAAACATGAGGAAAAGAGAAGAAGGGAAAAAAGGAGAGAGAAAGAAAGAAGGGAAGAGGGAAGGCGGAACCAGAGGGGAGAAGGGAAAGAGAAGGTGGGAAAGGAAGGAAAAAGAAAATATTCTATGAAGATCCAATCTTATGTATTCAAATACTTCATGATATTTTGATATTAGGGATGACTTATATGTGCATAAGATTTTATTAGCAAGCCAAACCCAGGCACTGACTCATCATCCTTTAGAGCAATTACATGCATTTAAGCAAGTAGGCAAGTGAAAAAAAAAAGTCATAAAAAATCCCACAAAGCTCTGAAAAAATTCATATAAAAATCTATCTCTTTGCAACAATTTCTCTTCTGAAAGCTATTTGTAGGGTCAGTTTCATGTATTAAATTCAGATTTCCCAAAGGGATCTCAATGGCAACAATTCCCCCTGGAAAAATATCAAGCTGTCTCTTTCAGAACTTGTCTGTGTTGCATCTGGCTCATCTAGGCATTATACGGCCATTGTGAGGTGCCAAATTTGTGGGTGTGTTCTAGTCAAGGTGGTCTTAGGCCCAGGGGAGAGAAATCTACTAAAGGTGGGGGCAGAGCAAGATGGCCGAATAGGAACAGCTCCAGTCTCCAACTCCCAGCGCGAGCGACACAGAAGACCGGTGATTTCTGCATTTTCAACTGAGGTACTGGGTTCATCTCACTGGGGAGTGCCAGACGATCGGTGCTGGTCAGCTGCTGCAGCCTGACCAGCGAGAGCTGAAGCAGGGCGAGGCATTGCCTCACCTGGAAAGCGCAAGGGGGAAGGGAATCCCTTTTCCTAGCCAGGGGAACTGAGACACACAACACCTGGAAAATCGGGTAACTCCCACCCCAATACTGCGCTTTAAGCAAACAGGCACACCAGGAGATCATATCCCACACCTGGCCGGGAGGGTCCCACACCCACGGAGCCTCCCTCATTGCTAGCACAGCAGTCTGTGATCTACCGGCAAGGCAGCAGCGAGGCTGGGGGAGGGGCGCCCACCATTGCTGAGGCTTAAGTAGGTAAACAAAGCTGCTGAGAAGCTCAAACTGGGTGGAGCTCACAGCAGCTCAAGGAAACCTGCCTGTCTCTGTAGACTCCACCTCTGGGGACAGGGCACAGTAAACAATAACCACAGAAACCTCTGCAGACGCAAACGACTCTGTCTGACAGCTTTGAAGAGAGCAGTGGATCTCCCAACACGGAGGTTGAGATCTGAGAACGGACAGACTCCCTGCTCAAGTGGGTCCCTGACCCCTGAGTAGCCTAACTGGGAGACATCCCCCACTAGGGGCAGTCTGACACCCCACACCTCACAGGGTGGAGTACACCCCTGAGAGGAAGCTTCCAAAGCAAGAATCAGACAGGTGCACTCGCTGTTCAGAAATATTCTATCTTCTGCAACCTCTGCTGCTGATACCCAGGCAAACAGGGTCTGGAGTGGACCTCAAGCAATCTCCAACAGACCTACAGCTGAGGGTCCTGACTATCAGAAGGAAAACTATCAAACAGGAAGGACACCTACACCAAAACCCCATCAGTACATCACCATCATCAAAGACCAGAGGCAGATAAAACCACAAAGATGGGGAAAAAGCAGGGCAGAAAAGCTGGTAATTCAAAAAATAAGAGCGCATCTCCCCTGGCAAAGGAGCGCAGCTCATCGCCAGCAACGGATCAAAGCTGGACGGAGAATGACTTCGACGAGATGAGAGAAGAAGGCTTCAGTCCATCAAATTTCTCAGAGCTAAAGGAGGAATTACGTACCCAGCGCAAAGAAACTAAAAATCTTGAAAAAAAAGTGGAAGAATTGATGGCTAGAGTAATTAATGCAGAGAAGCTCATAAACGAAATGAAAGAGACGAAAACCATGGCACGAGAAATACGTGACAAATGCACAAGCTTCAGTAACCGACTCGATCAACTGGAAGAAAGAATGTCAGCGATTGAGGATCAAATGAATGAAATGAAGTGAGAAGAGAAACCAAAAGAAAAAAGAAGAAAAAGAAATGAACAAAGCCTGCAAGAAGTATGGGATTATGTAAAAAGACCAAATCTACGTCTGATAGGGGTGCCTGAAAGTGAGGGGGAAAATGGAACCAAGTTGGAAAACACTCTTCAGGATATCATCCAGGAGAACTTCCCCAACCTAGTAGGGCAGGCCAACATTCAGATCCAGGAAATACAGAGAACGCCACAAAGATACTCCTCGAGAAGAGCAACTCCAAGACACATAATTGCCAGATTCACCAAAGTTGAAATGAAGGAAAAAATCTTAAGGGCAGCCAGAGAGAAAGGTCGGGTTACCCACAAAGGGAAGCCCATCAGACTAACAGCAGATCTCTCGGCAGAAACTCTTCAAGCCAGAAGAGAGTGGGGGCCAATATTCAACATTCTTAAAGAAAAGAATTTTAAACCCAGAATTTTATATCCAGCCAAACTAAGTTTCATAAGTGAAGGAGAAATAAAATCCTTTACAGATAAGCAAATGCCTAGAGATTTTGTCACCACTAGGCCTGCCTTACAAGAGACCCTGAAGGAAGCACTAAACATGGAAAGGAACAACCGGTACCAGCCATTGCAAAAACATGCCAAAATGTAAAGACCATCAAGGCTAGGAAGAAACTGCATCAACTAACGAGCAAAATAACCAGTTAATATCATAATGGCAGGATCAAGTTCACACATAACAATCTTAACCTTAAATGTAAATGGACTAAATGCTCCAATTAAAAGACACAGACTGGCAAACTGGATAAAGAGTCAAGACCCATCAGTCTGCTGTATTCAGGAGACCCATCTCACACGCAGAGACATACATAGGCTCAAAATAAACGGATGGAGGAAGATTTACCAAGCAAATGGAGAACACAAAAAAGCGGGGGTTGCAATACTAGTCTCTGATAAAACAGACTTTAAACCATCAAAGATCAAAAGAGACAAAGAAGGCCATTACATAATGGTAAAGGGATCAATTCAACAGGAAGAGCTAACTATCCTAAATATATATGCACTCAATACAGGAGCACCCAGATTCATAAAGCAAGTCCTTAGAGACTTACAAAGAGACTTAGACTCCCATACAATAATAATGGGAGACTTCAACACTCCACTGTCAACATTAGACAGATCAACGAGACAGAAAGTTAACAAGGATATCCAGGAATTGAACTCATCTCTGCAGCAAGCAGACCTAATAGACATCTATAGAACTCTCCACCCCAAATCAACAGAATATACATTCTTCTCAGCACCACATCGTACCTACTCCAAAATTGACCACGTAATTGGAAGTAAAGCACTCCTCAGCAAATGTACAAGAACAGAAATTATAACAAACTGTCTCTCAGACCACAGTGCAATCAAACTAGAACTCAGGACTAAGAAACTCAATCAAAACCGCTCAACTACATGGAAACTGAACAACCTGCTCCTGAATGACTACTGGGTACATAATGAAATGAAGGCAGAAATAAAGATGTTCTTTGAAACCAATGAGAACAAAGATACAACATACCAGAATCTCTGGGACACATTTAAAGCAGTGTGTAGAGGGAAATTTATAGCACTAAATGCCCACAAGAGAAAGCAGGAAAGATCTAAAATTGATACTCTAACATCGCAATTAAAAGAACTAGAGAAGCAAGAGCAAACACATTCGAAAGCTAGCAGAAGGCAAGAAATAACTAAGATCAGAGCAGAACTGAAGGAGATAGAGACATAAAAAACCCTCCAAAAAATCAATGAATCCAGGAGTTGGTTTTTTGAAAAGATCAACAAAATTGACAGACCACTAGCAAGACTAATAAAGAAGAAAAGAGAGAAGAATCAAATCGACGCAATTGAAAATGATAAAGGGGATATCACCACCGACCCCACAGAAATACAAACTACCATCAGAGAATACTATAAACACCTCTACGCAAAGAAACTAGAAAATCTAGAAGAAATGGATAATTTCCTGGACACTTACACTCTTCCAAGACTAAACCAGGAAGAAGTTGAATCCCTGAATAGACCAATAGCAGGCTCTGAAATTGAGGCAATAATTAATAGCCTACCAACCAAAAAAAGTCCAGGACCAGATGGATTCACAGCTGAATTCTACCAGAGGTACAAGGAGGAGCTGGTACCATTCCTTCTGAAACTATTCCAATCAATAGAAAAAGAGGGAATCCTCCCTAACTCATTTTATGAGGCCAACATCATCCTGATACCAAAGCCTGGCAGAGACACAACAAAAAAAGAGAATTTTAGACCAATATCCCTGATGAACATCGATGCAAAAATCCTCAATAAAATACTGGCAAACCGGATTCAGCAACACATCAAAAAGCTTATCCACCATGATCAAGTGGGCTTCATCCCTGGGATGCAAGGCTGGTTCAACATTCTCAAATCAATAAACATAATCCAGCGTATAAACAGAACCAAAGACAAGAACCACATCATTATCTCAATAGATGCAGAAAAGGCTTTTGACAAAATTCAACAGCCCTTCATGCTAAAAATGCTCAATAAATTCGGTATTGATGGAACGTACCCCAAAATAATAAGAGCTATTTATGACAAACCCACAGCCAATATCATACTGAATGGGCAAAAACTGGAAAAATTCCCTTTGAAAACTGGCACAAGACAGGGATGCCCTCTCTCACCACTCCTATTCAACATAGTGTTGGAAGTTCTGGCTAGGGCAATCAGGCAAGAGAAAGAAATCAAGGGGATTCAGTTAGGAAAAGAAGAAGTCAAATTGTCCCTGTTTGCAGATGACATGATTGTATATTTAGAAAACCCCATTGTCTCAGCCCAAAATCTCCTTAAGCTGATAAGCAACTTCAGCAAAGTCTCAGGATACAAAATTAATGTGCAAAAATCACAAGCATTCTTATACACCAGTAACAGACAAACAGAGAGCCAAATCAGGAATGAACTTCCATTCACAATTGCTTCAAAGAGAATAAAATACCTAGGAATCCAACTTACAAGGTATGTAAAGGACCTCTTCAAGGAGAACTACAAACCACTGCTCAGTGAAATCAAAGAGGACACAAACAAATGGAAGAACATACCATGCTCATGGATAGGAAGAATCAATATCGTGAAAATGGCCATACTGCCCAAGGTAATTTATAGATTCAATGCCATCCCCATCAAGCTACCAATGAGCTTCTTCACAGAATTGGAAAAAACTGCTTTAAAGTTCATATGGAACCAAAAAAGAGCCCGCATCTCCAAGACAATCCTAAGTCAAAAGAACAAAGCTGGAGGCATCACGCTACCTGACTTCAAACTATACTACAAGGCTACAGTAACCAAAACAGCATGGTACTGGTACCAAAACAGAGATATAGACCAATGGAACAGAACAGAGTCCTCAGAAATAATACCACACATCTACAGCCATCTGATCTTTGACAAACCTGAGAGAAACAAGAAATGGGGAAAGGATTCCCTATTTAATAAATGGTGCTGGGAAAATTGGCTAGCCATAAGTAGAAAGCTGAAACTGGATCCTTTCCTTACTCCTTATACGAAAATTAATTCAAGATGGATTAGAGACTTAAATGTTAGACCTAATACCATAAAAATCCTAGAGGAAAACCTAGGTAGTACCATTCAGGACATAGGCATGGGCAAAGACTTCATGTCTAAAACACCAAAAGCAACGGCAGCAAAAGCCAAAATTGACAAATGGGATCTCATTAAACTAAAGAGCTTCTGCACAGCAAAAGAAACTACCATCAGAGTGAGCAGGCAACCTACAGAATGGGAGAAAATTTTTGCAATCTACTTATCTGACAAAGGGCTAATATCCAGAACCTACAAAGATCTCAAACAAATTTACAAGAAAAAAACAAACAACCCCATCAAAAAGTGGGCAAAGGATATGAACAGACATTTCTCAAAAGAAGACATTCATACAGCCAACAGACACATGAAAAAATGCTCATCATCACTGGCCATCAGAGAAATGCAAATCAAAACCACAATGAGATACCATCTCACACCAGTTAGAATGGCGATCATTCAAAAGTCAGGAAACAACAGGTGCTGGAAAGGATGTGGAGAAATAGGAACACTGTTACACTGTTGGTGGGATTGTAAACTAGTTCAACCATTATGGAAAACAGTATGGCGATTCCTCAAGGATCTAGAACTAGATGTACCATATGACCCAGCCATCCCATTACTGGGTATATACCCAAAGGATTATAAATTATGTTGCTATAAAGACACATGCACACGTATGTTTATTGCAGCACTATTCACAATAGCAAAGACTTGGAATCAACCCAAATGTCCATCAGTGACAGATTGGATTAAGAAAATGTGGCACATATACACCATGGAATACTATGCAGCCATAAAAAAGGATGAGTTTGTGTCCTTTGTAGGGACATGGGTGCAGCTGGAAACCATCATTCTTAGCAAACTATCACAAGAACAGAAAACCAAACACCGCATGTTCTCACTCATAGGTGGGAACTGAACAATGAGATCACTTGGACTCAGGAAGGGGGACATCACACACCGGGGCCTATCATGGGGAGGGGGGAGGGGGGAGGGAATGCATTGGGTGTTATACCTGATGTAAATGACGAGTTGATGGGTGCAGCACACCAACATGGCACAAGTATACATATGTAACAAACCTGCACGTTGTGCACGTGTACCCTACAACTTAAAGTATAATAATAATAAATAAATTAAAAAAAAAAAAAAGAAATCTACTAAAGGTAAAAGGGAGCCAAATAATGATGTTACTGCTGCTAATCGTGGTAGTAATCATAGGCACAGCTACAATTTGTTGAGCTCTTGCTATGGGCCAGAAATCACACTAAACCTTTAAATGTATTATTTCATTGGATCCTCACAGTAGCCTTACCAAGTAAATATATTGGGGATGAGGCACAGAAAGGTAAAGCGATTCACCCAAGATTCCCTAGGATTTGAACCCAGGCAAAGTTGTATTCATAATAACAGCTGACCAGTTAAATATTCTCTCGGAGAACAAACTGATCATTTTCTCTTCAACGCAGTGAGAGTTCTAAAGAATTGATCAACTATGTGTTACGTTCTCCTTATTGTTCCCAGGGATTTAAATAGTGTTATAGTTGTTTAAAAGGTATACATCATCCACCCTGGCATCATGCAGCAAAACTCAAATATTTTGGAAGACTGCTCAGTCTATCTGCTTCATCCAAACTGGCTTGAAGTGATGAGTTACTTCATATCTAAATTGGCCAGTGGGGTTGAAAGTGGAAAACCCCTGGGCTAAATGGAGGAAGGCATTGGATTCTAGAGCTAGTAGCTGGAACTTGATTTCCAAGACAGCATTTCCCAAAGTGCATTCCTTTGAGCGTTCGTTTTATAAGATGTTACATGAAGAAAAGTTTCCAGGATCAGAAATGTTTGGGAAATACCAGATTAATCATATTTTAGTAGATTTCTCTATTTCAGAATTTCTCAGAGACCGTACATATCTCTGCATCCAACAGAATTGTCCTTCCTCTTCCAACTCATCCACTCAAATTTATGCATTTCCCATTTTCGCTTGGCTAGCTCATTTTGTACTCATTATGTACCTCCTGCTTTTACTATTTAATGTTCAGTGAACCCATGTTTGAATTGCCCACGTGAGTTCCTTGCAATTGAGGACCTGAACTTTATTATAGTTTAAGTCTAGTACTGTGTTATTTAGATAATAGATACTCGATAAATATTTATTCATTGACACATCAGTATATGAAAAAGTGATGTGTCTTATTCTTGTCTTCTGCCCACATTCCTCCAAACAAGCAGTTCCTGAGACAACCATTTGGGTACAAGTAGTTTATTTTGGAGGTGATACCAGGGACCCCAGAGAGGGAGTGCAAAATTGACACAGAGAGTCAGGAAAGCCAACAAAAGTCATACTAATGAATGAGCTATGGCTGTGGCAAACTAAAACTCAGTCCTGCTGGGGACTGTCTGACAGATGTAGAATTCATGCCAGGGTTGTACCACTGAGAGGAGATGAATATGGGTTATTTTCTACCAACTCAGGTCTCTGATTGGTTGAGGCTTGGTCCTGGGTTGTTAGTGATTCGTACTTCCAGCCTATGGAACAGTATGACTAGAGAACCCCTCAGGCAGGGAGACACCGGAAGCCATCAGCATGCCCCAGAAACCTTATCTGACCCCTGGGAATATGGGCAGGGCACTAGCAATGACCTCACACCTTATCCAAGAACAGCAGTATTGAACCAGCTTTGCCTATTCCCAGCAGTTAAAAACATGTACTCATTCAACCTTGTAACAATAAATGAGCAGAGTTTTCTTGCCTGGGCTAACACATTAACTCAGGTTTTCCCTGCTTTCAGAATCAGCTGCTACATTTCTCCCCATTTCCTTCGTGGAAAGTTGTCCTGTCAGCAATGTCACAATGTGATTTCTTTATCAAAGATCATTACCGATTATTTTATAAATAACCGATGCTTCAGCAATTATCTGATTTTTTACCTTTTTAATATGAGTTTTTCATATTTTATTATTGTCATATGGTGGCCTATTTGTCTACAAAGAGGCGTATACTAAAGCCAGCAACTTTGCCTTCACCTCCCATTATTGTCTTATATTTCATTTGGCATTTTAACTATATTCTGGAGAAGGCCATAGTTGGTTAAAGTGCTCCATCAATGGACACATGGAGATACAAATATATGAACAGCATCCTCCCCAGCTCTTCTGCTGGCCTGCATTCCTCATTCAAAGAGCAGGACATGATGGCCTCCACCAGGGATGTCCTGTCCACTTTCATAACCAGCTCCTAGAACGAAACCTGCTTGATTGTTAATACTGATTGTGCTTCTTGCTGGTAACCCCAAAGTTCCACCGGTTGACACCTTCCACAATGGCCCAGGAGGGTGCTCCTGTTGCTATTGCCTTGATTGATATTCTGAGTAGGAATTTACCTTTTCAGTCCTGGCTCTGGAAACGTTTTACAGTGGCAAGATTTACCACTTGGCACACTCTGTTTAGGAATTTGTCCTTCCTACCCATATTAGCAGTTTCTGGATGCCCCAAACTGTGTCTTAGTCTTTCTTCATCTTTCCTTTTTTCATCGTACTCAGTGCCATGCCTGCCATATATAGATGCTCAGTGAAAATGGATAAAAGCACTGAACTGAAAGATGGAAGGAAGAAGGGAGTCCTTCCTGTACCTTCCTTTTATTGGATGCAGAATTAAGGCGTGTATGTTTGGTGGAATGTCTGAGAGTGTCACAATCCCCTTTAGATGCATGTCAGCTGGACCTGAAATTCCCACTATTACCAAATACCACATTCTCACTAATAAGTGGGAGCTAAACATTTGGTACACATGGAAATAAAGATGGGAACAGTAGACACGAGGGACTACTATGGGAGCAGGGCGGGTCAAGAGTAAGGGCTGAAAGGCTACCTATTGAGCACTCTGCTCACTACTTGGGTGATAGGTTCAATCACATCCCACACCTTAGCATCATACAACATATCTTTGTAACAAAGCTGCACATGTATCCCCGATTCTAAAATAAAAGTTGAAAAACAAAAATAAATAAATGAATACATTATAAAAGAAAAAAGACATTTATGTCTAAAGAAGCTTTTTGTGAAAAGAAGTTTTTTTAAAAAGTAAAGAAACCAGAGAGAAATGGTGTCTTAATTGCTACCCATTAGTATTAGGTTGAACTTTAGGAAATTGTCATTTTAAAAGATTAAAAAACGGTGGCTTCTACCTAATAGCTAAGAATAATTAATACATTTATGGGAAGAGGAAGAAATAGGAAATTGAAGTTGTGATGTGGAAAGAGGAAAGCCAAGAACACTGTTTAAAGGAGGCAGGCTTCAGTATGGTTTGTAGGAAGGGGTATCAGAAAATTGAGTTAAATGGAGGAAGGAGATTATCAAAGACTTCATGCATAGACTGCAAAAATTATCTCCTTGAACTCCAAACAGTTGCCTCAGGCCACCCTTGTCACAGCAGGTGAAGGCTTCCAGCAGGTTACTACACTAAATTATGTCAGGTGTGTCCTCCTTTCTTTTCTGTTTTTGTTTCTTAATATGAGCAGCTCAAGGGTGTGGAGCCATTAGGGAGAGTTGCTCTTCTCAAATAGAGGCTGTCTCTACAGGTACCTATTCCATCCAGATAATTCTTGGTCCCAACTAAATGCTTTTCACTCATGAATATTTGCCAATCGGCGTCATAATCCAAACCAAAAACAAATGAATAAAAGCTATGTCTATACTCGCTTTCACACTTGGAAGTACCTTAAGCCATCTTGAGGAGAAAAGATCCCCACCTCTGCAGTAAATTTTTAAGAATGCAAAGTCTAATTAGAGCAACACATTCAAGTGCCTCAAAGGCCAAACCCAACTAATTGAGGTTTTAACTTTCTAAAACTAATGGGCAATAATGTTTGGGGACCTTGATGTAAAAGTTCATGTGACTCTTGCATTTTAAGAGAATTTTATAAAAAGATCCTACTGAGCAAGAGAAAGAGTTAACATGTATCTTAGGTATCAACAAAGAGTACCTCCATTTAAAGAGGTGGGTGTGAAAAGGGAGATGTGGGAGTTATACATTTAAATAGGGTAGGAAAGAAATAGCACTTTTTAGTACAGTAGGAAGGTGCAACACCCCAAGATGAAATCTGTATTAGTCCATTCCCACGCTGCTAATGAAGACATACTGGGTAATTTATAAAGGAAAGAGCTTTAATTGATTCACAGTTCCACATGACTGGAGAGGCCTCAGGAAACTTACAATCACGATGGAAGGGGAAGTAAACACATCTTTCTTCACATGGTGGCAAGAGGGAGAATTGCCAGGCAAATGAGGAAAAGCCCCTTATAAAACCATCAGATCTCATGAGAACTCATCATAAGAACAGCAGCATGGGGGTAACGCCCCCATAATTCAATTACCTCCTACCGGGTCCCTCCCATGACGCATGGGGATTATGGAAACTACAATTTAAGATGAGATTTGGTTGGGGACAGAGCCGAACCATATCAATATCTATATACTAGGATATTTTAATGTTTCCTGTGGTCACTTGCTCTTTCAAAAGACTGTGAAACAATTTGTGTGGATTTCTCTATTCTCTCTTGCAACTATTATTGGCAAGTGGAACTCTTCCATTCCATCATAACAAAAAAACAGAAAGATGAGGCATACGTGTATCAATATGTGTGTTACTAAATATCGCATACACATATCAATATGTGTTTTCTATATTACTAAATGGCCCTAATGCCTCACGTATCATAGTATAACAACAAACACTGGCTTCAAGATTCAGCTCCAACACTAACGAGTGGTGAGAAATCAGATAAATTTCCTAACTCTTGGGGCCTGGATTCTCTCATGTATAAAATGACTACATTGGACTCAATAATCTCTATATCCCATCCAATTGTGCTATGCTATATTCTAGATTAGATTGCTGGTGCTGGCCATAGAATTATTTTCATTTCCAGAAAGACATCCTTGTTTAGCATATTTATTGTCATCCCATGAAAGGAGGTAAACATTTCTAAGGAAAATACTGACAAAGCAATAACCAAATAATTATCCTTCTGGCTTCGTATATTACTTATTTCTTCCCTCTATTGCACTTCAAAATGCAGGAAACGGAATCAGCAGGAATCTAGGTGCCCCAGTACTTTAAATCCATCCTGGTTTTTATTTATGAAAAGAAGGGAGGGGAAGATAAGAGGTAAATAAACAGTTATGGCATAACTGAATAAAAAGACCAGATATTTCTGCTGGGAGAAGGGAGCTCTGGTTCCTTAAAGCTTTAATAAACATTTTGGGAAGGAAATGTCCCTAAAGGAAGTTTTCTTTCCCCTTCAGAATATCTGGAATAATGTTAACTTTTCTTGTCTTCGTATTCCTTCCTTTACGCTATATCAGAATTGATTCAGAGAAAGGACTGTGCTCAGTGTATGTAATAAACATCTCCAGGAGAGGTAGGGAGGATGGGCAAAAGCAGGAAGGAGATGAAGGAAAATCAATTGCTCCGTGCTGACAACTTCTTCTTGTAATAACAGTATTCTGTCACATTGCATTAGCAGCACTTTGCAATTGTATGTGTTTTTGCTAACAGGCTGTAAAAGTGTAATCATATGAGCACTGAATACATTGTATTAGTGGGAATGATTCAGGGAGATGTGTGCTTTATTATACCAGCATGGTGCATAATGTGTTGCTTACTGAAGTGAGACTTACCATTTTAGTGAAAGAATATTTATTATGTATTTGTTTGTTTGTTGTGGCGTTGGTGCCTTCCAGGGAAAGCTGCATGTTTCTGTTGGGTTGGGGGAGGATTTTTCTCCCAATCATCTTTCTCTTTCCACTCTGTATGTCTAAGCAACATGACCCTGAAATTGGGATAAAAAAATCACTTGGAGTACCAAGTTCCCAACCCTCTGAGAAAGCAATGGCTCTGCTTGGGTTTCCAAACAGCATTTGTAAGGCTAATGTGATTGTTGCTGCAAAGCATCTTCTGCAAGGAAAGTTGAAGGAACAAAAGGGGAGGAATTTCACACTTGTGTGGGAATGACTATGGATTGAAAAGATACACCCTAAAGGATGAGCTGAGAAAAAGGCAGTTAGAATTAGAGACAGCATGAAAGGAGCATGTGGGATCCTTGAGAATGGATTTTTTGGCTTCAAAAAATTTTGCTGGAATTTAACTATTTCCACCCATTGTTGGAATGCATTTTTGGCATTTCTAGATGGAGCCTTTCCTGGCTACCTAGCTCTGAATTCGTGTAATGTGAATTGTCCTGTCACTTATTGGACGCTGATAGCACACTGAATTGTCTGTGTGTGTGTGTGTGTGTGTGTGTGTGTGTGTGTGTGTGTGTGTTTGCCTCCTCCACTAACCACCCAGGCCTCAAATCCAGGAACTGTGCCTCAGAGAGCTTTTCTCCCTCTCAGGACCTGCCACAATTTTCCTGAGGTGTTCAGCAAGCAGTTCTTGCTTTACTGAGCTCAACTAAAATTGACATTTGAATCTGCACTTGCATTTGATTGCTAAGGCTGCTGTTACACAGTACCACAAACTGGGGGGCCTAAACAACACAAATGGATTATCCCATGTCTGGAGGCCAGACTCTCAGATCAAGAACCAACCTAGTTGGTTCTTTCTCAGCTGTTCCACGTTGTTCCCTAGCTTCTGGTGGTTTGCGGGCGATCTTTGGTGTTCCTAGGTTTGCAGCCACATCATTCTGATCTCTGTCTCCACAGGGTATCTCTCTATGTGTGTGTCTGTCTCCAAATATCCTCTTTTTCTAAGGACACCTGTCATATTAGACTACCCACCCTACTCCAGTATGACCTTATCTTAGCTAATTATATCGGCAATGAACCTGTTCTCAAATAAGGTCACATTCTGAGATTCTAGAGGCTAGGGCTTCCACACAGAAAGTTCAATTCGTAACGTATTCCACCTATGACAATTGCTTACAGTGCATATTTTGAGATCAGTAAGAATTTTCTATACAAATCAGGTGATATCCATTAACTGACAGTACCTTCCGGCACTCAGGAATATTTTTAAGTTTTAACACTGCCACTCACCACAAGGCAAGCATTGTTCCAAATGCTTTCAATGTATTACTTTCTATAATCCTCCCAATATCATTATGGGGTAGTTGCTTCTGTTACCCTCGTTTTACAGATGAGAAAAGTGAAGCACAATGGAAATAAATAAATTGTTCCAAATGACATGAGAGATTCAGATTTCAAATGTGCACAATTGGGCTTATAAGTTTCTGGATGCTGCCTTCCAGTTAAATGTGTCATATTCCTTCCTAATTATAATTTGAATGGTTCCTTACATCGATACTTCTTCTCTTTATATAGTATTTATATTTATCTTTTATCTTTTCTGACTAGGGCTTTACAACAAAAGAATGTTACAAAGCCCTTTAAAAAGACTTTAGATCAAACAATGCAAAGGAGGCATGACTTCCTTTTGCTAGCTTCAACACGCACTGTAGGCCAGCAGAGCCCAGCTGAGACAGTATCATCCTTTGAAATGGAAATCTCACTGAAGACTCAATAGGGAGCTATTCTGGGACTTCAACACAGGCTGATGGCAGAGTAAGTGAAGCCAGGCATGGGTGGAAATAGGGTGGTGTTGGCTAGAACTTCAAATTGCAGTTCTTTAAAGTAATGTGGTGACTTTGACCTGTATCACACTCACCTCCAACAGTGAAGTTCACATCTGTGTACAGTCACTAATACAAAGATGACTCATGTGTGTTGACCAGATATCTGAAGTGATGGATGGGAGTGAGGACCAAACCAGTATTGTACAAAAAAGTATTTCTTCCTGAACTTGAAGGTTATTTAAAGCCATATTAGGCGCTATTATTTTCCTTTAATATTTTCTTTTCTGGTTAATACTAATAAGCTCATCCTGGAAGTACCAGACAGATTCCACAAAAAATCACCCTGGTTTTCTTTGTATGTGTTTCTAGCCCTTGCATTTCCACTTGAGTCCAGATGTGGAGCTCTTAGGGTCTGAGAGCTGAGAAAGGGAACCAGGAGCATGGATCACATGCCCTTCAGAAAGTCAGGGACCACAGGTACTGGCTGCACACCAAAAATACCCACCAAGAAAACATTCTTGATAGTTAGTGCTGGTCACTAGCTCTTCGCTGGGCTCCTCTGCCGACTTTTCAGTACATTAATCTTGAGTTCTTCAAATTCTGAGGACATTAGAATTTACTATAAAGAAGTTAAAAGTGAGATATATATGCTTTAATTTATACTTTTAGAATTGCCTCATATTCAATTATATGAACTCCATTTGCTTGGCAACAGTTTATGCCATATAGAGTTTCTTTTGAGGTTTTCCAATATCATTCTTTTCTTTTCTTTCTTTCTTTTTTCTTTTTCTTTTTTTCTTTTTTCTTTCTTTCTTTTTTTTTTCTTTGTTGACAGAATCTCCTTCTGTCACCCACTCTGGAGTGCAGTAGCATGATCTTGGCTCACTGCAATCTCTGCCTCCTGGGTTCAAGCAATCCTTGTGCCTCAGCCTCCTGAGTAGCTGGGACTACAGGTGTGTGCCACCATGCCGGACTGATTTTCGTATTTTTAGTAAAGACAGGGTTTTGCCATGTTGCCCAGGCTGGTCTCGAACTTCTGGCTTCAAGTGATCCTACCACCTCAGCCTCCTAAGGTGCTGGGATTACAGGCATGAGCCACCGTGTCTGGCTTTCAACACAATTCTTTTCTAATGAAGCAACAGGTATTTATTGTACGCCTGTGTACTACATGATAGGTTCTGTGGGTGAACCAAAAGCACAAAACCTCACAAATTATATGTTCTTACTAAAAGTAAAAGTCAATAATATATTAAAGTTAAATCTTGTCAGAAGAGATAAACAATACTTCTACATAGAGGTTCTAGAGAAGTTCACCAAGTAATAATGAACAATACACACAACATATGCTCCAGAAATTCAGAGGAGGGAGTACAGTTGTAAGCCGGACTTTTCTGGGAAGACATGGGCAAATACTTGATTTCTCACTTTGTAGTTTTCCCCAGAGGATTTTGAACTGAGGGATTTTGAACTGAGGTTAATATGGAGAAAAACTTTAGGACAATTATTTTTACAGTCCTTTCAGCTTTTTATTATTTTTTTTTTCTACTTTAGATTTCATGAGTGATTAGTCTGTCTTTTTACATGGGTTTTCTTTGGGTCAGAGCCTGCCACAGCTATTAGACCTCTTCTCCAAGTTCCCCACTCCAAGAGAGAGTTGTAAGCATGCGATCACTCTTTCCATTCACTTGGAGTGGGGCTCTCAGCAGACAGGAGGGCTGGACGCAGTGGTTCATGCCTATAAGACTTTACCAGTAGGTCTGACAAAGCCTCCACTTAATGACATACTGACATGGTGTGCTGGAAATAGTGAATTCTGTCATGAACCTATCTCGTTGCCATTATTTTTCCCCTATAACAGTAACAACGGTATTTTAATAATCTACATAAAATTTAATTATAAGTCAGTTATCTGATGTCAATAATTTTAGTGCCCTTTAATATAACAAATCTCCAGTGTGAAATATCTAACTAATAAGAGATGACAGGTGGTTATTACGTTGTGAGCCTCACCATCTTTCAGAAACACTAGCTGTGATAAGTTAAATAAACCATCCTTCAACGTGAGAAACTCCCTAGGTGGCCCTCAAGGGAAATGCAGACGATGAGTTTCCTAGAAGCGGGCAAATGGTGATATCTTTGGTATGAAGAGGGAGGCTGCCAGGAATAACTGATTGCTCTGTATAACTTGAAGCTCTTAACTGTCACTACCTAATTATAGAGGCTGGGAAGCTCAGGTTAGTAGAATAATAGTAAGGTTAAAGTATAGTCTATACTGTGTAAGTTTAGTCTTACTTTGTTCTTGATCCTGACCATTTTTTTTTTTTTTTGAATGGGTAGGATTAGTCAAAAAGGTGAATGAGAATAGATAGATAATTTTGGCTTGACTACTATTGGAAGAAATAGATAAAAATAAATAGCCATTAGCAGTTGACTAACAAAAGGCATTGACATTCGTAAAGAAAAGATGTCATATTATACAAGAATGTCTATTAAAAATTTGTGATATTTCTCAGCCAAAATAAAAATGTAGATCAGCTCGTTTGGCAGCAAGATCTATGTATGCCGCTAATTTTTTGGGTGAGTAGCCATCAATCTCATGTTTCCTTGACTCCATTTAGGCATACAGTCTTCAGAGCTGGCTCCACCCACATCTTTCTTGGAAGTGTGCAACTTTGTATGGGGATTATAAGAGAAAAACAGACACAAGGTACCTTAGGAGGACCTCAAACATTTGTGCCCCAAATAAGGACTTGCAGGCTTACTTGGTATCTTGGAGCCCCATAAATGGAAGTGAGACTTGGTGGGTGTGTTAGTCTGTTCTCACAGTACTAATAAATACATACCCAAGATTGGAGAATTTATAAAGGTAAGAGGTTTAGTTGACTCACAGTTCCGTATGGCTGGGGAGGCCTCACAATCATGGGTGGAAGATGAAGGAAGAACAAAAGGACATCTTACATGACTGTAGGCAAGACAGAACAAGTGCAAGGGAACTCCCCTTTATAAAACCATCAGATCTCATGAAACGCATTCACTATTGTGAGAACAGCACAGGAAAAACCCTCCCCAATGATTCAATTGCCTCCCACTGAGTACCTTTCATGATACACGGGAATTGTGGGAGCTACAATTCAAGATGAGATTTAGGTGGAGCCACAACCAAACCATATCAGTGGGGCATGTGGATGTCCTAGAAGCTTAAGTATAAAACAACACCACCACTCAGAATTTAGGAGAATATTGGAGAGAAAACAGCATCTAATCATCAGAAACCCGGAAGTTAGAGCAATATTTATTGTTTCTTTGCTATGGGAGAAAGACCACTTGTGTCCTAGGTCCTGGCTCAGACAGTCAAGCCATAGCAACACAATGATGAAAGCCAAAGGGATTGAAGAATTTTCTCTCTAAATTTCCATTTCACCTATAAGTTCAGATGAATCTGTGATGCATAAAGTACATTAGGGAGGAATATTTTCATTTTTCATTAATTAAATGTTTTATTAACACTTTCTAGTCATCACCCCAGACTATTTTAATACTTTTACTGTTTCAGCCCATGTTCCCAACCCCCTTGCCGCCATGGCATGCTGATTCCTCTTAGAATGCCTGCCTGTCTGTGCTGAATGCCTCACCTTCCGAGGCACAGCACAAATGAAACCTTCACTGTTTCTCTGGATTGTTTGCTTTGCAAGCGTCGCAGGAGCCCTAAGGTAGGACACAGTCTGTGTTCCTCTTACTTTTGTACAAGTCCTTCCTGATTCATCTTTGCAACTCAAACAGCTTCTCACATATGTTAAATGTAAATAAAAATTTTTGAATGGATAAGTGATTGAAGGATAAAGACTGATTTGGATCTGTGAGCAACCTGAACTTTGGAAATTTATTTCAAATTATAGAGACAATGTGAGGTTACTTTAACAGGGCATTTACCTAAGCCCTTAAAATATTTACATATTTATTCTCTGAAGCTGGTTAAACAGACCCTTGCAAGTCCCTTCCCTCTAAGTTTGTTTCATTGACTCAATAAACACTTTATGAAGAGTATAAAATATTTTAGGTCAGTTTTCATCCATATAATAACAAATATCAAGTTGAATTAATGAATGTCTTACTTACCTCTGCCCAATATATCCTGAAGTCATTTAGGTTTTACCTCCAAAATGAACCTTAAATGCAACAATTTCTCTCTACTTGCATTGCCACCACCCTAGTTTAGTTTATGACTTAATATCTCTTCCCTGGTCTTTTGCTCTAACATTTTATTATCTCTCCCATAGTTTATGCCATTCTCCCATTTGTTCACTAGGCTTCGGCAATATTGCTTTTCAGTTTCTTGAACTCTTAAATAAAACAAAATAATACAAAGCAAAAATTAAATCAAAACAAATCCATTCCTCTAGCTTCAGGGAACTCTGACAGCACTTTCTACTCGTCCTCATAGCCCTTCTTATGCATTTATGCCATGATATTTTGACGAACGTGAGTATCCCTGCTAGACCATCAGTTCCATGAAGGCAGGCTGTCTGCTTTGTTCGGCAGAGTGTAGCCAGTACGAAGACAATGATTGGTTGAAGTTAAGTTGCTCAATTGATTTTTCACTGATAGAAAGAATATAGATTCCACCCATGGGTCTTAGTTTTTTCTCTCTTGGAAGAGAGAGACTTAATGAGTCAGTTCTTCACCCTCATGACAACTGTTTAGAGGCTTGAAGGCTGCCTTCATTCACCACACTGTCTGCTGTAAGTTTATAGTTGTGTGTGTTATTCATCCCCGGGCCTTTCTGAAATGCTTTTGAATCACTTTGCCCTTCTGATCCTTATCCTCCAACTATACTCTTGTTTTGTTATCTGAAGGTGGTGCCCAGGACCAAACAAGATATTCTGCATGTGGTCCCTAAGATACACTTTTTGTCTTTTGGACCCATTTCCAGAACTTTGCAGTTATTCTTATAAAATATAATTATTTTCCTATGCTGATTTTTAATTCTCTCATCCATCAAAATTACTATCTTTCTTTGATTCATGTTATCTGCAAAATCTGTATTTTTATAAAGTGAGCTTTTCTACTGAACACCTAATGTGTGTCAACACTGTGCTCTGTCCTAAACATGGGTACTTTGTGAGGTGTTCATAATACCTACTTTCAGGCAGCATACGTTCTAATTACAGAGAAAACTTTCGAATGCCTCAGCAATGAGGATACAGCACTATAGAAGCCATTTGGAACCCCTTCTATGTATCTATCAACTAATTAAGCAGTTGTTTTCTGGATTTTTTTCCTAACCAATTAATAACCCATCTAATATATTGCCATCTGGTTCATTAACCAGTATATTATACAATTTATAAGAATATGATTAGAGAGTCATTTTAGGCATTATCAGGTTGCAAGTAACACAAACATATTTAAAGTGGCTTAAGTAAAAATAGGCTTCTAAGGACGTAAGGAATTCTGATATAATTCACTTGTAGGAAATAATGCTGGACCCCATGGAATTGGAAAACCATTAGTCAGCTGATTTCTCCATTTCTCCTATTTGGGTCTACACATACTCTTCAGATCTTCTCAATTTTTCTTACTTCTTGACTGGTTCAGTGAGACTCATGGCTTCACCTCCCTTTAGTTTTGACTTTCCATGGCACCCTGGCACTATTTCACATGAACATACTGTTCTGGGAACCAATGCCATCTGCCTGCTCTTTCTTCCCTCCCCTGGCCTTCCCTTCCCTGGCCTTACCTTCCCTAGCCTTCCCTTCCCTTCTGGCTTTTCCTTGCCTTCCTTTGCCTTCCCTTGCCATCCCTTCCCTTCCCTTCCCTTCCTTTTCCTTCCCTTCCTTTCTTTCCTTTCCCTCTTCTTTTCCCTTCCCTCCCCTCCCCTCCCCTTCCCTTTCCCTTCCTTCCTTCCTTCCTTCCTTCCTTCCTTCCTTCCTTCCTTCCTTCCTTCCTTCCTTCCTTCCTTCCTTCCTTTCTTTCTTTCTTTCTTTCTTTCTTTCTTTCTTTCTTTCTTTCTTTCTTTCTTTCTTTCTTTCTTTCTTTCTTTCTTTCTTTCTTTCTTTCTTTCTTTCTTTCTTTCTTTCTTTCTTTCTTTCTTTCTTCTCTTTCTTTCTTGTCTTTCCTTTTTTCCTGTTCGAATTCTGGAAGGAGAGAATCTGGTCACTGACCTGGTGACAGATTGGTTGCCTTGGTCAAGCCTGTCCTATTGACTGAGGGTAAGGAGCAGGGAGAGTGGAATCATTGAGTAAGAAGGTCTGCATCTTACAGAGATGATTAAGCTGATGAAACTGGAAGGCGAGGTTGAATTGATATGGCAGGCATGTTGTCTAGCATGCCATTCTGACAAGAACATCATCATAATTTCTCTGAAATCTAGACATACTCTATCAAATCCCCTGATGGACTAATTTAATAACATTTTCAGAGGAAGTGAGATACATTTGGCAGGACTTTTTCTTAGAGAACATGTGTCTTAGATTTTTACCACATTTTTTAAGAGACTACAGACCTTTACTTTCACAATCCATCCTAGACTCTTCCTCAAGATCAACCTTAAAAGCATAGATATATACTATGCAGAACCAAAAATAAGATTTATATTTGCACATCTCTAGTCACCAGGATTCTTCAGTGATATACAGATAATGGTTAAACAATCTCATTTTCAATTATTTTTAGTAATTGTTTAGGTGTACACAGAGATATGCTGTCCAGATCCCCCTTCAAAGAAAGATATTTTGCTCTAGCTTGTGGCTCTCAGCTCCCACAAGGATTGTTTTAGCTTCAGAAAGCTGACTAGCCCAAGGTCATACCTTCTCAGGTGCCGACCCACATCCAGTGATGATCAAGATGAGCATCTAAAGGCTCTGCCATTTCAGTCCAACACAGCAAAACTCTGATGAGCTGTTTTAGCTGTAGAGCTTCCTGAATGTCTAGCCGAGGCTGTCAGGCCTACATTGCAGTTTGACTTCTCCTTGCAGCCAACCCTGATTCCTTCTCCTTCTTTCTACAGATATTGTTGCCCAGGGTACTGTCCAATAAACACACCACAAACTAAGCTTCATTTCAAAGCCTGTTTTGCAAAAATACACAACCTAGGACAATGGAAGAACTTACAGTCATATACATTGTTTTTTTTGCTGGCATTTAATCATCTACTGCCATTTAACATTTCTTGACTTACCACCTTGTGGCATGTGTAATTTCCTGTATGTCCATCTCGTCTTCCTAACTTGGGCATAAACTCTTTGAGGGAAACCTTCCATGTGCATACTGTACTTCATTGTGCCCTCACTGCACTCTCATTCAAATCTCTTCTCTGTGAGACCATCTTCGTCCACCCTATATGAAATTGCATGCCTCCCAACCTCTGACACTCCTTGTACCATTTATTTGATTCATTTTTTCTTCATAGCATGAGTCACCTGCTAATAGATTATATAGTTTGCTCATTTTAAAAATGATTATTTTTAAATAATAAACAGGTCCTAGGCACTTAGTTGATATTTGTTAAATTAAATTGATCTAAATTAGCAAAAGTCCTCCATCATAATGTAGTAACAGTCTCCTGTTTCATTCAGGGTCCAGGCCAGAGACAGACAGCATACTTAATATGGGTGTTTGAGGAGAGGTTTATCAAAGAAAGACTTACAAAGGTGTGGGAAGGGTTTCAGCAAGTCAGGGAGGAATATTGCAATACCCTGGGGCTTGTACCAGCAGGGAGCCTTTACCATCCCCAGACCTGAAGGGACAAGTAGTGGAGCAGCTATGGGGAGCTCAGAAAGAGGGGCTATAAGGAAAGAGCCTTCTAACAGGAGCTGTAACCTACAGCAGAGAGATGCATCCAGTTTACAGAGCTTTGAAGAGATGGAGCTGGGGCAATAAACCCTCACCTCACTCTCCTCTCACCCTCTGATGTCCTGTTGAGATCTCTCATTGGCTAAACTCCCATTGCTAGCACACACGGAAGCCCACTGCTACAGTTCTCAGGAGCTGGCCTCCCAAGATACAGAGCAGAGTAGAAAAGGGTGGAGAGTGGATCTGGAAAGGATAACAAGAAATATCTAGAACACATCCTAACCCAAATGAGCTGTTGCCCTTTGGTCATAAGGTTGCCCATGGGACATGGTGAGATCTGATTAAATGGAATAGAAATGAAAACTGCTGTGGTGTGTATATGAGAGAGAAAACCTGGAAGGGTTGTGAAGATGTTGAGCAGCGGTGGATGCAGAGAGGAAAAAGCCTTCTTTTCTCAAGGAAGGAGAAGGTGAGTTTCTGAGAGTGGGAGCGATAGCTGGAGAGAAGCCCATTTAGGAATAAAGTTTAGTTTCAAGTTGGGATGCTGATGGTTTCCATGCATTCTCTGGTAGAAATTCTTAGAAATCAGTGACAGGAGAAGGCATGCTACCCTGAAGCTGCAAAACAATATGACACTATCTCCCCAAATTTGAGAGGAGCAAAGCAGAAACGGGTATGTCTGCAGAGGAAGAACATTGGTTGCGACATTTGTCTAGCAATTGCTCTCTCCCCCATCTTTGAGGAGATTAGGACTGGTTTTGGGAGTGAGTCTGTATGCTGCACGCACCTAGAAGAGGATGAGATACAATTTTGGCTCCCTGACTCCCAGACTGAATGTGGTTTCTGAGAAATTTCCTTTACATTAGTATTCAAGCCACTCTGAGAAGATTCCAAGATTGTGGGAATGACAGGAAGGTTCATCGTCCAGGATTCTGGTTGTTGTTGACGGTTTGAAGCTGCAACTGTGGGTGCCAATCTGGTGCCCTGATTTCCTGCCTGCTGGGAGTGCCCTGCCGTGTCATCACCCTCCCGTCACCCAGCCACCTGCCAGTTGGCATTCGGCAGCACGTTGGAGTCAGACTGGTCCACCTTCCTTCTGGGTGAAAGAAGAGGGCTGCAAAAGGCCCTGGGAGCCACCCCTAGTGCCAGACATGCAAACAAAACTGGCAGAGTGGAAACAAGCTGAGAAGGAATGCAAATGTGGGTGTGAGACAGAGTACAAGGGGCTGGGGAGGGCACTCTTCATTTCTGCTTGGTCGAGGAGCCACTGTTCTTTCTGAACCTGGGGCAGAGTGGCAGGGGCAGTGGTTGAAATGTCACTATCAACCCCAGCAAAGGGTGGATGTTGGACTGGAGTCAGGGAGTGGAAAACGGCACAGTGCCCTTCAGGAGCCTGTAAAGGCAGTGGGGAGCTTATGCTTCAAGTGATGAAGAGAAGAAGACAAGGAACCTAACTGGGTAAGAACAGAGTTTGTTTAAAGCATGGTGGCAATCACCCAGATGGTGGTTGAGGAGGGAGAGAGCTGCAGAAGACAGGATGCCACTGTGACATGGTGAACAGCGGTGAGGCCCTCTAGGTGTGAGAAACCTGGAAGGTAGATGGAAAGTGGTTCCCTAACTATAGGACAAAAGTCCCAACCATGTAGCTTGGGTGGGCAAAGGCATTTCCATGGCTTCGTTACTCTCTCTCAGTGGATGATTCCCAAGTTAGGCTGATGGAAGCTGATATTTTCCATCCCAGGTCTCAGTCCTGAAGTTTCAGATGTAATTTTTTTTTTACTCAACTGGCCTTTAGCCTCTGGATGCCTGGCAGGTGCTTCAAATTCAACTCATCCAAAACAGGAATCAACATCCTCATCCTCCAAAGCACCATCATCCTTTGTTTCTCTGAATTGAACTGCATTCACTCAGGTTGTTCATACCAGATCCCTGACCACCATCATGCTGTCCTTTCTTTCCCTATCTCTATCCAGTCCAGCAGCATGACTAGTTCACTTAAATATTCTGTCTCCTCTTCAACTCAATGATCATATCCTTAGTTTAGATCTTCATCATTTCATATCTGAGTCATGGCATCCTTTCCCAAGGATTCTGTTTTCCATGAGTACAATTTCTATGCTGCAGTCAAGATGATCTTTTATTCCCTTTCCTTTCTAGCATCCAGATGCTTCCCAATAGAGTCAAATGGAGGTCATGATGTTGTGGTTGTAAAGGGAGAAAGTACTATCACCAAGTATTATTTGACTGACTTAAGTTCAGCCATTCACTCAATGGATATTTATTGAGTTTCTTTTAGGGTAATTGTGAGAATAAAATAAGGTAATCTATGTGATATGCTTAGAAAATTAATGGCAAATTGCAAATGCTTAATAAATGTTACTAGTTGTTAGCAGCAAAGCAGCAATTAATTATTCTGTAAATAACTACTGTAGATGCAGTGGAGGTTGCAGAAATGCATACATATAATCTTATAAGCCCATAAGAATCTTAAAATTCCTAGGCCTTCTAGTCTTGACCCTCACTCCAGCCCATGTTACTGACTGATTCAATTTATTTGAAGATATCCATGGGCCAGTCGCTAAGCTGGTCCTATGTTCCAGAGAAACTAGCTTTAGCCTGCTCCTCTCAAAGGATAAATGTGAAGATCAGATGAGATGGTCTCTACTTAAGCACTTTAGTAATCGTGGGATGCTGCACAACATTGGCTGAGTTGAGGCAGCACTGTCTGGCTATGTGGCCCGAGTAGAGCATGTATCATTGCCAGTAGTGCTCCTATTTTCTTCCAGCCCACCAGCAGCTGATGTACAATCTGCATATGTTTCAAAGGCTGCTCTCTCTTTTGAGCTATTCCATTAACTGCCATTTCCTGGGCAGTAGAACGTAGTCTCTGATTTCTCTTGTAGAACAAAGATGATTGGTGTTCTCTGAGTCCAGTGAATGGTTAAGTCTTCCAGTCTCAAGTCATTTATTTTCTCTCCAGCCCAGATAGTCTCATACCTGGCTGTCCCATAAATGCCTTTAATATCTTTCCCACAGTCTTAAAAATTACGATGTTTTAAAATTATGAAAACCACATGGTATGTAATTTCACTTCCCACTCCTGCAAAAAGGAAAGAAAAGGCTGGTCTGTTACAAAATGAAGATGTTTTATTTAAGTACCAAAGGCTTTTAAAATCTGATTCTGGAAAGTCAAGCCTATGCTTGATAGTAGAGTCTTTCATGCGGCATCTTGAAGTAGGCCTACGTTGATGTGATCATTGACTTCATGCATAAGAGGAAATCAGCTTTGGCCTGTATTACTTGGAAAATTGAAGAAAAAGCAGGGACTTGAAACTTGGGTTATCAGATAAATTATCTATTCTGTGACATCACTCAGTGTCTCCAGACCTGAATTTCAACTCTAAAATTTGAACAAATTGATCCATTTGGAGTGTTTCTTCCTATCTGATTCAGATATTTGCTCCCAGCCTGAGAAGTTGTATGCCAACTTCCTGCCAGGAGCACCTTTCCACAGCTGTGTTATAAATATCTGGGGGAAAAAAAAAAACAGGAGAGGTTTAAATTCAAGAGTGCAGTACTAGTCCTCCCAGTGCCAAGGCAGTCCTGGGAGGCTCAGATAATAGTATCTCACATTTACAATTTAGATCTCAAGCCCACCAAGCTAGGAGGTGATTCAACTTTTTCTACCTTCTGCAGGGCTGATGGTATTTAAAGAGTTGGATGGATAGTTAGTGATAACACCTATTGGTCATTAAGTTATTGTGTATTAGAAAACATTGTGATTTTTTTTATACCATCATGCATGGGGTGTACATAGGTGACTGGTAAATGTGCCTTGTCATTATCTAGCATACTTTTTGTCACTTGAGTGTTATAAATCACAAGATGACAATGATTCTGCTCCAGAGATTCGGTTTTGCAGACAACAAAATTATTTTGCACTTATGAATAAGCAGGTAGGGTATAAGACAATCTATGTGAGTTTTTTGGATACTACCTTGAAAGTGCATTTCCATGAGATGCAAGTGAGGAAGGTCATAAGTGCAAGCATATGAATCTATATCCCCTGGAGATGGGCAGAATGTAACTATACAGGCTGTGTTAGTCAGGGCTCTCCAGAGAAGCAAAATCAACAGAAGATTGATTGATTGACTGATTGATTGATTGACATGGGAATTGGCTCACGTGATTATGGAGACTGAGAAATGTCACTGTCTGCCATCTGCAAACTGTAGAATCAGGAAAGTCAGTAGTATAATTCAGTTCATGTCTGAAGGCTCAAGAACCAGGAGTTCCAATGTCTGAAGGGAGGAAACGATGGATGTCTCAACTCAAGAAGAGAGTGAATTCGCCTTTCCTTTGCCTTTTGGTTCTGTGAGCCTTCAGTAATTGGATAATGTCCACCCACACTGGTAAGGGTGACTTTATTTACTCAGTCTCCCAGTTCAAATGCCAATCTCTTCCAGAAACACCCTCACAGACACATTCAGAAAAATGTTTTGCCACCCATCTGGGCAGCCCCTAGCCCAGTCAGGCTGACGCACGAATTCACCATCTCAGAGGCTCAGGCAGCCTTACCACCAACTGGGAGAGTGAAGCAGGAGAGGGCAGGGGCATAGAGGAGAGCATGTGGACCCTGCTGAAGATGTAGAACAGCACATGGGAAGCAAGGGCAGCAGCCTCTTGACCTTTTCAACTTTTGATTAGGGCTAATCTTGTGTAGCAAGAACTTCAAAACTGATTTGTTTATGAAGCTTGTTTGTGGTGAGATCAGAACTGGAGTCCAGCTCTACTGACGTCTAGGCTTGAGTGATTTCTATCATATACCACTGTCTGGAAGGTCAGCCTCACTGCTTAATAGAGAAAATTAGTAGATCTAATTCCAAAAGGTTCTCAAGAGGCAACGACTCTTTGCAGAACCATATGAAGTAAACCAACTCCTCCAAAACAAACTCATTCACTCACTCATTTATTCAACACATATTTATTGAGCCTCAACTATGTATCAGTCACTGTCCTAGATACTGGGATATAGCTTTGTGCTAAACAGTGCAAGTCCCTGATCTCATGGAGATTACATTCTGGCAGAAAAAAATGAATAGCAATTATGCAAATGTGTAAATGACCTGACTTCACCTAGAAGGCTGCAAAGAAAATTTTTAAAAAGTAAAGCAGGGTAATGTGATAAAGTGGGTGGAAGATTGCAGCTGAATATGGTAGTGGAGGTTGGAGGGCAATTTAGGGGTTACCATTTAATAATTTCCAAATATTACCTTCTCACAAATGCTTGCAAATTATATATATATAAAATATATATAATTGTATATATAATTATGTATATATTATATATTATGTATATTATATATATTATATGTAATATATATTTTATATATAAAATATATATATAGTAAAAAGAGTAAGCTCAGGGGATGGAAACATCCAAAAAGACAACATAAGATTTATTTCCATAGACCAAATATCACTTTTACATTGTTTTTAAAAATCAACACTTTTGTTATAGAAGTAGCACATGGTAGTGTAAATAATTAGATAACATAAAAGATCATTAAGAAGAAAACAAGGCCGGGTGCGGTGGCTCACGCCTGTAATCTCAGCACTTTGGGAGGCCAAGGCAGGCAGATCACGAGGTCAGGAGATCGAGACCGTCCTGGCTAACACAGTGAAACCCAGTCTGTACTAAAAATACAAAAAATTAGCTGGGCATGGTGGTGCACGCCTGTAATCCCAGTGAGCTGAGATCGCGCCACTTCACTCCAGCCTAGGCAACAGAGCAAGACTCCATCTCAAAAAAAAAAAAGAAAAGAAGAAGAAGAAGAAGAAGAAGAAGAGGAGGAGGAGGAGGAGGAGGAGGAGAAGGAGGAGGAAGAAGAAGAGGAGGAGGAGGAAGAAGAAGAAAAAACTACCATGATAAAAAAATCACTCTTGAAATTTTAATATTTATTGTCTATTTTTTCTAGGCATGCAAACATGATTTTTACATATGCTGTTTTGTAACCGGCTTTCTGAACTAACAGCATGTGACGAACATCTTTTGATATTAGCTAATACATAGTTGTATCATTACTTATCCTTCTTGCATGGTATTCGATTAAAAAAGTATACCAAGGTTTATGAAACCAGTTCTCTATTTGTGAACGCTTGTTTCTAGTTGTCACTCTTGTAAAGAGTACTTGATGAATATCCTTGTATATATGTCTTTGCATGCTTGTTTAATGATTTCCTTAGAAATAAATTCCTAGGAGTGAAATTACTAGGTCAGAGAGTCTGCAGTTTTAAAGACTTTCAATTATATTGCACAGATTTTAATTTTCCTACCAGCAGTTTATGAGTGCTTCTTTGCCCATATGTTGGCCATTTCAGTTTAAAAAGTGAAATAGTAATACGTAAAAAATGGTGAGCTATTGTTTCAGTTTGTATTTACCTCACTGTTGGTGTAATGTATACTATTTGAGCTTTATTTACTGACCTTTTGTGTTTCTTCTTTTTGATCCATGTCTTTTGCTCATTGTAAAAATGGAGGTGTTCATTTTTTCCCTTACTGACTTGCCAGAACTGTTTATGTATCCATTCAATCAAATGCCTACTATGTGTCACGCGCTGTTGCGGGATCTAGTGATAGAGGATAAACAAGAAATCTTGCCTTAAAAAAAGTTATTTTCTGATTTATTTAATGGCCAATATTAATTTTTGTCAGTATAACTTTTTTGGAAGTCAAAAGCATCTTTATATTCCTCTATGATTTCATCCTGTAGTGTCATGTTCAGAAAGGCCTTCCCAACCTCAAGATTATAAAACTAGTCACCATATTTCCCTCAGCTATTAATTGAATAATTTATCTTTTCCCCACAGATTTGAAATGCCATCTTTATCATTCACTAAATTCTTAAATATACATAGGTCTGCTTTCGGATTTTCTACTTGATTTCACTGATGTGTCTATGTTGGCATCTATGTCAAATTACTGTACATATTGTGGCTTTATAACACATTTGGATATCTGCTAAGGAAAACCCCAACTCATTATTCTTCTTTTTGAAAACATGTTTGTGTGTTTATTCTCCCAGAATTTTGTCAAGCTCTGAAAAGAAATTCCATTAGATTTTCAGTAAGACTAAGTTACATTTTTAGGTTAATTTGCAGAGAATTTGTAATGATGTTTGTTATTCTTACTACAGGAATGCAATTTGTCAATATACAGGTCTTTTTATATGGCTCTCAGTAAAATTTAATCATTTTTATTAAGATCTTGCATAATTTTTGTCCAACTTATTTCTTGATATTTTATGTCTTTTTACTACTACGAATAGGATCATCTTGCCTTTATGTTTTTTTTTAACTGGTCACAATTGGTAAGTAGGAAAGCTGCTGATTTACCTATTGTTTTATTGCCAGCCTTCTTAATGATATATCTTATTAGAAGTCACAAATCAAAATGCTAGTGATGCAGTCTGAGAATGAACCAATCAGTTCAGACACCGGGTGTGAACAGTTTGTACAAACTTTCTATGACATAGCAGCTGAATACTAACTGGGATGTCAGTTCCAATACTTCTTCAGATAAATCTCCTTTTTTCAATATCTTTCACAGGTAAGCAACCATAACATGTATAATTCCTGGCCGTTTTTCTTTCTCCTTTACAATATTTTGTTTTCAGGTTTAATTGTATGTATTGAAATTGGAGCACAATCTTAAATAGAAGTGGTGATGATTGACTTCCTCATATTGCTCCTGATTGTACTGGAAAAGTTGGTCAGGGAGAGATATTACTGTAAATAATGGTAACGGAAACTCTTATATTCTATTTTATTAATAGTTCTTTTAAAATTAGAAATTGATAGTGAATTTTATCCCATACTTTACGTCTACTTTCTATCAAGATGGTTATATGAACTGTTTATTTTGTCCAATTGATGTTGTAATATATGTTAATCCATTTTCCAAGTTGGAGCACTATTGCATTCCCGGAATAAACCTACTTGGTTATGATGCATAACCTTTGTGTTATACATCTGAATTTAGTATACTAAGGTTTCATTTAGCATTTTTTTGTATCTATTAGGCATAAGTGTGGGATTAGTTACTATTGCTCAAATTTTGTAACAGTAATTGGTATGTTTCCATCTTTTTATGCTTGCAAAATTTAAATGATGTAGGGATTTTCTGTTTCTTGAAGGTGGTTAGAACTCCCCCAAACAACAGTATGGGCTTTTTGTGTGGCTCATGTTTCAATAATTGATTTTCATTTCTTTAATAATTTTGGTTTATTTGAGTTTTCTAATTCTTCTTGAGCAAGTCTTGTAGTTTATATTTTTCTAGAAAATAATACATTTGAGATTTTCAATTTAGTAAAATAGAATAACATATAGTTCCCTGATAAGTTTTAAAGTAATCATATCTGTTGCTGTGTATACTTTCTCATCGTTAATCCTATTCTTTTCTTTCTCTCTCTCTTTTTTATCTTTGGACTGGCCAGAGCATTGTTTATCTTACTGGTCTTTTCAAAGAGCCTACACCTTTCCGTATGTGCTACGGAGACATGCACATACTACATACATCATGTGGTACAAGGAACTAGATCCTGCTAGCAACCACTTGAGTGAGCTTGGAGACAGATACCCACCAGAAAAGCCTTCAGATAGGACCGCATGCCCAGCCAACACTTTGATTTGTGAGAGACACTGAACCATGGGCACCCTGCTAAGCTGCACCTGAATTCTTACCCCACAGAGACTGTGACATAATTTGTGTTTTCTGTTTCAAGGAACTAAGTTTTGGGGTAATTGTTATACAGCAATAGACAACTAATTTAGTAGATGATTGAGTGTCTTAGACATTTGTCATCCTTTCTATTTGGTTTGTGTGGTCAGGTATTAAGGTCCCTGAGTTCTGTTGTTATAGAGAAATCAATCAACTAACACCAACTAAATAAACAAAATGTGCAAAGCAGGGCCTTTCCTCCCGGAAGTCCCCTCTCTCTCACTAGAGAGAGAGAGTTGTTTTCCTTTCTCTTTCTCTCTCTCTTGCCTATTAAACCTTTGCTCCTAAACTAAAAAAAGAAAAAAGTACAATGCAGAGGTTAGAGACTCTTAGATTGTGTAACTCTTGACTTGCATAACATCAACCTTTTGTAAGTTGTTCCATAAGGGACGGAATACAGTTTTAGAGATGTGAAAATATTAGTGTGATATATGGAAATGTAAAGTATCTCCGGCAGAGATGAATATTGTGCATAGAGAGGGAAAGGCAGACGGCACTCACATGAGAGGGAAGGCCCTTCTGTTCAGTCCCATGTGGTTTCTGGTACCATGTGTATTCTCATTGCATTATCTTGTGTTATTTCGGTTTATTAGTTTTATTTTCCCCTTTGCTTTATTTCATTCAGGACTAAAAATTGACAAAGTAAGAGCAAGAAGAGAGGAACAGTTTCTAATTTAAGAAGAGGAATTTATAATAGAAAATAAAAATGTTAAAGAAACACAAAGGCATCCACAGTCTAAATTTCGTGAACTTCATTTGGGAAATATTTTTTAAATTATGGTAATTTATGGATAAAAAGCATGAAAGATGGGCTGGGCATGATGCCTCATGCCTGTAATCCCAGCACTTTGGGAGGCCGAGGCGGGCAGATCATCTGAGATCAGGAGTTCGAGACCAGCCTGGCCAACATGGTGAAACCCCGTCTCTACTAAAAATACAAAAATTAGCTGGGCATAGTGGCAGACACCTATAATCCTAGCTACTCGGGAGGCTGAGACAGGAGAATCACTTGAACCCAGGAGGCAGAGGTTGCAGTGAGCTGAGATGACACCACTGCACTCCAGCCTGGGTGACAAGAGCGAAACTCCATCTAAAAAAAGAAAAAAAAAAAGCATGAAAAATGTTTTGCATCTTTGGAACTTATAGGGTTCATAGAGCAGGGTTCAGGAGGAAAAGTTACTTATAGAAATAGAGGACTGACTTACAAGGAAGATGGTGAATCATAGTTTAAAATGCATGCCACTTAGCCTAATGATCATTTAAGCAAAATCTTGAAGTTAGAAACAGGAAAGAAAATATTGTGAACTCTTGCAGTATGAGGCTACTGGTGGGTCATGTTGGAATTTACATGATTAAAAAATGCATATTGAGACTGCTGGAATAGACACAAAAAGCAAGACAAAAGGTGGGACTATTAAAAAGAAATACAGGGCCGGGCGCGGTGGCTCAAGCCTATAATCCCAGCACTTTGGGAGGCCGAGACGGGCGGATCACGAGGTCAGGATATCCAGACCATCCTGGCTAACACAGTGAAACCCCGTCTCTACTAAAAAATACAAAAAACTAGCCGGGCGAGGTGGCGGGCGCCTATAGTCCCAGCTACTCGGGAGGCTGAGGCAGGAGAATGGCGTGAACCCGGGAGGCGGAGCTTGCAGTGAGCCGAGATCCGGCCACTGCACTCCAGCCTGGGCGACAGAGCGAGACTCCGTCTCAAAAAAAAAAAAAAAAGAAAAGAAATACAGGAGATGACACAGCACAGAAAGTCTTATATGAATAAAAAGAGATTGACTTTAGAGAAAATATGCCTCTAAGAATATACATTTTCAAGAGTTAAAAGCAACTCTACTACTGAAGGCTGTGAAAGATATACTTGACTTTGGGACCAATGTCCTGAAAATTGCAATAGGAACTGTTGTCCACTAATTTCTCTGAAGAGCTATGGGTAATTTAAAGGTCTTTATGAAGTCCATGTATTTTCAGTGTACACCAAATCCATGCTTTGCAAGGCCTTCTTGAACGGGACTGTAATGTAATTTGGGGAGTGTCTGCATAATTATAATCCCTTCCCTCAAGGAGTTCATATTTGGCCATAAAGAACAATGCTCAGCCAGGAGCGGTGGCTCATGTCTGTAATCCCAGCACTTTGGGAGGCCAAGGTGGGTGGATCACTTAAGGCCTGGCCAACATTGTGAAACCCTGTCTCTGCTAAAAATAGAAAAACTAGCTGGGTGTGGTGGCACGTGCCTGTTGTACCAACTACTCGGGAGGCTGAGGTGCAAGAATTGCTTAAACCCAGGAGGCAGAGGTTGCAGTGAGCCGAGATTGTGGCACTGCACTCTAACCTGGGTGACAGAGTAAGACACTGTCTCAAAAAAAAAAAAAATAGTGAGGACCTCAGGTGAGGAGAGCCAAGTGCCTGGCGCAGAGGGTTCGATCCCTGTGCACCATGCTATAAAGACATCTTTCAGCCTCACAGTCTAAGAATTAGGGGAAAACTCCCACAATTAAAAAATATGTTTAGAAAATAATTTCATTTCTGTGAGATAGGAATTGTTATTCCCATTTTCCAGCTGAGAAAATCGAGGCCCTGAGAGGTGAGTAATTGCCCCAAGGTCACGAAGCTAGTGACCAATGAAGCTGGAATTGAACTTGGTTGTATGAATTCAAAATCCATGTACTTATTCTCTCTGTACTAGTTGTAGTTCTGTCTCTGTCCATATCCATTTCTTGTTTGGGAAGATTTAGAGGGTGTTCTCATTTTAGAAGATTTAGATTTTGACAAAAAAGTGAACTACTTTTGGGTTTTATGCATGTGGAGTGGACATACCCGGCCAATCAATTATTTTGGTTGCTTTACTACACATACATTCAAGAGCTCTTTTTAGTTATTGCCTCTTGAAGATGCCACGCATTTATTAATTTAAGCCTACTATTAAGCCAGTTAGGTTATATAAGACTGTATTTGTCTGTCCTCACACTTCTAATAAAGACATACCCGAGATTGGGTAATTTATGAAGGAAAGAGGTTTAATTGACTCACAGTTCCACATGACTGGGGAGGCTTCACAATCATGGCAAAGGAGAAGGAGGAGCGAAGTCACATCTCACATGGCAGCAGGTAGGACAGCATGTGCATCCCCCTTATAAAACCATCAGATCTTGTGAGAGTTATTCACTATCAGGAGAACAACACAGGAAAGACTCACCCCCATGGTTCAATTACCTCCCACCGGGTCCCTCCCACAACACATGGGAATTATGGGAGCTACAATTCAAGATGAGATTTGGGTGGGGTCACAGCCAAACCATATCAAGGACTATTTACAAGAACCCTAGAAGATTCAAAGGGCTGTTTACAAGAACACTGGGCACTCTCCAGAACCTTGAAAGCACATCTTGGGAGTGCTTACGTGCCATAAGTATTGTGTAAAACTTGATATTACACATTAAAAATTTGTGGAATGAATAAATGAAAATATAAAATACTGAGCGTGTGAATGTTTAGAAATTCAAGTCCTACAGAGAAACTTAATTTTTCTTCTTGTTTTAACTCTTACATGCAGGTTGGAATAGAGGTAGGTAGGAAGGAAAGAGTGAGGGAAGAAAAACAAAACATTTTGCACCCAGTGCATATTTAATAACATCATTTTACTGAAATACAATGAGGAATTAAAAAGGAGGATTTATTTTATCAAGCCAGCTAACAATTACCAAGGTCTTACTATGTGTTAAGTTTACACACCATACATAGCATGTAAGTCTGCTGGTTCTCGTATCTGGCTGGACATTGGAATTTCCTGGGAAGTTTTTAAATTATTGATGCCTGGAGTCTACTCCCAGAGATTCTTATTTAATTGCTCTGGTGTGTAACATGGGCAAATGGGTGTTTTTAAAGCTCCCCAGGTGATGTGTAACGAACATTGAGAATTTCTGTGTAACTCCTTTCGTTCAGAGGTCGGCAAACTTTTTCTGTAAAAGGCCAGATGATAAATATATTAGCCTTTGTTGGCCATATGGTCTCTGTCACAAATACTCAATTCTGCTGTTATAGCACTAAAGCAGCCACAGACAATATGTGAGTGAGGATAGCTGTGTTCCAATAAAACTTTATTTATGAACACTGAAATTTGAATTTCATAAAATTTTCACATCACAAAAGAGTATTGTTATTTTGATTTTCTTTTCCCAATCATTTAAAAATATAAAAGCCATTCATAGGTCGAGGGCCACACAAAAACAGCAGCTGGCTAGATTTGGCCAGAGTTTGTAGATAGAAGCCAGCTTTAATTCATGTAACTCCATGATGGCAGATGCAATATTATTCTCTTTTTTAGAGTTGAGGGGAGTGAGACAAGATCAAATGTCTCAGTGATTGGTTCGAGATTTGGCCATAATGCTGTTTCTTTTTTAGAAAGCACCAACATTTCTCCAAATATTACCTTTTTGGTTATTTTTGAAGTTAATTATGAGGATAATTGATGGGGGGAAGCTCTCCTTTCAACCCCTATCCTTTTAAATGTAAATTCCCAGTGACTTCAAGTTAGAATAATGTATTGTTTAATTAAAAAAAAAATTTTGAACTCTATTTCAGCCCTCTGCTTCTCACATTGCTGGGTAGATCTGGCCTTTGATATGTTCGTTGAGGAATTTATTCAATTTAATTGAAGTTACAGTTTTTTCTTGTTCTTCATGTACCTCCGAATCAAGCAAATAGTGTTAAAATATTGTGGTCAATTATACATATAAATCTTGCAGAGTTAATGAACATATCCTCTAGATTGTGGAATAGACTGGACACTTATCTTACTCTTTAAGATAAAATACCACATCTGTATAATGCGTTGCTAAGCTTTCTTCTCACTATACACTTTGCCTAGAATCCCATTTTCCATTAAATAATAATCATTGTAATTAATAGACTGGTTATTTTATCTCCCTAATCTGGTTACGGTAATTTATCAAAGGCATGTAAATGAACGTTAGAAAACTAGTGCATCCTTCTTTTTAAAAGAAGGTAAAGAATATAAAAAGTAATAATTATCTAGGGAATATAATAAGCTAGGTACCACTTGTAATTCACTGAAAGAAAAAAATAGAATATTTACTGTTGCCTTAAGGGCTTTTGATAGGATTAACTTACCCTTGTTTCAGGGAGTGACTACAGATAGGTTGACGGGTGACCAGTATGTATTCTTCAAATCTTCTCAAGTGCCCTGGGATGGATCAGCGGATCTCTTCCTAGCTCTGCATCCCGCATTCCTCGGTGCTGGTCAGCTGAAAAGTGCAATGCCCTCCAGGGATGCTAAGGACCATTCAGAGCTTGGTTGTTCTTAAGAAGGGTTTTAAAAACACTCTAGACTGGACATTGTGGCTCACGCCCATAATCCCAACACCTTGGAAAGCCAAGGCGAGAGGATTCCCTAAGGCCAGGAGTTCAAGATCAACCTGGGCAACATAGCAAGACCTCCCCCCATCTCTGCAAAAATAAAAATAAATAATAAATGAAAACACTTTACCTCTCCCTAAAGCCCAAGGGAAGAATTATTATTACGTATGCCACTCCAGTCCTCAGACATGAACTTTATTTAGGCAAGAAAAGGAAGGAGAATAAAAGGGACCAGACAGGTAGGTGACCAGGCTCTTGCACGAGTTCTGCTCATTTTGAACTGGGCCCATCTGTCTGACCCTTACCACCATGGCATTCTCATTCTTTGTACTCATACCTGTTCTTCATAATCTGTGGAACTCTTCTAATACTTGGATATGATATATCACGCTGTATTAAAACAACAGTGGTGAGACAGTGTAGGGGGATGGTTTTAAAGTAATGAGCTTTAAAACTGAGCTTTGGAGCCAGCCAGGCCTGGATTCAAGTTCCAATTATACTCCCCCTGGCTGATAACCTTGGGCATGTTACTACAATAGGGGTTAGAAGAGGTTTATAGTGAGAAGTAAATCTGAAAATGCACTGAAAGCTTCAGAATAGTAACTGGACTCAGAATGTGCCCTCAAAAAATGGAATTTATCTCCATCTTGTTCTCCTCCCCTTCTTTCCTTTTTTTTTTTTTTTTTAATACTATGCTCTAAAGATTAAAGTGGGACGAGGAACCTCCCATTCTTCTCTGCAGCCACCCACTCCTTTGGAGTTTTTATTTGGAAAGAGAGCAAAGAGCAAAAAGAGAAGCCCAGAAGAGAAACAGAATATGACCATGACATTCCTAACACCTTTGGTGGCTTCTCATTTTTCTCACGATAGAGACAACATTTTTTGCTGCTGCTTTCACGACCCTGTGTGGCCTGGTCCAGCCAACCTTTTCTGTGCTATGTTTTTCGATTGCTACCCAACAAATTACCACAAACTTTGCAGCTTAAAACAACACCCATTTATTAGCTTCACAGTAGGTCAGAAGTGCAGGCGTGGCATGGCTGGCTTCTCTGTTTAGGGTACCACAAAGCTGAATCAAGAAACTGACCAGCCTGAATTCTCATCTGCAGGCTCTGAGAAAAGAATCCACTTTAATTATAGATTGAATTATGCCCCCACCTCAAATTCATATGTTGAAATCATAACCCCGAAGACCTCAGATGGGATCTTATTTGGAGGTAGGATCTTTATAGAGGCCATCAAGTTAAAATGAGTTCATCAAATGGGCTCCAATCCAACATGACTGGTCCTTACAAAAGGGGCAAATTATGACACAAATTCACAAATGCTTAGAGGGTAGATGACGTGAAGAGACGGACTATGATGAGATGATATAGACTGTCTGCAAGCCAAAGAGAAAGACCTGGAACAGATACTTCCCTCTTTTAGGGGCAAAAAATCCTGCCAACAATTCAATCTTGGACTTCTCGCTTTCAAAACAATGAGACAATACATTTCAGGTGTTTAAGCCACCCAGTCTGTGGTGCCTTGGTATGGCAGCCTTAAGAAATGGATAAACAAAGTCATTCTTCTATTCAGAATGCAGTTTCTTGCATTCTTGCCCTTGTAGGACTGAAAATCTCAATTTCCTTGCTGGCTGCCAACTGGGGTCTCTCTTGGCTGCATGAGGTGGCCCATATTCCTTGCCAGGTGGCTCCCCCCATCTTTAAGCCAGAAACCAATTGAATCCTCTTGTCCTTGGAATCTTTGACTTCCTCAGTCTCTGACTTCTAGACTCAGATTTAAAGGCTTTTGGGATGGTGTCAGAAGTACCTGGATAGTCTTTCTTCCTAAATGCTAACTGTGCCATATCATATATAACCTAACCTTGGGAGTAAAATCCATCATATTCACAGTCCCAGAAACTGGGGACCTAGAGGGATATTATAATTCTTTTGTTTTTTTGTTTTTTTGAGACAGAACTTTGTGCTGTCACCCTGGCTGTAGTGCAGTGGCGCAGTCTCAGCTCACTGCAACCTCTGCCTCCCCGGGTTCAAGCAATTCTCCTGCCTCAGCCTCCTGAGTAGCTGAGATTATAGGCGAGTGCCACCACACCCGGTTAATTTTTGTATTTTTTGTAGAGACAGGGTTTTTCCATGTTGGCCAGTCTGATCTCCAACTCCTGGCCTTAAGCAATCCACCCACCTCAGCCTCCCAAAGTGCCGATATTAGAGGCATAAGCCACAGAGCCTGGCAGGATCTTAGAATTTTTCCTACCACCAGGGCCTTTCAACTTCTGGAGTTCTTCATGCTTCCTCCTAGCACAGCACTTGGTGTTTGCTGTTCCCTTTCTAGGGACATTCTTCATCCCTCCCCACACTTCCCTTGATCAACTTCTATTCCTACTCCAGATCATGGTATGTTCATATATTTGCCCAAATATACAATGGGAACTAATCACAGTGTACTAGAGAACTAATCACAGTTTATCACTTTAAAGTTGACATTTTTAAATTGCTGTTTGGTTCATTTCTGTCCCATCCATCCATACTATAAAGCCTTGAGAGCAAGGATGGTGTCTGATTATGAACACCACTATATCCTCTCCCAGAGCAGTGCCTCACACTCAACACATGTCTATTGAATAGATGACTCATAAACACACTCTCCACCTTATTCTTTCAGTCTCCTGTACATGTTGAAACAATCAGGAACCAAAGTAGGATAGGTAGGAGGTTCTATTTTTAGGGCAGAGTAGAAGCTCCCTGAGTAAGAATTTGATATGGATCAAATGACTTGACTCCCCATATTAATTTGCAAATTACTACCTGAACATATTTGCTGTAATTCTTAGGCTCAAGGTGCTGAAACTATAACATCATTACGTAAAACGGCTGCCATTATCGCTCCTGACAACTTATGCCACTTCCAGTGGCCTTGCAGGAATGGGATAAAGGGCAGACATTTTAAGGACAGATATTTTCAATGAAAGTAGAGACAAGGAAGAATGTGTCCCGGAAGCCTATCTGGAAGGGACACCACAGTGTGGGTTTGAGGTGGCCAAGAAGGCACCTGGATGACATTGGTGTCAGACGGAAAGAGACGGTGCAGCCTTCTAGGACTCTGCTGCTTTCCAGCTCTATTGAAGCACCAGATGCAGTGGTTCATTGAAATTCAGTAATGGGTTAAACCGCGAGGAGACAACAGCTTGTGCTGCTTTGCTTTCCTCTCCACCGTGGCTGTTTGGTGGAGACACAGGGAGTGGGGGCACTGAAGGTGATGGAGGAAAATGTTTCTCTTCTCTGAAGCATCAGAACAGCTCCCTTAATGGCCTCTTATGTCTGGGTCCCAAGGTTTTCGTTCAAAATGATAATAAAAGGACACCTCAAACCTACAGGGAAAACCCACTCACATAGAGCAGCTTCGAGCCAAGCCTCTGGAGTCACCAAGCTGAAAAGAACCTGATTAATGATAGCACCTGAGATAAGTGGCACTTTAACCAACCTTAACTGTTGATGTATGATGACATAATGTCCCCTCCAATTAATGACAAGGATATAAAACACCTGTATTTAGCAGAGCAGATGCTGCTTTTATGGTTAGATGCGCAGATGAAATTGACTTCTAAAGGACCATCTATAACCTACTTCCCTATTATTTGTTTCTATATTTGTTTCGTTATGTATGTTGTAGGTGCAGGAGGAAATTTAACCCTGGATTTCACACCTGCACAGCCAAAAGGTATATGCTTATTGTAATTTACTTAAAGAGAGATTCCATCCCACCATCAAGCAGGTTGGCGATGGTGATCTTCCTCATTTACTGAGGACCTTTCACACTGTGTGAACCTCATTTTTTTATATATACATAAAGGTGAGCAATACCTTAAATGAGTCAACTGATCCATCCATCCATCAACCAAAATATACTGAAACAACCTGTTTAAATCCTTTGTAAGGTAAGCACAGTGTAAGTAGTTTTAAAAATTAAAATGGTTATTGCATGCTAAATATATGCAATGCGCTGGATTAGGTGTTTTGGGGTTGTCAAGGATTTCTTTATGGAATTATAATTGATGAAAGGAAGCAAGACGTGTACACATGGTGGTAAATGCTAAATCTTAGGGAGAGCCACAGATAGTGGGCATCCGAAGAGCGCAGGGAAAGGAGAGAGCCACATGGGCTGAGGTTGGTGGGGAAAGTGCACAGAATAGTGGGGATGGAAGAAGAGATTATGTAAATAGCTATCAAAGGAAGAGAGGCTAGATCAGGTGGGAGATTATACTTTGGAAGCAAAGGCAAAGGGAATGCACAGGTCAAGGCAGGGTCTGGAGCCAATGAGAAAATCACTGTGTACAAAGTGTACGTAGGACAAATAATAGATCAAAGAGAGAGATTGGGTCAGGATTGTTAACGGCATTGAAGACTGATTTCCTTTCCTTTAAATTATGATTTGGGAATCATCCCTAAGGATAGGGTAAAATATGGGGAATCTCATATTCCTCGTGAGACTTCCACCCTCACAGTGCTGAGTTAGGTCCTAGCATGCTTGGGTGTGGACTCTCATGGCTCTCTCTGGGGTTTTTGAGGCCAGAAAGGACATTAGTGTCAGGGCTACTGCCCAGAGGATGAGGCCCAGAAGCATCCTTTCTTCTATGTCTCCTCCACTCTTTCCTCCCCGCCTCCCCACCCCCACCCCAACCAGGCCATCTCTAGGTCTCGGGCAGCTTTCTCCTCTCTCCCTTGCTGGGGCAGGTGGCCTTCACCAGTTCTGCTTTCACTCTTGGGGCAAACGTTCTGTCTCTTTCACTTTCTTTTGTGCCTTGCTGGCAGGTGTAGCCATTCTCACATGGCAGGGTGGTCTCTGAGTCGGAGGCAGGCCACACAGGCAACTTGGGCTGACAATCTGAGGTCAGACTTCTCTTGATAAATTTGGAGATAGAATGTAAATCCCCTAAGAGCAGGCCTTTGTTTTGTTCATTGCTATATTCCTAGCACCTGTGCCTAGTGCATAGTGTATTTAATACACATTTGTGGAATAAAAAAAGAAAGTGTCATGTTGCATTGCTTTCTTTTTCCCCCATGTATTTTCTTTAGCGACCTGGACAGTTGATTGGAGGCAACATTGGCTGTTTGGGGCTCCCATGCCCCAGACTTCTCTGTTTCTACCTATGAATACCTGTTAATAGCTATTGGCATCCAATTTTAATACCCCTAACAGTAGCCACTAGCATTTGGCAACTAGCTTTTCCTTTGCTTTTCTTAGAGAAGCTATTTTTGGAGTCAGCAAAGCCCCCAAGGATAGTTTAAATTTCCTATGCCCTACTTTAAGATTCCAGTCTGAGGAGAGAGTCAGCAGAGGCCACATGGGACCCATTCTCATTTCAGCTTCATGAAGAGAAAAGGTGCCCTTCCTGCTTTTCAAGAGTATTTTCTCCATTTCACATCCACCTCTCTAACTGGACCAGACTCATACTTTATCCATGATCCATTCTCTCTCTGTCTGGTGTTTTCTACCTCTCACTATCAGCAGATTACTTCCTTGGAAACTATAGACATGTTTTTCTTATCTTTAAAAAAATCTGTCTTCCTCTTTGTGTTCCAGTTGTAGCCATTGTCCCTTTCTGCTTTCCTTTATCGTCTAGTTTCTTGGGACACACACACGTGCACACACACACACACACACACTCTTACAGCCTTGACTTCCTCACTCTCATCTCATGGCTTCCTAATGCCTTCCTAGGTGACCAGCTTGGGACTGGCCTTACACTGTCTGGTATCTCACATTGCATTAGAGACCCTTCGTGCTGTCGGAGGTCCCAGCTCTTTGTGCTGGTTCATCTTGTACAGCTATTGAATGGGATTCTAGGAATCATTATCATGTCTATCACCTATTTGTCTATTAAAATGATATTGAAAGAATTGGGCCCATGAGAAGTTTTCTTCTTTACCCTAATAGTTGTATTTTCACAGAAAGCTTCTTCTTTTGGAAAAAGGGCAAGCCATGGCTCCATGCTGTGTTATGTAATCTTAGCAGGAGTTTAAGACTTGGGAATGTTCTGAGGGGATGGATAGGTAATAGAGGATTCTCTGTGCCCCCCGGTTATCCAAGAATTATAGACTAGAATTGCACTCTACACGACTAGAAGGAACCTCAGAGACCACCTAGTTACATGAGGAAATTGAGGCCTGGAGGCTGGGATGTGGGCAGAGAAAATGTAGTGTGGTAGTGCTGAACCTGAATTCGTGGGTTTAAGTCCCATCTCTGCCATTGAAGGGTTAGTTGCTTTGCCTCTTTATGTCCGCGTTTCCTCATCTGTAAAATGGAGCAATAATAGCAGCTATTCCATGGGGCTGCTGTGCAGATTAAGCAGTTAATACTTGCAAGGCTCTTGGAAAAGTGCCTGGCAAATAATAAACATGTATATTAGTGCTATTTCCCAGTATTAGTTAAATAATCATTTGTTGACAACCCACTACATGCCAGAAACTGTACTGGGATAAGAAAATGATGAAGTCACATAATTGATGTGTGTAAGTTCCTGGGGGAGAAGAGTCAGGACACACAGTGGGGTGTGGGATCTCCTCACTGCTGCCATTAACTTCCACATAATCTTGACAAGGTGGTTATGTGTTCTGTTGTTCCAAGTGTTAGAATGAGAACTCATCCAAGTGTCCATGAGCAAGCATTGTCTGCAGACATTTCTATTTGCACATTTAGGAAAAAAGGAGATGCCCAGCACTTTGTGAGGCCAAGGCGGGCAGATCATGAGGTCAGGAGTTCAAGACCAGCCCGGCCAACGTGTGGAAACCCCGCCTCTACTAAAACACAAAAATTAGCTGGGCAAGGTGGTGTGTGCCTGTAATTCCAGCTACTCAGGAGGCTGAGGTAGGAGAAGTGCTTGAACTGGGACCTGGGAGGTGGAGGTTGCAGTAAGCTGAGATCATGCCACTGTGCTCCATCCTGGGCTCCAGAGCGGGACTCTGTCTCAAAAAAAAAAAAAAAGAGAGAGAGATGCATTAAGATACCATTCAGTAGAATACTTCTAAAAGAAATGGAATGTACATGGCTTGGCCAATGGAACTAATGGAAATAATGACCTTTTTGCCTGAAGCCATAAGCTTGTTTGTCCTTTTTCTTTGTCATGGGTATGTTTAGTCTTCAAACTGGCTTTTAAGGATGTTTATTATTTCTAAGAGAAGAGCAGTATTTTCTTGACCAAACAGAGGTGCCACTTCCATGAGCCAACCCTTTAGTTCAGTGTAGCTGGAAGTGAGATACTCAGTTTTGATCTGTTGTATTTGTTTGAGTATTTATTTTATGTACTGATTTATTTTTAATGGCAGAGATATATGGAAGTTGTCTCCTAAGCAGAAAATAAACAAATGCCCACTCAGAGATTTGTGCTCATAACAGAATTTTTGGTCTGTGAATTGGGTCCTGAGAGATTAAAGACAGCTGGTGCATACCGCAGCCACCACGAAGCAGTGTGTTTCTGGGGAAGTGTGTTGAATGAAATCTAAACAATGCTAACTGGTCACAGACACTAATTAAGAAGTATGCCAGTAGCTGTGGGCTGCTCAAATAAAACACTATCTTTTCTTCACTCTGTTGACACAGAGATACAAATAAGGTTCCAGAAAGATTGGAAAGGAGAGAGTGTGGGGACTGTAATCTTGTCTTTCCGGTATGTTTGCCAAAATCAGATAACACTAAGAACTGGTTCAAAACCACCAAAATGCATTGTTAAATGAGGGCTGCACTGTGTTTTCCTTAAGAAAAAAAAGTCATAGAGCTCAAATCTTTCAAATTCTCACTTCTTTACCATCATAATTTTGTATTAGTTAGAAAGAAAATAGTTATACTAAGAATTATTTGCCATGGCTTATGTATAGTTTTACAGATGATTTATTGTGAAAAACAAAAAACATTTTAAAGAAATCTATGATAAGATAAATCTCTGTAGATTATTTCATAAAGTGGTGAAATGAATTTAAGAACAATTCTGGGTTGTTTTTTTTTTTTTGAGATGGAGTTTTGCTCTTGTTGCCCAGGCTGGAATGCAATGGTGTGATCCCAGCTCACTGCAACCTGTGCCTCTCGGGTTCAAGAGATTCTCCTGTCTCAGGCTCCCGAGTAGCTGGGATTACAGGTATGTGCCACCACACCCGCTAATTTTGTATTTTTAGTAGAGACAAGGTTTCTCCATGTTGGTCAGGGTGGTCTCAAACTCCCGACCTCAGGTGATCCATCCGCCTCGGCCTCCCAAAGTGCTGGAATTACAGGCGTAAGCCACTGTGCCTGGTCGAACAATTCTGTTTTAAAGATGTTATCATTAGTAAAACATTGTAGGCAAATTCCTCATTTCAGGAAGCCTAAGGGTGTCCTTGTAGGCTGAGAGTGCGTTTCTGTCTGGACACTTGGGTAGGGAGATTTGTGTCAATTGTGTAACTCTAAGAGGTAAGAGTGCAGTTTTGTCACATGGATATATTGCATAATGGCAAAGTCTGGGCTTTTAATGTAATCATCACCTGAATAACGTACATTGTGCCCATTAAGTAATTTCTCATCCTTCGCTCCCCTCCCACCCTCCTACCCTGCTGAGTCTCCAGTGTCTATTATTCCACACTCGATGTCCATGTGTACACATTATTTAGCTCCCACTTAAAAGTGACGACATGCGGTATTTGATTTTCTGTTTCGAAGCTGTTTCACTTAAGATGCTGGCCTCCAGTTCCATCCATGCTGCTGCAAAAGACATGATTTCATTCTTCTTTATGGTTTACAGTCAGATGTTGGATGAGACATGAGAACCTGGGAGAGTCTGGGGAGCTGGGAGCAGAGCAACCATGGTGGAATAGAGGCAAAGGAAATGAACAAGGTCTTCAGTTGCCTGTGTCACTCCTTGCTGTGTCCCCTGGACCCTAAGGTAGATGCAAAGCTATTTTAAATTAAATGGATGAGACATGGAGCTGATACATACCTTTGAGCCTAATAGCCCTTCTTCCTATGGTGAAAGTGGAGTTTGCTCTGTGGTGATGGTTAGAAAGTTAGTGTCTACTCAGGCCCCTGCCTACTCACCTCCTTAAGCAGCAGGGTTTTTCTTTGTCAAGTTCTTTATGACTTTCAAATCTTCTCTTTTGGAGTGAAATAACAGTCATGATTCCAATTAATACTGTTTAAGGATTTACAATGGGCCAGGCACCAAGAGCTTTACTTGTATTACTTTATTCAACCCTCACGACAACTCCAAGAGATTATTCCCATTTTATAGGTGAGGAAACTCAGATAGTAAGAGGTTCGTTCAGTCAGTCATCCAAGACCAAAGAGCAGGTAAGTGGTGAAAGCAGGATCCAAATTGTATGTCCTTGAAGAAGACCAAAGTTGGAGCCTTCTAGATAGTTCTGGGAAACCCGTAAAACAACATGACAGGAATAGAGAGGCCAGGCCAGCCTGAGAGCTTGCCTTGAAGGTCAGAGAAGGATAGAGCTTAGGTAGGTGTGGGAGAGGTGAAGCTTAATTCCGTGCCTATCTAGGAACACTCAGCAACCAGATGTAATGTTCATGTTTATTATGTGTATTTAATGGTGGTTTGTGTTAGTTAAGAATGGTTCATCCTGTACAGTATTTAATATCACCCAAGGAGGCTGAGGAAGGTATGCACAGATGTTGAGAGGCAGGAGTAGTAACAGATAAGTACCCTATTTGGTATAAACCTAGCTACATCACTTAGAGTTCAGGAAAATGGTGTTTGCAACTGACAGAAGATCCAAGTAGCAAAAGTTTAAGCAAGATAGAAATTTACTTTCCTTTTACATATTAAAAAAGTTTGGAAGCCCAAGGCTGGCAGAGCAGCTTCATGAAGTTCTCTGGATGTAGGTTCCTTCTCTCTTGCTGCTCCAAACATCTCAGGGTGTAGTTTCCATCTTATGGCACAAGACAGCTACCTGGACTCCAGCCATCATATGCACAACCCATTCTATAGGAAGAAGGAGTACATGGGAGTCATGTGGTACATCTACTTATGTGTCACTGGCCAGAGCTTAATCTTTGACTTTGTTATACCATTATTATGATGAAAAAATCCCACTGAAAGTGTTGCTATGAAAGGATAGCAACATGTAATAAATTATTCTCTCCAAGTACCACTTTTATTTTCATTAGACCTCTTGGATTCATAGCACCTTCACTCCAGAATTTTATTTTTATGCAGAGACCATACAAATAGGTGAAAGAACTATTTCAGGTAGATGAAAGTTTGGGGAATTTTCTGTAATGTTAAAGCACACAAGACAGAGATCCTGGCTTGAGCTTTTGGACCAAATCTCTGTTTGTTCACTCCTGAAAAAAATGGCTAAATATAGGTGAGATGCTGGTTTTTGAATAATTGTAAGATGAATTGCTTTATTCCAGTCTCAGTGTTTATGATTGGAAAAAAGCACACATGTAGAGAAAAATATACTCTATGTTAAGTAGCAAAATCTACAACTTAATGAAGGGTAGAATATTTAGTTACACAGAGCCTTTGAAGTACAGAATATTAAAGCTTAAGTAAATTAAGCTAGTTATTCAAGAGGCAAGATGTTATCAGTTAAAGTTGTTTGTTGTTTTTACATTGCAAGTAAACAACACTGACGTGGGTTAACATAAGCAGGGAGAATTTAAAAAGTAATTCATTGGAAGATAAATTTACAGTGAGCTTACTGAATCCAAGAAAAAGTGAAAATTGCAGATGATCATATCTGCAGAAAACTCTCCAACAATTCATGACATCAGGAAAGACATTCACCAGGGAATATGTTGGTCTCTTTAGATTCTCCAGAATGAACTAGATTTATACATTTTCCATATTTGGGTCACTCCTCTCTAGATACAAATTTCCAGGAAGTCTGACCCACTGAACTGGGATCCGGTGCCCACCAATTGGCCAGGAAATGATGTGGTGCCTTGACCAACAAAGCTACTAAAACTGGATGCACAAGGGGTGGGGTGGTTTCCCACAGTAAAATTAGGATACTTGTAGCGAGATAAGGGTGTAGGGACACTGGCAGGTAAAGATGACAGATGGCTGACTACCTAGATGCACAGAGAGTGACTTAACTTGAACCTCAAAAGGACAGGAAAAAACACAGAGACTCGGGTTTAGGATGGTTAAAAAGTAATAAGACCATGAGCAAGTCTGACTAACTCATGTAGAAGTTCCTTATTTCATTAAACCAACCCCGTAGCTGCAATGTCAAAAGGATCCCTTGGTCCCCAGTAACAGAAAAAAAGCAGGGCTGAAGAGGAGGGAGGGAGAAACAGAGGGAGGAAGAGAATGAGAGGGATGAAGTGTGTGGCATCGTGGGGCCTGGCTCTACTTAAAATTTTGAAATAAAAAACAGTCCTTCCATGTTTTTTTCTGGAAGGTGCAATGCTCTTGACTACCACTGGGCATCAACAAATGGAGCTACCTTAACATATCATCTTGGGGACCTGGTGACACATCTGTGTTGTGACAGCATCACGAGGAGCCAGTGTTTCATCTTCAGTTTGGATGAGCTGGTAAAACCAAGAGCTTTAGAGGCAAGGAGGCCTGTGAGTCACATCTCACTTGTTTAAACCTAGGAGAGTTATTTAATCACTATTTCCTCCGTTAATTTGAGATTTCTATAGCTACCAATTGACTGCAGGTTGAGTATCTCTGATCGAAATGCTTGAGATGAGACAGTTCAGCGTTTGTATTTTTTCATATGTTGGAATATTTCTATATACATCATGAAATGTCTCGGGGATGAGACCCAAATCTAAATGCAAAATTTATGTATGTTTCATATGCATTTTATACATAAAGCCTAAAGGTAATTTTATCCAATATTTTAAATAATTTTGCATATGAAAAATAGTTTTGACTGCAACCTGTCATGTGAAGTCAGGTGTGGAATTTTCCACATGTGACATCACACCAGTGCTTAAAAACTTTCAGGTTTTGGAGCATTGTGGATTTCAGATTTTTGGATTAGGGATGCTCCACCAGTGTGTGTCCTGACTACCTCTGAGGCCTGGCAAGCTGTGGTTCCTCCATCTGCCCTCTGACTCCATCATCTTCCACTTCACTCATGCTCACTTGGCAGCATCCACACTCACCCTGATGGTTTTTTGTTTTGTTTTGTTTTGTTTTTTGTTTCAGGCGGAGTCTCGCTCTGTTGCCCAGGCTGGAGTGCAGTGGTGCAATCTCGGCTCACTGCAAGCTCCGCTCCCCGGGTTCACGCCATTCTCCCGCCTCAGCCTCCTGTGTAGCTGGGACTACAGGCGCCCGCCACCACGCCTGGCTAATTTTTTTTTTTTTGTATTTTTAGTAGAGACGGGGTTTCACCGTGTTAGCCAGGATGGTCTCGATCTCTTGACCTCATGATCCGCCAGTCTCGGCCTCCCAAAGTGCTGGGATTATAGGCGTGAGCCACCGCGCCCGGCCTCCCTGATGATTTTTAAGCAGGCCGGGCACAATAGGAAGCTAGAGAATTATGACCCAAGTCAGGGAGATAGTTGAAGCCGGCTCATGCTGTGGGATCTGAAGAGACCACCCTCTTCCCCGGGGCCTGTCTTTCCAGAGGCCTGAGGTCGATTAGTCTTTGAGGGAATTTTTGCAAAAATGCTTGTCTTAGTTTCCTCGAGGTGCAGTACAAACTGTGGCAAACTTAGTGTCTTGAAGCAATACAAATTGGGCTGGGTGTGGTCGTTCATGCTCGAATCCCAGCATTTTGGGAGGCCGAGGCAGGTGGATCACTTGAGGTCAGGAGTTCGAGACCAGCCTGGCCAACATGGCAAAACCCCGTCTTTACTGAAAAAACAAAAATTAGTCAGGCATGGTGGCCCATGCCTGTGATCCCAGCTACTCGGGAGGTAGGGGCAGGAGAATCACTTGAACCTGGGAGGCAGAGGTTGCAGTGAGCCGGATAGCACCACTGCACTCCAGCCTGGGCGACAGAGCGAGACTCCCTCTCAAAAAATAAAAAATAATAAAAAAATAAAAATAAAAAAAGGAAACAATACAATACAAATTGAATATCTTAAGTTCTGACGTCTTCCTAGGCTAAAATCAATGTGTGGACAGGGCTGTGCTCCTTTCTGGGAGCCTTTGGGGAGAAATCATTTCCTTGTCCTTCTCATTTGCTGGAGGCTTCCACACTTTTTGGCTCATGACCCATTCCTCCTTCTTCAAACCCAGCAATGCAGGACTGAGTCCTCCCCATACTGTTGTCTCTGTGATTATCTCTTCTGTCTCCCTCCCTGTCCTTATACCTTTAAGGACCTCAATGATTACATTGAGTCCACCTGTATAATTCAGGTTGATCTCTCTATTTTAAGGTCAGATGATTAGCAACCTTAATCCATCTGCCACCTTAATTCCCCCTTGGCATATAACCTAACCTAGTTATAGCATCCTGGGATTAAGACATGGTCTGCCTGGTGGAGTGGCTCATGCCTGTAATCCCAGCACTTTGGGAGGGGGAGGTGAGTGGATAATTTGAGGTCAGGAGTTCAAGATCAGCTTAGCCAACATGGTGAGACCCCATCTCTACTAAAAATACAAAAATTAGCCAGGCGTGGTGGCAGACACCTGTAATCCCAGCTACTGGGGAGGCGGAGGCAGGAGAATCATTTGAACCCGGGAGATGGAGGTTGCAGTGAACTGAGATCACACCATGGCACTCCAGCCTGGGTGACAGAGAGAGACTCTGTCAAAAAAAAAAAAAAAAAAAAAGAATAAAAAAGAAAAGACATGGTCATCTCTAAAGAGGGGCATGTTATTTTGTTTATCCCATTAATAATGTCTAATTTCCACTTTTTCTTCGACTCAGTCAACTCTCTAATATTCTTCCAATACCTTATTTTAATTTTCTCTGTTATGTGAACCCATTAGTGTTGGTTACTTCTGTCTGGATCATTTCCCCCAAGATACAGCAGGTCCCTCTTGCTCTCCTTGTGTTTGTTAAAGTGTCACCTTCTCAATGAGATCTTCAGACATATTCTTGCCACACTCCAGGATTCCTGAACCTCTTTACCCTAATCAATTATTTTCTAGCTCTCGTCACCTTCTACCTTATTATATAATGTGTCATACTTATTTACTATTATATTTATTTTCAGTCTTCAGTCATTTGAACAGTATGTCTTTGACATAACAGGTACTTAATAGATAATTTGATGAATGACTGAAAAGTGTGGCTGTTAGGATTAAATACAATGAACAGCAACGACTTGTGCCCAGCTCTTAAGACATCTTCTGGCACGTAGGAAGTGCTCATGCAATGTTCACTCTTATTTCTAATTCCCGACTATCTCTGACTTCTAGACTTCTTCATGCCAAATCCTTGGGTCCAAATTTGAGGATAGCACAAATGTTGCTAACAAGCCCCAAGAAACCTAACTTTAAGTGTTTCTTTGGCTAGAAAGTAAACTTTAATTCTTTGAAAGCCACAAAAATCTTTTAAACAAGGCAGAATTACCATATTGGCCTTGTCTTTCTGGAACTGTTTAGAATGAATGAACAAATCATGCATTTATGCACCAGAAATTCGGTTTGCTTTTCCTTTAGAGTAACGGCTCTCTGCTCCTGAATGTGAGAGGCCCCATCAGCCGCCTCAAGATTCCAGGCAACTGCAGCAGCTGTCACAAAGCATCGTGTGGCATTGAGGAATGTGGTCAGAAAGCCGCTAAATGAAAAAAGGGTCTCAGGAAGGCAAGAAGGAGGGAACGGCCCTAAGTGCCTTGTGAGAAATGGGGCTTTTTCAAATCAACTCCTCTAAAGAACCACTTCCCTGAATCTGTTGAAAGTGTAAAGTTTTCACCCTGCAAATCAGAGAAGTTCAAGTTTATACTCTAGGTAAAGAAGGTTTCCTTAAAGTAGGCCAGCAGCTGCAGCTCTCAGAAGAAAAAGAGGAAGACAATACATTTTCTTGCTTCGGTTCTGCGGTGGCAGGTGCACACCAAGGGGCATGGCCTCCAGAAGGAACAGGGGCTTGGCTGGAGAACTGTCAATTAATCATCCAGGAGAATGCCCCTGACAGCAGGGAGAAAACTCCCATTCATTTCCTCAGGATTGTGCTGCGGCCACTAAATGCAATGTTTCTACAAATAAGAATTCATCTGCTCCTGGCTCCGGGGGTCATTTGTTTGCTCCTGTGTATTGTGGAACAAGAACTGCTTTGCATCCACACAGGCCTGTGCTGCGTCCTCGAACACAGTTGGTGCATTCCCATCTAGTTTTCCTCTTACTGTGCCCCATTTTGAATGTACCCCCTCCTCTCATCTCGGCCTCATGTAAATTCTATGCATCCTTTACAACCCCACCAAGTTCCACTTCCTCCTGCAGCCACATCTTTTGATTTCTTTCCCCTTTCCCCTATTTTGTAAGTCGAGTGATCATGTATTATATGTATAATGATAAACAGTAAAGACCTGGCATTAAAAATGCCCCACTTTCCCGTTTACTATCTGTACCACCTTGAGGAAGTAGTCACTTCACCTCTTTGAGCCTCTGGTTCCTTATCTTTAAGGTGGGGATTTCATCTAATTCAGAGTGGCCATGAGGGTTGGAAGAGATAACCTATGAAAATTCTCCCAGGCCTCTTTGGCCTCATAATTGCAAAGTAAATAGCAGTTGAATCTGAAACTACTGTCCTCAGGATGGTTCAGACGCTAAACTAGAGTCTGGCATTTTAAAATCATTTCTGTGAGGGTGGGCATGGGGTGGGGGTGGGGGATGGTTACACAAGCTCCTTGGGATGCAAGTTCTATAGGGCAGAGCCCTTGTCAGAATGGGCTTGAGTAGAACGGGTTCCTCATTAGCACCCACTGAATATTCCACCCCATGGTTTTAATTACTTTTTTTCTTCCAGATTTACATTTTGTCTCCCAACTGCATTATACTCTTCTTGGGGTCAGGAGGACGGCTTTTACAGAATTTATGTTCCACCCGAGGTCTCTGCCCTATTAAGTGCTCGATAAATCTCCTGGCTCATGGAAAACATTGTTATGGATAGCACACTGTGAGGTGTACTTCCTTCCCTGGACTGCTCATTGTTCACCGTTCACAACATCTGATTTATATGTATGTTTGGCAATTAATTGCTATGTGCCATCTACCATTTAAAACCCAAGCAGAGAGAAATTGTGCTTATAAGAAAAGAAAAACTAGAAAGAAAAGTCGTACTTTTCATGTTTATAAAACACGAATTCTGGCATTGATGTCTTTACCACACTAGAGTAAATTGGTCCTTTAATTGTTCAAGATTTCCACATCAATAAATAACTTTATTTATAAAAACTCTCCTCTTATATAAAGCGATGTCAGGTACGCTGATGCAATCAAGAAATGCTCTCTCTGGACTCTCAATGTGGTGCCCTTGGAAAATCAGTTCAATTTGGTATTCTCACATAGGGTAGAGACAATGAAGGCTGCTTAGTTGGATCTTCATGGTTGACTTTAGATATTTACCTCAATTACTGGAAATAATCACTTAAAGACTTCTAATTGAGCCTTTCTCTTGCCCTCTGACCTCTTCACAAGGTATATTATATGGATTAGAATTAACATTAAGGTTTTAATGATAAATCTCAGTTTTCAGTGAAGGATCCTACAAATCTGTTTTCTCAATCCTGGCTACCCATTAGAATCACTTGGAATTAAAAAACAACAACAACAACAACAAAACAAAACAAAAAACAAAAAACAAAAAACAAAACAAAACAAAACAAAACAAAACAGTACTCCGGCTGTATCCCAGACCAAATGAATCAGAATCTCTGGCAATGATATTTTCCTGAAACTCCCTGGGTGCTTCTCCTATGCAGCCGGGGCTGAGACTCACTGCTGAATCATGGAGAACATGTTACGGAAATAGCTGCCAAGGTCTTCCTTCATTTCCTCATTATCAATAAGCCTCTATAGGATAGACACTGTTTGAATATAGTAGTAGTTCAATTGTAGACGCCAATATTTTAATTATTGGCTACTGGCTAATCTGACTGAGTTCTACAAGTAAACATGGAAATTTAGCTTCTCCTGGGTCAGAAAAAGTTCATTTATTCTGCCTATGTGCTCTGTTTGTGGCATCAAAGACTGTTTTGGGAAGAACATTTTAATTACTCTCCTTGAAGGATCCCTGAAAGATCCTAAATATGTTGAAAAAAATCTAATTTTCCTTAAAACAACTCCTTTCTACTCCTTTTTTCTTTTTCATAATTATTTGGTAGTTCTTAAACATTTTTCTTTTCATAAATTTAAAATTCTGTTGTTTAATTTCATAAAGAATCTTAGAGTTTTAATGCAAATGTGTTGCACTTGTAGATTAAATTGGGGTAAGAATTAAAATACTTATATAATTTATAAACACAATAAAAAAGTTATTATTGCATTTAATAGACATTTGGATTCATTCACAAACTTTACTATTCTCTTTGCTCACTATTTTTTCTACTTACGTGTTTATTTTTCTTGCTGTTGTAGAATATCCTCGAGCAGTTTTTTCAATTAAGGTAGGATATAGCCTTGGTATGTACAAAAATGTCTTTATTTCACCCTCACTCATGAATTTTCTTTTTTAGAATTCTAAATTGACATTTTTTTTTAACACTTGAAGTTATAATTCATTTGTCTCTGGCATCTATTGCTGCTGAAAATAATTTTGCTTTTGGCCTAGTTGTAGTGCCTTTGTAGCTAAACTGTGTTTTCTCCTAGCAACTTTTAACAATTTGTATTAATGTTCTTGCATTTCACTAAAAAGTATAACTAGATATTGTTTGATTTTTTTTTGGTCACATCATTCAGTGTACACAAAGACTTATTCAGAAAAAATCACAGCCATTATCTTTTCAAATACTGTGCTTCTGTTTCTTCGATCCTCTGCTTCTAGGTCTCTGTTTATACATATGATGAAACTTCTTAGCCAGCCCACATGAGTGTCTTAAATTCTCTTTCATATTTAAAAAAATTTACTTTATTTCTCTGGGCCAAATTCTGTGTTCATCCCTCAGTCTTATTTCCTAGTTCTCTTTGTGTTCAGTCTAGTATTTATTTCAGCTAGTTTTTTATTTCAATGACTATATTTTTTATGTCCAAGTTTTTGTTGTTTATTTATTAAAATCTCCTCCTATTTTTCACTCATGACAATGAATTTTATTTCATAATTTCTTCTTTCTTTGTGGATGTCATTCCTTCCTTACTTCGTTGAGGAATGTAAACACATTTACTATGAAACTTTTTTCAGATAATCGAACTATTTGTGTTTTCTGTGAGTGAATTCTTTTGTGGTTACATTCTTTGTTTATCTTTTGTTGTTAGTTTTCTTTCTATGCTCTGAATTACAGTATGCAAGCTCATCTTGAAGAGAGACTAATTCTAACTACCATTGCTACTCTTGTTCTTCTTCCTTCTTCTCTCTTCTTTTCCTTCATCCTCTTCCTCCTCCTCTTGTTCACCCCTCCTACTCTATCTTCTTTTCCTCCTCCTCCTCCTTCTCTTCTTCATTCGTCTTACTTCCTTGTTTACTGTTCATTCCCTACTATGTCTGGCCATTTTATAATTACATTCCTACAAACCTCCATTATGGACAAGCATGTCTTATTTTGGGACCCTCACCCTACATTAATATCACAGATCTAGTTTCCAAGCTAGTAGGCAGTATGGCCCAGGTCCTCCTTCCCTCGCTATCTGCTTCTCCTTCCAGCTCAGAAAGCAATGCAAAAAAGGTTGCCAGCCCTGAATTGTGCTGCTATTTTTCAGAATGCATTTATTGCAGGGTGAGATCTCCACTGCCTAAAGTTTTACACCATTCATCAGGCACTAGTCACCTGTCTTCATTGCAAGCAGATTAATTCTCCTTATTCCACAGGAGAATGGACAATCGTAACTATTTCTAGTCCCAACATCAAACAGGTTTTCTGCTGCCTCACTGCTTATTATTGTCTTTTGTTGTGGGAGCTCCATTTTTGATGTATGAGATATTCACTTTGTTTGTGAATCTATTTCTTTTACTTTTTTTCCAACTTTTTATTTAGAAGACTTTAAATCACGGAAAAGTGGTAAGAGTATCAAATTAACATCTTAAAGTCACCTAGTTTCATTAATTGTTACCAAGTTCCAAGATTTTCTTATTCCCTCTTTTTCTCTTTTCCTGGACCATTTGAGAGTTAATCGTAGACGTAATTATTCTTGACCTTTACCCATAAAATACTTCAGTCATCCATCTCCTGAGTATAAGAACATTCTTCTGCATAACCTTAATAAGATTATCACACTCAGACAATTTATTATCTAGCACACATGCCATATACAGATTTTCCCCTAAGTATCCATTACAAACATGTTTTTGATCCAGGATCCTATTGTGGGCTAAGAATTCCCTTTCACTGTTGTCTCTCTTTATTCTCTTTTCCATTTTTGTGTGTGTATATGGAGTGGGAAGGGGCAACCAGGGGTCGTTTCATGGCATCCTTTGAAGAATCCAGGACAGTTGGTTTACAGAATGTCCTCAATTTGGATTTGTCTGATTGTTTTACCTGATTTGATTCAGGGTAAGCATTTTGTCAGAGGACCACAATGTGTATTTCATATTGCATAATACCAGAGACCCATGGTATCAGTTTGTTGGTTTTTTTTTAAAAAAAAAAAACATGAATTCATGGTTTTGAAAAATATTTTACTGCTTTGTTTCTCTACGTTTGGGGCTGGGAAGGAAATTCTGCATGAACTCATAGCACCATGGTGAGTGGAACTCTTAACTGACTTTTACTATTGCATTAGAATTGCATTCGTCAGGTTGCATACTTTTAAAATACAATGATTATTACAAAGTTATTTTGAAAATCTCATGTCATTTTCCTCTTGAATCCAGTAGCAGCAATGAGGAATCAAATGTCAATCTTCTTTTTGTTTTTTCTTTTGCAGGGGACTTCTTTTTTTCATTCTGGATCACTTTAGGATGTTTCCTCATGCTTATTGTGTTGTGTTCACGATTTGCCCAAGTGTACATAACAATGTTTTATTCCGGTCAGCACTCAGAGTGCCTTTTCTTTTTGTAACTTGCTATCTCTTCATTACTTTGCGATATAGTTTTGAAAAATCCTTGGCTCTGTTTTCCATGTACTAAATGTGTTAGATCCTACTGCTATAAAGAAATACCTGAGACTGGGTAACTTATAAAGAAAAGAGGTTTAATTGTCCTCCATTTCCACTGGCTATACAGGAAGCATGATGCTGGCATTGGCTTGACTTCTGGAGAGGACTCAGGAAACTTACAACATGCTGGAAGGCAAAGCGGGAGCACACACATCACATGGCCAGAGCAGGAGCAAGAGAGAGATGGTGAAGGCACCACACACTTTTAAACAACCAGATCTTGCAAGAACTCACCCACTGTCATGAGAACAGCACAAAGAGGATGGTGCTGAACCATTCATGAGCAATATCTCCATGATCTAATCACCTCCCTCCAGGTCTCACCTCCAACATTGGGGATTGCAATTCCACATGAGATTTGGGTGGGGACACAGATCCAAACCATATCACTAATGAAGACATTCACTCCTTGACCTTGCTACTTTGCCATTCTCCCTCATCCTATTACATCCCAGAGATGTTCTCACTTTCCTCCCTCCTTGCTTTGGTCCAAGTTGACCTCTTGCAAATATTTTTCCTTGTCCCATTTCTCACTTTGTCATATTTCATTGGCAAACTCCAATTCTCATGAAATTCAATTACCAACCTACTCTGTCCCTGCACCCAAACAACTGAAAATTGTTGGGAAAAAAGAAAACACACTTGTGCTGCCAGTTCTTATTTAAAATTCCATACCACAGACCTCCAATGGGCACTCAACCAGGATTTCTATGATGCTTCCCTGGTGTGGTTGCTGTACCATTTTCTTAAACAACCGCTCTATATTTTCCCCTCTCTCTGCAGACTGCCTTACCTCCAACTCTGCCTCTCCATCACCTTGTGACTTCAGCACTTACTTTATTCAGAAAGTCAAATCAAGCACCAGGTAACTAACCTACATATCTACCAGCATCTATTCCTAAGCATCATCCCTTGGCTGTCTTTCCTGCCTCAGTAGATATATGAATGAGTCCTTGCGCCAGTGCTACTGTTACGTGTCTCTGTTGTCCTTCCCAACAAATTTTCCCTGTGGTCATTGTCGCAGTGAACTCTCTTCTTTTTCTCTCACATTAGCTCCCTTCCTCACTGCTCTCCATGAAACGCTGTTGTCAATATGCCCAATAACTTTAATATTGTGTAATCCAGCTGTCCTCCTTTTGTCCTTATTTTAAGTGACATTTCAGCCACATTTGAAAAAAGTGACTACTTCTTCCTTCTTGAACATATGATTTTTTTTCCCTCTTAGAGATACTCTACATGCTGATTTTCCAACTACCTCTCTGGCTGCTGCTTCTCCAGCTAACTCCTTCTCCTCTGTAGGACTCTGAATATTGAAGCCTAGGGTTCAGTACTGGCTTCTCCTCTTTTCTCAAAACACTCTCCTTCTAAATAATTTCTTCCAGTCCTCAATGCTTTAAATACCATGTATGTATGAATCATGTACACACACACACACACACACACACACACACACACATACACACACACACAGAGGCATATACACACATACCCATTTCTGGCCCCTTTTCTGATTTCCAGAGTTGAATATCCAACTGGCTACTAAATGTCTTCATTCAAACATTGTTTAGGCAGCTGAAATTTAACATATTTGGAACAGAACCCTTACTTCTCCTGCCTAAGCTTGATGTTCTCTTAGACATTAGCATTTCACGAAAGAGAACCACCATTAACCTAGTTTCTCAGGCCCAAAGTGGAAAAGTACTTCTTATAACTTTTCTTTCCTTTCCTGCTTACACTTAACTCATCATCAAGTCCTGTTGAATCTGCCTCGAAAACATAAGCTAACTCTGTTTCTTTCACTCCATCTCCACTGCATTCACATTATACCAGTGATTCTCAACCCTGGCAAGCAAACTTTTAAAATTTGTTTAGGCCTTACCGCAAAACAATTAAATTATAACCTCTAAGACAGGGACAGAGCCTTATTTAGGTTTTCTTTCCGTTTTTTAAGTTCTCTAGGTGATCCTTGTACACATCTAAGCTGGAAAGCATTGCCTTCCTCCAAGCCACTATCATGCCTGTATCAGTTTGTGTTCACACTGCTATAAAGAACTTCCCTGAGACTAGGTCATTTATAAAGAGAAGAGGTTTACAAACACCACATGTTCTCCCTCATAAGTGGGAGCTGAACAATGAGAACACATGGACACAGGGAAAGGAACAACACACACCAGGGCCTGTTGGGAGGTGGGGGGGCAAGGGGAGAGAACTTAGAGAACAGACTAACAGTTGCAGCAAACCACCATGACACACGTATACCTATGTAACAAACCTGTATGCTCTGCATATGTATCCTGGAAATTCAAGCAAAATAAAAGTAAAAATGATAAATAAATAAATAAATAAATATAAAGAAAAGAGGTTTAATTGACTCACAGTTTCATATGGCTGGGGATGCCTCAGAAAACTTACAGTCATGGTGGAAGGTGAAAGAGAAACAATGCACCTTCTTCACAGGGTAGCAGGAGATTGGGAGAGAGCAAAGGGGGAAGAGCCCTTTATAAAACCACCAGATCTCATGAGAACTCACTCATTCTCCCGAGAAGAGCATGGGGGAAAAAACCCCACGATCCTATCACTTCCCACTAGGTCTTTCCCTCCATATGTGGGGATTACAGTTCAAGATGATATTTGGGTGGGCACACAGAGCTAAGCCACATAAATGTCTTATGCCCAGCAATAGACTTTCAATACATCTCACAGCTTCTGTTACCTATTAGCCCTCAATAATTTTTCATGTAACATTCAGAGTAAGATCTATAAGCTATAAATTATTTAATGCTACCCTCTTGTTTAGGATTGACTAAGGATTTCCCATTACTCTTAGAATACAATTCAAAAGGCTAATAACCCACATAGAATACCCCTTGCTGGGCTTGCAGACATCGTCTTGAACAACTCTGTACGTAACTCATCTTGTGCCAAGCCAACTGACCATTCTACTCACTTCCTACCCCAGTCGTATTATCAGCCTTGAAGTTGGCACCAGCTATTCTCTCAGTCTGGAATGTTCTCCCCCAGATATGGATGACATTTAGGTCTCAATTTAAGTGAAATCTCATTAGAGGTGGCCAGCCAGTTTTATTTATTTTTTTTATTCATGTCACTAACTAGGCTTTTGTTTTTCACTTGGTTATTTGCCTTATTAGTCTATCTTTCCATTAGAAGAGATTAGTGACCTTTTCAATGTTTTTTTTTTTTTTTTACTTAGATCAATGCTTGACTCATGATAAACCTTCCATTTCTATTGTAAAAGCAATGAATGAATGATTTGCTTTTCAGTTGAGATTATTCTATTTTTTAATTTAAGTTTTATTGTTATTAGTGTATACTTGGCATGATTTAAGCAATTAATTAATTCTTAAAGGACTGTAAACTCTATTTTTCTCCAGAGGAAGAGATCCAAGAAGTCATTTCAAATAGTTAAGGCATGAAGTCACTCAAGATCCAATATTCCCAGGACTGCAGCCCCCTCTGGGTCACTAATAGAGCTAAGTGGACTTGCTGAAATTATTCTTTGGACTGGATTCAGGGAAAAGAGAAACATAGGAAGTCTCAGGGAAAATTGGGACTAGGTAGGGACTAGTTATTATTTGTTCTGAAACTGTGTGACCTTGAGCAAGTCACTTAGCCCTGGTAAACCTCACTATTTTCACTTATAAAGGGGGTAGTCGGGACTGAGGGTCAACAAATTCACACCCGTCAGTCTCCATGCTCCCTACTGGCCAGCAGTGCCCCACCATGCCACTCACTGCCAGCAAGGCAAGATGTGGGCTGGGAGTTATTGGAGAATCTCCTGTCAGTTATTTACAGTTGGAAAATAAGAGGAAGTCTGTTCAGCATCCTGCAGATACAATTTTAACCTCCCTGGATTTGATGAGATTGTATTGATCGGAAGGAAAGAGGAGAGGACCTAGAGACTGTCTTAGGTTATTGGAGAAGGCAAACTCACCACAGTAAAGCATAGGTGATTCTGGAATATGAGCTCCATGAGGGCAGACTTTTGGCTTGTTTAGTGTACTGATGTATCTCCAGTATCTTAATCAGTGCCTGGGTATAATGTGAACATTCAGAAAATACCTGTGGAATAAATATATTTTCTCATCCCCAAATCTTTCCCATATGGTATCAATTCAACTCATGTGTTGTACACTGTGATGTACTCTGTGATGGTCCTAATCAAGTATAAGTCTAGGTTCAATAATGAGAGAGAGAGAGACAGAAAGAGAGAGAGAGAGAGAAGAGAAAGTGTATTAGTTTGAAAATTTTCACACTACTGATAAAGACATACCCAAGACTGAGCAATTAGCAGAAGAAAGAAGTTTAATAGACTTACAGTTTCATGTGACTGGGGAGGCCTCACAATCATGGTGGAAGGTGAAAGGCACATCTCACATGGTGGCAGACAAGAGAAGAGAATGAGAGCCAGACAAAAGAGCTTTCCCCTGATAAAACCATCAGATCTCCTGAGACTTATTCACTACCATGAGAACAGTATGGGGGAAACTGCCCCCCTGATTCAATGATCTCCCACTGGGTCCCTCCCACACCATGAGGGAATGATGGGAGCTACACTTCAAGATGAGATTTGGGTGGGGACACAGCCAAACCATATCAGACAGATAATAAGAACCTGCAGGGAACTTGCATGATTGTCTTCATGCAGGGCACATACATGCATGCTTCCTAGGTGTGACAGAGACTCTTTGTGCAAGACTTCTAACAACGGGAAGACATTCAAGCTGTGCAAGCTGTGTCTACACGGGGGGCTGTAAACTGAACTGCTTAGAAGGCCCAGGCAGGGGATACATGTTGGTGAACAGGCTGGGCAGGAGCAATGATGAATTTAAGATCGGCGTTCCATCTAAAGCAGGCACCTGACACTCAAACCCTTCCTGTTGCAGAAATCCAGGTCCAGGATTGCCAGATGTAGAATTTTCTTTCAAATAAGTCAAGAAGTTAGAATTTTAAAAATGAAACTCTCTTGATTTTTAGAAGTTAGCATCTAATTAACTTAAAAAAAAATTTAAAAACATTGTGCTGAACAGGCAAAACACGACTACAGACCGGATGTAAAACCTTTGGCCTAGACATAGAAATTTGTTTGTAAAATTTACAGCTTTAATTTAGCAAGCGGATATTTTGAAAATCATCAGTCAGATTCAATCAAGCAACTACATCATAACCAAATTTCAAGTATTTCAAAATAAACTGTTTGACTAGACTTTGGCTGTAAAAATATCTTTTCTAAAATGTCATGGAATAAAACAACACATTCAGAGATTTCAGAACCAAAAGACATCTTACCTTCTAAATGAGCAGAGGTAACTGAAATGGGATTTGTATATATTCATAAATACATTTTTCCCTAGACTTAGATATAAACCCATAATTTTTATGATACACAAATAATTTCTCTTCACTTTGCTTTTTGTAACTTTGTGGTCTGAGAGAACCTAAAATAATAACATCTTACAGCATAATGTCTATTTAAAATTTTTCTATAAGTAACATTATTTAATATTTTAAAATGTGGGTATTTAGAGTGAGAAACATCTTACAAATTAACTGTTATTATTTCTAACAATGGTGAAGATAATATGTAGCATCTCTGTGTTAAAAATGTTTATCTAATATAACTTGACTTCAACTTGTGTTTATATTTTTTCTTATACTATTAAAGCTGTAAGATCTTAGATAAAGGCACAGTACAGATAGTAGAATAGATGCTTCCACATTTGCAATTCTTTCCATTTGATGCCAACGTAACTCAGGCACCAAGACCTTGTGAGAGAAGCGACCCTCAGTTGCCACGTGTCATTTCAGGTTATGTAAGGTCTTAACACAGTTTCCATTTTTAGCTACATTAATAAAAGGGACTGTTCATCATTATACTAGCTTAGCAGGCACAAATCACACACTGGGTCAAACCTTTAGGGGAAATGAGGCGATTCATTCTATTAATCCTTGCCCGCTGAAGTCCCGATAAATCTTGCTTCTTATGTTGAAAGGGAAAGTTGAACACCCAGAGATGTACTACCTCTTGCTTTGCTGACGTTGTTGTTGAAATATCATATTTAGAACTTTATTTGGGCCATAGAAAGTGGCTGTCACTATGTGCCCAAAAAAACAAGGAAACATGCTTTGGAGGTATTGTTGAGCAAAACAGATTATTGCAAAGTAACTTGGTTCAAAATGCAAAAACTTAAGTATTGTGATGATGGAGCTCATATCCTTTCCAGCTGCTCCAGTGTCCTTTGCAGGAACCTGTAGGTTCTGGAGACGGAGTTCTTGGAAGTTGAAGTGATTGCCGCTGTCCATGAAGTAATCCTCCTTCCCTTGCTCCAGGGGCATTTCAAGCAACCAGCAGGCAGCACAGAGCATCGAGGGTGTAAAGGGGCTGCTGTTCCCACCAGCCTTTTGTGTGGGGGATGTCACCCAACAACAAGATTTATGGTGCATTTATGCTATTTTCAAAGCAGCTGGGACAATGGGTGAGAGATCAAAACTCAGAGCAGATAAAAGAGCAGGAAATTTGAATGCTTAGCTGAAGCTTTTCCAGATTCATCCCCTTTTAGACTACAAACTCAACTGGAGTTTTTGCGAGATAGCTCAAGCCTCCTGGTTCCTAGGGTTACTCAGAGCCAAATGCTGGGGGGTCTTTGCTGTGGGATGGGGCACAGAGAGGGGCAATTTGAGGGCAGTGGAGATGGAAAAGAACAAAGTCTAGGCATTCTTGGATAGTGGGAAGATCTTAATATACAGATGGTAAATGCACATCTTGATTGAATTTTTATTTTCGTGTAGTATAAAAACAGCTTTGGCATAGTAGGAGAGATAATTGGAATCAAGACTATTAATAAACACTGTAATCGACAATAGAACACCTTGATGTAGGTAATTTACTTTGTGCATTATCTTCAGCAGCTCTTGGGCCTTTCTCTACTTTTTGGTTACAGCCCCACAAGTTGTCTTTTGAAGTTAGGCCTAATTAAGAAAAGGTTTGAGGTGAGACAGAGCTGGGATATGTGTGTGGTGAAGCCTGTGCATGTTGAAGAAATGGAGAATCTTATGATTTGCTTTTACAGCGGAAGGTGATGAATTACAGTAGCTATGATACATTCTTAGTTATGATAGATTGGGCAGGGTTTTTAAGTCTCCCTGAGCCTTAAACTCCTTGAGTTTCCTAATCTGTAAAATGGGAACAATAATATTGACTTTGAAGGATTGTTATAAATTAATTAGATAACATATGAAATCTAATTTCCACTTGCCTGGCATGAAATGATTCTTAAGAAATGGTTGATATGATATTTAGCACAAATTTGGTCATGAAGGGAAAAAAGTCATTCCAGTGAACGCTCATGCGATTCTGCCAATCTACTGGTGGACTGTGTTCCTGTGTCTTTTCTCTCATATAATATTAACATCTGCTTTAACTTATTTTTAATATTTTGTGGGGAAGTACTGGTTTGCTGATAGCTTACACTTTCTCATTTTAAAATTTATTAGTAGAGGTGAGTTTCACTTTCAAGTCAGGGAAGAATAAGAACCTTGCCAACACTAATTCAATAAATGTTTACATTTTATGTAGGGCTGCTTCCCAATTATCCCCTCAATTCTAAGGGAAAGAAAGGAAAATGTGCTGAATACAGAAGCAGAATCTTGAGATGGATTGTCCAAAATGAGGCCCTCAGCTTACATGCTGATTTCTTGTTTGACTTTAGCCAAATCTCTATACCTGGAAAGAAATAGACTAAGCCAAAGGAACTGACCACTGATTTGAAGTGTTGACCACTCTTTACCTAGGATGTGTATCTGCCTAAATTGCATACATGACTTTAGCTCCATTTTTGTGTCCTGATTAGATAAATGTATTAGGTTCTTTGGAAACATCTCTTCTGCATTGATCAATTAATTTATTCATCCAGCAAACATTTCCAACAAGTATTTACTCAATATGGACTGCTTATAAGATGCTGTAATAGATTTGGGGTAAAGCAGGGTATATTAAAGTATGTCAGATATGCATGGTATATATATAGTAGGTGCCAGTATATGTAAATATTTATGCATGGAAGAAAGTGCTAAACACTATGAGAGAATCAGCAAGTATTCTAGGAGAGATCATGCTCACTCAAGATGGAGATTTTAGAGGGCTTCCTAGGAGTGGCAGCTGATGTGCTTTGAGTTGTTAATAAGGTTTGGATATCTAGAGGTGGGCACTTGGGCAACAGAGGCAGAGAGAGCAATATGACTAGGTGAAGAGTCAGGCACGTGCAAGACACATGATGGAGATATCAGGTCCTTGTTCTCCTTTACTTCTTGTCCTTGTTATGTGATCTCTTTGCCTACTTGAGACAGATGTTTTAAAAAGTAGAAGAGCAATAAAGAAAATAAAAACTGAAAATGTAAAATGTATTCATATTTATCAAGCAAGGAACAGTACGTCTAAAGCTTTCCAAAATGAATGATCTGACAGCCCAGATTGGAACATTGCGGCTTTGCACTGTTCCCAAAATGCTCAGCTAAGATGAGTAACAGTTCCTGTCTTGAGGGAGGGACAAATGATTCCCTCTGTGGCATCCAACCTCTCCAACAGGTGTCTACACTTCTTAGGTTGGATGTGGAAGGCTTTTTTTATTGAGGGCATAGCCAACTGTGCCAAACCCCAATCAAAATCCCACAATAAAGCACATACATCATAGTGGAAATTTTACAAAACAATATTTTGTTTATTGCAAGGCAATGGAACCAATCTATCCAACTGTGGTTTGTCTTGTTTCCTGTTATAATATTTTATTTGTGAGTCCTATTTCTCCTGCTAGATTAAAGCATCCTTGAGTACACACCTTTTCCCTTCACTTGATAGCTTGAAGTATGATGTTGAGCAGAATTAGTACTTATCAATACTCATTTAGTGGTGACATTTTAAAAAAGAGCTGCCACCATGCTTCATTTTTTGTGTGTGTTCTGGTTTGTTTGCTTTTGCTTCATCCTAGCAGGGTAGACACCTTACAGGAATGAGTCTCTAATGAATGTGAATTCACTCAAGGTTAAAATAGAATTTAGCCAAAGTCTAGGCCACTGAAGGCCTTCCTCATTTTTGTGAACTCCCTCTAGAAATATAAAACTGCAACTGGAAAGGTTATCCAATTTAATCAAACTCATGGCACTTTAGTTCAAGTTAGTAAATGTTGTAAATATTAGCAAATAGTGTAATTCAAGTTAGAAAACCAATTAACCAACTTGAGATGAAGAGGGCAAGTGAATAAGTTCTGAGCCCTCTAAAACCATTTACAAGGTCGATTAAAATGATTTTACTGCTTGGTTCAAGGCTTCATGTAGAAGTGATATTATCTAGGCTGACTTTGGGTAGAGGAATGCTTTCCTCTTTTATGGGTGGAACCATTGTCTTCTGTGGCATGCAACACACACATACTCCAGGTTTTAAAATCCTAAAGAGGGGTTGAGCTTGCTTAGTGCCTAGGGGGATGTGTGCCTAAAGTAACAGGAATACAAATCCAGTGATTCTCCAGGGAAACCTTGGCCAACTCCCCATGGCCCCCAGAGGCCATCTGCTGCCTTTCTCAAAGGACCTGCTGCCAGCAGCCTGTCCTGGGAGTCTTGGCAGCCAATGAACTCCCTTTCAGTCTACATTATTTTGCTCAAAGGAAAAATCCAACCATCGACGGAATAGACTTCCCGTTCTGAATATGGGAGCAATTTATCAATCTATTATAAAGGATGTTTGTGTACCCTTTCTTTTTCCCAAGGGAAAAATTTCACTCAAAACACTCCTCCCCCAAGAAGTGAGCATTGGTTGGGTACCATCTACCCAGTAGAACTGGCAAGCAGAGGGTCTTAAGACCGTACGTGTACTCAGAGCCTGCCAGTTCTGTGACTCATGACACGGCAGAAACTGAGTTGGCAGAGAAACCTTGTCCCAACCAAATGTCTTCTGCCTGCACAATCTAATTCTCTACTCACTTCTGAAAGAGAGTGGTCTCTGGAAGCACACAGTCACTTCCCCAGTTAGTTACCTTCGTGCATTCACGTGTGTTTATGTTTGCCAATGTGTAAGATTCATTTTCAAATGGCACACGCAAAGTGTGAGTTTAACAGTTTCTATTATATTTTTATGAGAAAACCTTACTCTAACACACTATTATAGCCCACTGTTTCCAACTAGAAAATTCTTTATGGGGTCCTCCCTTCCTGTCTGGCTCTGATTTTGGAAATACGCTAACTAAACTTTGTTCTGAAGTCTGAAATACTGCTTTTGGATCCAACCAGTCTTGGGTGCAAGCACTCTGATCATGGTGAAGTGACCCCTAGGAATCCTTTGCCCACTCCTATTTTCATGCTTTTGCTCATGCTCTTGTCCTTGCCTCAAGTACCCCTTCCCTTCTCACTTATATGTCCCCTACTCAACTGTAGAGACCCACCTGAAGTATATGGTCCCTGCTGACATGACCTTTTACTTTGTGGAATCATTATCAAATTTTGAGGTGTGAGATAACAAAGTGCAAGATGGGAAATTAGACCAGACTAGTCATTTGACGGTTATCTTAATCACGAGAATGAATGTGAGGTCAGAGCCCGGGCTCCCCAGCCAATCAGAGCACAGTTCAGCATCTACATATGTGAACTAAGAATAGTGTTTGGTATGCTGTGCCAGACTGAGAGCAAAAGCGGCAGAGTTTAACATAATAGAGCTAGAAAGTACTTTAGAAATCAGCTAACTACTTCCATCTTTGCAGAGATTCTGAGGCCAGAGGAGTTAGGTGACATTCTCGAGGTCATCAAATATTAAGAGATGGAGCCACTACCAGAGCTCAGAGAGCACAGACTTCCAGAAATTTCTATCTGTGTTTCATTCAGCTACTCGGGCATCGGAGTATATACAGAGTTTCTAACTCAATAGGCTTCAGAAATCAGCACTTTAAAGAAATGCCTCAAGTGCAGATGATGCAGAATGAATTTGTTCACCAGTCCAGGTTTTCTGGTGAACTTTCAGAATTGTGTCATGTGGGTTGGGCTATTTAATGTGACTGTTACTTATCATCTTCACTATGTTGTGTATGGGATGTGTGTAGACGAGTGGTCTTTACTATATCTGGCTTTGAGTATTTAAGTGGGACAAGTCCTTTTCGAAACAGTGACTCCAAAGAGCTCTACAATGATCCCAGTATCCATTAGGGAACATATCTGAAAGAATAACTCTCAGAGCCTGCAACATTTTTTTTTTGTCATGTAGAGTCCTTTCTCCTTTTTCTCCTCCTTCTTTTTCTTCCTTTCTTCCTTTATCCCTCTTTCCTTTTCCCTTCCTCCTCTTCTTTTTCTGATCTTTTGTGGGTTGATTTTGTTATTTTAGAAACTGAAGCGAGTTGTTCAGAGGCCACTGTAGGAAACAAGTTAGTCATTGATGCTGGACCACATTGGATAAAATTGTGGTGAGGTGGTAAAGTAACAAGATCACTTTTCTATGCTTAATTAGTAAATATTTATCAAGAGCCTGCTATATACATCACCAAAATCCAGGGGTGAGCAAACTAAAAGAGCTCAGGTTCTAGAGATACAGCAAATAAAATGACAATACAATGCCTAGAGTGAGTGCTGTGGTTGGTACACACAGAGGAGCTTAGAGAATATCTGAAAGTACCTTTTCAATCCAAGGCCGATGGTAGAGAAGCTGCAAACTGGCTCTCAGCGAAATTTTCAAGGAGGAATCTTAGATGCGTTTTGAGCAATGACACAATTGTTGGCATAGTGCATTCTTTTTCAGACTAACTATTCAAAGTAGAATCCTCATTTGTAAATGCTACATTTTGAATATCTAAAATTAGGCAATGTCCCATCGGACTATGTGCTAACATTGATAACTTGAAGATCCCTATAAAGCAGAATATCTAAAACTCACCTTGCAATCATTCTACTTTTATTTTTCTTTTCTTCTTTTTTCAAGGCAGAGTCTCACTCTGTCACGATGGCTGGAGTGCGGGGGCATGTTCACAGCTCACTGTAACCTACAACTCCTGATCTCACATGATCCTCCCTCCTCAGCCTTCCAAGTATCTGGGACTACAGGTGAACACCACCATACCACCTAATTTTTAATTTTATTTTTTATAGAGATGAGGGTCTCACTATGTTGCCCAGGCTAGTCTCAAACTCCTGGCCTCAAGCAATCCTCCCGCTTTGCTCTCCCAGAGTGTTGGGATTATGGCTGTGAACCATGGCATCCAGCCTTCTAATCATTCTAAATGAACTTATTTGCCCGTTAGAGCTCTCTACTCTATAGGTCAAAGCAGAGCCCCAAGAGCAGTCCTTGATGCCTCTTTCATTCTCTTCTCTTATTTGATCAATCACAGATCCTGTCAATTTTATCTCCTAAGTCTTCTTTGACTCCATTGGCTTTTCTCCATCTCTATTGCCACCATCCTGCTTCAAGCACTGTTGTCCCTCCCCTGGACTTTCATAATCACCTGTAAATTACTCTCCTACACTGGTCCCCTCCAATTGATTCACTACATCATAGCCTGAGAGATTTTCAATATTAATCAGATCACATCACTTTCACACTTTTAACTATCTAATATTCTTCAGATAAAAGTCAGCATCCTCTCTATGGTCTGGTGGCATTAGGTGATTGGGCCTCTCTTTATCCCTCAGTCAAATCAGCATCACCATCTCCCTTGTTCTTTCTATTCCAGCCACACTGGCCTTTCTCAGCACTTTGGGAGGCCGAGGCAGGCGGATCACTTGAGGTCAGAAGTTCAAGACCAGCCTGGCCCATGTGGTGAAACCCCATCTCTACAAAAAAATACAAAAACGTAACCAGTCATGGTGGTACACACCTGTAGTCCCAGCTACTTGGGAAGCTGAGGCAGGGGAATCACTTGAAACTGGGAGGTGGAGGTTTCAGGGAGCCGAGATTGCCGGGAGGCGGGGGTTGCAGGGAGTCGAGATTATACCACTAAACTCACTCAAGCCTGGGTGACAGAATGAGACTCTGTCTCAAAACAAAACAAAACACAAAACAAAACAAAAAAAAAAAAAAACAAAAACACAAAGAAAGTCAATTACGTTCATCATGAAGATATGCTTCTAACTACAAGATCATTACGATCTAAGAAAATGATTACCTAAATAATTGAATAACAGATTCAAATTTAAATGTCCATCTTTATTCCCAACATGTCTGCTATATGTTTTTATCAAACTAGAATCCAGAATTCACACATTGCTCTGCTTCTCCTGTTTCTTTTAATCTGTAACAGTTCCTCACTTTTTAAAGTTTGTTACATCGACTTTTCGCAGGGACTAGACTATTTTCTTGGATTTTTCCTCATCCTGGATTATCCTGATTGTTTCCGGTTGGAGTTATTAATGTTGTTCTTCTATTTCTGGCAAACTGCAGGTTAGGTCTAAGGCTTGATTAGAAAGAAGGTTAAACAAGAAGCCAGTTATCAAGATGCCTCATAGCAAGAAGACCTCTTAAGTGTTGCCATATACTACATCTTGCAAGCCAGAACATCATTCAGAGAGTTCCACTATCAGTGAAGTTAAAATGAGACAGTCAGAGTCCTCTGTTGCACAGATTTTCTTTGCAATTAGCAAATTATCTATGAAATGACACATGACACCTTGGGAATGGTCTTTTCACAACATTTTATCCAATGATTTTGGTTCCTGGTGACAATCCTTGTCTGAGTCAATGCTTTCATAGGGCTGGGAGGGGGAGTACAGATTGCAAAATGGTGATTTAATTTTTTTCTATCATTCCTTTTACATTAAGTATCTGGCATTCATTTGTAAAGAGGAGCTTTCTCATATCAACTGAGGATAAATTAAATTGCCTCCTTTAAGGATTTAAAATGGTTATTCTTTGTGAGAAATATTCCAAGTGGATAAATCAGTGCACCTTTAACACGGCATTCTGAGTAGTTGTTTGAAGGAGTTGGTTCACTGATGATCTGCAATAGTGCATATGCCCAAGCCAATTATGGTGCTTTGGTCAATGATCCATGAATTTCAAATTCTAATTAAGTCTTGACACCTTAGGTTAGAATGATGCAAGAGGTCATTAAAGATTACTGAGTCTATAGTACCTGTTTTAAAAATACTCTAATTATGTATTTAGTCAATTACTATTGTAGATGGCCAAGTAAATTCTGTGCATTTTAAGAAGTCTCTCAACTCAGTATTTACATAAACAGCTTGAAATGGGCAGAATATCAAGTAATTAATATACATTTTTAAATGCCAAAAATATCCATGTTCAGAAAGTTAATTATGTATTTATGTGAAATGGATGGGTGGGCAACTGATATGCATTTTTAAAAGTTCATTGTGTCATGTCTTCACAGAGGTTTACTATGGTTTGTAATGAGTCACAATGGTAGACCCATGTCACAAATCCTTTTGCAGGCAGCACAGTGGGTCTCTCTTTTCATCCTGACTAGTATCTGATGAATTTCTCATTTAGGTTTTCCTTCCTTCAAAGAGCTGAGAGAAATAAATCTATAACAGCCAAACTGCATGCTAGAGAAAGTGTTATGCTTTCAACTCCCTGAATTCAACCAAGAAACAATAAAAACCTAGGGTTAGAGCTGGCAGTCTCTCTTCTAGTTTGGGATGTTGGAATTTGTGAGTGAGGCACATTCATGGAAATTAAAATGAGGCTGTCAGTTCAGATAGGAATCCCCAACACAGATTTTCTCACTTTTTGTATTCTCATCCTTTATTGAAAATGGACTTCTTGGGAATTTAGTATTTATTTAGTTTCAGATATCTTCATTGTCTTGCCTTTAGAGGCATTATATTTTTAGAGAAGGTTTAAAAATAGAAGACTTGTGTGCACTACAGGCTATGTAAAAAAATAGGATCAATTAGTATCAACTACTAAAATTCCTAAGTGGAAATAAGAGAAAAATAATCTTAAGTTGATTATGTGCTCTGTGGTGTGTTGATACATTGATGATAAAATAACATATTTACAGATTGATAACACTATTCATCAGAAGGAATCTGATCTTTAGAACACAACTGAAAATAATCCTTTATAGGAGAGTTGGTTGACTTTGGGGAGACAACAAAAGCAAAAAAAAAAAAAAAAAAAAAGGCTTCTTTAGCAATAGTTCTTGCCACATAACTTTTATGCATAATGACTCAATCAAAATTAATTTAACTGTCATTTATTGAGCTGTACTGGTCATGAGAGTCTAGGCAATGCTGCAAAAACAGACAACTCCAAAATCACAGTGGCTTAACCCAGTACAAATTTATGCCTTGCCTATGATTGTCTTGCTATAACTCTACTATGGGTCTGGGTGATGATCCAGGGCAACAGCCCTTAATGCAATGAATCAATAATTTTGGCTGCTTGGGTCCTGTGACTCTGCCATTTCTTTACGAGGCCTCCACATTCTCTGCGGCAAGGGAATAGAAAGACTGGAGAATTACAATGGGCTCTGTCACTGCCCCAGGCTGGAAGTAGCACCATCATTTCTGTTCAAATTTCATTGGTAATAATTAGTCATGTGGCCCCTCCTAACTTCAAGGGGCCTTGGAAGCACAGTTGCCTAGGAAGGAAGAGTTAGAAATAGATTTCGGTAAACACATAGCATCATCTAGGACACTTACGCTCTGTGCTGGGCAATGTGTTATGTGCACTGAATAATAAGATTAAGTGACCCTGTTTTGTCCTCAAGTGGCTCATGTCATATAGAAGAACTAAATGGATAAATAAATTGCAACAGAGTGTGGTAACTTCCACAATGCAAGTGTGATCTTTATGAGTGGTTTGACCTAAGAGAATAATAATCTCTCTTTAATAATGGTCAAGGATGGCTTCCAGGATGAAAAGGTTAAAGCAGAAATAGGAATTTGTCAGCAGTGTAATATGGGGGAGCCTATTGTAGACAGAATGAGGAGCCTGTGAAGCTCAGAGAGCGTGTGGCATTATTCTGGAGGAAGATGGCTGAGAGGAGTCAAGGCCAGTATGAGGCTTAAAATGAGGCAGGAGTCAAGCTATAATGAATCGAATCATCATAGGAAATAGCTAGCATTTAATGAGAGCTTATTTGTACCAGGTACTGCTCTCAGTGTTTTACCTGTATTGTCTTCTGTAATCTTTCTAGTGACCTATGGAGTAGACAACATTATCATCATCCCCATTTTACAGATGAGGAAACTGAAGTGTGGGGGAGATGAAGTAACATGCCTGAGATCACACAGCTAGAAAGGGAGAAGCTGGATGATGAACTGATGCATTCCTGGCCCTAGAAATTTCTTTCTTATCTTGTTCACTCCACTTCTTCCTGGTTTAAACATGGGGGCCAGTGGGTGCTTTCATGCAGGGGAAAGACACAGGCTCACGAAGGAAGTGTCAGCAATTCTACAAGTAGGGATAACATAGATGTGCACATGACTAGGTTGGAATCTTATCTCTGCCAGTAACTAGCTATGATCTTGACATTTCCTGTCTGGCTTCAATTTCCTCAGCCGGAAAATGAGAGTGAATAAAATCTACTCATGTGTTTATGTGTGTGTGAGAGAGAAAGAGAGAGAGAGAGAGAGAGAGAGAGAGAGAAAATGTGTGTGTGTGTTGGGCTGTTCTTACATTGCTATAAAGAAATGCCAGGCTGGGGGTGGTAGCTCACGCCTGTAATCCCAGCATTTTGGGAGGCCGAGGTGGGAGGATCATGGTGTCAAGAGATCAAGACCATCCTGGCCAACATGGTGAAATCCCATCTCTACTAAAAATACAAAAATTAGATGGGTGTGGTGGTGCACGTCTGTAGTCCCAGCTACTTAGGAGGCTGAGGCAGGAGACTCACTCGAACCCAGGGGGCAGAGGTGGCAGTGAACCAAGATCGTGCCACTGCACTCCAGCCTGGCGACAGAGTGAGACTCTGTCTCAAAAACCAACAAACAAACAAGCAAAAAATAAATAAATAAATAAAACAAAAATAAATATGTAAGACTGGGTAATTTATAAAGCAAAGAGGTTTGAGGTTTAATTGGCTCATGGTTCTGCAGGCTTTAAGGGAAGCGCAGTGATGGCATCTATTCAGCTTCTGGGGAAATCTCAGGGAGTTTTCAATCATGGTCGAAGGCAAAGGTGGAGCTGGCATCTCATATGGCCAGAGCAGGAGTAAGAGAGAGAGAGAGAGAGAGAGAGAGTGGGGGAGGTGCCACACTTTACAACAACTAGATCTTGAGAGAATTCATTCGCTATTGCAAGGACAGCACCAAGAGGATGGTACTAAACCATTCATGAGAAATTCAGCCTCACAATCCAATTCCCTCCCATCCCCACCAGGCCCCACCTCCAATACTGGGGATTACAATTTAATATGATATTTGGAAGAGGCAGGGAGAGAGAGAGAGAGACAGAGAGAGAAACAGAGAGAGAGAGAGACAGAGAGAGAGAAACAGAGAGAGAGAGAGAGAGACAGAGAGAGAGAGAGAGAGAACGCAGGCAGAAGATCTGATGCTAATAAAGTTCTATCCTCTTGCAATGGTTTCCTTTCAAATTTCATGCAGAGCATTTTAATTGGCTTTTTAGGCTTTCAGATTGTAGCTCTTGATAGCTTTATGTCTCTCCCCACTCCCTCTTCACATTCCCCAAAGCAAGTTCCTGAAATCATTAGGAGAACCAAACCAAGTCTGCTGTCTGAGAACATGTGCTGCCACCTTGCATAACCAAAGTCCTCAGGAATCACGACGCCATGAGGACCCATCTATGCCTTACAGAAAGGGAACTTTCAAAACACGACTGGTTTTCTACCACAAGGCAAAGACGCACCCAGGCTACAGGTGTTCAGACACTTGGCCATTTCCATGACAGAACAAAATCTCCAGAGAGGAATTGACATCAGAAACTTGTTTCTATTATTTTTATCTCCAGTGCCTGTTACCAAGGTGGCTGTGACTTTTATAAGCTTGGTATTTGAACTTGAGACAGAGGCAGACAGAGGACCTCACCCTTCTGACAGGGGCCATATTTATAAGCCCTGCCCCAACCCCCACCCAGAGGCTCTTCTGTCAAGAATTCTGACTCCAACAGGTCCTTCCTTTCTCTGTTTGATCCAGGATTAAGCACAGAGATCCTGTGAAATGGTAAGGTGGGCTTGACCATCTTAGGATCCGAGTTTCTTTCTTAACTACCCATGCCTAGTTCATCCAGAACTTCAAAAGTGCAGGGCAGAAACCTGGCTTAGATGCTGTTCATTGGAACAGGGTGGATATCCAGCAGCCAGCAGTCAGACATTCTTTCCAGAATAGTCTCCACCCAGAGAGCAGGCTGAATCCTAACACTGGAGGAGGGAGATTTTGCTGAAAATCGGCCAATTGTGTTTACTGTATATGCTCCTCAGATAAGAGAGCAGATAAAAGTATAATCATTTTGTTCTCTTTCCTTAAGTCAAAAATAAAATAAAACAATCACAAAAACAGAGGAAAACCCTCCTAGATCTGGGTCTTCGGTGAAAACATCAGATGAGCAGACCCCTTCTGAGGCTTTCCCTAATTCCTCAATCCTAATTCCGCTGCTGCTTTATCTGGCCCAAAGACCAGTGACTGATACTTCTCTTGGGTTATACATTAATTCAAACCGTCCTCTGGGGGAAGTATTCAATTCGAAGGGCCTTAAACATGCTTCCAGTGGGAATGAAGTTGAGTGCAGACAGATACCAACATAAAACTTCAAACTATGAGACAGAAGCTTAAATTTGGGAAATAATCATGCAGTGGATGTCTTTGAATTGTATACAATATGCGTACGGAATCTATCCCCACATCCCAACCTAGACAGTGATGGACTAACGTGGCTCTTTCCCCATCAGAAGCACTCTTTGAGCAGTGACTCTGGTCACACAGTTTGCTTCCCAAGTGACAGTAAATGGAAATGCTAAGGCAGCTGGGCGCCAGGATATACATGTTTAGAAACAGGTTCGCTTTTCTGCTTAGGTTGAATTGGGCCTTGTGAAAATGGGGAACAAGGAAGAGTGTGTCCTAGGTGTACAGCATGAGTGTGCAGGGCAGCAGGGATATTCAGGCCATTGCCTCAGAGACTTGCGACTTTTGTAGGGAGAGGTCAGAGGCAGATTTGGAAAGCTGATGGGAGTCCAGTTTGATTGATAGTCCTAGACGTATAGTATATCCTACTGGATTGCATATTAGAATTCTCTTGAGAGAGAACAAAGATACCACTAAGTGGGCCCAATGTCCATAGATATAAACCCAGGCACGTATTTATTTTTAAGCACCTGATCATGCTAATTGGAAGCCTGAGTTGAGAACTGGTGTCAAAGCAAAGGGAAGCCAATGAATGTGAGATAAAAGCTTTTACTCTCAGTTGTTTAGGGTACACCTGCTGATGAATCACCTCCCAGTGCTGTGGCCTCTAAGAGACTAGTTAAGCCTCATAGATGATAGTAGAGAAAGGCTTTTAAACATTTTACTGATATTATTTTGTTATTTACAGGGAAGTGATTAGAGATGGTTCAGTACTTGAACTTATGAATTGATTTTAAGAACTTCTAAATGCCACGTGTTTATGAATGCAAATGCTTTCTATTATGAGTGGGTTTGTTTATGATCTTGTAGCCACAGCAGGAAAAAGTGCTAAACTTGGCTTTAACCTGTTACACTGGCTTGCATTTTCTCTTCTAGTTTGTTTTTAGTACCACACCTACACATCCATTCTCATTTCCCTTTAGGAATTTGGCACTGTGCCATGTGTCCAGAAAAGGTTCAGTAAATGTTAATTAACTTTGATTTTCAAGGAGGGTTATTCTATGGAGAATGGTGATCAGCTGCTTCTCTTTTCTGCTGAAGGTGGAAGAAGAAAATTGCAGCAGTAGAAAATATCTACTGAGTCCAAAATATGTGTGTGTGTGTGTGTGTGTGTGTGTGTGTGTGTGTGTGTAGGGAGGAAGGAAGGTAACCTGCTTCACTTAATGAGAGCGCAGGAACAGAGTTGGGATGTAACTCAGGAGGTTAATGAAGGGTCTCCTGGATCTCAGCATGCCTCTCCACCTGTCAGATGATGGAATAGAGGAATGGATTGTGGAGCACCAGAGTCCATTTCTGTGGATAGTGTGCAACATCTCTCACCTTGCCTTCATATCCTCATTTTTGAATTAGTGGTGCAAACCTCCATTTCCTTAAATTACATTCATTCTTCATTCCAATGCAATCTGGTTTTTGTCTCCAGCATCTCAAATTATTTTCTTCCTTGCAAAGTTATTTCTTATTTTAGAACACGACATTGCCACCTATTACCACCCAAGCTAAAACCTGGAAGTCATCCTAGACTCCTCCCTCATCTTTTTCACCTTATTTTAGTGTCTCCCACTCTCACCCTGCCACATCTAAGAGTGCTCTCTGTTCCCACTTCCATTGCCCATCCAGCGTGCTCACTCTTGCACTGCCCTGTCTCTGGCCTCTCCTACCTCCAATCCACCCCCTGCTCAGCTCTGTGCGGACTCATCTTTCTCAGTGATATGGAGGAAGGCCTTAAAAGATTAATGTGCTTTCTTATTCCCTCAACACCCATCTGCCCATCCCTTGTTGGTCTTGCAGCTGTCATGACCCCAGGTCAGAGACAGCCCAGCCAAATTCCCATGTGGAAAAGCTTTAGTTAATGGTCAGGACATCTGCAAACCTCACAAAGCAAAGCTTGAGGCCTGGGACATCTGGAGGGGATGCAGGTGCTGTGGACAGAAAGTCCCCAGTGATTTTGCTGGAGCAAGTGGATGTGAACAGAGACAGTTTGAGGTTTTCCTTCCACTGGGTCTGTGATGAAACCCATTTATGGTGTGAGCCTATCCAATGCTTAAGGTATTTGAATTTCTTTCCCACGCAGAACTTTGATGCCCTCAGAGAAATGTTATTTTCTTTCAGAATCCTAAAAGAGCTTCAAGCTCCCTCTCCCCTAGACTCCAGAGTGGTGAGAACTGGGGTCTGACTTGCACCTCTGCTTCCAGAAAGGACCTTCCTACAGACAGGGCTGTGCATGACAGTAAGGGTGACATGTTCCCCAGGGTCCCATACTAGCAGGTTGATGAAGCTGGGTATCAGGTGAGTATCTTGCTACCTGATTTGGGGCTTATGAGTGGTCTTTCCAGATCTGGAGGCCATTTCTGCTGGCATAATGGTCTTAGGTTTTCTGAGCCCCAATCCTCTTCTTGGTTACCCCTGGTTTTATCTCAAGTTCAGAAGAACCAGGAGCCTCAGGGCCCTCTGTGCACATCAGGATTGATCCCCACCTATGCTTTGAGATTTTATTGAGCCCACTCTAACTGCCCTGTGTGTTCTCTCTTCCTAACAGGGCAAACATATCTCCCCAAATAGAGAGTGAGGCCTTGTGATAGGAGAAACTAAAGATGGTAGCATAAATGGGAAAGACCTTCAGCACCTTTACTTGTGGTGGGGGTACTTAACAGAAGGAGTTTCAGATCCCCTTAGGAGGACAGCAGTAAAACTCACCCCCAGTTTATGAAAGGTTGTTAACTTAGGTTACCCTATGGGTATACTAACATTTCTACACTTAGCCCAATCATTTCTCCCCCCCTTTTTTTTTTTCTTTAGCATCATCTCAGATAGGATTTAGATTGATGGAAAAATGGTATGTAGGGCTCAAGACTTACTGGTTTTAGGCCATGAGGATGATGGAGATAGAAAGTCAGGGATTACACAGTGATCAGTCATTCTTATTGTATCGGGATACATTTTCTCTTGATTTAGATACTTCCATCTCTGTGGCCTTCCTCCAGAAGGGTCAAGACTTATTCAGTTTTTTCATAAACTATTCTCCTTAAACATAATCTACGTCCCATTCATGCAGACAAAAATATCCTTCCCCTAGCCCGGAGTTCTTCTAAGCCTCTTCTATGCCTTAGATACCAGGGAGTTTATAAAATCAACATCCCTAGGGTTTAATTTGGAAAATCCAATAAGATTATACAGTCCTAGAGGACAGAACAAGGGTATGGCTTATGTCTTTGTTTTTCCTTTTTCTGTAGGCATTTGTACCCAAAACATATCAGAAGAAAATCTAGGTGTTCAGTGCTCATCTGCTACTAACAGACTGAGAATCCATTTTACAAAGTAGGAATTAGACACTATTACCTTTTGTCATGGTCCTCCATTTTGGTAAAAGTAAAGAAATTTAGTAAAAGATGTATGTGTATGGTTGTGCCCTGATCCAAATGTTAATACATTAGTACTTAGCACTCCACATGCCTTGAACATTTGCTAGGGAGTCAGTGATCTTCAGGACTAAGCATGGGGAATGAGTGTCTTCAAATATCCATGACTGATGAGTGCAAAGAAGAACTACCTTCATATGACCTGTGTGTTGTTATCCATTGCCTTGAGGTACATGCCTATCTGGATGAAATAACACTTTCCCTAGGACACAGTTGCTTTTCCCACAAACAACTGTGATGTGTCAGTATCCATAGAGGCCTTCTGGGAGGACTAGTTACCATCAGAAGCCCTGCTCTGTTGTGGTAGTAGAGACAAACAGAAATTATTTGTGGAATTATAGTATACTCAGGACAGGGATACAAGGGCATATGTCTTAAAATACATTAATGTGGGCCAGGCACGGTGGCTCACACCTGTAATCCCAGCACTTTGGGAGGCCGAGGTGAGTGGATCATGAGGTCAGGAGTTCGAGACCAGACTGGCCAATGTGGTGAAATCCCATTTCTACTAAAAATACAAAAATTAGCCGGGCATGGTGGCAGGCGCCTGTAGTCCCAGCTACTTGGGAGGTTGAGGCAGAAGAATCGTTTGAACCCGGGTGGCGGAGGTGGCAGTGAGCCAAGATCGTGCCACTGCACTCTAGTCTGGGTGACAGAGTGAGACTCTGTCTTAAGAAAAAACAAAAAAACAACATTAATGTGATATTGTTCAGAAGTGGTTTCTCCATTGTCATAGCTGAGATGAAATCACAAGCTGGCCTTCTTCAATTACCACCACCCACCCTGCCCCTCCAAGTTGAAATGCAGACATACCCTCTCTTCCATCGTACTTGCACTACCTATGGGTGTCAAGGGCCACACTTCCTTTTTGAGGCTCAAAAATGTCCTAGATTTTTGAAGAAGACCTCTTCTGCGGGGAGTATCTGGCTGAGCCAAGCAGTCTGAAGGCCTGGGCATGGTTCACTAAATCAGAGGACAGGCAGCTGTTGATGAGAAATCCTCAAGGGAAACCTCAAGGGGCTCCTCAGGCAGTAGACACTAGTGATGTCAGCTCAAAGACAGACAATCAAGAGGAGACCAGCTGAGCTCCCTCAAAGTTCCCTGGTTCTGGCCATCGGAGGTGCTCACTCAGAGGCTGGGCCATCTCTCAGTGTTGCCCACTTCTCCAAGAGGTTCCTTTAGGTGCAGGGTCCCTACTGGTCCCCTGGCACCCTGCACATTTTGTTAAATGGCTAGATGGGTAACACAATGTATTTTCTTCTACTTCTTCATCAATTCTCTTCTTAGTCTATTGTTTATGGATAAACTCCTAGGTTTCCCTATGGGTATATTAGAAGTTCCAGACTTAACCCAACCTTCTCTCTCTTCCTTGTTATTTCAGCACCATCTCAGTGAGACTCTAGACTGATAAAAGAATGGTATGCAGAAATAGCAAGTCATTGGTCTTAAGCCATGTGAGTGGTAGGGATACAGGCTCAGGGACGATGCAGTAATTAGTATTTACTGCATTTTCATACATTCTGCCAGCTCTCTCAGGGCTTTGCCTTGTGACTTGCAAAAGCTTTTTTCCTCTCAAAGTCTTGGTTTTTGAAAATTAAAAATGGTGACTTTCACTATTGTTTTGGAATTTGAAGGCTTAAATAGGTTCTTTCTTGTTGCTTTCTTGCTATACAAACCCTAATTCTCTCAAGCAACAGGGACAATGGCTCGAGTTATTATCTCCACACATGGGTATCTGTTCAAATCACTCTCTGGCTTCCAATTGTCTATAGGAGGAAGTACCAACTCCAGAATGGATTTAGTGCATTAGTGGTCTAGCCTTACTTCTTTTTCAGCCTCATCGTCTACCTCTCTCCCAGGCTCAACTTGCTGCAGCCACAGTATTTCCAAAAGATGCCTTACCTCATCTTACCATCATGGCTATTTTCAGACTAATCCTCCACTATGGTGCATTTCTGACTCCTCTCCATTTGATCAGAGTTGTCACTTAACTTCACCAAATGGAAAAGCCTAAATTCACTATTATTTCCCCCATGAAATATGTATGCATTTCCCAAGTAAAATCAATCTCCTCCCCAACTCTTGTTCTCTGAAAGCATACTGTTCATCACAAAAGCATAACATTTATCATATTATGGAATAGCTAATTGCATCCTTCTCTTACCCACTATACTGTCAACTCCTTGAGGCAGAGACCATGTCTGATTAATCTTTGCTACTGTAGTATGTACCACAGAGCCTAGTAAAGTTGATTCTCAACAAGTTTGTTAAATTGGATACTATAGAATTATTTAAATTAAAACTGTATTTGGATCATGCTAATTTGGAGTTTATGGGCTAGAATGTTGTTGCCATTTACAAGTAAACAACTAATATACTCATTAAAAATTAAGCCCTCTATTCATTAAAGCAAATCCCTAATGAGTTTCTCATGTCTATATTTTGTTAGACCAGGGTTACTTTATGCATTTGAAATCTGTAAGCTTAATTTCTTTAAAAATATTTCAGCTTTTACAAATTGGTCATCCTTCCCTTTGGTATTAATTTAAGACATTTTATGATACTACCACCTGAAGATACGCCATTTCTAGACCTGTGATCAACCATGAAGATCTCTTGAAAATGTGGTAGTTCATGGCCGGGTGAGGTGGCTCACGTCTGTAATTCCAGCACTTTGGGAAGCCAAAGTTGGTGGATCACAAAGTCAGGACTTCAAGACCAGCCTGGCCAACATGGTGAAGCCCCGTCTCTACTAAAAAAATACAAAAATTAGCAGGGCATGGTGGCGTGTGCCTGTAATCCCAGCTACTCGGGACACTGAAGTGGGAGAATTGCTTGAACCTGGGAGGTGGAGGTTGCAGTGAGCTGAGCCACTGCACTCCAGTCTGGGCAACAAAGTAAGACTCTGTCTCAAAAGAAAAAAGAAAAAAAGAAAAAGAAAACGTGATAGTTCTTGTTTTGGCCACTGAACTGGGTTTCACTGGATAAAGTTTCTGAAGGAGAGGGGTAGATTTGTTCCATCATATTCTGCAGAAGTATCCATGGTTCAGCATTTGACTAAGTCACAATCCCCTCATAGAAACAGACCACCAGTATGTCCATTTAGGTGCCCCACTGATCACAGAAGACTTCACAATGATACCAGTCATGTCTTCATGTCTTCTAAAGCTGTCACTTGAGATGTGGATCTGCTGTGAGAAATTCATCATGCTGAAGACAGTCAATATTTGGTCCAAAGTGTCCTTTTGATCATGATTCTTGAGAAATATTGCACCTCAAGTGGATGTTCATTTTCATCTAGTAGCTCCTTTGAGAAGCAGATAGTAAAGGAATAAGAGACTTTTAATCCAAGATTCATGATTTAATTCATAATTCAAGGCAATTGCCCTACTTCCTGAAATCACACAATATTGAAAGCAATCAAAGACAACAGTGTAGCCAAATATGTCTATGTCTGTCATGATCATGTCACAAAGGGAAGACAACTTCCCCCACAATGTTAGGTGTTCTCTGCCAACTATGATTGCTCTGTCTAGTCAGAGAGTGCCAAGTAGTGAGCACAAATATAATGAGATTATTTAAGTACCATTCTTTCCAAACTTTAAAAGTCCTAGAGAATAAAAAGTGATGGTACTTCAACATCATGTCATCCTCTATTTGAGAAACAGTCTGATTATTTTAATTGCAAGATAAAAGGATTTAGTTCTGCAAATATCTATGGGCTGTGGACTGCCCTCTTCTGGACACCATTTACAAGAGTATAAAAGAAACGAGTTCACTTTTGAGTTGACTGCTGGGGTAATTGGATTGATCTTCAATTCTAGATTTCAGACCCTGGCAGGCTTGGTCTCTGAGACCTGATAGTTAAATCTTTCCTTATTTGGTGTCAAGGCTTCCTGACCCTTGGCTGACTATTGACCTTAGGTAACCAAGGAAATGCTGACCTCTCCTTGATTTTCTGTCTTCCAGGACTTGGCTCATCTTGGCCTGCCATGGCCCATTTTGATGTATTAGCAAATGCTGTAACATTAACTCTCAGGGTGCTGATTTACGAGGTGGGTCCCCTTTCTAGCTCCTTCTCAAATCTGACCCATTTTTCTGGTCTTCCCCTATCCTCTGACATTTGTGCTCAGTGCATTATTTTGTAAGATGTTGGCCTCTGGAGCAAATACAGAAGTCATTTCATGTAAGCCATAACCATAATGAGCAGAAGGCTTAGTTAAGGTTGAGAAGTTCCATGTAAAAAATCATGTTTAGCTCTAGCAGCAAATTCAAGTACAGCCACATCTTGAGAAGATATGATGCTCATAGTTAAAGTTGGTGATTGTGATACATAAGTGTGTTTGAAAGGGCCTGGGAAATCTGGAATTTTCTTTCAAATCTTTCTACTTCACCCCATACTACTTTTAATTGAATCAATGTAACAACAAGAAGTAAAATATTTAGTTAAATTAAGTTTGCCTTTCAATTATAAAACTTTGTGTGTTTTAACTTTTTTTTATGGAACCTCTTAAATATGTTATACGAATGCCTATCTTACTAAAGAGAGTGTGCTGAATAAAATAAATTTTTAAAAAAGACTGAGGTTCCTAATTTCAAATGTTCTCTGATGAAATTAAAGCTTAGTTTTTTTATTGCTTTTATATCCTTTGTCATCTTCACAGATTCCATTTTCTGTTGCTATGTAACAAATGTCCCAAAACTTAGTGGTTGAAGCAATGCTTATTTTATTATCTCTTATGATTCTGTGAGTTGACTGAGTTCAGCTGTGTGGTTCTTCTGCTTCATGGATGTGGGCCAGTTGGAGCCTTGACTTAGCTGGACATCCAAATTAGCTTCTTTACATAGCTGGCAGTTGGTGCTGGCTTTGTTGAGAATTCTGTTGGAGCTGTTGGACAGAGGGCCTCTGTTCACTTCTTTATGACCTCTTTAGAGAATTTGGGCTTCTTATGGCATGGCAGCTAAGTTTCAAGAGAAAGCACTCTAAGTAGAATTCAGCAAAACCAAAAGCTGCAAATCTTAAAGCCCAACTCCAAAGATAAACAGTGTCACTTCTGCCAAATGCTATCGGTTAAAGTGCGTCACAGGGACAACCCAAATTCAATGTGGTAAGGCTACGGTTCACTGGGGCTTAACTTCAGGGACTAGCTATTAAACATAATAAACAAGTTTACTGCCACTAATAAAGTTTATTCCATGAATAAAGCCCTAATTTATGAGGGGATTACACAAGTGGCTCAGCATTTAGTTTGTCCGTCTGTTGGTTCCAGTTGTAGTCTCTGGTCTCTTGACTTACTTTCTGTGACTCAATCCTTCCTAGATATCAGATTCAGTTGCTGGTCTCTGCCCCTTTACCTCAGTGCCTCTAGTTGGTTACTACCATATACCACGAAGGTTTTTCTTTCATGCAAACAGCCTAAACCATCCTTTGGTATTTTCCTTTTCCCCTGTCTCTCTCCATGCTGATTCTCTACTTGCTGGGCTTCCTCTTATTCACCGAAAAGTCTGATATCTCCCTATGGGATCTATTTGACTTGTACCCAATCATCAGTCTGACCTGTCTTACTGTTGCCTGAGTTCCAATAATTCAGGAGCTTTGCTCAGAGGCTGAAGTTGCCTAAATCTTGTATCAGTTTGAGTGGGGTTATCACTATCTCTGGTTTATTCCTAATACAGTTTAATTCTGAGGACAATAAATCTGGTGCTCTTTGAGTTGTTAGTCAGGCTATATTTGCTATTTATTTAGCTGAGCGGAGTCCCCAGGTCCCCTCCCCAAGGCACAATTGGCTATGCTGAAATAGATACATAAGTTAATGCTCTTACCTCTGTGGCAATATTCCCCTACCACCTTATTTATGTTGACTCTGGCATGTCAGCTTATAAAACCAAAGAACCTTTGCAATAAAATAATCTTGCAGAGGTCTGTCATACCTGTAACACATAACCTTTTTCACAACTTTTAGAATGTCCACCCTCTCTAAGAACGTTAGCATTCTATAACATAGGCTCTTGGGTCATGAAGATTCATCTTATTTCATTCTCTTCCAAAAGAAATAGAACGTGGGTTGGCATAAGGTAGATGTCGAATGTTTATGTAATGACATAGTTATTTTAAGATTCCTGACTAGGAAGCAGCTTGTTGCTGCTAAAAAGCTTAAAAGAACACCCCAACCTGCCAGGACAGTCTATTAGCAAAATGTCATTTTAGCATGCATGATGTCTGTGTGTGTACCTTTAATTACTGAAGTCACAATTTATTAATAGGTTTGTTTAGCCGCATGTTCTGGACAGGCCCCAATTGGAATGAGTGCATTTTTCCTGCTGAAATTATCCCAGTTCCAGCCTACTGAAAGCAGAATAATCAGCTAACCCTGATTTTTTTTTGTGGTCCACTCAGATAACCAATAAATGTTTAATGGAGTATGAACTGAGGGTCCACTAATAAACATGTATTTTCTACAACAGTGATTCCACATAGTGGGTAATGCATATTTATTGATTGGTTTTGAATTCTGACCTGATTCATTGGTAATTCATCATTTGTGTAATTACGGCATTGTACACTAATAATGGTACAATATTTTAAGTGTTGAGTATGTGTCAGGCACTATCCCAAGTGCTTTTCAAGTATTATCTCCTTTGATCCTCACAAGCCTATCAGATTATCAGATGGATTAGGTACTATTATTATCCTCTGTTTAAAGACAAGGAAACTGAGGCACAGAGGGATTAAATGACAGTACCATGGGCACTGACAATGCCTCTGCCTTGCCTGATGTAATTTAGCAAAAAAAACTCAATCCAAATTGCACGGAGTCTCATCATAAGGAACTTTGTTCTTCCTTTCCAGTAGCTATAGAGAGAGGTGGATTTGAAGAAACAGAAATGAAATGAGCAGGACAGGTAACATCCGACTGAAGAAGTTTATGAACTCTTCTTATAAACTCTCTCTGAGAGGATACAGGCTGATAAACTTATATGTGTACAGATGTGTATATGTATACTTATACATATATTCAGTGTTCATAATACTTATACATACATGCAAGTGTATTGATGATGTTACAGATTATGTGTGTATTGACGTTACAGATTATGTTTGTGTATATGTACGTGTACACCAATCCACTTGCAAGTGTGTATAGGTATTATAAGTAAAATAGACAAAAATCCTTGCCCAAAATAGGAAAATATTTAAAGATTATACAACTTTACCTAAATAAAGGAGGCTTGCCTTAATAAGCCAAATGTAGAATTCTAAGGGTTTGTAATCAAAACAAATGAGACTCATTCAAACATCCTTGAGAAAGCTTCAGGCATTGGGACCCTGGTTTTGTGCCTCCTTGAAGCTGGCCTGGAAGTGTCCATGGTCCCTTTGAACTGACATTTTTGTGAATTTATAACTACAAGGGAAATTGAGAACAGCATACCACCTTTACCTGGGGAGGGAGTGTTTGCATTGCTTTTCTAAAGCACAGTCTATGACTTTGGTGGCTCTGGAGAGCTCTAGATATTTTTTTCCAGTTTGAAAAAGCTGAAAGAGTTACCTCTTCAGCTTTTCGGCAACACCTGTTTATATGGGACACCTACCAATGCTATTTGTATATGGAGACATGTTTTTTCATGTCTGTACTGTGTGTGCTCCAACCAGCATCCTTTGCCTATTGCTGCTGCTTGTATATTGCAGCCACCCTCTCTTCAGCTTTAGTTAGTCCTGTATTCCATCATTGTCTGCACAGCAGCCTTGTCACAGCCCACCAAGCACTGAGGATCCCCTTCTGATGTCACACGTGACTGGATTATTTTGCCTTAAATATTATTCATGTAGCTGCCTCCATGGTAGGGAAGAGGGGGCACCTACTGAGAGTCAACTGTATCTTCTAAATTTCTCTGCCCAAGATTCTTGGTAGAAATTGACTTGACTCAATTGTCTCTGAAAAGAAGGAACAGAACGCGCATATATCTATGCTATTTGCTTTGGCAGTATTAGGTATCAGTACTGTTACTTAGTTTAAAAGTCCCCAAAAACATTAATGCCAAATTGTTAGGTCATAAAAGCCAGAGAGAATGAATATGTTCAACCACCGGCCCTCATAAATGCTCAAAATAATAACATTGTGCTCTAATCTCTAATTTTTGCATGAGCTTCCATAGCAAAACTTCTTCAAGTTCTTTTCAAACTCTGCTTTCAACTCTTTGACCAACCCTCTGGGGTCCCTTGGATTAAATGAAAAATAAACAGCACAGAGTAAAATCATACACACTGGAATCCAAGTGCTTCCTGTGAACAAGGATTGATTCTATTGGATTGCTCACAGGACTACTACAGTTCTATTGTTCTTTGAAAACAAACAAACTGCAGTGAGCTATGATGACACCACTACATTCCAGCCTGGACAACAGAGCAAGATCCTGCCTCAAAAAATAAATAAATAAATAAATAAATAAACAAACAAGTATGTTATGTGGAAGCAAGAGATCTGGAAGCATTGTTGGAACTATTAAAGTGTGGCCTAGGAAGCAGTGAGAGGTCAGCTCAAGTTTGGCTCATCTTTCTCAGGCCACATTCCTCTAGGCTGAGAGCAGACCTAAGAGGAAAACACAATTGCATGTTTGCTTTTGGAGCACAGATGGACAACATAAAGCCATATGTCTTTATTAGCAGCCATTGTGAAGCAGCTGGAAGTGGAATGGGGAAAGACTGTCATTACCTTTCATTACCTGTCCTAGGACAGGGCATATGATTCTGACACAAGTGCATGGCTTGGAAAGAGATGTCAGAGATAGATAGAAATCATTACATGAGATGTGGTCAGCCCTCCTGACATGGAAACTTTATCCCTTTCTCTAGATTTGGGAAGGGCATTAATCAAGATCTTGGTGGGGGAAATCGCTGCTGTTTACCAAGGCACCCTCTGCGCTGGACCTGTTTCCTGTTATTGGGTCATGTTCTGCGATTCATATTTTATTGTTTAAGCTGAGGCAAGGCCAGGGCAGTCACAGTGTGACTTTTTCACTAGGCATCTCATGGTGATTATTTTCCTGTTGTGATAAGGGAGTTGAACCGGAGGCAAATGTCTGGCTGCTCTATGGATTCCCAGCTTCCATGTGATATCCCTGGAATTAATGGTAAAGAAGCAGTGGGCATTGAGAGTTACCACTGACTCCCTTGCAGCTGTCATCATGAATTGGCTCTTCTCTTTTCACCCTGATGGTGGGACACAGGTGGGCGTGAGTTCACTGGGCACATGGTCAGAATGAGCATGGGGCTCGCCCAGTACAATATTATAAAGTTTCTCCTTTGTTTCCTCATCCTCCAATTTTAGAACTCCCAGCTTCCAGGCCCACACAGTTTTGCTGATCACGAATGAAAACTTGAAGAACATCCATCTCTTGTGTGAGTAGGAAGAGAATTTATTAAAAGTTATTCATGTCAAAGTGCTAGTAATTTTAGTCCTTTCCAGGAGCATTTAAATTTTTGAGGAGGCTATCAGGAAAGGGCAATGATGATTGCAAAGGATCATTCAGTAGTGATCAAATTTTAGGCACTGGAAAGAGAGAATTTATTCAGAATAGGTCCCACCCTGATTATATGGCTAACTGCTTTGCTTGCAAAACCAACTATAAAGTGTAGGACTGAGAAGTGTTTTTTCTTAATTTTGTGTTTTTCATCTCCCTTTTCATTTACACTTCACAGCCACATTTCTGCTCTACTTAAAAAAACAAAAAACGAAAACAAAAACAAATTGGAAGCCAACAATGGAAAAGAGGGACCAGGAAGACAAGAAGTGAACATCTTAAAGAAAGATATTAAGTGTCTAAAGGCATGAAGATGACTTGTGTTTATTTGGGAATAATCTAGATGCTTTGCACCTGGAGCAGAAAGAACGCAATTAACGGTGAAGGACTTCTCCAAATGATGAGAAAAAATTCACAGTGTGGGCCTACTCTACATCTCTGAAAGGAATAAGTCAGCAAACATCCCTAAGGGCCTACCTTTCAGCTATTTGTTTCACTTATTCCACTTAAAAATTTCCAAGGGACTTGAGAGACAAGATCTATTTTGAAAGTGCAATTTACACTCTCAAGGTGTCCTATATTAGCTAGCATGTTAGTGAAAAATAAGCCAACCAGTAGGAAAGAAGATGACAATGAAATGAGAGAGAGTGTGGGCATAGATATTAATATTAAATGGGTCAAGTTAAAGTTAAATTAATTCACTGTCTTTTATGCTGTATGTTAAACTGGCAATCCGTGAAAGTTAGATGCACAGAAATAATGTTCAGTCTTTCGTTCAAAGTTTCCACAGCATTTCATCTGGGTAAAGACATTACACTCAAGATGTGAACATTTTTAATAAAGGAAAGAAGACCTGTGCTTAAAATAAATTTTTTTCTCATTATAAAATAATACCACACGCTCCTTTTAGAAAAACAATAAGGACAGTATAAGAAAACAATTAAAATAACAATAATCTTACTATCAAGTGATAAGCACTACTAATATTTTTGATTCATTTTCTACAATATCCCTTTTGATACATTTTCTATACTATCCCTACATTATTATAGTATTCAAACAATAGCCCACTTAGTATTCTTTTATTACATGTTAAGATTGGTCCTCATTTTAAAAATATTACAAATAAAACTGATTTGTTTTACAACTGTCATATGCTTACTTATTACTATATCAGGTTTAAAAAATTATTTTCCACACAACATCTATTTTATCCTTTTTTCCAATTCATGGTGCATGTTTTTCTTATTAAGCTGGAATTGTTCTTCATGTGTTAAAGATATTAACATTTGTAATATGTGTCTCAAATGTACCCCCAATTTTTCATCCATTGCTTAAATTATGATGTCTTTATTGATTTGCAAAAGTTGTCCAAATGTATTTATTTTGATGTTTCTTCCATTGCTTTTGAAAGTCCTTCATCACCCTGAGGTCAATAAAATATTGGTCAATAAAATATTATATTTTATCCTCATTTTGAAAAGTATGCATGACATTATTGCTTGTTGTTTTTAAAAGACAACAGAGCATAAAGTAAAAGAAGAGATTGCTTTGTGTCCCTCCTGCCACCTTCCACCAATTCCTGTCCACATATGCTCTTTCAAGTTTTTATAATTCTACTGTTTACATTTCACTTTTTAATTTCAGACAAAAGTTATTTTGTTATATGGTCTGAGGTGACAATCTAACTTGAGGATTTTATTTTTTTCAAATAGCCAATTTTTCCAACACCATTGTTGAATAATTCATTTCTTCTTTCTTGGTTTGTAACACGCCCATATTTTTTGAGTTACAAAGACAGGAAATTCACGATGACATTATGCAACAAAAATAACCTGCTTTCAGTGCTTGAATACACGACTGGCTAAGCACGTGGTTATTCATACACCTACACTCTATGTGGAGGCAGAGCATGTCACTGTAGGGCAAAAGATTGGATTGTCCATTTTTAACACAATGTTCTAATTTGCTGAACCACACAAGTCTTTAATTTTTCAGTTCAGTTCAGTTCAATTCAACTGACTTAATTTCAACCACTGTTTAGTAATGCGTATTATGTGCATTCACTGTAATATGTGAATTCGGGTTGATCCAGTTTTGGATTTCAATCCAACCTATGAATAAGTAAGAAGTTGAACAACTTGTCTAATAACTCAGGCAAAAACAAAATAAAATCGTCCAAACAATTCTGGAGAAAATGGAGGAGGCTTTGCTGAAATAATTTTACATGGTTAACTTTTGAGTTCGAATTGATATGTTTTTAGGGCCACAGGGTGTCTTCATCTTCTCATCTCCAAAGCTGACAATAACAAATTGTCCAAGTCATTTGGATTATGCCATGGGAGCAGACTGAAACCTCAAAAGCGCATGATAGAACAAAATAAATAAATAAATAAACATACGTAAGTCAAAGAGACACATTCCTTTCCCAGTATAAAAACACAGGAAGACAAAGATGCCTGCCATTCTCGGATAACTACTCATAGTTTATCAAGGACAGAGGAGTGAGCAGAAACAACATTCTTATCACAGATGCCATATGAATATCTAAAATAATCATGCCCACAAATATTCCATTTTACTTGTATTTCTATTGCTTATCTCTTCTTTTCATCATGTTAGTATTCATTTTTTCATAGTATGATATAAAAACAACCTGATGAGATTATATATATATATAGAGAGAGAGAGAGAGAGAGAGAGATTTTTGGTTCCTATTAGAGAAAACAAAATTATTCATATGATCCCATTAGGTTATGACAGAAAATTGCTGACAGGATGGAAATGTACCAAAGATGTGTTTCTTCTGTTTGTAGTTACACTGTCATTTTTCTTTATTACTTCTGACATGTTGCCTATCACACCAGGCACAGTATAGGAGACTGGGGAATGCTATTTGAAAACCTCACTCCTCCAGGGAGTTCAGAAGTACCTGCTAATTGCCTGACACCATTGTATTTGCCTTCTCCCCATTCTATTGCTCTCTCTGATTGGAATCTCCATAGGGCAAGATTTTCCACAATCCATATAAGAGTTTGAGTTTTTCCTTTTTAGCTTATTCCACAGCCTCATTGTTTTCAAATTTAGTTATGAAAGCATTTTTTAAAACATGATGTGCTTTTAATTTCAAACATTCAGCATAGTTATAATTTTACATTCATTTGTGTGAATATTTGATTGATTCTGTAAATTAGGTATGGAGAATTCAGTGTATTTTCACACCAAGGTACTCCCAGTTCCTAAAACAGTGTGCAATATGGGAACTCAATAAGTATTTATTGACTGAATGTTGAATGAACCAATTATACAAGAGCCATTTTGCTGCATAAGAAGGGAGACACAAAGATGCATGACATATTGTTTCTATTCTCAAAGTACTTACAGTAGAACTGGGAGCCATGACAGACACAAGATTAAATAGGAAGACAAGCCAATAATACAAGAGATGTCTTTCAAAAGTATAGAAAGTATCCAATTAAAGGTACCACAGTCTGTGCTTGTGTCAGCAACAGTATTCACCAAATGAAACACTCCTACACATTCCTCAGCTTCCCTTGCAGTTAAGGGGCCAAGTGACTAGTGCTAGTCAATAAAATGTGAGTAGAGTTTTGTGTGTATCATCCAGGTGGAGGCTTTAATAACCAGTGCGTCTCTATCTTGCTCTTCCTCTGCTAGGGCAAACTTGGAGATCATGTGTTCTTAACTACATACCTAATGAGATAGAAGTATCTTGAATGTCTGAGTCAACACTTGGAGGAGTGGTGCCCTGTAAAGGCCCTCAACTTACCTGTTATGGTTTGAATATCTGTCTCCTCTGAAATGTGTGTTGAAACTGAATTCCCCATGTAACACTGTTAAGAGGTGGGGCATCTAAGAGATGGTTGGGCAGAGCCCTTATTAATGATTTAACCCATTCCTGAATGAACTGATTAATGAGTTATCATGGGAGTGGGTTAGTTATCACTAGAGTGGGTCTGTTATAAAATCCAGCTTGACTCTCAAACACCTTTCATGTCCTGTGATGCTTTCTGCCATGTTATGATGCAGCAGAAGGCCCTCACCAGAAGCTGAACAGATGCAACCACCCCGTCTTGTACTTCCCAGCCTCCAAAACCGTGAGCTAAATAAAATATTTTCTTTACAAATTATTCAGTGTCAGCTATTCTGCTATAGCAATAGAAAATGGACTAAGACACTGCCTTAGACTGTGATGTGAGCCAGAGATAAACTTTTGTGTTAAATCACTGATTTGCCTATGCAACAGCTAGGGCAAAATATATTAATACAATATTGTCACAGTTTCAGAAGGTTGGAAGGTCATGAAAAGCTTCTGAAGGTGGTGAATTAAAGCTGGATTTTGAACAGTGTTTAATAATTTTAATAGTAAGTGATAAATTAAGGCAAAGCCCAATGATATTTTTGCAGACATAGAAAAATAATTCTAAAATTCATATGGAATCTCAAGGGACACTGCATAGCCAAAACAATTTTAACAAATAAAAACAAAGTTTAATGTCTCACATTTCCTGATTTCAAAACTTATTACAAAGATGCAGTGATCAAAACAGTGTGGTACTGGCATAAAGACAGATATACAGATAAATGGAATAAAATATAAAATACAGAGCCCAGAAGTAAATGCTAACTTTTATGTCCAATAGATATTTGACAACATGTCAAGGCCATTTATTTGGGAAGGACTGTCTTTTCAACAAATGGGGCTGTGAACACTAGCTATCTACATGTAAAAGATTAAAATTAGACCCATGCCTTACATTGTATACAAAATAAATGCCAAACAGGCTGGGCACAGTGGTTCACAACTGTAATCTCAGCTACTCAGGAGGTTGAGGCAAAAGAATCACTTGAGCCCAGGAGTTTGAGGCTAGGGTGAACTATGGTCACACTACTGCATTCCAGCCTGGGTGACAGAGCAAGACCCTGTCACCAAAAAAATAAATAAATAAGGAAGGAAGGGAAGGGAAGGAGGGAAGGAAGTGGGGAGGGAGGGAGTAAGGCAGGAAGGAAGGAAAGAAAGGAAAATGGATCAAAGACCTAAATATGAAAGCTAACACTATAAAATTCAGAACAAAAATGTAGGAAACAGCTTCATAACATTGAATTTGATGATGATTTCTAAGGGATGGCACCAAAATCACAGGTCTCAAAGTAAAAACAGATAATAAGATCACATAAAAACATAAAAACTGCATCACTGGCTGGGCACGGTGGCTCGTGCCTGTAATCCTAGCACTTTGGGATGCTAAGGCAGGAGGATCACTTGAGCTCAGGAGTCCAAGACCAGCCTGGGCAACATGGTGAAACACCATCTTTACTAAACATACAAAAATTAGCTGGGCATGGTGGCACACACTTGTAATCCCAGCTACTCGGGTCAAAAAAAAAAAAAAAAAAATCCACAAAAACAACAGCAACAACAACAACAAAAACAGCTCACGTAAAAACTGCTCCACTATCAACAGAGGCAACTCATGGAATGGGAGAAAATATTTACAAACCATATATCTGATAAGGGGTTAATATCCATAATATATAAAGTACTCCTACAACTGAACAACAACAAAGAAACAAACAAGAAAATTAAACCATAGGTGAAGGACTTGAACAGACATATTTCTCCAAAGAAAATATACAAATGGCCAAGAACCATACCAGAAGATGTTCACCATCACTACTTATTAGAGAAACAAAAATTTAAAACTGTAATGAGATAACACGTCATACCCTTTAGGATGGATACCATCAAAAAGCAAAAACAAAACAGAGAAAACAGTGTTGGTGAGGATATGAAGAAACTGGATCCCTTGTGCTCTATTGGTGGGAATGTAAAATGGTGCAGCCACTATGGAAAACAGCATGGAAATTCCTTGAAAAATCAAAAATAGAATTACCATATGTTCTAACAACTCAACTTCTGGATACGTACCTAAAGAATTAAAATCAGGGTTTCAAAGAGATATTTGAATGCCTGTGTTTGTTGCAACACTATTAATAATAGCCAAGAGGCATAAGGAACCCATTTATATCCATTGATGCATAGAGAATGTGTTAACCTGTTCCTGTGTTGTTGTAAAGAAATACCTGAGACTGGGTACTCTATAAAGAAAAGAGGTTTATGGCTAACACAGTGAAACCCCATCTCTACTAAAAAATACAAAAAACTAGCCGGGTGAGGTGGCGGGTGCCTGGAGTCCCAGCTACTCGGGAGGCTGAGGCAGGAGAATGGCGTAAACCCAGGAGGCGGAGCTTGCAGTGAGCTGAGATCCGGCCACTGCACTCCAGCCTGGGCGACAGAGCGAGACTCCGTCTCAAAAAAAAAAAAAAAAAAAAAAAAGGAAAGAGGTTTAATTGGCTCATGGTTCTACAGGCTGTACGAGTACGGCACCAACATCTGCTTGGCTTCTGTTGAGGGCCTCAGGAAGCTTACAATCGTGGCAGGCCAGTTTGGGGAGTAGTCATGTCACATGGCAAGAGCAGGAGCAATAAAGGGAGGTGCCACACTCTATTAAACAATCAGATTTCATGTGACCTCAGAGGGAGAACTCACTCATTATCACCAGAACAGCACCAAGCCATTCATGAGGGATTTGCCCTCATGACCCAAACAGCTTAGGCCGGGCCCCACCTTCAACACTGGCAATTACATTTTACCATGAGATTTGAAAGGGACACACGTCTAAACATTATCAATGGATAATGAAAATGTCGTGTATACATACAATGGAATACTAGTCCGCTTGGAGAAAGGAAGGAAGTTCTGACAAGTGTTACAACATAGACGAACCTTGAGGACATTATGCTAAGTGAAATAAACCAGTCACACACACACAAAACATGGTATGACTCTACTTACATGAAGTACCTAAAATAGACAAATTCATAAAGAGAAATTAGAATGGTGGTTACCAGAGGCTAGCAGGAGGCAGGGAATGGTGAATTGTTTCACAGGTACAGAGTTTCAGCTTTTCAGGATAAAGAGTTCTGGAACTTGCTTGCACAAAAACATGAACATACTTAACATTACTGAACTGTACACTTAAAATGGTTAAGATAATAACTTTTCTGTGTTTTTAAAGTCATAATTAAAAATTTAAAAATTAAGGCAAGTGGTTTTTAATCCCCTCCTCTGTTTCAGATATGGTATTAATTTTAGCAGAGAGGAAGAATGAAATATCCCTACTCCCAGGAAAATAAGCTCCCTGGATGCATAATCCAGAGATTATATATCATTGTAGTTGCACTTTGTGGCTGAATTTAGAAAACTCTAGCCTATAAAATTATAGTGTGTTACTAACCTTTGGCCGTCAATGAAATGACCAGAACAAAGGCTCTAATGACTATGTTATCAGGAAACTTATCTGAATTCTCCATTGTGCTCTCCATGTGGACATATTTTTTATAATCAAAGTTCCCATTGGCTAGAGCTGGAGAGGATCTGGGCTCTCCCACTGGTGCCACTGCTGATGGCATGTGTAGCTGGGCATTCCCAGCTGGTGTTCCTCGTTTATAAACAAAGATGGCCAGCTCATCCACATTGCTTGTGTTTCCTCATGGCATAATTTACTGCTACCTGCTGCACAGGGAAATGTTTCTCTGTATGTGTTTATGTGGTACTGACTTCTAATTTTTACTCTATACCTGTTTTCTAAATTGTAACTATTAAAACATGTTTAAATTGTGGAATTAATAAAACTCTATTACTAACATTCCAAAGACAGCACAAGCCAGATATTTCAATTGAAGGAATTTAATAAAGGGAATTCACTATAGAGTTGCTGGAGGGGCTGAATATAGGTGAGGTGCTGCTACTCTTAGGGTCATAAAGGGAAAAGATTGGAGTCCAGACTGACTAACAGGTGCGAGCTAGAACTATGAAGAAAGTCTGGTGGGAGCTGGGACCATGACATGGGCTAGAACTACAATGGAGCTGTTGGAGGTACTACCTGAGGGATGAGGAGGTGGGCCTCTCTCCCCTCCCACCCTCCAGTTTCCACCAGTGCTGCCCATTGATTTAACCTTAATGGAAGCCAGTGAGCAAGAGCATCTGGGAATTTAACTTGTAGAGATTAGTTCTCCACAGAGCAGAATGAGGGAACAAAGTGTGAATGGATCTGACAGCCAACAGGCAAATGACCAGTACAAACAGCAAATTTCAAAGCCATGTATTTATTTATCAGGATTACAATTAGGTATGCTGCCTCCCCTGTAGATAAGTAACTACTTGGGACCAGGGACAGAGATCATTTGAAAGACTCTTTGGCAAATAGTTAATCTGACTATACTTAGACCCGAACTTCTTCACACAAGCAGATCAATTGTTTTTTAGTGAAGTATTCAAATGCAGAAACACTAAGGACTTAAAAACCAAAAATTAATTAGGGTAGGAGGAAGAGACAGTGAAGCAGCCCCCTAAAAATGGTCTTTAGGGTAGAAACACTTTATTTGGGAAGCAAAGTGCTAGATTCAGTAAAAGAAACCACTCAGTGTCCCTGGTGAACGATTTGATCCTGGCGATCAGAACCTTTACTTCAGCCAGCAATAAACTCTTAGAAAACAGAAGCTTCGAGGTGTGCCCTCCTGTTCTGCATGAACAAGTTTTCTGGTTGAACATGCTGAACCTCTTAAAAAATTCAGAACAACTTTTCTCAGCTTTTACAAAGGGATTTCAATCATATGAAGAGAGGAAAACACACCGAGTCATAACAGTGACATCAAAATGCTTTAAAAATTGACTGAAAATGTGGTTGCTTTTGTTTGAGAGTGGCAAATCAAAGAATGGGACGTTGGGTTCTTATCTCAGAAGAAACAAAGGAGGAGACCCTGAAAAACTGAACTTGAAGAGGAAGAAGTGGAATTATGCAAGTCTTCATAATGTTGGTGAAAACTGTTAAATCTTTGTGAATGGTTCTACAGAAACTGCCTGATAGGAATGGTGTGCGCAACTTCTAGTCTAATGGATCTCCTATCTTGATGTCCTTGACTCCCAGCTTATCAGAGTCTTTAGTTTTCCTCTTTTTAATTTGCCTCTTAATGTCAGAGTTTAGCTGTAAAGATAAAATGTCTAAGTTCCTTGTAGTAACGTTTCTAAGGAATAACATTAGTACTACAAGTAATGCCTCCCTTTTGGGGGTGGTGGGGGAGGGGAGCGGGTGTGCGTGTGCCTGTGTATTGGTGATAGCTATAAAATAGAAATGGAACTTAGGAATATTTTTCCAGCAGTGCCCCACTATCACTGTTCAGCCCCTACAGGCTGCTCCTGGAACACCAAGTGATGTCTTATTGAGTCTTAGATAAACAGCAACTGGCAAGATACCTGGAAAAGTATTTCAGCATGAAAATAGTTTTAGGTCAAACGAGGCCTGGAGAACTGCAGCTTAATTTGATCCATTGCAGAAAGGAAACAACAAAAGGCTTTTAGGTATTTGGTAGCACAGGTCCCACCAGAAAGTAATATCCAGCACTCTGGGTCAATTCAATATTTAATTATATCAGTTAAGAAGGGAAATAATCAAATACAGGCTTTGTGCAAACGCTCTTTCTATATTTAACTCTGCATGCCATGAATCTACTAGATAGGAAAATTTGAGTTTAATAATATTTAAAAGCTCTTTAAAAGAAGCACCATCTATCCCTTTATAGGGACTTGCATTTTAAAAAACAGAAAAGCTATCTCTTGGGGGCTTAGTGGGAGTTGAGCCGCCTGAGATCTGGACAGTTACTCAGGAGATACTATGTGGAGATGAGAATGATAGCTCTGTCATTAAAGTAGAAGGAGCTGAGCCTCACAGGTACACACGCAGTGCGCCTTGTACCCATCCACGCCATTAGCAAGGCAACGTGAGAGCAACGCATCTATTGTAAATCATTCTGAGCATGCGCACGGTGTGAGCATGTGCAGCACTGTCAGAATGCAGGGCCTTTCTCGCTTATTTTGCACCTTTCAGACTGCGCCTCTGGGTGCTCATTGTAACCTGACTTTCTTTGCAGGAGGAGAGGAATGCATTTCCCTAGGGACGCCCCCTGTTTCTTGATTCCCTTTAGGTATATGTATTCCTGCTTAATCCTCACGTCAAATCTGCAAAATACTTGATGGGGACTTGAACTTTTTTTTTTTAAATTCCCAGAAAGGCAAAACCTTATCAGTCTGTTGGAATATTGCTGCAAAACCATGTTTTGAACGGGTGTGTTCTGTCAGATTGATTGGAGGTTTCTGGCTGGAATGTTTAATTATCACCTAATTAAGACAGGCTTTCGTTAGTCTCTTTTTTGTATGCCTTGAGATTGCCAGCGGCAGGGTAAGCTTTGCTTGACTGACAGCTGTCAGTGGCCCATATGGAAATGACAAATAATGTGACAGGATGAAGATAAAAGGTTTCACCTCGACACTGTCCTGTGCCAGGACTCCTTTTCTCCACTCCAGGCTTTTAAGGTAGATGCCATGGTTATGTGCTGCGTTGACTTGACTGTTAGAAGGTTGCGTGCTGGACAATGATTGCAGTGACCCATCAGGCCATGCATGATAATTAAGATGTTAAGCTGTCTGGGTTGACGGATCACTTCACTGGATGATCCACTGCTCTGCCCTCAACCACTCAGATGATCAGAAACAATTGATTCCACTCAGAGGAGCCGAACCTGCCTTCTCAAGCCACACCTAGTGTATGGAAGATGTTAAAGATAACAACTCCATAGGCTCTTCTTTTGTAAATCTGGTGTATGAGGTCAAATGGGGTTTTCACAGGCCCCAGGAGGGACAAATCATCGATTCAAATTTTTTTCTTGTTTCATTCATCCTGCCCAGCACTCCATTGTTTTGTTTTGTTTTGTTTTGTTTTGTTTTTTAAAAAAACATTAGCTTTTGCCACATTAATCACCTACTTGGAGGCTGCTGGAATAGTGCTCATTGCAGGCTGTAGAATTCAACCCAGAGTTCCAGGCTGCCCAGGCACCGTCGTCAGACTATCTGTCCAGATGCATTTCCTCCTTCTCCATGAGAGGAGCTCCACTTTACAAAACTCTTTGCCCTTTGTTGCTTGAATCCATCTTCACCATTCTTATTTCCAACCTCGACTGGGCTTTCTTCCATTTCCTTCTCTTCTACCTGGGTGTCTTCCAAGAACACTCACTACAGTCCTTGCATTGACTGAAGTTTGGCTTTCTCTGGGGCCACAGATTCTCCTGGTGCTCAAAAGAGCAGAGGTTGTTCACTCCCTGGAGCCCAAGTGACTTAGGAAAGAAAAAGAGAGGACTGCCACATGTTCTTTGACCTTCATTGCCACTCTCATTATTCTTCTACCCTTGCAGAAAATCTCCATCTGTTTGGAGAAGTACTGCATCCTTCCAGATTATCTTCTACACTATGCCTTATTGTTATCTGGTGAGTCATCACCACTCTATCCCCCACACCACAGAATTTGCTTTCCGACTTGTGCTTTCAATTTCTACTAACCATCATAATAGGCATCTTTGGTGTATTTCAGATAATTCCTCTAATCACGTTCTGTACTCATTTTCCCTCTGACAACTCCAAAAGATGTTTGCCCTACTTTTGTTTCAGTAGCACACTTTTCTGGCCACACTCAGCCCTGTTCAATCTCTGAAACCTCTGCATGTCTCTTTGTCTTCTCATCTCAGTCTTTTACCACCATTAGACGTGTTCATCAGCTTCACGGAGTCCTCCAGACTTTAGACCCTTTAATTTTCACTTGAGTATCCAGCTTTTTTATCTCAATGATGGGTCACTTTAGTTGTTCGCTGGCTGATCACTTCAGAGAGATCTCCTTTATTTCTTTGTTCTTTAGCTACACTAATGTTTTAAGACACAACTTCCTGATATTCCAGCTATGTGTGCTGTTAGAGATAAATTTCTGAGCTTGAAAAAAAGGAAAATCTTTTTCCTTTTTTTGGAAAAGATTTTTTACGGTCAAATGATGTTCCATAACTCGAAACAATGACATTGCGGTCATGTCCTAAGAGTCCTTTTAGAATTTTTAATAGAAGATTCTAATGTGGCATAGAGGAATGAACACAGCTAAGAACCTGGAGGTTCTGTCTTTAATACCAGAGTCTTTTTATGCAGTCCTACCGAGATATCTATCCCTCTCTTCCTTTCATCCTACCTTCCTCTTTTCATCTATATCTCCTTCTTTACATTTTCATCTGCTTTTTCTGTCATATACAGTGATAAATCACTATATTGTTTACATCTCTGGGGATACAAAAACAGACCTTGCCCTCAAGGAACTTAAAGGAAGGAAGCCAAAGAAATTGTTTACTTTGGTGCTATGCAATAAGTGTAGCTGTAGAGGTGTGCGCCGCTACACAGAGAAGAGAGAAACCAGCTCTACCTGGGAGAGTTATACAGGCTCCAGAAAGAAGGTGGTTTTGATCTAAGTGCAGTTCATCTCCTATTACTTAGGGGATTGATCTATACAGGTAGACAAATCAGGCCTTTTATTCCAGCCCCCAAATAAATTTTGCTATGCTGGGTTGTTTCCTCTAGAATCAACTAAGTGTAAACTCACACCTTTTCTTTGAACTGTGGCAGCCTCACTGGGGGATCCCTGCAGTGATCCTGTGTTCAGCCACCTTTCCAGAGACAGGCCCTCACAGAAGCTCATCAGTATACAGAGCTTCTTCTTGAAGAGCGCTGTCCAATATGCTAGTCACCAGACATGGGTGGCTATTTAATTTTAAATACAAATTAATAAAACTTAACTGATATTAAGAATCAGTTTCACAGTTGCACTAACCACGTGCTAAGTGATTGATAGTCACTGGTGGCTAGTGGCTACCATATTGGACAGTACCTACTACAGATCATTTTCATCACTGCAGAAAGTTCTGTTAGACTGCTTTGCTTTAGAAGATGCTTCTTCCATTTTTCTAGTCATCTTCAGTTCCATCAGATATAACTTAGTGTGCTAGCCAGGTGTCGTTAGACCCAGTCAATGGGTCGGGTTTCTTTCATGCCTTATTCTTAACATGACACAGTATGGATGAACTTGCTGGACATTAGTATTCATATCCTTGAGGACATTATGCTATGTGAAATAAGTCAGCCACAAAGAGACAAATACTACATGATTTTACTTATATAAGGTATCTAAAGTAGTCAACACATAGAAACAGAAAGGGGAATTGTAGCTAGGTGAGGGGAAAATGGGGAGTTGTTCAGTGGATATACGGTTTCAGTATTGGAAGATGAAAAAGTTCTACAGATGTGGTGCACAACAATTTGAATATAGTAATACTATTGAATTGGATACTTAAAAATAGTTGAGATAGTAAATACTATATTATGTGTTTTTTACCACAATTTAAAAAAAACAGTGTTGCCATGTACAAGGTCAACTTACATATTCAAGCAAAAAAAGTAATAAAAAGTAAAATATAATTTGCAATAGAAAAAATGGATTAAATATGCAAGAATTAATCAAAAATTATTTGTATACCAAAACTTAAGACTAATGAAATACATAGACCATAATCCTATGAAATATAACAGTATTCCATGCTCTTGGTTGAAACAAAAATTTAAAAAGATATCAATTCTTTTCAAATTGAATTTTTGCGGAGTATTTAATAAACTTCCTCATAAACCTTTGGAAGAATAAAGATCCAGAAATACCTAAATCAACTTTGAAAAAGAACAAAGAGGGGAAACTTTCTCTACCTGATGTTAAGATAAACTACAAAGCCATGTTTATCAAAACAGCACTGCACTGTCACAAGAACAGACAAATACACCAATGGCATAGACTGGAGAGCTCAAAAACATGTCCATGAATATACAGGAAATGATTGTATAATATGATTAGTGCTGTAAATCACTGGGGCAAAGAAGAGATTATCTAGTAGTGTTGGCAACACTGGCTTGCCATATGCAGAAGAAAAAAATATAAGCCAGAATCCCTACCTAAGACTATTTATAAAGATGAGTGCATGATAGGTTAAAAATCTAAATGTGCAAGGAGAAGCTATAAAGTAAATGTGAGATAGTGTAGGAGTATGTCTTTGAGACACAGATAAGGACACACTTTCTTATTCGTTCTACCTTCTATTGGTTATCTCCCTACCCCACAAGTGCATAATCTTCTTTGATGCCACCTCCACTTCTCCCTGGCCTCTTACTGTGGGAAGGCCCTGGAGCTCAGTACTTGGTCCCTTTCTCTTTTTTATTCTACCTCACTTAGTGGGTTATTTTAGCCAGTCTCAAGATTTTAAATACCATCTCTGTGTTGAGAAATTTTCCAAATTTTAATCTCCAGCTGAACCTACTTGACACCCCCACATGGAGGTCTGATGAATATGTCAAACTTTGCAGGCCTAAGATTAAACTTGTAATCTTCCCTGTAAAATCTGCTGCGCCCACAGCGTTTGTCATTTCATCTCTAGGCTTCCCGATGCTTAAATCAAAACGTTTAAGTCTTTTTTGACTCTTCTGTCTGTCACACACAGCCCACCTTTAACCTGTCAGGGCATTGTCTTGGCTCTGTTTTCAAAGGTTTTCCAGAATTTCACCCCTGCTCCCACCTCCATTGCTTGGACCCTGGTCAAAGCCACCATCAGCCTCTTTGTGGGCTTGGGGAAAACTTATGTCTATTGACAACCGACATTGCAAATGGTATTGTCTCCAATATATGAATAGTTTCTCAAATTAGAGAACAAAAGAACCAATAACCCTAGAAAGATGAGCTAAAGAAATGAAGAAACAATTCATGGAAAAAAAGATGTAAATGGCTCTTGAACTTATGAAAAAGTGCTTGACCCTCCTCTTCATAAGAGAAATGCAAAATAAAATTACATTAGGTGATTATTATTAAAAAGTAAAAAATCCCAAAAAACAAAAAACAAAACCGATGTTGCCAAGGTTAGGGAAAAAAGAGAATGCTTATATACTGCTAGCGGGCATGGAAATTAGTTCTGTCACTGTAGAAAGCAATTTGGAGATTTCCTAAGGAACTTAAAACAGAACTACTATTCAACCCACCAATCCTATTACTGGATATATACCCAAAGGAATATAAATCATTTTGCCATAAATTATCTAAAAAGTGAAAGAGGGATAGAAGTTTGACTTATCTGAATATACCTTTTTGTGTGTGTGTGGTTTTGACTTTCCAAGTCAAAATACTTTGTATTTTACATAAGCATGAAACCAAATTTAAATTTAAAAAGCCATCACTACAACATTGGAAGGAAACAGAAACAAATAAATCCAAATTTTTGTTCTAGATTGAGGCTTTTTCCTGAATATTACCTGATAATTTCTTTCTTTTGGTTTATCTTTCTGTTCTCCTTTTTTTCTTTTCCATGTTTTTTTGTTTGTTTGTTTGTTTTTGTTCTTGTTTGGCTATGGTATTTTTACCTAGTTTCAGAAATTGTATTGAGTCTGATGTACTGTTTGGAGAATTTGGATTTTATTTCCACTGAATCTGAGACCAGTTTGTTTTTCCCTCACAGATACAGTTTGATTGCTGGCTACTTACAATTTGTAGTAAACATTACTAGTTGTCTACTTCTATCTATCCTCCTTTTCCTTAATAAGGGGCCATTGATTTTTTTTTTTCCCCATGGAACAATGTGCTCTGATAGATACAATTATATTTCCCAGCTTGATTTTTAGCTACTAGTCATCACTGAGATACATTTGCAAGTAATTAAATAAGGCTTCTGGAAAATTTTATTAAAAGATACAACTTAAATATGAGAAATTTTTTTTTCTTGCTCTTTATCTTCTTCCTTCCTGGAGTGTACATGTGATGGCTGGATCTTCAGCAACCATACTGCAACTTTGAGAATAAAAGTCACATGCTACTGATGACAGAAAAGAAAGAAGAAACTTGAGTGCATTATAAATTTATGGTTTTACTATCCTAACCCTGGATTACCTGCCTTTGGAATTCTTCCATGTAAAATATAAAGCTTTTGATTTTTAAGCCACTGTAATCAGGCCTCTGTTGCCTATAGTTGAAGGTAATTCCTAATCAATACTCTGCTCTATTGACTTCTTAGCAGTCTGAGGGATAGTGATATGGTTTGGTGGTGTCCCCACCCAAATCTCATCTTGAATTGTAGCTTCCATAATTCCCACATGCTGTGGGATGGACCCGGCAGGAGGTAATTGAATCATGGGGGTGGGTTTTTCCCATGCTGTTCTCATGATAGTGAATAAGTGTCATAAGATCTGATGGTTTTATAAAGGGCAGTTCCCCTGCACATGTCCTCTTGCCTGCAGCCATGTAAAACGTGCCTTTGCTCTTCCTTCACCTTCCACCATGATTGTGAGGCCTCCCAAGCCATGTGGAACTGTCAGGCCATTCAGCCTCGTTTTCTTTATAAATTGCCCGGTCTCAGATATTTCTTCACAGAAGTATGAAAATGGACGAATACAGATAGCAAAGTTAGAATCTTTAGCTGATGCAAAAGATGTCCTTGTTAGAATAACTGAGCTGTGCTCTGTCAGAGATACTATTCCTTTTCTTAACTTAAAAATATTATTTTTTTAAATTGACATGTAAAAATTGTATATATTTATGATGTACAATGTGATGCTTTGAAATATATACACATATGCTGTTGAATGACTAAATCAAGTTAATTAACATATGCATTACCTCACATATTTATTTGTGGTGAGAACATTTAAAGTCTATTCTCAGCAATTTTCAAGTACTTAGTACATTGTTTTTAACTATAATCACCATGTTGTACAATAGTGCTCTTGAAATTATTCCTCCTAACTGAAATTTTGTATTCTTCAACCAAGTGGAGATATTATTCTTTATCAGGATTTTATCTACATATCTAGGGGGCATGCACCATTACTGTTAGGGGGAAGCTTGCTCTTGCAATTCCTTATGTAACCCTGAAGCCTTCACTTCATCTGAGAGTCAGACCCATGACACTTTTTTCCATTTCTTCCTACAGGCTTGTTCCACCACCGGGTCAGAAGAATGAAAATTGCAGGTAACTATTCTGTGTGTTTCTCTCCAGAATGGTGGATGTTAGAGACCCTACTAAGGATTTGTGGAGTCACTAACGTAGTCTCTAAAAGGTGAGGACAGAGTTTGGAGCTGAACTATGCCCAACCTCTGTTTCACTCTCCAGAATCTCCTGCTTTCTTCCATGGTAGCTAGTCATTGAAGCTTATTTTGTTATGTCTCTTTATTTGTATGAATAATCATATCCTTGCATATCAAAGGTAACAGATTATCTAATAGAGTTTTAACCTACCATTTTAAACCAGGATCCATCTATATAGCCTTTGAAGTTCCATAAGTACTATAAATACAAAAAAAAAAAATTAAATCAATATTGCCCTTGTTTTTATTTAGTGTAGAGGCAAAATTTAATATGTAATATTGGAAAAATCTAATTTTAGAGTCTTTTTGGCTAGTGTATCCCCTAATGAATTAAATTAACAGTTTCACGGCATTCTTAATGGGAATGATCAGCTCTAATATGCAGCCAGGATGCAGTTATATGGTGATGCAGGTTGCTTACAGCCAGTGTCCCTTCTAAGTGATCAATTCCCTGCTATATTTGTTGTTACATATTTAGGATATCATCTCTGATGTTTCCTAAAAAGAACACCCAGAATGATAGTCAAAATATGTATCCAAAAGGATAATTCTTTGAGAGAATCAAGGAATAAGACGAAGCAAGCACATGTCTTTGTTATAGGACTTAACAGAGACTTTAATGTACTAATGTGATTTGGAAAGTTCCAAGTGAATAACTCAGTGACTGATAGGAGGGAGAACTTCCTTAGTTTTATTTGAACTCAGAGTCCTTTTTACTGAAGAATCTTTTGTGACTAGTAACCTAAAATAATCTGAGAAACACTGCCTTAAACTTTTAAAAATTTCAGTGAACTCTGAAATGTTTAAGAATGAAGAAAATAATGACCACAACGTTTTAGCACTACAAGTACTAGACAAAATATTTAGCTATGTTTTTCTTTTTTTGTATACCTTCAGCTTTTTCACACAGTTAAAACCTTTATTTATGTGCAGATTTAGATTTCAAAATATTCTCTGATATTCAGGGAGACACACTGATTAGTAGATGAATCTATGATTTTCCCCTCTGACCCACAAGTTCAAAGAGAACTTCAAAAAGAACTAATATTTGAACTATGACTAAATGTATTTTAAAAATAAACACACATACATACACATACTAATCAGAGACTTTGGCAACTTCTCAGCATATTTTAATTACAAAGACATTATAAGCTTCATATTAAAAGCAAGCATATTATTGATGAAATAATGTTCCTCTAGGGGAATCTGTGAAGCTGTAATATTAAGAATGAAGGAGGAAGGATGGGTACTGTCTTTAAAATGTAGTTGAGTGTATCCAATATCAAATATATATGTAAGTGCTGAGCAGTTCAATTTATTATCAACATCTCTATGATTAAAAATTTCCCTTCCATCTCTTTATATAAAAAAAATATTTTATGACCATGGACACTTTTTCAGCTTTCTCATAGTGGGTACTTTTGAAATTTGAATTCTGATGTTATTTTCCCCTTAAGTTTTAAATCCTCTTCAATCCATCCTCAAGTTAATGTATGAACTAATCCTGTTTCCCATGTGCCTGCTTTTCATACCAACCTTCACCCCTGTTACCTCATTCTGAGCAGTTTTTCAAACTATTCCTACATGCTGGCTATTTAATTGGTTGCCCATTGTTGTCTTCTCAAGTGGCAGGACTCAATAACTGCTTTGGCTTTGAATATTCTCTTACTCCTTTTGGTTTTAGCAACAATTTATTTGTTGTTTGTCTGAGTCTGTTTAGGATGCTATAACAAAATACCATAAACTGGGTGATTTATAAACAGAAACCAACAGAAATCGATTTCTCACAGTTCTGGAGACTGCGAAGTCCAAGTTGAAGATGCCAGCAGACTCAGTGTCTGATGAGGGCTGTCTTTCTGGTTCACAGATGGCACCTTCTAGCTGTGTCCTCTTGTGGTAGAAGAGATAAGGAATCTGTCTGATCCTCTTTTATAAGGGCCCTCATCCCATTCATGGGTGCTCTGCCACTATGAGCTAATCACCTCCAAAAAGCTCCATCCTAATACCATCACATTGGTGATTGGGTTTCATCATCTAAATTTTGGGGGGACAGAAACATTCAGACAATAACATTGCTCTTGTTTGTTTTCCAGGGCTTTATTTTAGAACCAGACTTGTGGGTCCTAACACTGTAAGCTCTAAATGCACAAATGAGATAACGTTCTCTGACTGCCCCCATCATGGGCAAAGGTCAAATTCACTAACTCTGCATGGGACTTTTCCCACGAAGCAAATTGCAATTTGCAAGTTAGAGAACTAGATTTATTAGAGAGACACCAAAATATGAATAACGGTTATTTCTTGTTGGTTATACTGGTGACTCTTTTTTTTAAAAAAGTTGTGCTTTTCCATGTTTTCTGAAATTTCTGCAAATTGTAATCTCTGATGTGGTCATCAGAAAAAAAAATCAATAAATGTCTTTAGTCTTATGAGAACCATGTGATAAATATCTTACCTTCAAAAGGCAGAAAATGCTTCCTTTTCTTCTTTCTCCTTCTGCTTCCCTCATGTCCCCTGTTGACTCCCTGCAGCCGTTCTCAAAATTAAATTTGATGATTTCTTATCAATAATTTACAAGGTATTCTTGTTTTCCTAGGAGGATAAGGTGGAGTAGAAATGTTTGAAATAAAGTGTTCTCCACATTCAAGCTATTTGTAATTCCCCAGGGGAGATATAAATAAAATAATTATATAATAATACATAGCAATAAAAATCGTGGACAGAAATGCATGGTGTATGTTACAATTGCTTAAGTATTCAGAGGAGATGACCCATCCCTCCCTTAGTGTGTTTCTAGAACTTTCCTTCAGATTTCCGGGGGACCCCAACCCCAGATTTATTAATTCAGAATCTCAAGAGAAGGGGCCTGGGAGTCTGCATTTCCCAGGTGATTTCTGTCATCACTGGTGTTTCGGAAACCACAAGCTTGAGTAATAAGGAAAGATTTCAGGAGCTGCTGGAACATGAGAAAAACATTAAAAGACAGGCAGAAATTAGGCAGAAAGGTCAGAGGGCAAGTGCTTTGGGGAAGTCTTTTTGGAAGAAATAGGACCTAAGCTTAGATCCACATCAGCTGGAAAAGTGAGTGAATGAGTTTCTGGAAGAGCTGCAAAACGGGTGTTCCATAGAGGTATTTGACCCTGTAAATCACAGATTTTTCTGGATAGTGAAATTAAAATGACCTTATGTAAAATGTCCACTTCTCTATCTTTTCTTAGAATAGAGTGTGCCGTGGTCTAACCTCTAAGGCTTTTGAAGATTTACATTTGGACTTGTCACTCAGATTTTTAAATGAATGCCAGAGTCGAAAAGGTATCTGTTAAATTCATTGGCAGAACCAGAAGCTATCACGCAATTTTATTCATTTACATTAAATTCAAACCATCCATCTCCATACAATTTTTTTTCTGCCTTCCCTATAGGATTAATGTAAATCATGGGAGATAATTTGCAAAAAAGACTATTTCAATTTGCAGCAGAGCAGTTCATTTGGTAATAATTGGTGTAAAATTCAATTATTACTGATGAATAAAGGTTAGTAACTTAATCATTGTAAAGAACAGACATCTGGGTAAAGAACAAGTAAATTAGGGGATTCCCAAGTCTTTTAATCTCTACCCCCAAGTGATTCTAGAGGATTTTCAAACCTTGGAAGAGCCTTAAAAAAAAATCTCATCTTTCCTGTTCTTGGATGGAATTCTTCTCATCAGTTTATTTTTAAAGTAATAAATGTGTAAATACATGCCATAAGTGTATAAGTTAGTACAACTCTGTAGTAATTTTTAATCCAGCCTAACTATTCAGAAAATTTGGTCCTGATTTTTCCCCTTCTGGCACAGACCAGAGAGAGAACCACAGCCCATTTGCTGGAAGCCCCGACATCTGCTGATGTGTCAGTTTTGTTTAGTTAAAATGTATTCATGTTTGTGAGGAAGGGGGCCACTGAGAGGCGACAGTGCTGGAGAAAATAAGTTCTACTTTTACCAACATTAACTCCCTTGATTTTGCATTAATTGTGATATGCTTTGTGGCTGGGGAAACCACCTCTGCACAAAGATTTGGGGCACTGGAAGATTTCATAAATCAAAATAAATACCGAAAGGAAGGCAGGATGTGACAGAGGTCACAGGCTGGGATGCTGTACACCTGGGGAAGTGAGGGTCCTCTCCTGCCCCTGTTGTACTGCTCAGCCGGAGCGGAGGCCTGGTTCTGATGAGCAGGCAGAAATTCTAAAGAGCTAGAATTTGCCCTTCCCCTCATTATAGTTTCCCACTTTGGGTAGTTAGTATGCATTTAATCCATTCATATTTGTATTGGAATCCACAGCTCTATCCAGACCCAAAGGAGTGCTACTAAACAGTTTTCACAGTTCAGCATTTTTTTGCACTAAGGAGGAAAGCTGGACAACAAGTTTATAAAATGTTGACAGAAATACACAATAATTTAGCGAGCTTCCATTCGCAGTCTTCAAGATTAACTGCCCTACATCTCCCATTATTGTTTCAACTCATCCTCCTGAAACGGCTCACCAGGTAGAGAGACACTGCGAAGGTATGGTCAGCAATGAATTATTAGTAAGCAGCATAAGCATGGTGATAAACCTTTTAAAACTTGCATCCATACGGCAGGCACTTCAGAAGGTAAATAGGTATAATAACACATCTATGGGGTTCCCCCTCTCTCCCCACCATCACATGCATTTCTTTTCAAAGAGAAGAAAGGCTGACTAGGTAGCTGGCCTTTAAGCCTTCAATTAATTGAACAAAGATTTTTAAATTGTTCAATTGGTTTCATTAGGAAGTGTACAATGAAATAATAAAGTAAAACAAATGATATAAAGCAGAGCCACTAATTAGCTCTACATGATTGATATAGCTTTGGACCAGGCATTTGATCTCAAACAAAATGCAGTTCCTTGTTAAGAGGATTTTTAATTGATGTGCAGAGAGGTATTAGTTGATGTTAGAAAATAATTACTCCAAAGCTATTCATGCATTTGGCTGAACATAACAAATGAAGTTTGGGCACTGGATCTGGCGAAGTGGACACGTGCTAATTAATAACGAGAAGAACAAGCATCTTACAGGCGTTTTTAACCCAGTATTTGCTAGAAGATTGCTGAGCAATTATGCACCATAATGAGGTTGTCATATAAACAAGATCAACGTTACTCAGATGTCAGATGAGATTTCAAATTCATACAACCCATATGTATTTTCCGGTTGTGATAGATTGCAATGGAGAGCTAACCAATCAAGGCCGCTGCTCCAAGTTCAGGTATGATTAAGGAGACATCATAATGAGATAGCAAATCTTTGCTGTTTTCTGATGGTCGAATTAAGGTTGTCCCCTTAGAATAAATAAGCAGAGATATTGAGCTCACATCAAAGCACAATACATTAAAAAAAAGAACTTCTCTCAAAGATATGAATATTGACTAGGGTAAATATGCTCTTCATCTCTAAAAACTTGATGAGCATATGCGCCAAGTTACACATAATTTGTTAAATCTGACAAGAACGTTAAATTAGCATTTGGTTGGTCTCGGCCAAATTCCTTGCTCAGAAAAATGTGTGCATGTTGACATGAAATTAGAGGGACTTATGGGTGAATATCTGAAGGCGGAATTTGTCTTTCTTTGTTTTATATAAGGCTGTTCCCCCTCCCCCACAAATGGTAGAAAATAAAGCTAATTTGGAATATGTCTTCATAGTTAAAAATGCAGCAGATTCAAGTATGTAGATGACAGACAAACAGCTTAAACTGCAGTTAGGAAAACTTGAGTTTGCTATGAGTTAAAAGCATTGAAATATTGCTTAGTAGCTCAACTTAACTTTTACAGCATATAAACTCAGTCTGAGTGACTAATTTAATATCTGCCTTTTAGAAAGTTCATTTTACTCAATTATTCTCCACAAATTCTTATGTTCCCAGCTATTGTACTGAAAACCTGATGTTTCCCATGAAACAGTGGGATGTGTGAATTTTAAAGACTTTCTAAGTTCTTGCCAGATCAAAAAATGTGTGTGTGTGTTTGTGTGTGTGGCAAAAACACATAGAAGTGAAAGAAAGGTCGGAGTCAGAGAAAGAGGAATTCCAGACTGCTAATGAGTTTCTCAGCTTCTTCATGAAGCTTTACTACTCATCTTAGTTGGTGCACAATTCTCTTTACCCAGACTGCTACCACTTTCACCTACACGGAGCAATTAACTGCCAAAGCAAAGAGGAGTGTTTGTGTTTATTCACAAAGCCTCTTTTCTGAAAAGTCAGGAGTGAGGGTGCTGTCCTATGTTATTCTGTGATTATTCTTTGCTAATGTTAATCTTTATTATCTTTATTATTTGAACTAATTCCTTTGCTACTCAGTATTTCATTTTTAAAAACATAATAAATTATTTAATTTTTTAACAGAAAACCTCCTAAAATTGAGTGGTGATTGGTCAGGCTCACGCCTGTAATCCCAGCAGTTTGCGAGGCCAAGGTGGGCAGATCACTTGAGGTCAGGAGTTCAAGACCAGCCTGGCCAACATGGTGAAACCCCTTCTCTACTAAAAATACAAAAATTAGCTGGGCCTGGTGGCAGGTGCCTGTCATTCCAGCTACTTGGGAGGCTGAGGCAGGAGAATCGTTTGAACCCAGGAGACGGAGGTTGCAGTGAGCCGAGACTGTGCCACTGCACTCCAGCCTGGGTGACAAGAGCAAGACTTCGTCTCAAAAAAAAATGGAGTGGTGATTATTAAAGGACACTCAATGCCCTGGTCAGTCCCAAGCCCTGTTTTTGGACTAACTGCATAGTCTGCAGGACAATGCAGAGACTAGAAGACAAAGATCATTGAGAGAAGTTCTCCAGATTCAATGGGGGCAACAGAACCTACAGCAAGAACAAACGGATGGGGTACAGCAAGGAGAGGAGGATTTGTGCCCTGTGAGAGACTTCAACCTTGTCTGAATGGGGTCATATGCAGACCATATCACTGTGGCTTGGAGGATGGATAGGGCTTATATGGATGAATAGGAATGTGAAGGAATTCTAGTAGGAATAGTACATTTCTTCCCTGAAATAAATGAAGGAAACTGCATTGCTGCCCAGTTCTATGAAGACAGAAACCAAAGTGAAGGAGTGGAATGTGAAACTCAAGGAGTGAGCTGGACTTTTATCAAAGTGAGAGACAGGACTATCTGGATTTCCTAGGCCACTAAGAATCCCTCAGCCTAGCTGGGAAGGTGGCCACATCCACCTTTAAACACAGGGCTTGCAACTTAGCTCGCACCCAACCAATCAGAGGCTCACTAAAATGCTAATTAGGCAGAAACAGGAGATAAAGACATAGCCAAGCATCTATCGCCTGAGAGCACAGCAGGAGGGACAATGATCGGGATATAAACCCAGGCATTCAAGCCGGCAACGGCTACCCTCTTTGGGCCCCCTCCCTTTGTATGGGAGCTCTGTCTTCACTCTATTAAATCTTGCAACTACACTCTCTTCTGGTGCCTGTTTGTTAGGGTTCAAGCTGAGCTTTCACTCGCTGTCCACCACTGCTGTTTGCCGCGGTTGCAGACCTGCCGCTGACTTCCATCCCTCTGGTTCCGGCAGGGTGTCCGCTGTGCTCCTGATCCAGTGAGGCGCCCATTGCCACTCCCAATCAGGCTAAAGGCTTGCCATTGTTCCTGCACAGCTAAGTGCCCAGGTTTGTCCTAATCGAGCTGAACACTAGTCACTGGGTTCCCCGGTTCTCTTCCATGACCCAATGCTTCTAATAGAGCTATAACACTCACCGCATGGCCCAAGATTCCATTCCTTGGAATCCATGAGGCCAAGAACCCCAGGTCAGAGAACACGATGCTTGCCACCATCTTGGAAGTGGCCTGCTGCCATCTTGGGATCTTTGTGAGCAAGGACCCCCCCTAACAAAAGGACAGGACACTAGTTTCCATCTGTGAACTTGGAAATATCTAATTGTTGCTTAAGAAGGCCGCCTCCTCTTGGGTTAAGCACTGAACCATCTGAATAAACACTGTAAAGCAAAAAAGAACAAACAGAAAAATCCCTGGAATCTATATGAAAGTTTGAGTTCTCTCTTAAACATGGCTGTTGAGTATGTCCTAATGCTGCTTGGAGGAAATGCTGTGGATGTTTAGAGACTAAGTAATTACATAGGTTATTATGCTCTATAATCATAAGTGAAAAGAGAGTTATTGAAAATGTAATTACAAATTATGACTATGTTAAATAGATGAATAGGAATAAGACTGGAAGGAAATAAACCAGAATGCCAATGTTGGTTTTGTTAGAGTGGTGAGATTGTGAGTCATTTACCTCTTCTTTTCCAAATTGCCTGTAAAACTTTTAAAATTATTTTTTAATGAGCATTCTTTAAAGTAAGAATTTACTACACTAACTTCTCTCAGAGCAAAAAGGCAGGAAAGTTTCTGGAAGTGCAATTGGTAACTCTGATTGTTCTGTATAACTGGAGATTCCAAGTAGACTGATATTACTCAATAACTTCTATGACATCAAAGGATTTCAAAGTAAATTGTCATCACCAATGACATGGGTCATCTTTTGATTGGATTGATTTGATTATAAGAGTGAGTCATCTTTTGATTGGATTAAGGGTAAAGAATGGGTAGGTAAATGGGTAAAGAATGCATAGGCTGCTTTCTACACCTTCACATATAGCACTTCAGCTTGACAGGGAACTGATATATTTAGGAAGCCTGGTCTTGGCAGCACTGGGCAAATTTAGCCACTCATGAAAGGAGCAATGGTCCAAAGTCACTCCCTATGGCGGAGTTGACAGCTTTTGCTCCTCATGATCTGTGAAATGCAGCCTCAGATGAGATTTTAAATCAGCTCTGAAATATGCTTGAAGATTTACAGAAAATTACTTGCAGGTAGGTATCTTTCTTTTGTGCAAGTAAGATCACAAGGATAAGTACCCTTTAGGTGCACGACAGGGCACCCAGAAGAGGAAGCTTCTTCCTGCAATTCACCTAACATCAGCATTTAAACTACTGCATAGTCACTGATTCTCAAAGTGTGGTCTCAGCCCAGCAGCATCAGCATTACCTGGGAACTTGTTAGAAATGCAAAAATCTCACACCTAATGCATCTGACATTGAGAGCGGGGCCTACTAATCTGTCTTTATGAGACATCCAAGTGATTCTGGATTCTGGATGCTACACACTAAAATTTGAGAAACATTGACATAAGTACAGTGGCAAAGAGCATGACTTTTGAATTAACTACTTGGGTTTAGATTTCTATCACTTACTAGCAGATGAATTTGGTGCAAGAGAGAAGTAGATGGAAGGAAGATATGAAATTTCAAGAATTTCTGTGAGCCTCTTCATTGAATAGGAAAAGCCCAAGTAAAAAATTTAAGAGATTTTGAATTTTATTTATTCTTAAGTAACTCTGTTTCTTTGATCATTGTTAGACTAAACTATTTGGTTGATAATTTTGAAAGTGTTAACATTTATAAGTTTTTTTTAAGTTGCAGAGTACATATTTTATTAAGGAAAAGTATGTCATTGTTTTCTATGAGTAATTATGTTCCAACTACATAGAAACATTGGAAAGAGGAAAAGTTCACATATAAAATTGTTCATATGAGATAGAAAAATGGAAGGGAAGAAGACCTGGCCCTGGGCTCTATAAGTAATGTAAGTAATTGTCTGGAAATGGAAGGAAACAGGAATCTTCATGAGAAGAGATGTGAGTCCTCACAAAAATTTAGCAAACAACTGAGAAGTGATTGTTTAGGCAATGTCTCTTATCTAACTCTTCATCCACAGATTTCACCGGGGCGGGGCAGTGGTAGCAGCACCAGCTATACAATTTGCAGGACCTAGTGATAGATGAAAACATGAGGAACTTTGTTTAAAAAGTAAGAAAAAAGTGCCATTAAAGGTAATAAGATATAAAGCTTTTTCCTTTCCTTTTCCTTCTGTCTCTCAGCTTGTCATATAGATTTTATTGATTGTCCTTATATTGTGCAATCCCAGTTGTAAATGCAAATGTCAGAGCATTTAACTCCTATGTGAGATCACTGAAGTTTTTCAATTTTTTTTTTTTTTTTCCATGGCTTGTCTCTGGAGGGTGCCTAAAGCTGGCCAGAAAAGGCAAAAACAGGCTGGGCATGGTGGCTCACACTTGTGATTCCAGCATTTTGAGGGGCCAAGGTGGGAGGATCGCTTGAGGTCAGGAGTTTGAGACCAGCCTGGGCAACGTAGGGAGACCCTGTCTCTACAAATAATTTAAAAATTAGCCAGGCATGGTGGCGTGTGCCTGTGATCCCACCTACTCAGGAGGCTGAAGCAGGAGGATCACCTGAGCCTAACAGGTCAAGGCTGAGAGGTCAAGTCTGCACTAAGCTATGATCATGCCACTGTACTCCAGTCTGAGTGACAAAACAAGACCCAGTCCCCCCCAAAAAGTGGGCAGAAACAAGCCAGATTTAGAAATGTTGGAAGAAGGAAGAGAGGCATCCAAAGTACCAAGTGGCCTGAGGGAGCACCCCCTCCTGCTGGGATACTCTTAGGGTGAGTATGGTTCCCAGAGGTACCTGGGAGCCCCTGCCTTGCAAGTGAGGGAAACTGAGGGCACTCAGGCTTGAGAAATGTTGGATTCCGTCTCCTGCCAGTGACTAGATTTACATGCTGGGCCCCAGCAGGGATGGAAAGTGAAGCCAGGAATCTGCCTTTCCCATAGACTTGCTGCCCCAACCTATGGCAAATGGCAACCTCCAAGCCCAGGGATGCACTAGGTCCCCTGATTGGGGGTGAGCAAAATGCTCATCCCTGCTCAGTTGCCCAGAGAATATGCTGTGGCCCTGTCGTGCCCCACCCTCACCCTCCTAGGCCTCGCGAGGGTGGCAGAAGTGGTTGGAAGGGAGCCACAATCTCACATGCAGGGATCGGGGAGAGTGAGGCCAGGTGGGGCTGGGTGCACCAGGAGTGGGGGGCACCTGGGAGGTGAGGGCCTGTCCTGGCCAACGCAGGGAGACTGTAGGAGGTGGGCCTCGAATGAGCCAAGGCTCCAAGTTCCCCATTTCCTCTCCCCCTCCCCAAGCCCAGGCACCACCATCTTATTTTGTAGCAGGACAAGCCACAGGCGAAACCCGTCAGGCCCTGAGTTAAAGAAGGAAGGGCTTTATTTGGCCGGGAGCTTCGGCAAGACTCATGTCTCCAACAACCGAACTCCCTGAGTGAGCGATTCATGTCACTTTTAAGGGCTCACAACCCTAAGGGGGTGCGTGTGAGAGGCTCGTGATTGATTGAGCAAGCAGGGGGTATGTGACTGGGGGCTGCATGCACTGATAATTAGAATGGAACAGAACAGGACAGGGATGTTCACAGTGCTTTTCTATGCAATGTTTTGTAATCTATAGATAACATAACTGATTAGGCCAGGGGTCGATCTTTAACTACCAGGCCCAAGGTGTGGCACCAGGCTGTCTGCTTGTGGATTTCATTTCTGCCTTTTAGTTTTTACTTCTTCTTTCTTTGGAGGCAGAAATTGGACATAAGGCAATATGAGGAGTGGTCTCCTCCCTTAATGTTACTCCACTTACAAAACATGTATTCAGAGACAAAGTTATTAAAAATCTCAGGGCAGCAACTGGAGAGTAGTAAATCACAAACATGGGGACTTCTGTGCACATGGCCCTGGGGGCTGCACTGGTGCCAGCCCAGGAGGCTGGTGGCCATGTGATGAATGGGGTGCACCAGGTAACAATATGCTGTGTGAAGGTAACCAACCCATGTCATTTGTATTTGGGATCCCTTGTCTATTTGGGAAGAATTGAGACTTAGGAATTTTATTTAATAAAATGTGGCCACAGAGTTTGGTCAAACATCTTATTGAAGCAATTTGCTGAGCTGCTTTATCAGAATCAAGGGCTCTAAAACATAGAACTTTTTACACTCTCCATATTATATGGTTTGGCTGTGTCCCCACTCAAATCTCATCTTGAATTGTAGCCCCCATAATTCCCACATGTTGTGGAAGCGACCTGGTGGGAGATAATTGAATCACGGGGGCAGTTTCCCCCATACTGTTCTCGTGGTAGTGAATAAGTCTCAAGAAACCTAATGGGTCTTTTCCATAAGGAGTTTCCCCTTTCACTTGGGTTTCATTCTCTCTTGCCTGCCACCATGCAAGACATGACTTTCACCTTCTGCCACGATTGTGAGGCCTCCCCAGCCATGGGGAATAGTGACTCCATTAAACCTCTTTTTCTTTATAAATTACCCAGTCTTGGGTATGTCTTTATTAGCAGCATGAAACACAGAATAATACACTGAAGCACATAAGAATGCAGTTTCTTACAGATATGGAAAAACATCTGAATATCCTGAAATTGAAACTATAGGAAAAAAGTATCAGCCTTAGTGATTTGTTTAAGAGCGTGTAGGTACTGAGAATTCCATTGAATAGCGTGGCAACTGAATTTCACATTTTACCTTCATTTCTCATTGTTGTCTTCCTTAGAATCAATGAAATTGCCAATTATGTTTGTGTGTGTAGTCACTTAAAGTAGGTGTATTTGAAAGAGATTCGCAGTCATATATATGAATCATGTACTAAGTTTTTATTGCTGCCTTTGGAGAACCAGTTGGAGGGGAAGCAGAGTTTTAGTACTTAGAGCCGTTCATGGCATACAGTAATTGCCCAACTAATATTGATAAATGAAATTTCATGAAGCTGCTTTTCCGTGCAGTTCAGTCGGATTGGCCTATCAAGGCTCACCAAGGAGACACTCTATGGACCCCAGAGCCATCTTGACATTTCTCACCTTGTGGGCAAATTCAGGCCAACATTTGGATCATCGTCTTTTAAATGAAGCCACTAAAATAAAAGCCAGGTGCTTCCTTTGGTGGTTCAAACCCAGAGTCAGAAACAAGACGTAAAAAGATCAAAGCACAAACTGTCGCAGTGGATGATGAGTTGGGAGTAGGACCCAGGAGCTTTCTCTTTTGATTTAAATTGTTGTAACATTCCCTCCAATCTCCCACCCTTATTTTTCTTTTTTGCAGGTGTTTCATCTGTACAAATGAATCCAATATTTCCATGTGAGTCCAAAGTTCTCAAATTCTTCACTGGCAGCATTATATGTTTTGGTGTAAAGTCTATTTTCATGGTTTAAAAAGTCAGACTATTTTCCTGAGACGTTTGATGATAGAGAATAACTCAATTTGCCAAATAATACTGTTTTAATTGACTTGCTCCCCAAACTGACTCTTGTCTAGCAATTATAGGTATAATTATATTTTTGTATAAGTCTGATTGAACAACCTTTGAAATATTTATGTGCACTTAAAATAAGAAGCTATGCTTGACCAATGGTTATCAATGAAAAATTCATGCATACATAAAAATTCCTGATCCTGCAGTCCTCTTCTGAAAAAAAAAAAAAAAAAAAAAAAAGCCATTTGAGTATCTACTATGTGTGATAAACATTACAGATGATGTCTCATTTACCCATCACGGAAGCCCTGTGAGACACATGATGTTACTTCCCCCAAGTTCCCAGAGGCTCCGAGAAGTTGAACTAGTTACCCAGAGTCACACAGCTAATGTGTAACAGGGAAGATATAAATAGTAGTCACTGGACCCCAAAACTCCTGCCATTGTGGCTGTGATCTCTCCCCTCAACTTCTAACTTTTTCCAAAGGAACATAGCATTCTGTTTCCCTTTTTCCCCAAGAAAAGAGATGCCTGTCTTCGATGCACCAGGCAATAGTCTCTCTTTAGGGGATTTCTCAAGCTTTTCCAGTCCCCTGGATTACCACCCCCTACCCCTTTCACATTCTTAGTGACTCCACCTTCCTGCTAGAATATCTTTTAGGGGAAAAGGTGGGGAGAGAGCCTGGGAGGGTTATATTCACGGCTAGCTAATCTTCTCCGAAGCTCCTTCCTCCTTTCTCGTCAGTGAGTCATTTACTTTGAATAAATAGCTTCTTTGCTGAGCAAGGTTTCAGCAATTTTTACAGCCTTATGCTTTTTAATTTTTTTTAAATACGACTGGGCTCTTTCCCTTCTGGATGTGTTTGGGCTTATTGTGAACATAACATAAAACAATGTTAAAACCCTGCAGCTTTGTGTAGATAGAATAGCTACTGCTTAAAGAACAGGCCTTCCTTCCAGCTCCAAAGGTAAACCTCCCACACATGTCTTTACATGGTTGCTTAAAGCATGTTCTCACCTATTGCCTCCTTTTATCATCTAACATCTTGTGAAATAACCAAAGTGGCCTGTTAGTACTCCCATTACGCAGATTAAAGGCACTGAAAGTCAAGTTTTAGAAATTAGTGGCAGAGCCAGGATTCCTACTCAGTTCTTCTCTGGCAGTGCGGCTGTGCCCATTTCTGCAGTGTCCTTCCAGGAAGGGCCTGCATCCACCCTTTCCTTGACCTGGGGTCACTGCTATCTCCAGTCATTCTTTGTTCTGCCATTCTCTGCACTTTCTCAGCCACACATCTCTTTGGCCTAAAAGCAAAGTGAGAAAAATAAATTTGAAGTAGAAACAAATTGTACAAGTCTGAGGGATCATTTCTGTCAATATTTTGGTCTCTTGTTTAATTATTTTTTGAATGTTTGTGCAGTTGTCTGTGTGTCTTTTTGTTGTGAGTCTGTATCAATATTTTTCTTGTTTGTTTTAGAGGGCAAGTTCCCGGAGAGAAAGAATTGTCTATTTTTCTTTTCCTGCCCGCCACAAAACACCCAAACTATGTGGTTACTTTGCAGAATTTTTTTGATGTGAAATTTTCTCTGCCTGCCATACCCCTCCCAATTTTGTTCTAGTTCTTTTAGGGAAAAAGAAAATGAATTTATTTCTTGGTTCTCAGAAATATTTGTTAAAGTAATTTTTCTCTGAAAACTCTCAGCTGTAGGGTCTAGTTGTAAACTTGTGCAACAGCATGGCTTGTAATCCTTTGGTTCTGCTCTCATGCTAGGAGAAATGGGGAATTGTAGCCTTCAAGCTGGACCTTAAGAGTCAGCATTGGCTTGAAAACACAAGTTTATCAGTAATATGTCTTAGTGTGGGCCTCTGTTCACTGGATATATGTGGCCTTTTAATTACGAAGGATGAGAGAGCAGAAAGAATATACCCCATGGGGAGCTCCTTAAAAGAACAAATAAATTCTATGTTTATAATATAAAATTCATTATATTAAGTTTGACACTTTGACCAAGTGGCACAGAGAGATTCCCTTTACTGCAGATTTCTGCAGGGGCAGTTAATCTTCTCTTGTTTCTCCTGACTTTTGGAAGAGAAAATAGGCAATGACCTTGACTATAGAACATCAATCAAAAGGAGAAAAATCCAGTTGGTGTCCAAATATTTGAGCTCCTATGATGCCAAGTAGCTGGATGCTTGTGGTCTAACCCTGATGGAAAGAGCCTGGCTTGTTTATGCCAATAGTCTGACCCTAGTTTTGGTTGCATTTGGAAGGTTTTTTTGTGTTTATGCCACTCTGTGAGTGAGACCGCAGATTCCAACTTACCTTTCTCCTAATCTCACTTGAGTGGCCCTTGGAGGCGTGTGCACTCCCTGCCTGCTGCTGCTGAGGCTCCACGCTCATTCAGGGCGGGCCTTGCATGGTAAATGACACTCATCACTGAGAACCCCTCGCCCACCTAGTGCCTCTCACGAATAGCCTTGGGTACAAATAGGGTGCCCTGCAAGGCCTTTCAAGCTGGGGGCAGACACAGACTGTACTTGGAAAGGAATAAGGACTCCAGGCTAGTCTGAGGCTTCAGTTGGAGCCCGTAATTTCTCAGTAAGGAATAACGATCCATGGAGGAGGTGACAGGGACTTGTCATTCCGTGAAGACATACCTGCATCATGTCCATGTCTGAGAAGCAGCCGAGTCCCCAGGAATGGAGAGGAGCCTCAAGAGGAGTGAGTCCCTGATATGCCCTATCTTCTTGATTAAACAATGACATCTGCAGATGAAACCAGTCAGGTAAAGAGGGATCTCCAATTTCTTCCCACTAACATCTTTGGTGCCCACCAAAGCTGGAGTGACCAGGAAAAGCCAATTTTCTTCTACCTTCCTGCTTTCTTTTCCCCTTCCCTCTCTTCCTATAGCTTTGCATCCTTATTTCATTCAAACATGTATTGAGTAAACATCTGTACCAGGCATTGCAAGGGGCTAAGCAGACCGACTTAGGAATATAATGCAACAAACAGAGGTGCATGTAGAGTGTGATGGTGAATTAACAGAGGCAGTGATCAATTCTGGGAAAGGTAAATGGGACTTATTGGGAAAATTTCCACCTCAAAAGGGACATTAGCATTCCAAGCAGTAGGAGCAACACAGTCCAAGGCTTGGATGACTGAAAAAGCATAAACTGATCATTAGTTAAGAATCTTTTTGTGGTAAATAACAGAATAAACATCTTGATTTTAAAAAAAGCAGAGATTTATTATAAGGACATGAGGGGAAGGACATGAGTATTTATCACCTCAAAAATGTCTCTCAGATGTTCCTTAACCTTCACTGCTACCCCCTAAATTCACAGTCCTGTCTCTCTCACAGGACCCCTGAGAGACCTCTTCTTCTTTTATTGTGGTCCTATTGAAACCCTGCTCCATACAGCAGCCACAGTCATTCTTTTTGGCTTGCAAGTTGGATCACATCAGTTCACTCAAATCATGGCCCTGACATCCCCTTGCCCGGAGAACTCAACCTGATTACTCGCATGGCTTACAAACCCACACTTCATGTGGTCCCTTACTAGTTTGTTCCACTCTCGTGTTTGCTCAGCTGGACAAAGCCTTTCCAAAATTCTCTAATCTATATCCTCTGTCTGACCTCAGGACCTTTGCCTAAACTCTTCCCTTGGCCAGAGATGCTCTCCTTTTCTCCTCACTCTTCACCTAGCTATGCCTATCATCCTTCAAGGCTGGGGGTCAATGTTACCTTTTTGAGGGGTCTTCTTGGCACCTCCTCCTCTCTTTCTCTCTCCTCCCTCCCTTAATTCTTAATCCACACCAAATAGTATAGTTCAGTCCAAACTCAGGTAAGTGAAAACAAGGAAGTAAATATTTTCTGATGGGAGAAATATATCTCCAATCAAAACTTAATTTCCTTGGAATTTATTTTTGTTGTTGCCAAAAAATATTTTGTTGCAAGCATTTGCACAAGTATACCTTTGTAGGCACAGTTTTAAGTTTTTTATTTTTTCTTTTATTTGTGGGCATTATAGAAGCAGTTTCTATTTATTGCCAAAAATTGATTGTAGAATGCATAGAGTGAAGTATTATTCAGTCTTAAAAAGTGTATTAGTCTGTTTTCACGCTGCTAATAAAGACATACTTGAGATTAGGTAATTTATAAAGGAAAGAGATTTAATGGACTCACAGTTCCACATGGCTGGGGAGGCCTCACAATCACAGTGGAAGGTGAAGGAGGAGCAAAGGCACGTCTTACATAGCTGCAAGAAAGAGAGCATGTGCAGGGGAACTGCCCTTTATAAAAACATCAGATCTCATGAGACTTAGTCACTGTCATGAGAACAGCATGGGAAAGACCCACCCCCATGATTCAATTACCTCCCACTGGGTCCCTCCCATGACACATGGGAATTATGGGAGCTACAATTCAGGATGAGATTTGGGTGGGGACACTGCCAAACCATCTCCAAAAGAAGGGAAATTCTGACACATACCACAATATGGATGAACTTTGAAGATAGTATGCTAAATGAAAAAGCCTGGAACAAAAGAAAATATTGTATGATTCCAGTTCTGTGAAGTACCTAGGGAAATCAAATTTGTAGAGACAAAGAATAGAATGGTGGTAGCCAGGGGCTAGAGGAGGGGCAATGGGGAGCTAGTGTTTAATGGGTATGGAGTTTCAGTTTGGGAAGACGAAACAAATTCTGGAGATAGATGATGATGATGGTTGCACAATAATGAGAATAAAGTATACCTAGTGCCACAGAACTGCATGCTTTAAAATGGTTACAGTGGTGAAGTTCATGCTATGTATATTTTATCACAGTTTAAAATTTTAAAAAAAAAATTGCAAAGTAAACACATTAAAAATCACAAGTTTCCTTAACTTCTTTCCTCCATTCCTTAAACACATTCTCTTCTTAAGAAGTAATTTCTACAATAGTTTGCTGTGCTTTGTTAGTTAATAATATATCTCAGAGTTTTAAAAATGATTTAGTATTCTGATTCTTGATAACTCTGAATTAAGACTTATTTTGCGTAAATAAACCATAAACTCTAGACATTCCTTTTTTAATGAGTGTTTGTTTCCTGTTTCCAATTACTACCAAATACAGTGTACATTTTAAATTGTGAAAGATGGTACAAAAGTGTTCTTTAAAAATGCTTCTCATTGGTATCAACAATCTATAAATGAACTCATGTCTTCACATCCTAGCCAATACTGGATATTCTTAATCTTTAAGAAGATTAAACTGTTTTTCCTTTCCTGATTTGTATTTTCCATATTTATTTACAAGAGTTCTTTATATATTAAGGATAGAAAACCTTTGTCTGTTATAAAATTTGCACATATTTTGTTCCAGTCTTCTGCTTGTCTTTAATTTGCTTCTCAAGTTTTCTGTACAAAGATTTATATGGATTTACAGGGTCAAATCCGCTCGTAACTTCCTTTAAGGCTCCTTGGTATTGGAATTTTCTTAGGAATTCTTCACTACCTTGAATAGGAACTTTTTTAAATGTGTTATATAGTTTATTTTTATGACATTTAAATATTTTATCAATTTGTATATTTGCATATATATAGCATAAGATAGTATCTAATAACTGTGTGATTGTTTCAACTTATCTTACTATCATCTTTCAATGGCAAACTCCGCAATTACTTTTGCACCACTCTAATACAATACTTTAGGTTTGGTCTTGCCAAGTGCTCAGAAAAGAATCTTTCAGAATAGTTCTCCTTGTGGACTTTTCTCCATTTATGAACTTGTGTTAGCATTTTCCCTTTGAGCGTCTATTTAAGCACCTATTGAAATAACTGTATGTGGCATGTTCTTTTCTTCTCTTCCTACTTGGTGGTGTGTTTGTGCTTTTCGTGTTTGTTTTTATTTTTAGAAATCATTCCAGGGGAAAATAAGGTGCTGCTTTATCCCAGCAGGTATCAGAAGAACAAAGTGTTTCTAAAAACAACCTTTGCGCTGGTGACTGCTTTGTGAAGAAATTTCATAACCAAAGGCCTGTTAACAGGACTCATTATTTAAGACAACTATGGTTCCTGTGTAGATTTCTTGTGCAATGTGTGAACCACACTACTAATTTACTCTTTGACCAAATGCTCCTGCTTCATAATATGCCGTACTCCCCTAAAGCTTTGGAAAACAGCTTTGAGCTTCTCACTTCTTTAGTAAAGAACTTCTCAGTTGATTTCAAGTGAAATGCCAACAGTCTCACTTTTTTTCAAACACGCTTCACAGCCATGGCTGTATATCCACTTTAAAAGTGTATGTTTTGTGGGTGGGGGTGCGGTGTGCTTTGAGCAGTTGTCAGATGTTTTATTTTTGGAAAATTCTAAATAGCATTTTGAAAGATAATTAAGGGTTGCTCAAGTTTCTTTCAGAACTGAGAAAGATATATTTTACCTCCTTTGTGAATTTTTGCACTCAGTACTTCACTTGTCACCTCCTCCTCTATTTTATAAATCTTTTAATTAATACTGTTTATTCTCCTCTCAGTCTGGCCTGAGTCGTGTTTTTATGATCATATTATTAGGAAGCGATAACATGTGTGGGTTTTTTTTTTTTTTTTTTTTCTGTATCTGGGCTTGCCAATCACTATGGAAACAAGCAAATATTTACATAGTCCAGATACTGATTAATACCTACTGGTTATTTTGACATTATAAAGTTACTGTTTGAATGTAAAGAATTTCTCCTGAATAGTAAAGCGGTCTATTCTAATTTATTTACATTTGTAATTTTCCCATCAGAAATTAATATAGTTACTAAAGCTCTATCAAATTATAGCCATTTCTGAAAGAGCCATTTTTGCCACCATATGACTCAAAATGTTAAAACGTGCTAGATGTGTAAATACGGTTGTTTTAAATTTTAACAGGGACAACTTTTGGAAAAGAAAAAATTTCACCTGACATTAGTGATACAGATACATCACTTAAGATAGTATTAGCACAACACTACGTACTAAATGTTGAATCTCGAAAGGACTCATTAAAGAGATATTTTATTAGGCCCTCAAAGAAATATTTAGCGAGAAATGTAAGCCCTGGAATTTAACCTCTGGGGGCACTTAGTAATTCCCTCTGAGAACAATATTACCCCACTTCTTCTTTCACTCTCCATTTGGCATTTTTTTTTCCTAGGAAGGTTTTTTTTTTTTTAACCTTTTTTTTTTTTTTCAGCCTTGGATCCAAAAAGTTGTAGTTTGTATTGGAGAACAGTGGTTCTTAAACTTGAAAGTACATCAGTATTACCCAGGGGGTTGGGCTCCGCGTCCCAGAGTCTGTGATTCAGTAGGTTTGATTGTGGCCACAAACAGAATCTGTATTTGTAACAAATTCCAAGGTGACACTACTGGCCCAGGCACTCATCTTTAAGAAACCCTGCCTGAGAGTCTTTTTCTTGTTGTTACCTAAGTTGGGAAGTTTTTATAGACATTGCAGAATGTTTTAAAACAAACCTTAAAAATATGATGCAGCATATTTTATAGCAGAGATAGAGCTTCCTGAAACCAAACAATATGGATTTATTACTCCTGCAAAGCTGGAAAGTGGTACCCTATGGGTCAGGACCCCAATAATAGCCATCATCTCTTCAAGAAAAGTGTTTCTCAAACTCCCTGTAAGCATCTCATCTTATTAATCAACTCTTAACATCAATTGTACTCTTATCAGATAAGTCTAAAATTAAATGGTATGTGGTTTGGTCAAATGTAGGTGAATCTATGGCAATTGACTATTTTACATTTTTCATTAATACAACCTCACAGTCTTCAAAAAGACTGATTAGTTTACCATATTACCCATTTCTATAGAAATGAATATGAATCTTTGCATCTTGTCTTAGCCAGCAAAATCAATGGAGTAAGAAGTCTTGGAGCAGCATATTCTACTAAGAAAAGACTAAAATTTGAAGTCAGAAGAGCTGGATGATTCTTGTTTCTGCCTTTCACTTGTTATAAGATCTTGGACACGCTCCTTATTTTCTCTAGATCTTAATATCCTCACCTCTAAAATGGGGCTAGTAATATTTGCTTGATTGAGTCAGCAAATATTTTTTGAATGTCATCCATGCACTGGGCTCTGCTGTGGTGCTGTTCAAAAGATTATGCCATGTTTTCCTCTTTCAAGGCATTTATAGCATTATTTTACTGAATAAATGAGAGCAAGAGTGTGAAGAACTTAGTAAATTATAAATGCCTAATGTAAAATCTTGTTGTTCCTTGCATAGTAGCTGGCCTTGAACATGGATTAAATGAGCCTCATCTACTCTTGGAAAGTAGACAGGGTAACTCCATGCTAAATGGAATCCTGCCCTGAGAAAAGTTACTACCATTGATTTTGGCATCAGACTAGTGGGTTGCAATTACAACAGGTATTTTTCCTCAAAATACTTTTGATCTCTGGAGAATTCAAATTATATTTTCATTTCAAGAAAATATTGATTTAGCTGCAAACCAGGGAATCTAAAAGGGATGATCAGAATGCTTGCTCAATGAACAGCATTCAGGTTTGTGATGTAAAAAATAATTTAATGAAGTTTAAGACAGAAAAAAAACACTCCTTTTAAAGTTTGTTGACATCAAATGATTTGTTGCCTTATGACGAGTAGTTGTTTTGGTTGGTTTTGCTTTGTTTTTCAATGAATGGAACTCTTTTAACACTCCAGCTCAGAATAGATAGCAGATTTCCTCCTGTCTATGAAAGTTGGGCATTGTTAGCATTGAAGGCTGTGGGCTTCAAATATTATCGGATTTTGTTCTGATAAAGCAATTTCAGTCTCAAATGGAACGTGTCATTTCTTTTTTATTAAATTTCCCAGTTATTCTTTCACCTCAGGTTTTTACATTGCCTCCTATTTATTTCTGTACTTATTCACTCTAAATATGAGAAGGCACAAGGGTTTATATCAAGTCCCATACACCCTACAGCTGTCGGAAACCAAGAGGAAAGGACAGAACTCACAATCAAAATGGATCCTATTGGCAAAGTAGGGTAAAGCTCCGAGGGAGAATTTACATCATCAAGAGGCAAATGGCACTAACGTGTCACCACGTCTTTAAGTCAGTCTTCATTTCAGTGTATGTTCAGAAGAGAATGATGCAAACATGGTGTTGCCTCTTCAACATTTCCTGCCAGGTGCCCATTATCTTCCTGTGAAACACCAAGCAACTTACAATCAGAAAGAGAAAACTGGTTGAACTACTGGTCCATTGTGCTCCAGGTTTTGAAACAGTCCGGTTATGTTTCTGTATTACTTTGCAATATGTATTTTCCTTAAGATTCAGTTTACAAAGTTAAATATCTGTCCTATTTTAAACTATCTGGTCCTTTCACCTTTGCCCATACTACTTACTACATGTCCCCACCCCTGCCATCATAGTCAACTTTTAAAAATATTTTTTTTCCCATAGGTTATTGGGGAGCAGGTAGTGTTTGGTTTGGTTACATAAGTTGTGTTTTGTTTTTTTTTCTTTTCTTTTGATTTTTTTTGAGATGGAGTCTCGCTCTTGTCACCCAGGCTGGAGTGCAATGCTATGATCTCGGCTCGCTGCAGTCTCTGCATCCCAGGTTCAAGAAATTCTCCTGTCTCAGCCTCCTGAGTAGCTGGGATTTCAGGCACCTGCCATCACTCCTGGCTAATTTTTATATTTTTAGAAGAGACAGTGCTTCACCATGTTGGCCAGGCTGCTCTCAAACTCCTGACCTCAGGTGACCCTCCCTCCTCGGCCTCCCAAAGTACTGGGATTACAGGCGTGAGCCACCGCGCCCGGCCATGAGTAAATTCTTTAGTGGTTTGTGAGATTTTGGTGCACTCATCACCCAAGCAGTATACACTGCACCCAATTTGTAGTCTTTTATCCCTCACCTCCTTCCCACCCTTTCCCCTGAGGCCCCAAAGTGCATTGTGTCATTCTTATGAATTTGCATCATAGTAGCTTAGCTCCCACTTATGAGTGAGAACATACAACGATCGAGTTTTTACTCAATTTTTTGATGACTTCCCTATGTACAGTTAATTCTGACTGCCTCTAAAGAAGTAATCTATGATGCTATTACTTTATTCCTTAAAAGACTTCTTGAGCTCACAATTCCCACTTATGGTCTTCAAGACAGGCTGTTTATCCTCCCACACTTTTGCCTCATTTTCCCATTGGTCCCTGCTCAGTACCTCTCATTTGGTTTAACTAGTTTACTTCCTGGATAATTCCAGCCTTAGTCATGCTATTCATTTCAACACGTTAGATTCCTTTCAGTCTTCTAAATCTAGTATATCAACTGCTTTTTCTAGAAAAACTTCTGAAGGTATGTAGATATTTAGACAGCCTCTGTAAACAATGTGCAATGTATCCATCCAGGGAAATCTTGATGAGTGAGGTTTAATTATTTAATTACATAGAATCATCTTGTCCTCTTATTGTAGTTTCATTTTGCTTCTCTTCATCTCTCCCTCCCTCCACCCCTTGTTCCTTTTCTCTCTCCTTTCCTTCATTCCTTCTTTTTTTTCCTTTCTCCCTCTGTTTTTCTCTCTTTTTCTCTGATACCTACCTTCCTTTCACCTAGACCTCTCAAAATATGGATGGGGAAATAAAAGAAAAAGCACAATTCGAATCTGTTGTTTTGGTAACTTTATTATCATTCTGGCCTAAACAGTGTTATAATTTTTTTAATGACTAAAATAAGCTGTATTATTCAGAATATGTAGATTTGTTATAGACTGTGGGGATTTGATTATCTATTTTGGTACCTCTCTGTGTAGAACAAAGATTATTATTTAGTAGAATTGCGTAACTATTAAATTGCTAGCTAGATCACATCTTTAAATGCAAAAAGTATACACTAAAACATTAACAATAAGAAAATATAATTTCTAGTATTGGTGGTACCACTTTCCTCAAGAGAAGATAGGTCATGGACAAAACTAGTCAGATAGATATTGTAAGTTTACAGATCAACAGTTTCTGGTGAATTCCTGCTAAACAGCATCATCTTGCACAGGCATGTTAAGCCCTGACAATCTCCAGTGGACTCAGGACATCTTCTTCTTAGTTTTTCAATTATTAGGCATTTGTATTCATTAAACAAAATTTTATTGATGTCTGCTATTGACAACTCCCACAGAAGTGAGCACATGACTCAAAGAGGTCAGGTCAGAATATTTTGGATTGATCAATATGGATAGAAATGAGAGAGTCCTGCTCCTTCTGAGTTCTTACACCCTAAAGCACTTATAAGGCTAGAACTGCAGGGGGGACATCTTTGCAGCCATATGGAGAGAGGCTTTTGGGGGAATGAAGCCAATATAGAGAAAGTGGAGCCAAAAGAAGGGACAGAAAATGTTTCCAGAAATAAGTTACTGATGACATTAATCAGTCCTTAATCACTGGTAACATTAATAAGTCCCTAGATCCAGCTGTACCTGAAGCTCTAGCCTTCAGATTTCTCATTATGACAGCCCATACATTCTTTTCTCATTTAAATAAGTTTGAGTTGGATTTCTGCCATTTTAAACCTAAGAGTCCTGATATCCTGAAACTTTCCTTATTATAAGAGTAAAAACTGATGTAAAAAAATAAAATTGAAGGAGTACAATGAAACAAATTACATTTAACTATGTGACAATGATATTTTTGGGGGCAAAGTGGTAGAGTTTTAGCAATTTTATACAGTTCAAGCTACTAAAAGTAATATTAATAGTTTCTTCACTCAGAGATAACATCTGGCAACATTTTGGAATACAGTTTCCTAAAACTATTATGATACATATTTCTGGAAGACATGCATGTTTAGAGTTCTTATTTTATTTTACTTTATTTTATTTGTTTTTATTTTTATTTTTTACAGATAGGGTCCTGCTATGTTGCTCAGGCTGGACTTGAACTCCTGGCTGATGTAACCCTTCTGCCTCAGCCTTCTGAATAGCTGGGACTACAGCTGTGTACCACCACATTTAGCTTTAGAGTATTTTTTTTTTTTTCAGTGAAAGGATGGCATCATAATATAAACTTGTTTTGCAACTTTTCTTACTAAATAATATATCTAAGAAAATATAATTTTAAATCATTTTAATGACTGAATATTGTTCCAGAGTATGAATGAGCCACAATTTATTTATTACATCTTCATTGTTGGATTTCTACAGTGGATATTCCCATATGTTATTTTTCAATTTTTCATTATATGCGCTAGTAATCACTATGTACACAACACTGAAATGACTCTGACTCATTCTTCCTTAATCATGTAAGAAAGGTGCCTTAAGTTAAAATCATAATGGAATCAAGGTAAGAGTTGGCTACCAAAATGCCATCTTTTGTACCCTTGATTTGCATATTATGTGAAATATCTTGACGTATTTAATAAAACTTCTGTACCTTGCTGAACTAAGTTTTAAGCTTTGTGGGTTTTTCTCTAACAAGGAAATATGCATAGAAATGAAAGGTACGGCTACTGAAGACAACTGGTCCAGGGTGAATAACATCTCTAAGAAAAGGAGCTAAACACCCCTTCCCAGTAAACAAATAGCATCATGTTACTGTAACAACTGCCCTGGTCCTTCCCATGAGAAGAACAAGACATTCACAGTTGTTTCCCTCTCTTTCTGCTCCCACGTTATTGACTTAGAGCATGACATGTTTGTACAATTGTAACTAAGTCACCAAATGGGAAATGTCTAAATCAAACCGCAATTAATGCGTCGTAAAGTGCTGGGTAATAAGCCACACATTACCTCCAGGAGTGACAAATTTTTAGAACTAAACCCCAGTGTAAGTCTGAAACAGCAGAAGATTGGAAAGAAAAAACAATCCTTGCCCGGTTATTGTGGGGTGTGAAAGCCACGCTGTTGTGGAAAGGCAGTGTGAATCCATATTATGCAGAAATCAATGGCAGCCCAATCTTTGCAGACTGCACGAGGCGCCGTGTGACAAGGGCACAGCAATTCTCCTAATCAAGCAGGTTGTGTGAAAGCAAAGAGTCCAGCTGAGCTTCATATATCCAGCTGGACTTTGTTTGCTACTTAATGGAGCAGGTCATAGTTATAACACCCCAAAGAAATCAACCAGCCTCGGCCGGAGGAGCACGCGGAAGTGTGGGAACTCCAACAGTTCTATGTTAAATCACTTCTATAGGTCATCTGCAGAGAAAGAGCTCAGAGGAATAATAAAGGGGCGTCATTCTGCTGTCTGTGTTTATGATTCTCCCCCCAGGGAAGGGAATCAGGGTGGGGAGGGAAAGCAATGTAGCTGGAGAAACGTTTCATCTTTTTTTATTCTATGCATTATAAAGCTCTTGGCAGGGCATGAGCCACTAAACTTAGCTCCCCCTTTCTGAAAGCCACACGTTACAGGGGTTTTTAAGCCAGACTTATGGTGATAAAAGGCCAATTCAGGGCTTGGGGACAATTTTTCCTAACAACATGCTTTGCCTCTTTGCTTCTTTAAACACCTGCCGCTTTGTGCAGCCTTCTGAGATACAGCCTTCAGGGTAGCCCTGGCTCTGAGCTGGGAGGGTGAGGTTCAAAGTTAATGCCACTCTCTACTGCCATGGCCAGGGGTGTGTGGCCACTGCCCTCACCTTGGCATGAATAATGTCACTGTCAGAATGTATATGGAAGTCAGGAGGGTGGGACGGGACTCTTCAACCTTTTCCAACAATGGACTGCTAACTTTGGAAGCATTAAGACCCCTCTCCAATTCTTGACAGAGTCCTTAAAAAGTGTCCCCATCACAAAAACTCTTGGGATTTAAGCGTGCTATATAAAAGGTGCCTGGCAAATAGATATATAGATTAGTTAGGGGAGTGATGAGTTTTCTGACTACAAGTATGTTTAGGTGAACCAGGCCAGACGAAGTAAATGCTCTATCTATTAGAATACTAACTACATTTTTCCTTCTTTCTCCACCAGATAATCTTTACTCACTGCTGAAGAGCTGGACATTGCAACCTGCAGGGATTGAGCCACTAAGGTTTGGTGAAGATTCAATAGGAAAAGCTGGAAGCCCTGATAATTAATTTGATGATTGTGTGAAACTGCATGTCTGGAGATAATGTATCACACTGATCAAAGCACATTTGACTGCTGAAGCCTCCAAGTCAAATGGCCAGCATTTCCTTGGTCCCATGAGCTGCAATAACTACAAGAGAAAACAAAAATGGGACAGTGAAGGTGTCCATCTTCCCACCCTCGTAAGTCTGAAGTGAAGAGATACTGCCCATACCACTGATCCTTGCTTTCAGGCTGTGAACAGAACAGTTTTAGGTAAACTGCAGCATGTACTTAAAGGAAATGGCATAGGAAATTTGAATCTTTACCCTTTCATAATCAAAGATCAAAATATAAGAACCTTGATTCCCTGGGTCTTGGCTGAATGAAATGTTCATCTTTTATGTAGATGGTAACACTGTGGAATGCAAAGAACATGGTGTGGCAAGTTGGGAGAGCTGGGTCCCAGTACTGGTTCTGCCAGTCCTGCTTAGAAACTCTGAGACAGTGTCCTCACTTCTCCAGATCTGAGTTTCCTCATCAGCAAAGTGAGAGGCCTAGACACCACGATTTTTAAAGCCTCACCTAACATCTTGTGATTACTCTGGATGCAGTCTGTCTTAGAAAGTGCTTTGGTGGAATTGAGAGGAAATTTTACAAGAGTGAATCTCCCCATGATGACACCCCTCCCAGACAAGCCCAGCCCTGCTTTCTGGGCCCCAAGTCTTCCTTCCCACTGGAAGATAGCACTAGGCAGCTCTCTGCTGTGGGCCACTCTCTTCTGAGGTTGTCCCTGCCATTGGAGGCTTTTCCTTCCTGGTTAGGGCACAGCTTCGCACCATTTGCATCTTTAATACTCCACAGTGAAAACTCACTGTTCAAATTAATCACTCTGGGCAATGGGAATCCTCGGATGACACAAAAGACTCCGTATTTTTCAGCATAGTACTTAATTCATGAGTTGGAAAGTTGAATTATTTAATCAGAAAGCTTTAGAACCACATGGCTAAAAAAGGAAGCATTGACTTGTTTCACAGGCTGAATAAGGGCTCCCTAAAGATGTCCCACATCCTAAACCCTAGAATCATGAGTGCTATTTTACATGACAAATGGGACTTTGCAAATATGTTAAGGATTTTGAGTGGGGAGATTATTCTGGATTAGTCAGTTGGGCCTGATGTAATCACGAGAGTCCTTATAAAAGGGATAAAGGAGGTGTCAGAGTCAGAAGACAAGGTAATATAATGACAGGAAGCAGAGACGGGAGTGATGGGGCCACAAACTAAGGAATGCCAGTGGCCTTTGGAAACTGGACAAAGCAGGAAACAGATTATCTTCTAGAGTTTCTTGAAGAAACCAGTCCTGCTAGCACCTCGATTTTAGCCCTGTAAGATCCATTCTGGACTTTGATCTTCAGACTATAAGATATTAAGTTCGTGCTCTTTTAAGGCATTCACTTTGTGGTGATTTGTGACAGTAGAATAGGAAGCTAATCCAACTCATAAAGATACAGTTAACCAAAAAGCTAAATTTTCAAAATGGACATTTGCTAAAGAGTTTGGTTCATTTAGATTTTATTCAAAAGCAGGTTGTCTAATGATTTGATGTTTTTCTAAATATGTCTTCGCGCAAGTAGACCTAAAAATTCACAATTCGCAATTATTTTTTCATATTCTTGCCAATCACAGGAGGTTTATTTACCATTATTTCCCACCATGTTATGGCTGACAGCTGCCATTGCAAAACAAGATCACCCCAAACTGGATGTGTTTTTCCCCATTCAGAGCAGTCAGTAGTTCCTGTCCTCAGTGTATCAGTAACCTCTTGGAAGCAGCCTCTCAACAAATCTCTAAGTCCTTAATCTTCAAACTGCAGGTAGGAAAAGTTGGCCTCTTCCAACTCCCAGAATCCCCCGAGAAATACAGGCATGAGGCATTGTTAGTTCTCTATTAAGAAGAGAAACTGTGGAGGATTTGCAACCAAGCCAAGGGGAGCACAACTTTCAGATAGCTTCTTAGTTCGCCTACACTTCATTACCCCAGGCCTTTCTTTGTAAGCTATTTCTGACAACGCTTCCTTGACTACTTGACTCATCTCAACGTGATTAAATTGAGAGAGTGTACTATGTGATTTAGGGTTGGATGTCCAAGGACGATATAAAGATCAATTTTAAAATAACCAAAGAGAAACAAATTTAAAAATCACCCTTCCTTAAAACTTCAAAAAGGTCAGTATCCTTAATTGGAGAGGCAGGTGTTAGATAACAGTCGTTGCTGAAAAATCTTTGCAGATGTCAGCTTATAACTCCACCAGAGCAATTTTCAGTTAATATGGGCCTTGAGATGGAATAGTTACGTCCAAAAGCCCTGCCGTTGATTCTAAATTTGATGTTCTTTCACAAAGTTGCACACAGATTTCACAGTTGATCATCCGCATGGGTGAATTTTCCACTGGGAGGCTGATTCTGGAATCTGCTATCTGTAAAGACATATACTGGACGGTGACAATATAATTAATTTTAAAAGTTAAATATAAACCAAGGAAATTGTTAAGATCTGAAAATCTCTCAGCAAGCCATGTTTACTTGTTTGTTTGGTGTAAACCTTTAGATGTATGGAACTAAATTTTGTTTGTTCCTTCTCCTATTTCCATTTCCTCCCCCTTCTCTTCCTCTTTTATCTTCTCCTCTTCCTTCTTCTTCCTCTTCATCTTCACATTTATTCGGGGTCCCTTGATGTTTCAGGTATTTGTTACTATGTGACAACTACCCCAGATCTTGGTGATTAAAAAAAATTTTTTGATGACTCAAAATAATAGCCTTTTCTCATGACCCTGTGAGCTGGCTGAAGTTCAGCAAGGTGATTCTTCTGCTGGTCTTAAGGCAGTGTCCCTTATATGGTTGTAGTCAGAAGGTTTCTGGAGTTGGAATATCCCAGATAACTCTGCTCATACATCCGGCCTTGGAGAAGATGACTAGAATGTTGGAACCTCTCTCTCATACTCATTCTCTCTTTCTCTCTCTCTCTCTCTCTTCCCCCCTCCCTCTGTCCACAGGAGCATGACTAGCTTGGGCCTCCTTATTTGGCAGCTGGATTCCAAGAATGAGCATTCCAAGAGGGCAAGTGGTGATGAGCAAACACTTACCCATTTTCTGTAGACATGGTATTTGCTAATACCCCATTGGCCAAACTCAGAGTCCATGTGGGAGGGGACCACACAGGGCTTGACTACTGGGAGGTGTGAGTCATTGGGAGCCACAGCCTAATACACTTTGGATTCATGGTGCCTTTTCAGAAACAAAACCTGCTTTGAGCTTCATTTCAAGGACATATTCATAGTGTCTTCTTGAAGTGTGGACAGATCTAAGGTTTAGTCATTGTTTAGCCATGAAAACAGGTAAATTGAGGTAAGGAATTCATGATTTATTGGTACTATCTCATATTTGGTTGTGACAGTTCATAGACTGTGTTTTTTTGATGCTAGAGAAAGCACAAGACAGGAGTTAGGCATCCTAGGTTCATCCCTAAGGACCACATGATTCTCACTCAGTTTACACACTTAACTTTAAGATCCAACTGTGTTGTGATAATTAGAAGTTGTTAAAACAGGAGCTCTGGTCAAGTGCATCAGAGTTCCATTGCCTTTACCCACTTCCCATCAGAAAGAGTTTGCTTTCTGGTGTCCTAATTATTCCTACCCATTCTTTATGTCTACAGATATAAATATTCTTTTGCATTGTCTATTAAGCACTTCAGTAAATACTTTCTGACTTGGCTGCCCTCTGCTATTTCCTAGGGACAGGCCACCTTCCTGACAACTTGTCCTAACTGTAGAAACTAGGGCAGAGCTATGTCGTTATATAGTTATACTGGTACATAATGAGTGCTCAATAAATAATTCTTGACTGAATACATGAAACACTAGGCATAATATCTCAGCGTATATTGACTTTTTCATTGGTTCAAACTAGTGAGTTTTTAAAAAAACTCTTAAAACCTATGATGACAAGATTGTCTCTGGGATTAAAATTAGGATAGGCCTTATTTTAAGAAAGAATGGGACAGAACTTTGGAACATTTCCAACCACACAACAATTTTTCCTAAAGGAAAACTTTCCCTTTGTCATCAGTTAAGGTTATTAAAAATAATCTAGTAAAAAACTTGCTAAATTATAAAAGAAGTCACCCAAAGTCAGAACTTGAAGAAAATGTGGTGACTTATATTCTCCTATTAACACCCGCCTATTCAAGGTCTTTGTAAGTAGTCACAGGACAAAGAAATTGCTAACCACCATGGTTTTTACCTGTGATTCTGAAACATGCTGATAAAATACTCTCTCATTTTCCTCTCTTTCTTGGACTATTAGCATTATTCTGCTCTATTTGGAGCTGAGTGCTAGCCAAATCAATAAAGTCATTTATTATAAAGAAAACAGATTTAAGAAACAACAGACTTGACTACTCTGATAAAACGTAGCAAGCTCGAAGTATGAATGCAGTGTTGAATGAAGGATTTGATTTACATGCTGTACAGAAAAATCCAGTAAGCAGGAATGAAAGTTTTTATTGTCTTGTCCATGAATGACTGTTCATAAATATAAAATTAGTATTTATTAAAATAAATTTAGCATTTTATTATAAATATGGTCATTGTAAATAACAACCCTTTATTATCTTCCTCTTGCAATGCTGCCTTTTAAATTTTAATCACCTCTGTAAAGTAGCTGCCTCAGTTTGCCAAGATTTACGTAAAAATAAATATCCATTTATGATCCAATTTATGCTTTACAAATTACTCACCATTTAAAAAGCTTTTTGTTTGCAAGAGAGAATAGTACTAAAGGAGCAAGGTGGGGTAATCCCATGTCTCAAATACCATCTGGTGTCAGGAATGATGAATCCTTAGCTAGTGTGAGATATCAGTGTCTATACCACGCTGTGTTTTCTAAATGCTGAAGTTATTAACATTTCAGTTTGGGAAGGGTTAGGTTCTTTTACCGAAGGGGCTGAGCTCTTTCCTGTGAATGGTGACTCAGGAACGATAGAGACTTCTTGCTGCAAAATGTCTCCCTACCCAGATGCCAAGGCATTTGGGATCTTCCTTTTAGATCTCCTTTCCTTTGGAGTTCTTTTGCTTGCTTGTTTGCTTTGTTGTTGTTTGTCTGGAAACAGAAAAAGCATGTCAATAGTTCTGAGAAAGGAGGCATTAAGTCATGTTAACAGTATTGACGAGATCTTTCCCTACAGGTGGAAGATCAAGGCCAAGGCAGCAGACAGAAGCCTAGAAGAGGAGGAAAGAAAGGAAGGCTCTGGAAAAACCCCAGGGAGATAGCAGGAGACAGGCCAGGACACTGATGAGGAGCTGGACCTTCCACATGGTTTTATTAGGGTAAACGCTGCAAACCATAAGTATGGGGAATAGCAGTTTACTGAGGAGTGACAACTAGACCAAGATGTGACACACAAGAATCAATGAGAGGAAATTTTTTCAACTGCAGTATATTTTGATGATACATGAAAAGAAGAATTTGGTACTTAAAAGCCCTGAGTTTTTACCTCGGAGTAACTCTGACAAACTCCACCTTTAGCACCCAGCCCCATGGTCACTTGTCACAAAAAGGATGCTCTTGGTGCTACATTGACCTGCACGGTCCCAATCAGCCACCATCCTTTATGGTGGATGATTGATTAGCAATCAAGTGTTTTCTTCATAAATCATAATTGTTAACCTTTATGAAATCAATATGACAAGTTACTGAGTTCTCAAAAGTGAAATCAGTAATTATTTCTCATTGGTAGTTAACCTGCTTCCTCCTTTTGTTCTTCAAAGGCATACATACATGCATGTATATATTTGTTAGTATATATCTGTCAACATAAACTAATATACTGACAAACTGTTTATTAATGTAACCGATAAAATGATTTATATTGATTAAAATTTCATTCTCTCTTTTAACATTTGTAGTTCTATTAGTTAGGCTTCAGCCAGGGAAACAGGATCCAATGTCAGTGCAACTGAGGGATTTTACCCAGCATTTTGGGATGCCAAAGCAGGCGGATCACAAGGTCGGGAGATTGAGACCATCCTGGCTAACACGGTGAAACCTTGTCTGTACTAAAAATACAAAAAAATTAGCTGGGCGTGGTGGTGGGCACCTGTAGTCCCAGCTAATCGGGAGGCTGAGGCAGGAGAATGGCAAGAACATGGGAGGCAGAGCTTGCAGTGAGCAGAGATCACGCCACTGCCCTCCAGCCTGGGTTACAGAGTGAGACTCCATCTCAAAAATAAATAAATAAATAAATAAATAAATAAATAAATAAAATTTGAGGGATTTTAATGCTGAGAATTGGTTACTGGAGTGACAGAAGAGCCCAGGAGTGCTGGTGGGGAATGAGTGAGTAACAACAGCAGGAAACCCCTACCACCCCATGGCTAGAGGAGAAAAGAGCCCAGGGGCTGGACCTATCAGTGGAGCTTGGCCAGATAGGCCTGTCTGCGGACTTGGGGTCAAGAAGGAGATCCATGTGTGATCAGAGTCACTACAGGAAGTTGGGGAGTGGTAGGGACATACTCTGACTTCTGACTTCTCCCTTTCTCCCTCCCACCTTATAATTCCCCACCAGCGCTTCCCACTGGAAGCTGAGAGCTCTCTGACATGGAGCCTGGATATAGAGTCCGTTTTCATACTGCTATAAAGAACTGCTCAAGACTGAGTAAAGAGGTTTAATTGACTACAGTTCAGCATGGCTGGAGAGGCCTCAGGAAACTTACAATCATGGAAGAAGGTGAAGGGGAAGCAAGACACCTTCTTCCCAAGGTGGCAGGAAGGAGAAGTGCTGGACAAAGGGAGAAGAATCCCTTATAAAAACATCAGATCTTGGGAGAACTCACTCACTATCACAAGTACAGCATGGGAGAAACCGTCTCTATTGTTCAGTTACCTCCCTCGTCACGTGGGGATTATGGGGATTACAATTCAAGATGAGATTTGGGTGGGAACACAAAGCCTAAACACATCACCAAGTCTTTAAAAATCAGCCTTCCCACCCCTCCCTAGAAGACAGGAGAAGAATGGACCCAAGACCAGACAGGCCTAAGCAAAGACGATGGTCTTTTGTGCAGCTTGTTCAGATGTACAAACGGTCTTGTTAATCATGTCTGTAAATTCCGGAGGTGGCAAGTTGATCTGGTTCAGCAGAAAAGATGTGATAAGTGTGGACAGATCCAGATTTCAGATAGGACTCGTAATATACACACCCATGCAACTGAATGGTAGCCCAGGGTGCCAGTCACCCATAGGCTATCAAGTCCTCCAGGCTTCAATGTCAATACCCCTGCCAGTGACTGGGAAGTTCAGCACCATGCCCAAGACTTGTAAGGTGTACTTAATGCTCTAGGGTCACTTCTGGGCCTCAAACCTCAGTTTTGATCTCTGGGAGTGTTCCCTTCTGTGTGTGCAGCTTTGACTTTCCCTAGCCTGCCACCGAGGTCACTTCTCCCATCTCACTTCCCAACTAGAATAGATTGAATAATGCACCCCCCGCCGCAAAAAAAAAATTGTGTACACCCCAAACTTCAGAATTTGACACTATCTGGAAATAGCATCTCTACAGGTATAATTAAGGTAAGGATTGAGATGAGATCATACTGGATTAGGGTGAGCCTAAATTCACTCTGGGTTTCCTTAAATGAGACAGCAAAGGACACACAGAAACACAGAGAAGGAGGCCATATGAAGGCAAAGGCAGAGATTGCGGTGAGGCAGCTACAAACCCAGGAATGCCAGTGATTGCCAGGAGCCACCAGAAGCTGGAAGAGTCAAGCCAGGATTCTTCCCTAGAGTCATCAAAAGGAGCAGTACCCTGAGGATATCTTGGTTTTGGACTTCTAGCTTGCAAAACAATAAGAACTGATTTCTGTCATTTTAAGCCCCCCAGTTTATGGCAACTTATTACAGCAGCCCTGGGGAACTAACACAACGAGAAAGTGCTAACTAAAGCTGTGTGCTGAATGCCCCTTCGTTTGAGAGTGTGGAGTTAACCAGAAGTGATTTACCAGGAAGCCAATGACGCTTGTGCTCTGGGGACCCCTCACCTGCTTAGCTCTGTCAAGGCAAGATACACCCATAGTCATATTTTTGTTGTTGTTGTTATTAGAGACGGAGTCTTGCTCTGTCACCCAGGCTGGAGTGCAGTGGCGCGATCTCAGCTCACTGCAAGCTCTGCCTCCCAGGTTCATGCCATTCTCCTGCCTCAGCCTCCCAAGTAACTGGGACTACAGGCGCCCGCCACTGCGCCTGGCTAATTTTTTGTATTTTCAGTAGAGACAGGGTTTCACCTGTGTTAGCCAGGATGGTCTTGATCTCCTGACCTCGTGATCCGCCTGCCTTGGCCTCCCGAAGTGTTGGGATTACAGGTATGAGCCACTGTGCCCCACCCATAGTCGTATTTTAAATGAAATAACACTAATACATTTTAATAATTGAATTGTTAATAACATTACAATATGATATCTTCTTAGCAATTGATGAAGTTTATTGACCCTTTCCACTTGGGCACACTTCCAACACACTTGAGGAGGTGTTGGAGTACCTGTGAGCACCCTTTCAGCTAAAGGGAGTTGGGGTGGGAAGCTTGGTTTGTATTTGGAGGAATTTAGTGTATGTAGTTCACAGGGACCTCTGGATTTAGTTTCAAGATTGCTGGAAGTCCTAGTGTTAAACTGGCTCCCAGGAGTTCTCCTATTGCTCACGGAGGGAGGGAGAGTCCGAGGCTGTACTGTGAAATGCAGGTATCCCATAGCACCCGATGCTGCAAGGATATGGTCAACAAAAGAAAAACAATAAAGAGTACGAAGCCAGAAGCTAGTTTGTGTGATATCTTCGAATTACCAGATGTGTGTAATTGGAAGTGGAGGATTCAGTTCTCACTGATGACTGATCAAAACAGAAGTGATCTGTCAGAACTGTACTCAATTTTTCAGCACCTACAATTATAAACGCACTGTAATTTTTTTTTTTCTTTTCTCAATGGGAATTGTGCAGAATAGACGATATTACAATCCTTGTGCTTGTTGGGAATAAGCATGTAGTAGTTCTACAGATAGGAATTATGTCGAAAACAGCTCATACAAGAAACCTGGTGAAAATTTTTCTAAATTTGAAAATGATCCTAAAACTATACATGATGTTTTCAATAACTAGTTGTGAATCTGACAAAAACGTTTTAAAATTACCAACAATAAAAATGCATTTTAATCAATTATCCTAGAGGAATGATTAAATTATCCTTTAATTCTCTCTATAAAAATTGTATTATAAAACCCTAGAAATGGAAATTGAGGTGGATGAGCCAAATGCTGTAGAAAAAAACGTAATATAAAAATATTACGTTTATAAAAATATAAAGTGATTCAGTCCATTACTTAATACAAATATTGTGTCATTTGTCTGGATTTCATCATGTGGAATTTGTCTGTGGAATTTGTCACTTTTAAAATGTGTAATTTGTTGTGATTCTTTTTCTCATTCTAAATAAATATTCACTTTTGTGACTAAATTTAATATTTGCAATTTTGTACTCTTTTCTTACAGAGGGCCTCCCAAATTATACAAATGCCAGGTCACCCAGGGCCTAGATTTACCCTTGGGGAGAAGAGAGAAAGACGACTGTGTGAGAAGAGCACAGCCACTACAAGTCAGCAGCGTGAAGTCCCTAGACTGTCCCTTCCATTCACAAGCTCCGAAGGCCATTATTTTCAGTAGGCCACCAGAGCTGCCCTGCTTCAGTCTCACCAGCTCTCTCTCCATCTCTCCCCACTCCCAGGCCCCCAACTCCCTTTTGCCTCAGTTGGCCAGTGCAAGAAGCTACTTCCTTATTACTTTGTTTTGCAAATTAACTTTGATTTAAGTCCCAATCCATATCAGGTTGAAGCCCTAATTTTCATATCCAAGAACCCCAAAAAGGAATTTTCTCTACTTGATCTTAGCCAAAAGACCGAGAAGGGGTGCCAATAAAGAATTTTCTTACCAAAAAACCTACCTTCCTCTGATCTACATGATTAGGTACACCCAGAATGTGTGGGATCTTAACACTTGCACTTCTGTTTCCACGGCATAGACATGTGGCGGGGAAGTGGCTGCTGACTCAGGGTTTATATTTTCTAGCATCCCACCTCCTGTTGGCAGGGTGTTGCTCTCTCATTTGCAGCTCTAGTCTGTACCTATTCTCTGGATCCTAGACTCTTATATTCAACAGCTTATTTGATATCTATCCCCCTTGGTTGAGATACGCATTCCAAGAGAATTCTACTCAATGGAACGAAAGAGGAAATAATGTTTCATTTCTAGGCTTGATGTATATTAGCTTTCTCCCTCACATATGCCTACTCTACTCATGCTCCTCCATGCATTTTCTCCCTTCTGCAATAGAAATGACATCCAGAGTTGCCTTGAAAGCTTCATACTGAAAATGGCACCAGGCTGGGTCCCTGAACCACTATGTGGAAGAGGGCTGTCAATCGGGTCACCTGCCCAGTGCTACTACGTGATCAAGAAATCATCTTCTAGTGTGTTAACCCATTGAAATTTTGGGCTTTACTTCTTGAAGTAGCTAGAGTTACCATAACTAAAGCAACAGTTTTCTCTTTGGTGTTACCAAATTTCTAGATAAAATTCTTTTCTTCCCTAGCTTGAATAAGCCAGGAACGTTTTCATTCTTTTACTGATATTCTCTTATCCTCTTTAAATAATAATAACAATATTTATAAAGAATAATACAAGTATTTTAACAAATATCTTTAATGAGGGTCTCACTCTGTCACCCAGGCTGGAGTGCAGTGGCGTGATCTCTGCTCACTGCAACCTCCACCTCCCGGGTTCAAGCGATCTCCTGCCTCAGCCTCCCAAGTAGCCGGGACTACAGGCGTGCACCACCACACCTGGCAAATTTTTGTATTTTCAGTAGATACAGGATTTCACCATGTTGGCCAGGCTGGTCTCAAGCAATCCACCCACCTCAGCCTCCCAAAGTGCTGGGACTATATGCGTCAGCCACCACACCCATCCCTGCACCAAGCTCTACTCTAAGTCTCCTATGTGTACTATGTCACCGTATCCTCAGGTGGTTCTTTCTATTTTGATCTCCGTTGTCCAGTGAAAGAAGCTGAAGCAGAGAGAAATTAAATTGCCCCAGGTGGAGTCAGAATGGGAGGCCAAGGGGCTAAGTCCTCACAAAACCCAGTACTGACCCATTATGAAAAGCTCAGTCCGGTCTCCCATTTCCATATTTGGACTTAGATTGCTTGGTTAAACATTCTTATCTTGTCTCCCCCATTCAAACATACACTAATAGGATTCCTATGCCCTCGTGAGCTTCTCAGCCACAGAGAGTGCTCTGAAAATGCTGAAAAATCCGTGGTCCTGAGGTTGCCAGGATTCTTGGTTCATCACATTATTTTAGTCATACGTAAAATAGAACTCAAGGAACCTGACTCACTACCTCGGAGTGAGACGAAGGAATTAGCTCATGTCTCTAAGATCTTTGAAGCTCTGTGGAATGTGGGTTTACATAAATAGGAACTTTATTAGTTATGCTACTTACTAGCCCCTTCAGTCTTCACTTTCCACCAAACTGTGTGAACAGGACACAGTCTCCCTCTGCCCCATCTCTTCCATGGACAGGCTGCCCATTTTAGCTTGGGCTGTGTTTCTGAAATGTCAGTCGACGGGTTGCGGGTGCTGGAAAAGGAGCTGGGAACAGGACGTACCAAGGCATTGATTTCAAAAAGATGAGTTCCACTTGTTCAGCATGTCAGCGGAGTCCAGTGGCTCGGACAGAGCCCATTTCCTGTTGCTGCAGAAGCTGAGGGACTTGTACTCCCTGAACACAATTGTTCAGAGCAGGCCCTTTTCAGGGAGGAAGAGAAGATGGTTTCTTCATGTTGTTCTGTCCTCCCAAGGAACCCATCTTACTGAACTAAAGAGTAAAGCTCAAAGTTATCTCTATCAAAATTCACTTACTCTCGAAACTTTTTTCCCCTCTTCTTTCTCCTGTGAGCCACCATGGTAAGGCCCAGGGGACTCTGACCTCTCCAGGCACCAATGGCTCCCACATTCCAGGGCCAACAGGCAATTCTTCTTCCTCCTCCCACTCCACTGACAGGCTGTACTCAACAGTCTCTCCTCCTTGGACACTTCTTTATTTCAACATTCTTCTCTTTTCCTTCTGCCACAGTAACCGCTCTGTCTCCTTTGCTAGCTTCTTCTCAGACTCATGACCTCCAAACATCAGAGTACTCCAGGGATCAAGGTCCACCCTGTTTTCTCTTCTGTCTAAAATCCCACCCTGGGAGATCCCACCTAGTACACGGCCTTAAATGTCATCTGTATGCTAGTGACTGTCATAGTTGCTGATCTGGTCTGGACCTACTCCTTGAACTCTAGAATGCAGCTGCCTGTTTGGCCTCCCCTCAGTTGAGATCTGCATCCTGAACCTGCCCAAAACTGAGCTCTGATCTCCACCCCCAAATTGCTCCTCCCAGTGTTGACTTCATATCAGTATAATTCTGGATGCTCAGGTCCCAGACTATCAAGTAACTGTGACTCTTTTTCTTACACTCCATATGTAAATCTCACATTCCCACTGGAATGTGACTATTTTTCTCTCCTTCCCAGCTAATTCCTCAGTCTGAGCCTGTCCCATCTGGAATATTGTAGTCACCTCCTAGCTGGTCTCTCAGCTTCCACACTTGTGCCACCTAAATTTGTTCCCAACATAGTAGCCAGATGGCTTCCTTGAAAATCTAAATGAAATCCTATAATCTTTCTGCTAGAAATTCTTCAGTGGCTTCCCAAATCATGCAGATCCAAATTTGGGATCTAAGCTTATGATCTGACCTATCACCGTTCCTCTGATCTTACCTCCCACTCCCTTCCCTCTCATCCCCTGCACTCCCACTGTAGTGGCTTTCATGACTAACCTTGAACATGCCCAGTATGCTCTTGCCTCAGGACCTTTAACTTGCTCTTCCCCTCCTTCAAACGATCTTCCACCACATGTCCATGTGGCTGTTTCCTTAACTTTGTTCAGTTCCCTGCTTAAATGTTATCTTACGATAAAGGCCTTCCCTGGTCACCACATCCAATAAAGCATTTTCCCATTAATCTATCATTCTCTATGGCCTTACCTGGCCTTATTTCTTTTTAGCATTTTATAATAACTTGATATATTAAGTATTATTTATTTTGTTTATTACTTATTTCTTTCCTTGAAGTGTAGAATATAGCTTTATTTTTAAAAATAGCTTCCTGTTTGTGCACCACTGTGTTTGCATGTGAGTCACTGTGCTTACAGGGGAGTCACAACAAATGTATGCTGAATTAATAAATAAATTTCTTCCCATTAGTAGAAGTTAGCATGTATGTGTGTATCTTTCTCTGTGTATCTGTGTGTGTGTGTATGTCTGTGTGTAATGTGTGTTGTTTCTGACTCATCAAAGGCTGTGTGCATAGGAGGTTAGATTTTATTCTCTTCTCAGAAAGTCAGTGTGTTTTTTCCCTGTATCCTTTCTGCCACCATAGCCCTAGTGAAAGAAGCAGAGTCAATGTATTTCTGGAAAGAGAATATGATGTAAGAGAGGATATTGCTGCACAGAAAAGAGGAAGGAAAAGCCTATCCCTCTTAGCACAAGATGATTGTATGGAAGGGAAGGGAGTCAGAGAGAGACGAGACAAGGTACAAACATGTTGGACTCACCTTCTGCACCTGCCCTTCTACCCCAAGGGAAATTATGAAAATTCTGAGAGTACAGAAAGTTTTTTCCGTTTCTTACTTAACATTCTGAGAAGGGATCGCTTCATGGAATAATCTCTTATCCTCTCTATGCAAATCTGTGCATCAGAATACAATTGCTGCTATGGTGCCATGGTTAGGAGAAGGACAGCTTGAAATTAGTGCCCTAGAACACCATCTAGTTCAATATGCCTTCAAAAATATCTAGAAGTGCCAACTTGTTTTGTGGAGGGACACAGAAGGAAGGTGATGGTGCTTCTGGTGGTGAATTACTGAGGAATCACTCCAGGGATGGTGAAGTGGCCTTGTTGCCATGGCCTGTTGAGGAGGTTGCCTGGGCTAAAAAATAAATAAAAACAATTTTCAGACCTCATAGATGAACAGAATGAGCAAAAGTTGAAGCACAGTGTGTCACCAGACAGGAACAGAAAATCCTTGCTGTGCCAAGAAGGAAAAGACCATAGATCTACCAGCTGCAGATTTCAGCAGTGATGCCTGGGGGGCAAGAAGTGACCAGCAGAACAATTAGGCCATGGCAACAGAAGCCAACTACAACCCATGTTCCAATCCATGACCTCCCTCTCCTGCTGGTACAAGGATATGGTGGGCTATCTCAAACATTCATTCACCCAGAGATGATATTTGAGAGATCTAACAATGGCATGGTATAGGTAGTGATACTGCCCATAGGATGGTTTAATTCTTTCTTTCCCACTGCCCTGAGGTCAGGAAGATTATTTTCCTGTATTTGTTTTACATAATAAGCTATAAAGCTTTTCCTTCCATCATCAGTTATCTTAATATATTTGGAATTTATTTTTGTATACAGTGTGAGGTAGGGATTTAATGTAATACTTTATCCATTATTTGCCCATGAAACTTCCAAAAGGGTCTAGATTTTTCACCATGACTCTTAGGAATGTGGCAAGGGGTGAGATTTCTTATAGTGGAATGGGTTTGGTGGGATGTTGGCAGACATTTGTATACATGGATTATTGGTAAATCAAAGGTTTATTAGTTGGATGGTTTATGCCTCTCCCTCATATTGTCCATTAGTGCTCCATGCTTTAACCTTTTCATTTCCAGGCCTTAGTTTGTGTAAATTGACAGACTGAGTCAAGTATATTGGCTGGTGTTGTCACACCAGACATATCATTTGTCCAAGTTCCTCTGTGGAATCAAAACAGAAAATAATTCTGTTTAAGTATATGACACATTTGCCTTCCCACATTACTTTGATAGAAGGGAGCCCCAAGGCAGAAAGGGTTGTACCTTTCTATACAGAAAGGGTTGTACAACAAGAGGTTGGTACCTCTTGTACCAAGAGGGATGGGCTTTTCCCCAAGGCAGAAAACTGCATATCAGAGAGAGTGAAATGAAATCTCCAAGAGCCTGATACTCTTAGGAATTTCTTTGCACAGACTCCATACATTTTGTGACTAAACAATAAGCATTTATTCAGCATCTATGAAATGAATTTCAAGTTTACAAAGCTTTAAAAAACAGCAAAATCCCTAGGTCTCTGCAATAGGCAAACCAGAATTTCACTTAATTTGTTGCTCATCATTTTGGCCTATAAACTCAAATACTTATTAACGCTGTAAATATGCCTTTTTACTGTCTGTCTGACAGTGCCCATGCTTTCTGTGCTGTCTCCTTAAACATTTATGAGTGTTCATGAATATGCAAATACACAATCTAATGTCTGCAAATGGTTGCAAGTACAAATGCTATGTTAATATTTCATACAGTGATGGGAGCAAATCAACAACCATAAATTTTGAACAAATATGTTGCCTCATTAATAACTAATGAGGCAGTGCATAGAGCTGAGGATTTGGCATTTAATGCTAAAAGTGGTGTTTAAACAGAGTTTATCAGACAAGGCCACTGCTTCCAAAAATTCACTAAGATCTGCTCCTTCCAGAGTGGTTTCTGTTTGGAGGCGAGCGAAGGTTTTTGAGAAGAGAGTGATTCATAATAGTTGTTTTAAAAGATGAAACTCCATTACATGGGTAGAAACCAAAATGATTCTATGACCAGTGAATTTCCTAAAAGTAGACCTTTATGAACAAGAAGTGTATTTGATTCAGTGTTCCACTTTCCTGGGAGTTGATGATGTGTAAGATCAACTAAGGAGAGTTTTTTTTTTTTTTTTTTTTTTTGAGACAGAGTCTCGCTCTGTAGCCCAGGCTGGAGTGCTGTGGCCGGATCTCAGCTCACTGCAAGCTCCGCCTCTCGGGTTCACGCCATTCTCCAGCCTCAGTCTCCCGAGTAGCTGGGACTACAGGCGCCCGCCACCTCTCCTGGCTAGTTTTTTGTATTTCTTAGTAAAGACGGGGTTTCACCGTGTTAGCCAGGATGGTCTCGATCTCCTGACCTCGTGATCCACCCGTCTCGGCCTCCCAAAGTGCTGGGATTACAGGCTTGAGCCACCGCGCCCGGCCAGGAGAGTTAAAATACTTAGTATCAGGTTGGTACAAAAGTAATTGTGGTTTTACCATTAAAAGTAGTAGCAACATAGAAATGGATACAGCCAAGGAATTGGAAGAGCTAACCCTATTTGCCCCTCATGAGACTAGTGCTAAGTGAGTTGGCTTTATAAAAGAGCTAGGCCAGTTCTGAGACTCATAATTTTGGTTCATGATTCCAGTACTTCCACACTTTACCATGTTCTTAATTCTGTGGGGCACCAATTTTTTTGTATCTTGGTCAATTAAATATTAAAGCTAAAACTCACAATTACTATATATTTGGGACATTATGTCAGAGATTTTAAATAGAGAAAAATACCAATACTAGGCTCAAAAGTCACTTTATAGCTCTGGGTGTTAGCACATTCATTCATAAATTGGACCAATCTCCAAGTTTTAAAAACTTTCAGGGGACTCTTCCTTGGATGAGATACAAGATGTTTAGGAATTTTGCAGCTTTGCTGAATTATCATGAACAGCATCCATGGCCATTTTGTAGGCCTGAGGAGTAGAACGTATAGTAGATGGGATAAACTAATATTGACCATACAGTATATCCTGGAAGGTTTTCTTCAAAAATCATTTCTTGATCTTGGCTTAATTTTTTATCCCTTGCTTTCCTCTTCATGGAAATCATTATAACCCTTTTAGTAGTAGTAGTATTTTACCATTTTTAAAGTGCCTTTTAAACATATTACTTTATTTCATCTTCAAAAGTTGCCCCATAAATAGGTATGATTATCCACATTTTACAGATGAAAAACCCCATCTCAGAGAAGTTAAATTACCTGCTCAAGGAAAAAGTAAAATAAAATCTGATTATTTGAAGGTGTGAAAGTTGGAGTTTATTATTAAATGCATCTTTATAAAATACCATCCTAAAAATATTCTTGACTTTTTAAAATAGGTTCCTTTGCCATTCATACACCTAGACCAATTTACTTTCATCTTCTTTTATTCAGATTCTGGTTTTGGTTAGCCTGATTCTCTTCATTACTCAAATCCATATCCAGGTAGGAAATAAAGTATTTGGAGGTCAGCAATAATTTCTCTGATGATGTAGTTCATGTTCAGTGAAATAATGTGTTAAGGCACCACTTAGTGAGGACTCTTGTGGTGAACTATTCTGTATCTTGACTATGGAGGTGATTGTAGGAATATACATGCATGATAAAATAGCATAGAACTAAAGACATACACACAATCATACATATTAGTACATGTAAAACTAGTGAAATCCATATAAGATCAGTGGACTATATCAAAGCTAATTTCCTGGTTGTGATATTCTACTATAGTTATGCAAGGTGTTACCATTATGGGAAATGGAGTAAAATGTACAAAGGTTCTCTCTGCAATGTTTCTTAGAATCATATGTGCATCTATGGTTATCTCAAAATTAAACTACAATTCACAAAACTGTAGTTAAAATACAATTAAACTGTTCTTTAAAAGACCCTTGTGATTAGTTAATATTACATTGTTTACATAATTCTTGAGGACACCTTGGACCCAGAGGAGCATAAGTGTTTCAATATGCTTTATGTTCTCACTGTAAGCCATTACAACTGTGAGTGTGTCAGTGGGTGTTGTGGAAGATCTGTTAGGCTTAAAGGCCCAGACACTAACTAAACACTTCTATTTTCTAGCCATGTGATTTTGAGCAAGCCGCTTTCTACTTTGAGTCTTGACTTGACTTGTAAGCTCTATGACGAGGTTAAAATAGAGGTAGCTCTTAGCATGCAGTAAGACACCACCTCTCCATCTTCACTGCCCTTCCAAATTTACCTCTTTGCCCAAAACCATAGTAGATATATATAGTTTTTAATTTTCCTTTAAACGTATTTTTGATTTCCCCCTTTTTTATTATACTTTAAGTTCTGCGATACATGTGCAGAATGTGCAGGTTTGTTACATAGGTACACATGTGCCGTGGCGGTTTGCTGCACCCATCAACCTGTCATCCACATTAGGTATTTCTCCTAATGCTATCCCACCCCTTGCCCCCCACCCCCTGACAGGTCCTGGTGTGTGGGTGAGTGATGTTGCCATCCCTGTGCCCATACGTTCTCATTGTTCAACTCCCACTTATGAGTGAGAACACGCAGTGTTTGGTTTTCTGTTCCTGTGTTAGTTATCTGAGAATGATGGTTTCCAGCTTTGTCCATGTCCCCACAAATAACATGAGCTCATTCTTTTTTATGGCTGCATAGTATTCCATGGTGTATATATGCCATATTTTCTTTATCCAGTCTATCATTGATGGGCATTCAGGTTGATTCCAAGTCTTTGCTGTTGTGAATAGTGCTGCAATAAATATTTGTGTGTATGTGTCTTTATAGTAGAATGATTTATAATCTTTTGGGTATATACCCAATAATGGGATTGCTGTGTCAAATGGTATTTCTGGTTCTATATCCTTGAGGAGTCACCACACTGTCTTCCACAATGGTTGAAGTAATTTACACTTCCACCAACAGTGTAAAAGTGTTCCTATTTCTCCACATCGTCTCCAGCATCTGTTGTTTCCTGATTTTTTAATGATCACCATTCCAACTGGCATGAGATAGTATCTCATTGTGGTTTTGATTTGCATTTCTCTAATGATCAGTGATGATGAGCTTTTTTTCATATGTTTGTTGACCACATACATGTCTTCTTTTGAAAAATGTCTGTTCATATCCTTTGCCCACTTTTTGATGGGGCTGTTTGTTTTTTTCTTGTAAATTTGTTGAAGTTCTTTGTAGATTCTGGGTATTAGCCCTTGGTCAGATGGATAGATTGCAAAAATTTTCTCCCATTCTGTAGGTTGCCTGTTCACTCTGATGATAGTTTTTTTGCTGTGCAGAAGCTCTTCAGTTTGTTTAGATTCCATTTGTCAATTTTGGCTTTTGTTGCAATTGCTTTTAGTGTTTTAGTCATGAAGTCTTTGCCCTTGCCTGTGTCCTGAATGGTATTTCCTACGTTTTCTTCTAGGGTTTTTGTGGTTTTAGATCTTACATTTAAGTCTTTAATCCATCTTGTGTTAATTTTTGTATAAGGTGTAAGGAAGGAGTCCAGTTTCAGTTTTCTGCATATGGCTAGCTAATTTTCCCAACACCATTTATTAAATAGGGAATCCTTTCCCATTTCTTGTTTTTGTCAGGTTTGTCAAAGATCAGATGGTGGTGAATGTGTGGTGTTATTTCTGAGGCCTCTGTTCTGTTCCATTGGTCTATATATCTGTTTTGGCACCAGTACCATGCTATCTACTGTAGCCTTGTAGTATAGTGTGAAGTCAGGTAGCACAATGCCTCCAGCTTTGTTCTTTTTGCTTAGGATTGTCTTCACTATACAAGCTCTTTCTTGATTCCATAAGAAATTTAAAGTAGTTTTTTTCTAATTCTGTGAAGAAAGTCAATGGTAGCTTGATGGGAATAGCATTGAATCTGTACATTACTTTGGGCAATATGGCCATTTCATGATATTGATTCTTCCTATCCATGAGCATGGAATTTTTTTTATTTGTTTGTGTCCTCTCTTATTTCCTTAAGCAGTGGTTTGTAGCTGTCCTTGAAGGGGTCCTTCACATCACTTGTAAGTTGTATTGCTAGGTATTTTATTCTCTTTGTAGCAATTGTGAGTGGGAGTTCACTCATGATTTGGCTTTGTGTTTGTCTATTATTGGTCTATTATTGGTGTATAGGAATCCTTATGATTTTTGCACATTGATTTTATATCCTGAGATTTGCTGAAGTTACTTATCAGCTGAAGGAATTTTTGGGCTGAGATGATGGGGTTTTCTAAATATACAATCATATAATCTGCAAACAGAGACAACTTGACTTTCTCTCTTCCTATTTGAATACCTTTTTTTTTCTTTCTCTTGCCTGATTGCCCTGGCCAGAACTTCCAATACTATGCTGAATAGGAGTGGTGAGAGAGGGCATTCTTGCCTTGTGCCAGTTCTCAAAGGGAATGCTTCCAGATTTTGCCGATTCAGTATGATATTGTCTGTGTGCCTGTCATAAATAGCTCTTATTATTTTGAGATACATTCCATAAATACCTAGTTTATTGAGTGTTTTTAGCATGAATAGGTGTTGAATTTTATTGAAGGTTTTTTTCTGCATCTATTGAGATAATCATGTGGTTTTTGTCGTTGGTTTTGTTTATGTGATGGATTACATTTGTGGATTTGTGTATGTTGAACCAGACTTGCATCCCAGAGATGAAGCAGACTTGATCATGGTGGATAAGCTTTTTAATGAGCTGCTGGATTCAGTTTGCCAGTATTTTATTGAAGATTTTCGCATTGATGTTCATCAGGGATATTGGCCTGAAATTTTCTCTTTTTTGTTGTGTCTCTGCCCAGGTTTTGGTATCAGGATAATGGTGGCCTCATAAAATGAGTTAGGGAGTAGTCCCTCTTTTTCTATTGTTTGGAACAGTTTCAGAAGGAATGGTACCAGCTCCTCTTCGGACCTCTGGTACAATTCGGGTGTGAATCCATCTGGTCTTGGGCTTTTTTTGGTTGGTAGGCTATTAATTACTGCCTCAATTTCAGAACTTGGTATTGGTCTATTTAGGGATTCGACCTCTTCCTGGTTTAGTCTTGGGAGGGTGTATGTGTCCAGGAATTTATCCATTTCTTCTAGATTTTCTAGTTTATTTGAGTAGAGATGTTTATAGTATTCTCTGATGATAGTTTGCATTTCTGTGGGATCAGTGGTGATCTCCCCTTTATCATATTTTATTGTATCTATTTGATTCTTCTCTGTTTTCTTCTTTATTAGTCTGACTAGTGGTCTATTTTGTTAATCTTTTCAGAACACCAACTCCTGGATTCATTGATTTTTTGAAGGGTTTTTCGTGTCTCTTTCTCCTTCAGTTTTCCTCTGATCTTAGTTATTTCTTGTATTCTGCTGGCTTTTGAATTTGTTTGCTCTTGCTTCTCTAGTTCTTTTAGTTGTGATGTTAGGGTGTTGATTTTTGATCTTTCACAAAATGTAATTACAATATCAAAATCACATTTAAAAAATTAACAATTCTTTAATATCATCTAATATTCAGTGTTCAAATCACTGATGTTTCATGATTTTATAAAATCGATTGTTCAAACCATCACCCAAATAAGGTCATAGCAGATATTTCTAATGCATGCTTTTTTCCTATTGATCTAGCAATTACTTCAGAATCTTTCTCATCACAGCACTCCAGATGACCCCTACCCTATGGTCAGGATTGCCCCATAGGAGAATTGAAACCAATTTGCTTTTCCTGGACTAGAGTTCTTGATAAATCCATTTAGGTTAATTGTTCCTAATGGATTTTTAAGTCATTACTGAGTATCTGATAAAAAGTTGATGATTCTTTCTCTGATAATTAATCTTTAGCTGATTTTTTCTTTTCTTTTTTCTTTTTTTTTTTTTTAAGAGCTAACCATATTTTTGATCCAGCCATCTATTCTATGCAAGTAGTTAGGACCACAGCCACTGAGGTCCAGCTGACCTGAATTTGAGTGAAATCTCCATCACTTACCAACTGCATTACTTAATGATCTCGACCCTTGTAAGCTCTAGCTACCTCATCTGTTAAAAGGAGATGAAAGGATGCGTATCTCAAAGGACTGTGGTGAAGACCAAATGAACTAATTTAAGTATTGGATAATCATTAGAAGCAATTAATAAAATGAAAAATAACTGGCACAATAACCAACAAGCAGCTAGTATTCACAAATTATATTTATATTTTGTTATAGCTATATTACTTTAGAATGTGGCTGTAGCATCATTTTTGGAAGCCAGAATGATGATAATGAAAATCACTGCTTGTCTCAAGATCCAACTTCTGGAAATCTCAACCATTCTGAATACAGCCATCATTCTTAAAATTGAAGAGAACTGTTTTACAAGATCTTGACTTGTAATGAAAGCAAGTTTATTAAGGTTAAAAAAATGGTGCTACCCCTACCTTGAGAACTGTGTTTAAGAAGCAGAACAATGTATTAAAAGAATCTGGCAATGAGAGAAGCCACAAGAGCATTGAAAAAGACCAGCATCCTTGGGTAATTTAGGGTGGGGGCCAATGGATCTGTTTTATCCTCTGAGGGCATCCCTCTATTACAGAAGAACTCAGAAAATGATGTTTCTAGGACTGCTCAATGAGATATTAGAAACATATTCAAAAACACTGATCTGAAAAAGAGGTATAGGCCGGGTGTAGTGGCTCACATCTGTAATCCCAGCACTTTCGGAGGTTGAGGCAGGCAGATCATGAGGTCAGGAGTTCGAAACCAGACTGGCCAGCATGGTGAAACCCTGTTTCTAATAAAAATATAAAAATTAGCCAGGTATGGTGGTGCACACCTGTAGTCCCAACTACTTGGGAGGCTGAGGCAGAAGAATTGCTTGAACCTGGGAGGTGGAGGTTGAAGTGAGCCGAGACTGTGCCACTGCACTCCAGCCTGAGCAACTGAGCATGACTGTCAAAAAAAAGGTATACACAGTAATCATTCCTTCTCTGTGGGGCATACATCTTCAGTGGATGCCTGAAACTGTGAATAGTACTGAACTCTAAATATACTATGTTTTTCCTATATATACATTCCTATGGTAAAGTCTAATTTATGAATTAGGCACAATAAGATATTGAAAACAGCTACTACTAATAAAATAACATTACACTGCAATATAAAGTTATATGAATGTGGTCTCTCACAAATATCTTATTGATTTACTTACTTATACTGATAATATTCTTGGACTACAGTTGACTATGGGTAATGGAAACCACAGAACAAGAAACTTTTTTTTTTTTTTTTTTTTTTTTTTTTTTTTTTTTTGAGACAGAGTTTCACTCTTGTTGCTGAGGCTGGAGTGCAATGGCATGATCTTGGCTAACTGCAACCTCCCCACCTCGGGTCCAAGAGATTCTCCTGCCTCAGAGGAAACTAATGTATTACTTTTAAACATGATTTCTACCCAACTAGACAGAAAGCTGTAAGGTTCTTCTTCATATAGGATGGTGCCACACAATAAAAAGGGAGCGATGCTTCTCATTTAGGTAAATACTTTTTAGGGTGCTTCAAAAACTATATTGCATCTACGTTTTTTTAAAGCACTTTCTGGCACTTTGCCAATTGCAGGATCCACACTAGAAAGAACTTGGTGTTATCGTGCGGCCTAAAAAGGAATAGTTTCTGCACATTCTGGAACTTCTGACTCTACATCCTATTAAGAGTGGCTGTCTTCTTTAAATGTGGCCTTTCAGCATCTTTTGCATTTTTCCATTTCCAAAAGCCTCTGGGGGTAGATCAGAATGGAGCCATGCTTGGCCCATTGGCGGAGCAAAGTTATGGAAGAAAGGAAACAACACAGAGCCTGGAGAGGACAGAAGCTTCTAGAGCCAAGAACACAGCTTAGTCCTACAAGCCGAAAACTGAGTCTGGGCAAGTGGGTCTCCCCTATGCCTTAGTGAAGTGGAAAGAGAGGAACGAGACTGAGTTTGGGGAACTTAACACCAAACCTTCTCTTGGACCTGAAATTCCCCAGGAATCTTGAAAAACAGATTGTGTTTGGAAGGCAGGGTGTCTAAGCCAAGAGCTGCCTAAACCATCCCAGGCCAGGGAGCCAGCCAATCTGTACTGGATTTTTTTTTTCCTCCCCTTTAATGATGCTGTTTGTGCCTTTGGACTGACATAAGGGCTGGTGGGTGGCAACAAGAGACGGAGGATGGTAGGGCGTCAGGGTTTTTCACATCTGAATGAGAAAGAGAACAAACTGTGGCCACCAGAGGCAGTGAATGATAACATTTTCATAAGGCCATAGACTGACCTTTTACCTGGGTGCTGGGGTAGGGAAAGTATGTTCAGAATTACCAGAGACTCTTATGAAACCACAGGATTGAATAACACTGGTGAGTATCTTTGTCATTTCAACCCTTCAATCTGAAGTCTTATAGAGTTCATAACCCACCATTCCTACCCTTCCCTGATGCTTTCTCAGCTTTAACGTTATGCCTACAGATTACAGCCTGCTCATCACTTCTTTTAGGAGAGGCGAGAATTAAAAACAAGCATAGGTAACAAAAGCATCTATTTTCTCTTTGATTCTTCCTTCTGTTTCAAACCTCTTTGCTTCCAATATGAGTCTCCCATTAATCAGCTTTCAGTTGTAATCTGAGTTGCTCAATTCTTCCCTTAGCTGTGAAATACTCACTTTCTCTTGCCCTCAGAATGTTTTTCTGTTGCCAGACTAAACCTGTATATATTTTACAAGAGGTTATTTTCCCTTTCTTAATATAAACAAAATAAACTGGAAACCCACAGCACAAAATTATTAGAATAGAAAGTATGAAAATTATCCTTAAGTTAGCAGCCAGGAAGCAGATAAGGAGGAATTTCCTAAGGGAAAATGATCCAGAGGGCATACACTGTTGTTTCATAAACCAGATGGTGCCTATTGGGGCCAAGAAGCCCCAGTTTATTCTGCTGTAGCTGAACTTACTATGAAGTATATTAGTGACCTAAAAAAAGTGGATGCAACTTCCCAAATTCTTATTTATGGTAGACTAAGGGCAACTGAAAAAGGAAGAACTCAGAAACACATGTTAAGAGAGTGTAAGCCAGATTCAGCTACCTACCTAACATGCCTTAGGTCCCCTGTCCTTCCAGTCACAATGCTGAGCCAAACCCTTGAAGCCATCTCCTCCCTCCTCCCTCTTTTCCATGCTGCTTCTCTGCTGTCCCAGGCAGGATAACAAAGCCGTCTCCCAAACATAGAGTCTGTCCTACTGAGCAGGGTTGGGAACTTGGATTCTCTGCTTACTAGGTGCCCTCTCTGGATGGAGTGATTTCTACTCCTTGAGCTTGTTGCTTCAATTGTAAAATGAGATTAGTAAAGATTATCTTAATGGCTAATGATAAACGTTAAATTGGAACACAGTAAGTGATTAGCTAATAGTAGCCCTTATTATTTATTGCAATGGTAACAAGAAGACAGATCACTTAGCACCTAACATTTACTCAAGAGTGATGTTCAAAATGTTTAATAAAAGTCTGGGCGTAGTAGACATCATCTCATCAGAGCAAATGGTGGTCCTGGTCCTGGGAGCAGAGATTCCTGCTGTGCCCTGCATTAACCCCTCAGTTGCTGGATTGTAGGGAATGGAGATGGGTGTTTCAGGGAGAGCTTGAAGGGATCTGAGTGGCAAGCCGGGTACTCAGCCAGCTTCAGGCACAGGTTATATACCACCCAAAGGAAACGAACTAAAATATTTTAATTACAAGTAAACTTGGCCGGGCGCGGTGGTTCAAGCCTGTAATCCCAGCACTTTGGGAGGCCGAGACGGGTGGATCACGAGGTCAGGAGATCGAGACCATCCTGGCTAACACGGTGAAACCCCGTCTCTACTAAAAATACAAAAAAAAACTAGCCGGGCGAGGTGGCGGGCGCCTGTAGTCCCAGCTACTCCGGAGGCTGAGGCAGGAGAATGGCGTAAACCCGGGAGGTGGAGCTTGCAGTGAGCTGAGATCCGGCCACTGCAGTCCAGCCCGGGCTACAGAGCAAGACTCCGTCTCAAAAAAAAAAAAAAAAAAAAAAAACAAGTAAACTTGTGGCAGTAGAAATAAATTAAATATTAACCCTGCATATAATGCCTTGTACTACTACTTATCACGTTATCTGCACATGGCGTATTCTCAGGTAGGTTACAAGCTGGTAATTGAATGTTGAAACTAAATCTTGTGCTTCTGACTTCTCCAAGTAATAGAGTCAGTTATCAGAGGTGTTCAAGAACCATTTGCTGTTTGGTTGTCAACTAGAAGATATTATTATGTATTATTTCTATGTATCACTCATATTTTGACAACTTTTTAAAAGGGATTAGTGGTGATTTAACACACAGGAAAATGAATGCCTTGGAATCACATTAGGTCAAGGGCAATAATACAAGATCCATTGAAAGTAATGACAAAAACCGCAATGACTTTTGCACCAACCTAATGATAATGAAACATGGCAAGTCACGTTGTGGTCTGTCTACCAGAGAGCCCAGAGCATTATAACAACCAAAGCAAAAAGGGAAACTGGTTTGTTGCACATATTCAATTATTTAGTAAAAGGAAGGACATAGGAAACAAATATCTCACTCTAAGAGAAAATAATAATCCTGATAATCATTTGAGAGATTTGAACACCATGATGGGCATTGTCTTGAGGAGCTGACATTCTCTCCCTCTTCATCTTCACTCCCGAGCTCCTGACCCACCCAACCATGTGCCCTGTGTCCCAGCTATTGCAGAAGTCTTGGTGTGGACTCATCAAGCCATAGCCTTCCATCCCATGGAGATTTTGCAGAGCTGAACCCTCTGCCTGAAATTCTCTCTCCTCATTTTCTTCCTCCATCGCAGAGTCCAATTTAGCCCCCTTTGACACCTGACCCCACTGAGCTGGCTGTCTGATACCTCCCGTCCCACCCACAGACTAGGGCACCTACACCCCTTAGAGTCATCATAGCTCAGCAATCAGTTTGGAGAATTTACCCCTTCTGCCTTCTATCCTCAGTTTTAAACCTGTATGGTCCTATCTGGCTTCAGTTTCAGGGCCTGGTATCTGGATTCTTTCTCTGGAACTTCTAGATGGAAAATTCATGTGAGCAGTCTGTTGGCTTTCGATTTGGCTTCTCCCAAAAGCAAGAGTAGGCTTTCAGATCATCCCTCTTTGTAACAGATACTACAACTCCAGGAGGGCATCGGTGTACCTTTGTGTGAATTAGAAAAAGTTGCCCAGCTTCGTCCATGTCCCTACAAAGGACATGATCTCATTACTTTTTATGACTGCATAGTATCCCATGGTATATATGTGCATTTTCTTTAACTAGAAGCCATTATCCTCAGCAAACTAATGCAGGAACAGAAAACTAAACACCACATGTTATCACTTACAAGTGAGAGCCGAATGATGAGAACGCATAGACGCAAGGAAGGGAACAACACTTACTGGGGCCTATTGGGGGAGAGCAGGGGTGGGAGAGCATTAGGGAAAAGAGCTGATGCATGTTGGGCTTAATACCTAAGTGACAGGTTGATAGGTGCAGCAGAACACCATGGCACACACTTACTTATGTAAAAAACCTGCACATGTACCCCAAAACTTAGTTTAAAAAAAGTTGCCCGGAAGGGAGAGCCAACTTAGAAACCCTAGGGCTGCATGATTCCACGGCCTTTTCCTCAGGTGGACAGCCCTTCCTGCCAGGCACATGGTTAAGGGTGTGGAGCATGGAATGAGCCTCAGAAAACTCCCATGTTCCCCTCTTCCGCTCTACCAGTCCCAGGTACCTGTGTGTACCATGCAGACTTCACATCCCTAGGTAAGGGCTCAAAGTCCCAGGTTCGTGGGGCAACTCGTAGGCTCACAATGAAAAACAGCAAATAAAAAGTCTTCCCTCATTCTTCCAAGTGAAATCTGAGTCTTTCCTTTGAACTTAGCTAATGAATGTTGTTTCGTTAGACATGCTGTTTAACATTACGAATTTGTGCATGCATGTCTGACTCCCAGGATTGTGAGACCTGAGTCATCTGCATATTTCTAGAGCCTTTCTTCTACCTATTACTGCTCCAAAAAATTCTCTTAAATGAATCAGCCTATGAATATACAGCAGAAAGTTTTAATGAGTCTCCTGATGAGTCTCCTGATTTCCTTTACCAACAATGGTCAACAGAACTGCAGTTGTGCTAAAGTCTTTCTGTTCCTCAGGCACATGTTAGGTCAGGAGGATCTGGACAGACCTTTTTTGAGGGTATAAGCTGGAGTCAAGTTTTGACAGGATATCCAGCTGATCGTTTGGTCAATGTTTTGCCAAAAAGAGAGAACGTCTCTTAACTGGCAAGTTAATTAGAAAGTAAATCTTTATGCAAGATTAGGGTATAGTTCTTAGAGGAGGACTTAGAGAACACTGGATTAAATTTTCTTCCTCTTCCTGTGACTCATTATTCTAATTTTCTTTAAAACCATGGCCTATAACATCAGAGAAGTTGCTCACTCAGAGCCAAGCATTGAACAAAAGAGGTGTCCAAATCTGCAGTTGTTTTGTGCCTCAGTAGCAAGGTTCAGGATTTGCTGCGAGGTATGTCTATTTAAAAGTATTACTTCCTTTGAGAGGAAGTTCTATCAATAACTTCTGTAGGCCTTACCAATCAAGAAAAAAGGGAAAATCAGTCTTACCATTTGTCTACATAAGGTACATTCCGGGCACATTTCAATCTAATCTGTCTAAATATTTCTCTTGGGAGACAGATAGACTTGTGTGTTTGAATCATGGAGGTCATTATGTGTTCAGAGAGCTCTTGCCTCTGGTTGAATCCTCCTGAACTCTTTCCATCGCAGTTTTTAAAACAGTTAAACTTGAAGAAAATGCAAATTTCATGGAAAATTGTTACTTGTTACCCTCACATCTTTATTTCTGAAAATGGTAAATAAAGAAGGGATAATAACCAAAAAAGAATAAACAGTAACTTCTATAGAAAAGTGTTCATTTAACGTGAAAGTAAACTGCTTCTTAATGTTTCTCAATGGCTAAAACAGTGTCTGGCACATAGTAAGAAATACAACATATATATATGAAAGAATGACTCTGATAGGTAGCAACTGAACAGTATTGAACTATGATTATCTAATAATGTGAGCCAATAGCTACCCCTAGAAAAATAGCCTATGAAAATTAAACTATCCCTTTCAGGTCTTATGATGATTATGAATCAGCAAACCCCTACATCACCTTGACAGTGTGAGTCTTTTGGCTCCTGGGTTCAAGAGATTTCAAGTACACTGAAATCTGTGTACATTAGTCTGCTGATGAAGTCCTAGGCTTCTTATTGGTGGAACTATACAGAAGGAGAAATCACAACAATGATAATGAAAGTTATCCTTGATCTCCTATCATGCACCTGTGACGTTTAATTCTGAGACACAGGTGTGAATATTCACTTTTATAGGTGAAACTAATTCAGGGAGTCAGGGGCAGAATCTTGATTTGAATCTACATATATCACAGACACAAAACCTGTGTTCTTTGCTTTATTTTATTTTATTTTATTTTATTTTATTTTACTTTTTGAGATGGAGTCTCGTTCTGTCGCCCAGGCTGGAGTGCAGTGGCACGATCTCAGCTCACTGCAAGCTCCACCTCACAGGTTCACGTCATTCTCCTGCCTCAGCTTCCCGAGCAACTGGAACTACAGGCGCCTGCCACCACGCTCTGCTAATTTTTTGTATTTTTAGTAGAGACGGGGTTTCACTGTGTTGGCCAGGATGGTCTCGATCTCATGACCTTGTGATCCACCTGCCTAGGCCTCCCAAAGTTCTGGGATTACAGGTGTGAGCCACCCCGCCCGGCCCTCTTTCCTCTATATTTGTACCAACAATCCAAGTGTCTCCTTTAAAGGAGTCAGGTTAGAACTAAGAGTAATAAACCCTTAGTTTATAATGCCCTACTGACATTAACTAAAATCACTTTCACCAGCCTGCTCTTACACTTACCAAGGGTAAATTGTCCAGTTGCTGAATAATACCACCACCATCACAAAAAATGAGAAAATTAGTCTCTTAAAACAAATCTTTTGTGACTAAATATTGTTAAAGGCCATAAGGATGGTTATCAAATTAGAATATTTGCCTTTAGTCCTTCATCCTGTCTAAAAGATAGCTTTTGACTGCTATGGTGTCTATTATGTTCCATTGAATCCTCAGAATGAAAGCAAAATGCAGTTATCTATTTTTGAAATTTAGAATTGAATGATTCTATGGTTGCCAATTACCCAACACCACTTGAACAGGACTGGTCTAGATGATCATGGCTCGCCAATTTCCTTGCAAGGGCAAGAGCAGATAATCAACTGACTAATGAGGACTGACTTCTACAGTTAATGAGCATGGAACTGGATGTGCCTAAATCAACAGAAGAGGGATTTTGATGGCATCACCCTGTAGCCCCAGAAAACAGAACTCTCAAATCATGAAGGTGTCAGTGGGCAGAATTTGTAGATGACATACAGCATCCAATGGATTAGTCCTATTCAGATATTGCTTAATGAAGAATAAACAAGAAGTTTAACTGGTGGGAGAAAAAGGTTATAAGATTTAATGAATTAATTTTAAGCAAGAATGAGTCCAGGATTCCTATCTTAGACAATTAAATAGTGTCATTAATCCAGATGATAGAGTAATCATTAATGTTGAAATGACTAAAACAAAAGAAACTGAAGGTTTAGTCTTTAGAACAAAGGAAAACAAAATTAAGAACATACCAGTAAAAACATGGAAATATATCATTAAGGTCTTTATCTAAATCAGAAATAACTAAAAAAAATTGTACCATGAGTAAATGACTAGTCTGAATTTTAATGCTAGAGGTTACTCTTGAGGATAATGGAAGAAAAAGGTTCTTACCCTTCAGAGGATAGCATGCTGTGTCCTGAACAAATTTTATGACTTCTGGTGCAAATCTGACCCAGTCAGCTTGCCTCTAGCAACTGGTTAATATTACTCCAAGGAAACCACACTTAAAATTCTTGGAAGTTCCTTTACCATCACATCAAGTTGCATTTTGAAGCTAAAGCCCTTTGAATCCATTTGTACCTTGTGATATTCCCTTACTAGATTGTTTTTTGTTGTTGTTGTTTGTTTGATAGGCATGCTTTTAGGATTTTGTCAAGGAAGCCATCTATAACCCCAATCAATCGAAACTATAAGGATCAACGAAACTATAAGGATCAGGGTTGAAAGAATCATAAATTTTCTTTGACAGTTTGTGTATCTAGTATTGAAAGACATTAATGTTCCTAACCCTCAAAATATTTATTTTCAGTGCTATATATTTTAACAGATCACACGCTTTTTCTAAAATGTTCTTCGTTTTTCTCCCCAGTGGAACCCTAAGCTCTATTACTATTCTGTCTCTAGTATTCCTTAAAGCAAGGAATGAGATGACAAGCAAGTTGTGAAACCTCAACTATCTACAGTTTAACACCAAGGAAACAACACTGTTTGAAGAGATGGGAAAGATTATCATTGGTGTCTTTCAGAAGTCATCAGAGGAAGTAAAGGAGAAAAAAGAGGAGAAAGCAGAAAGGTATAGGAAATTACCAACTGAAGTATGAAAATTGAAGAGCAAGGAAAAAAAGTATTCAAATGTTCATATTGAGGTTCATATACTATTAAGAAGGAGAAGTATAACTTAGAAATTTTGTAAAAAGGAACTTTTAAAAAGGATTATAAAGTGCTTATGTAAAATTATTTGGAAGAAAGTCTTAGGCACCAGTCATTATTCTAAAGCAGGAGAAGGAAACTTGTGTATCTTTATTGCAAAAATCTTTATGGTAAAAAAGTGCCTCCAGGCACTTCATACATCAAAAATGGGTAAAATATGACTCGTATGCTTTTATGCTTTATAAAATATGTAGATTTGAAGCAATGTTGGTTTTAAGCAAGACAGTTGCTCGAAGCAATTCTTGAGACCATGGCTTTATGGCAAATATCAAGTTGTGGATAAAAGCAATTATCTGAGATATCATGCAACTTACATTAATAGAGCATCAACCTGTAGGGCAAGACTTTGTAGATTCAGAGTATGTAATCACTGACTTGTCCCACTGTAGTTGAGGAGGCACTGAAAGACTTCATCTACCCCCAAATATCTCCCTTTCTGAAATAGAATTAACACCTTTGAGGACCACTGTTTTTAATTAAAATATAGTTAGAAAGCTCCTGCTAGAATGCGTATCAGCTACCCATGCGGGCAACACAGCAATACAAAAATGATCTATTATTGCCTTAAGTTGATCTAGTAAAAATCTTAGGTAAACCTGGAAATTTTAGTGCCGAATCCAGAGGGTATAGAAAAGGATGGAGCCATTTTGCAGAGGAAGAATATTTTAAGAGTTACAGACTTGAATGAATTCCTCAGAGACGAAAAGCCAGAATCCTGGACCTCAGATGCTGCTTCCTTAGGGCACAGAGCATTTGAAGGGGAGGGCCCAGTAGAAGAGTATGGAGTGATAAATACAATTTGCCTTTTTAATAATATTCTCCAGGGATATCCCTGCTAGACTTTCTGGAATCTTATTCTAATTTTAATTTTAGTCACTATAAAACAAGGATAATTTGGTTTGTCTTGGTCCTCATGCAAACATACCCTACTACTGAAGTATCATAAAGGACTTGAATTAGACTGAATACTTGGACATTGCCTTGTAGCTAGGAAATTTGAACCATCTTTGGAGTCTGACATTCAGGTGGACCTAGGAGGTCAAGACTTGAGTTATTCACTCCACCATCACCTTCCTCTCCCACACACATATTTGTATAAGAAGTAATAGTAAAGGACTAATAGCTAAAAAGAGATGTGCATCCAGTGACCAATGAGCTAAATGGCTCCACTGGATCCGTAGGAGAAGAGCTTTATAATGTAATGCCTAGATGTGCTCTCAGCGGGAACCAACATTCTAAAATAGAAATAACGATAGGAAGTAAAGCAGGGGCTTTCCCCCTTTTTGGTGACTTCAGTGAATGTTACCTGGCACGTGGACACACTTCCTCAACAAGTCATGGCATTGTTTTTTCTCCTTTTTTTTTTTTTCTTGAATAACCTTTCCACTTTCCTCCAATCACTGAAAAAGAACCAATATCTTCTCAGTATGTGTCCCTGAACATTGTATTTGTGAAAGGGTGGTGTCACCTCCCAAAGACAGATTTGGCAGGTAGCAAGCTTGGGGAAAAGGGAAAGTGTATTCACTGTTGGTAACACAGAATGGAAAATCTCAGCATAAAAATAATCTGGTTAGGAATTTTATGTATTCTTCAGTGTTCTCCAATTCTGACTTTCAGCAGTGGTGGATGAGAAAGACTAGAGCAATTCAATGCTTGTGACAAACTATTAATTTCAACAATTAAGCAAGAATGCTGTTGATGTAGCTTGAACTTTGATTAATATTTGTTATTTTAGGGGGATTTAGTAGAGAACTTTTCTAGTACAATAACTACAATGCAGATCTCCTTGGTTTGATTTAACACTTTGCCTTTGGGGACTGTTAACTCTGATATTGTTCCTTAGTAACCAGCATAGGTCACCAGTGGAATAGTTACCTGGACTAGAATTCCTAGAGGAAGAGGACAAGATAATCAAGGATGTCTCTGAGTCTTTGACTGTGTCTTCATTGGGAAGCAATTTACTTTATATTCTCTTATCAATATTGAAGTATCCATAAGTGTAAATCTATCCCCAGCTCCCTACAAACGTGGAATGCTTTTTATTCTTCCCAGTGGATTATTTAGAAAAATACAGCCAGAGTTTCATTTCAGATAACTTCCCCAAAATAATAATTTTAAAAATGTGTGTCTTTTGAGGGTCTGCCATGGAATGAAACTTGTTAGAAGTGAATCTATTTATTTTATTTAATTTTGTTGGAAGCTCCGTAATCCCATTGTGAAAGCCTCTACGTCTTAGGAGGGCTGCTAAAAAAGAAGGAAGACTGTGGGTTTTTAATCTTATTTTTTTCCCCTCCCTTCCCTTCTGTTGGTGAATTCTATTTGTATTGCAGAGATTGAATTCTCAGTTCAAGTACGTTCTTGTTAATAAAATAGACGTGGGTGAGTCCTCTAAATCCCTGCACATATTCTTCCCAGATTAAAAAAAAAAAAAAAAAAAAAAAAAAGCAGTCTGCTTACTAAATATCCATTTTTCTTTCTTGTTGGCACTCGTTCAGGAAGAACCAGCTCAGGGCAGGGTGAGCTGGGGCAGCAAATGTCACAGGATGCAGAAAGAGGTCAAGTGTATCACTCCTTTGAACCTATTGGTTAGTTTTAAGTTGACCAAAGCTACAGCAAATAATTTCATCATTAATCCTAAAAGGAAAAGGGATGGTGACAAACAATAAGGGTTGGTTAAAAAAAAAATACCAACACCTGTAAAATGTCTTCCTTTTTATGGTTGAAAGTGATGGTTTGGAGAAAGTGTATGAAACTCCTTCACTTAGCAGAGCTATTCCATTTTTATTCATATTTTCTAAAAAAGAAATTTTCATTCTTAGACAATCCTAATCCTGCTATGAGGCTGGTAATGTGTATCATTTTTAGCCCTTGACATCATTTTTCATTTGGCAAACTGGGCCTTCCTTATCAGTTGTTTTAAAATTTCTTCCTCTGTGCTGCTACTGATTTTTGGCATTTTCATTTAAGCATAGTTTTAAAAAAAGTCAAAGAAAAGATCATTCTTTTCCCTACCTTGATATAAAGATGAACCAGTCAATCATTCATGGAGTACCCTGCTCACATCTGATAGTACAATTTCAAATGTTGATAATTTACTTTTGATGCTAATTAATTACAAGTAATCATAAAAACAAATTAAAAGCACTATACTTATTGCAGGTTTTCTTATGCTCCTGAAATAATACATTTTTATGCATCTGTTTACTTGATTTGCAAAAAAATGTAATAATCTATATTCATAGAAAAACAACTTTAGTGCTCTGCATCAAAGCTGTAAACTGTTATTGGTTATTTGGGTTTCTCTTCCCCCAAGATATTAAAATGGAAGAATGAAAGTGAGCTACATCAAGTGAAAGAGATTAATGCATTTCAGGGCTAACCTAAAAGCAGGAATTTAGGATTTCTTTTTCATTCCTGTTTGCTTGTTTTTTGTCTTTTTAAGAGTCAAATAAACAAACAAGCAAACAGGAAAGAAATATTTTGCTCTTGAAAATTGGTTGGAGGGTGGAGGACCAGCTGTGGCTTGCAGGCCTAGAAGAGGTATAAACCCCAAGAGACACTTCTATGTTTTCTCTGCCAGGGGAAGTGGGGGAGATTGCTTTTTGGGTTCTGTTCTCTCCAACAAAGAGATCTTTTCACCCCATTTTAGAAATGTGGTGAATGGAACCACAGCGTTATCTTCCTGCAGAATCACTATTCATACTCTAATTTGTCATCGACTCCTCCTCCCACCTCCTTAAAAGCTCAGCTGGGAGGCAGCAGAGAGTAGTGGGGAAATGATGGGCAGAAGTCAGGACACCCGTGATTCTGGGGTGGGCTCCTGACTATACCACGTTCTACCCAAGGAGAATCACTGACCTCCATGGATCTCAGTTTCCTCATCTGCAATGTGCAATCTATGTCTTCAGTCTTTCCTGTATCAAAGGAGCTGCTCCACCTGAAGTTGGGATGATGCAACTGTGCAAGTGGCAACAAAAAGAGAAAAGCAACAGAAAGAGAAAAGCAGCAAAGGCTCTTTATTGAGAGCGTGCTACAGCAAGGGGGTCAGCCACAAGCACCTGAATTTTGGCAGAGATTTAAAGGCAGGCAGGAATGGGAAAGCTTTAGAGTGGAAAACAGGGAAAGCGTCAGGTATTCCCTGATTAGAGCCTGTTGAAATGGAAAAGTTGGAAGCAGGCTAACTAGAAGTGGGGTGTGCTATGTGATTAATTAGAGATGCATATTTGGCTTCCTCCTATTGGTCCTAAGTTGGAAACGGGGACAAAAATTAGGAAAGCTGCCAGTTATTAAACAAATTCTGGCCACTTGGAGCTGACTGCTACAGAGGTTACTGTATAGCTTCCTAGATTGTCACTGGAGACAGCCATCTGGCTTCCTGCAAGTCTGACTTCTAGCAGGCTGGCTTTCTAGGTTGTTTACAGTAGATAGAAAGTTGGTTTCCTGGAGAGCTTGCTCCGGGTTGTGGATAACAGTTCTAATTTTATATATGGTCTAGCCATTGGCCGCTTGTATATTTAGTTTCCCTCAACTGAGGGCATGTTAAGAAATTGCAAACTTCTCAGTGGTCATAAGGTATTGTCAGTTGTTTTTGTTGTCACTGATGTGTGAGTAATGTATGTGTGGGTTTGTGGTGTGTATAATGTGTGTATGTAGTGTGTGTGTTTGTGTGTGGTGGTGGTGGTGGTGGTGGTGGGACACTGGGAAAGACCAGACTAAGAATTTGAAGACAATAATGCAACTTTAGCCTCTGATTAGTTGTATGGCCTTGGACAAAAGAATCACTTTCTATTTTAGTTCTTATCCGTCTAAAGAGAACTCCTGCAATAAACCCTTATCAGCTATCCTCTACCTCACAGCGAGCAACCCAAAACAATGAAATCACATACTTGGGAGTGCTTTGCAAAATGCCATACTCCTATTATCACCATCATCATCACCATCATCACTCTGATGGTTCGTGTGTATTGAACGTTAAAGACAAATACCTGCACCTATAACATGTCACTTAATCACTCCTATACCTCTGCGAAGGCAGATTCTATTTTCTGCAGCTTTGGAAAAGTCTGTCCTATCTAGCAAGGATGAAAAACCTGAAGGAAGAGACTGCTGGGCCTGGTTTATAGGTTTCAGGCCCTATCGCTTTCTAGGGATACCTGTACACAGCACGCTCATAGTTTACAAGGCATTGCACATCTACCAGGGAGGAACGGGTGGGAAGCGTTCCCATCTCCAGAGCATGTGGAGTAAAAAGATTTTCATTTTTCTCAATTTAGTAGCCATTCCCTCATTCATTTCCCAAACATCCTTTGAGTGCCATCTTCTTATTTGGGTATCTGCCACCTTTGGGCTCTGTTACACTTGAAGACGGTATTAGGCAAAGCTGGGACTTGTGCAGGAGTAGAGTTAAATTTCTTCCAACTATATTAAGGTAGTCTAACTCCAAAAATTGCCTCTAGGGTAAACCCAGAATGAAATATAATTTTTGTGCACACACATTTCCCATCTCCCACCCCAAATGAGATTCTATCTCCAGGCATAAGTTATATGTTAACTCTGGGTGTAAGTCTTGTTTGAACCTGAAGAGGTCTCTGAAATCTGGTCACTCGATTTGTAAATTCTGGGGCCACCTTGAAGCTGTTAGAAGTCAGCTAAATTTGAGGGCTAGGCTTTAATTTATATGATCAGTTTTTTTAAGTAACTGAAGCTGCAGTTGTTAGTTACACATTACTGTTCAGAAAATTATTGCCTTGTAGAATTTTAATTGATTTTCACAAAAATGCATTTGGTTTATCTACATAAATAATTTGCATTTATGAATGTTTGGTTTGCCCTTTTTTAGTCCCTGAAAATCCTAAGGAACAACATGTCAAAGCATATGTTGCTAGACCTATTTCTAGACCTTTGGAAATACCAGGGAAGTCATAGGCACGGAGGGGCAATGTGGTAGAGTGCCTTGCAGGCAGGCACATCTGGTAGGACCTGGCTGCAGCACATGTGACTTCAGGTAACTGAAACTCCACGGACCTTGGTTTCTTCATTTGGAAACAGGGGAATTAAAAAACCTACTACGATTCCTAGGAAGTTTAAATGAGGTAAAGTTAAAAGTGCAAGCAGAATGTCTGGCACCGAGTTGGCACATAATAAATGTTCCTTCCCTTTTCTTCCGCCCCCTGACTTTTAGAACATGTAGCTAAAAGAAGGAAGTAATCTCTGTTCCTAAGATCATCTTTGACTCACTTCCTAATATTTTTAAAAAATCCATCCACAAATGGATTTTCTGATATATATTTTAACCTTTCTCTTCCCTGTTCCTCTTTGTTGTACTTTCCAAAGGGAAGAAGCAAGTCAGGCTCATCAGGCCCTCCCCCAAGTCATAGGGTCTCCTCTAGTGCTTATCCAGGAGCACCTACCAGATGCTACTCTCTTTTCCTTGTGCCATCTTTATCCTCTCATACTCACCCTATTCGGCTGTGCACTGATCCCATGGGAGGAGCAGAAGTTGGGAGGATGGGGTTTCACCTCTGCTTAATATCTGTGTTGCTGGCCTGGAGGCACTCTCGTGAGCAAGGAAGCATCACTTTGATAACAGAATGGCTTCAAACTGGATTTGGTTTCCTGGTTTGACATTCTGGGGGTTCTTGCTGCCTCCATCTTCAGGGTAGAAGATGTGCTGAAAGACAATGTGCAGCCACCATAACAATCAAGCCATGTCTCATTTCAAGTCAGGGCTGGAGGAGCACAGAGCAGGGAGAATACACTGGGTTCTCTTTCAGACAACGTTTCACAGGTTTTAGATTTAACAATACCCTAAAGGCAATCTACCCAGTGCCTTCCTCTCATAACCATCAAACATATTTGTAAGGGAGATTTAATCAACATAGCTCTCCTTCATTGGCTGTTAACCCATTAAAGTGTTATTTTAAGAATTAGCTGCCATCAATTTTGAAAAATCACAGAGTGACTAAATATCCCAGTGTCTAGAAAATAGATCTATGCCTAATGACTGGCAAGGAAACCCCTTAGCCCCAGAGTAGAGAAAATACTAGACTACCTCATTTAATACCACTGTCTGTAACCCCCAATCCCCCACCTCTGATAACCCCACCAGCCTACACATTCAACCACATTTAGCTACACAGAATAATTTCCTGGCTTGGAATCATCCTCGCATAGGCCTGACCAGTGAAAGGAAAATTCTCAGTAATTTTTCGTGTTACTGTAAGCAGCCAGCAAGAGGCAGGATAATCACAATTAATATTTGAAGATATATGCAATGTTTTTCCATTTATTGGTCTTTTTAAAAATAACACCTCAACTGACACTTAAAAACAGGTTTGTGGTGACTTGTAAATTATTATTCTAATTTTACTGATGAGAAAGTTGGGGCTTAGAGAGGACACTCAATCTTGTCAGGAAGGAGTTGTCAGAACTTGAATACAATCCCCTCTGACTCTCAATCTTGCACTTGATTATGACACTGTGTGTCTTCAGTCTTCACAGTGTGCCCTAGCTCAGGTGTGTGGGACCAATATTGAGGGTGTTGCTTAAATGGAGTGGAGGGAACAACCCCAATATGCTCTCTGGCTAACCAGACTCTGGACTGAGCAACACACAAAATTGTGGCATTTATATTTGGAGTATATCTTCCTTCTCTTTTATGTGCTAATTTACCTACTACTTGCTTTTTTATCTCCTTCTTTATCCCCATTGTAGATGCCCAGATAAGTCATTAAAGAGTATAAATGGAAAAAGAAAAGCAGAGAGGTTTATCCTCAGTCCTCAAATCCCATCACTTCTCTGACCCTCCAGGGCATTTATGATTTCTGCATTTGACTGCCTGGTAGAGTACAAACCCTGTAAAGTGCTGAATATATATACAACCCAAGCAACTTCTTGAAGACTATCAGAGCAGAACAAAAGCATAGTGTTTTAGGAGGCATGGCCTTGGAGAATCACCATATTCAGAAGCATTTACTAGACAGGTGAATGCTAGTACTTGTTGATGGCTGTTTATTTGCTCCAAAACAGCAATAGAACCTTCATACCAGACCCTCAAAAGAAACATACTCTAGAGAATTTTCACTCCAAGTGAGGAGCAAGTTGTAGAGATGACAATAGCAAACAAGTCAACTGAGCAGGCTTGAGCCGAGAAGATAAGATGCACAATCCAACTATTCTCTTACTAGAGCACCACCTAACCCAAGTATTCTCCTGGAATTGGGCAGGCTCATTTGGAGTGCTTTTGACATAATCTGCAACTCACAGAATAAAATGGAGAAAAGGAAAAGAAAGAATGTACCCAGGACAAGCTGCTTTCTTCACAGTTATGTTAAAGGCCAGTCTCGACATAAGGAAAACTGTAAACCTAAGAAGCAAACAAAAAGCAGGGCAGAAATTGGAAAACTTCAACAGGAGAGGCTATCATTCAAAATTGGGATAATGGTGACATTTGCTCTTTCTAAACTTGGAACTCAGATAAATAAAAAAGGCTGATAAAAGAGACTAATACAAATGAAGCTGGAGTGCTGGATGCAGGAGTCTGGTTTCTCTATGTTTTGGGCAGGGCGTGAACAAACTTTCCACTACAAAGAAATTTAGGAGATCATTGGACAGAGGGCTGGGAGCTAAGCAGGAATAAATACAGAAAAGATTAGAGTTGAGGACTCCTCTTTGGCAGAAGCAGGGGAAGCCATGTAATAGAAAGGTCTAGAAAGGAAGCAATCAGATCCCAACAGTGGAAATGGTCTCTTCAGAATTTATATTTCTGGATTGGTCGTGTGATGATGGTGGCTTAACTATAGCCGGCTTTGAAAGGCAATGACCCAGGACTTCTGGAAAGCTCCATCTGATGTATGATTTCCTGATCTTACAGTACATCCTAATATAACCCATATCCTAGGTCTGAGTTATAAAACAACAAAATGAAAAGTCATTTGGCCCATCCATTCATTCATTTTTTCACTTCTCGAGAAGCATTTATTAAGTATGCCAGGTACTATGCTAGATGCTGGGAATGCAGACACAAGGAACAAGTGCTCTCTGCCCATTGAGAAACAGACAGCCATGTATTCAGACAATTATAAAATATTATAAATTATATTTATATATATATTATAAATTATAAAATACTGTGATTAATGATAGAAGAAATAGCTAGGCACAATGAGAATAGATAGTAGAGGCATGAGAAAGCCTAGGGAATCAAGAATAAGGTATGATTCTTTTTCCTAAAATAAAAGAAATAAGGGGACACTTTTCAGGGACATTTAGTACATATCTGATGCAATAAGCTCTTTTTGAAATTAATTTTTTATTGATGTATGATACAGTTACAGCAAATTTTACAAATCTTGTGTTCTGCTAAGCTTTTACATGCATACATGTGAGTCATCACCAGTCATATCAATACACAGAGTATTCCCACACCCCAGAAGGCACCCTCATGCTCTTAGTCAATACCCTCTCCCCAGAGGTAACCACTGTTCTGACTTCTGACGCCTTGGGTTAGTTTTGACTGACCTCAACTTCCCAGAAATGAAACTGTACCGTATGTATTCTTCATCGCTGTCTTTCTCCACTCATCATTAACTCGATGAGATCCATCCAGATTACGTAAATGTCTTTATACTAAAACGAGGTGGCAGTGGAAGTCGTTCCTGGATTTTAGGATTTTTCTTGAGGGGAGTTAATTGGCTGGGAAAGGGGAAACAGATGGTAGAGTGGAACAACATGAAAGTTTAGATTCAATGAGGGAGGGTTTCAGTTTTGCAGAGGCCACTTGCTAAGTGTGTATCTTGAGAATATCAGTCTCTGAACTTCAGTTTTCTTCTCTGCAAAATGAAGATAACACCACCACCTACCTCACAGAGCTGTTAATATAATGTATGTAAAAAAGATCAGTTCTAAACTGTAAAGTGCGATGCAAATAGATTTTTAACTGTTTCATTAGTTTATTGTTTCTGCACAAATAGATATATGTGTGTATTTATGAATGGCTAAAGATATGTAAAAGGCAATTTTTCTATCATGCCTTAGCATACTCTTAGCAATCAATTGGATTTTATTACTCAAATGCAATTTAATTAACATTCAACAACTGCCTTGTTAAATTTAAAAATTTATTCTAGTTGCATGTAATCTGAAGCTAAAACATGAGTTAGTATTCCAAGTCTTGGGATCTGGTTGCCAAATCAAACAATACTTTGAATTTACCAGACATGCTAACACCTGTAATAATGCACATTAAAAAGTGCCCTACCTTGAGCCTCCATTTCCTTCTGTTACAAGTCGTGCATTGTAAAACAGCAAAGGCAAACATTCCACAGAAGGAAGGAAAGGTTTTAGATTTCTTCTTAGTTTTTTTCCTTTTGATTTGCAGTTTGTGACCACAAAGGAAAAATGCAGAGATGAATGTCTCTTGAAATAAGAAGTGATAGGAGATGGCTAGGGCTGAAAAGCTTCCATTTAAGTTAGAGGAAAGTGAAACTTTGAAAGTGACTTTTTAATTTCTTGAATTAATTGATAAATATCTTGCTCTTCCACAAGATTATACATTCAAAATTAGAACATAGATTCATTCAAATTCTCTACCAACTGTTGTACATTCTCTTGCTGAAGGGAAAGGGAGAATTCATTTTCTCAATGGCTACATTGCCGGCCATCATCTGGAGGGCTCTGTCTATAAACATGAAACCAGAAACGTTGGCGGGAGGAGACATTAGCCAATCCCCTACCAGGCTGTAAGTAATACTACATCCTCCACCTGGCACCATTAATAATCCTATTCAATGAACCCTTTATTATTAATATTACTGGCATAAAAAATGACCCCGCACTTACAGGTGTAACTTAATGAGGCACATGTTGTAGCCAGATGTCTTACAAGGCCAACTCCGCCACCATAGTACACATCTTTGTGCATGTTTCATAAAAGGAAACCATCTGAAAGCATTCATTTCAAGAGCATATTCATCACGTAGCATGGTCAGTTGAGGAGTGACGCTCTTTTACTTAAGTTTAAACAGATGGATCAAACCTGGGAATTATATTCAGCATACCTTTAAAAAAATAATTATCTGATTTAAACTGCCAAATGCATTTTCTTCTTTTCACCCTCTTCATGATAATATTGAGGAGTTGGCAGCATGGGCACAGCCCAGAGTTAGGGGGTGTCTACCATTCAACCTGCTCCCACCTGCTGCCTTTAGAGACTGGGCTCTGTGACAGAATTTCTTTTCATTCTCTGCATTTGCTAAAATCTAGAACAGATTTTTGTCAAAACTCAAGTGGCCATTTCGAAGTTGATTTAAATAATAGGAATAGTACCTAATTGTGACAATGTAGATGTCTTGTGCGAACTTTCTGGTCTGGGTCTTCCAGAGGAAGTAAAGTGTCCTGTGGCCATAGATGTTGTCTGTGCATATGACACCTTACTCCACAGGAGATACACCTGCTTTCCACGGCCAGCTAGTAGCATGGATGCCCTTGTGTCAACTAGCATTTGCAGGAATCACATCTAGAGTACCAATTTGTTGCCTCTCTAGTTCTCATTAGCTCTTCTGCAGAGGGTTCAAGGTTGGTGTCGCTGTGGCTTAGATGGAACCACTGGGTTAAAATATAGAGAATGTAAACTAGTCCTTGAAAAAAGTATCATGTGGAGATAAGAGAAGAGCCTAAGAAGAAATACAGAAGAGGGAACAATCACTCACGGCCAGACATGTGGGTGCCCTCCAGACGATAAAAGAGGCGGGCTCTAGACAGGCTTTTAATTCTGCACTCCTTCAAACTGATGGTCTCTAGATCTGCTCAGAGAAGAACAAGAGTAGGACGTTACATGAAGGGAAGGGCAGAGAATAAGGCAGTGGCTGGCAGCAATGAAAGATCTTCCTTCCCAAATAAATTCAGCTTTGGCCCCAAGCTCCATGAGAACCCTGATTTTAAAATGACCCAGTCTCGTTTGAAGGTTATTTAAAGACCGTCTGTTGACCTCAAGCATGTCTCATAGGGGAACGCATCTGCTTTCCAAGCAGCTCGCCAAAGAATCCCTTCCCTCGGCATGTCGGAGTCTCCCTGAGTATTAGAAATGCAATTTGCTCCATCTTGCGACATTTCTGGTGTCATTGGATTCCCTGTGGATGTTCCAGTGTCAGTAAAATGTTCCTAGGAGCACCTGAATGTATTTATGCATTAGTGTACTATGTAGCTATTTAAGTGGTCCACTCCTCAGTCCAACTCTGATCTTGGTGTGCAGGGCAGCAGCAAAGAGGTGAGGAGATCTAATTTTCTCATTCAACTACTTCCCAGGACTTGAATTTCCCCTCCCATATCCCTGCTGCTGCTCTCTCCTAGTATTCATTCAGGGAAGGGCCACTTCGATTCCTTTTTCTTTCTTTTCATCTTTGTTAGAATGTTTATCAGAATGTCTCTGTCTCTGTATTTCCCCCTACACACACACACTCCTCTCTACCTGTGCTCACTCTTCTCCCTCTGCAGGCAAACTTTCTCCTCTTCCAGTGTTCACCTGGCAGAAAACATGGCTGCTTAAGTTGCCAAGGTTTACATATGACCGACTCACTGTTCCCTCTCTTGAGAGAGAACAGTTTTTCTTCCACGGTCTTCTCTTCAAAAACTCTCCTGGAAGGACTCTTGTGGACTCCCTTCTCCCAACCAATCCCACTCCCTCTGAGAAAAAGTGGTTTAGATTCTAGTGTAAAAATCAGCTGGTAGTTGTAGCCAAACTTAAGTAGCAGAACCTTGGGAAATCACCAGGTGATCATGAAGAAACAGGAGGTTAAAACTATATTGTGGAGGCTCTGGGCACAGCCAGAATATCTGACCATCCTGTTTTCAATAAAATGTTGTTTCCAGAAGAATTATCTTCATGATTAATAAGTCAGGGGCATGGAATAGAATGACTGGAGCCGAGAGGGAGTGGAGCCAGAGGCACAAGTTTAAAGGACATTACTTATCTACAAGGATGTCCACTACAGAATTATTTACAATAAGGGAAAGATTAGCAAATATAAAAGTGTCTAACAATCAGGGATGAGCCAAATAAATAATAATAATAAGACAGAAAACCATATGATGAAACACTGTGTACTCAACAAAAATTCTGTTATGGAATATTATGTAGGAAACATACTTCAAAGCTCATGATTTTATAATATCTAGTCTCTTGGGAGACATAGATATCACATAGCACAAGTTGAAATCATTAAGTCTAGAAACAGTTGAATTTCAAACCTGACTTTGCCAAACCCAAACCAACTTTTCTCATAAATACTATCTAAGCCTGATTAGATAAGACTGTTAAATCTCTTACTTGTTCTTTTTCTGGTAGAAATGTATGCAATCACGACATGATTTTCCAAGAATTTGGTCAAAACAATTGTTATTAACCTCTTGCACAAAATACATTTTTAATCATCCCAGCTGATTCATCAAATCATTTGGCACTGACTACTTTCAATTTAAAACACAACCTTTGCTTCTTTTGGAACAAAGTTTGGGAAAACATACTGTTGATGAGATAGATAAAAATCACACTATCTCTGGCTAGGTTGTACCTTATCAGTGGAAAAATATAGCATTTCAGATTCCACCGCTATCAATTTGAGCATTCTTTTGTAAGTACTAAGCTGTTTCATGGACTATTAGCTGTTTGAAGGAAGTCATGCTTTAAATCATTTTTTAAAGCCAGTCTTAAGAAAAGTGGGGAAGCACATTAAATGAGTAAATAAAGTTCAAAGAAGGTTGCGGTGGTCAATGAAACAGTGAGCTCTTTGCTGATAGAGCCTTCGGAATTCCCTAGCCTGGAACCTCTGCACATCCTTATATCCTTTGTGCAATTATGCACTTAGCAAAAGCAGTGTCTTTTGTGAGATATCTTCCATCAGGGTTCATGGAACTGGCTTACAAAGAGGCATTGCTTTAATTGTGCTACAGGAAAGAATAGAGCTATGATCTCGAAAGGACAGAATACTTGTAAAATTTATGTAGCTCTTTAATACAAGGCGCTTTGGTTTAAAGAGTGGGGGATTTACATGTGTTAAGTGCTCCTACAAATCTACTTTACCCTTTCTTGGAAAAGGGCAACACAATAATAATAGTTAAATTGATGTGTAAGATGTCTATATGGTAGAGCTGCTCAAATCAGTAAATATTACACAGTTGACTAACTGCCTCTGCTTTTAATCTTTAAATATCTACAACGAGATGCTGTCTGCTGAGTGAGGGGCATTTAGCCCACGCTCTTTAAACCTTTGTGGTCTGGTTCTATATTATGAACAGAAGATTATAAAATTCAAACTCCAAATGGGCTGCCTGCCCACTGTTGTTTCCAGAGCCTGCCTACCCTGCATGTAGATGTCAGAATATTCTTTCTTAAATAACATTTTCAAAAACAGTGCTTTTTTATTGAATTTTATATCCTATTTTCATCTCTCTGTCCTTACAAGCCTCCAACAACGTAATTTCACTTTTATTTTTCCATTAGAAAAAAAACCTCATTTCTCATTTTTCTTTAGCATAAAACTTACAAGCAAAATTTTCAAGTATTAACTAGCTCACTTGTTCATTTTACACACACACTCTCTCTCTCTCTCTCTCTCTCTCTGTATATGATCAATACTGTTTTTAAGAGATTTTAAAAGATATATTCCTGTCTTCACAGCTGCACCCCTACCAACTCCTTGCCACTGCTGAAGGTCTGGGCCTCTCCTGCCTTGTCTTGTCATGAGATTTTACTCCTCTTTGGCTACAGTTGATGGGGGACCAGGGCTGCACACCTGACCCATGACCTGGGCCATTCAGATTCTTTCTCTTAAGAATAGGAACTATGAGACAAGAGATTAGAGGTCATGGTTCTCCCTGGCCCATGAAAACATGGTGACATGGTGCAGAGAGAGACCGTCTGCTGAGAAAAGCAAGAGAAAGGAGCAGATGGTAGATCATGTGGCCCCAGAGAGAAAAAAGAGACTGAGAAAGTAGTTGCTTAGCTCCTGATGATTTTCCCCATCCCAGTTCAGTCTTCAGAGGACTGGCTGTACTTCCTGCACTGAGGTTCTATGTGATATCCCTGTATCATTATAACAAATCCCTCTGGTCTTAAATTAAGTACAGTAGATTTCTGTTTCTTGAACCCAAACAAATGCTAAGAAAATGTACACATATTTATGTGGAGCATGCAACTGTATTTATCCTATATTTATGCACATGTAGATATCACTCCTATTCATAGATGATTGATGCTATATGCAAGAAAGTAAGTTTAAAACAGTGGCAATACAAAGAGTTGATTTCTTCATTCATATGACTCTCAATTAACAAAACATGCAGTAAAGGACGAGTGTTCAGTGAAAGGAAACCACTACATAGACTCCAAGGACTTTGGAAGAGGAAGCTTACATATCCCACAGACTAGGTTGGTCAACTGAGGGCGAGACTTGTGAGAAGGAGAGGATTCAGATTGCAAGCTGCTATGTACATGTTTTAACATTCTTTCTTTGCAGAGAGGCCCAATATCCCTGAGTTGGAAGCTCTTTGTGGACTAACATCTTAATTTTCTAATGTAGAATTTCAAACTGATTGGATTGGTAAGGGTTATTTACTAAGCTGATTGACTTTTTAAATAGATACTAATACTTTGATAATTTGTAGAAATAATAAAATCTGCACAATAACAGCTTTTATTTTTTAATTTTGATAACCATGTTTATGTATAAATGATCAGCCATTATCTCCAAGTATGGTAGAATATTATCTTTGTTTCTTTTCCCTAGAGGCAGATGCAAATTCCTTATTATCTTCACTGGAACTTAAATTTCGCACACACTCACAGGCACACACACACAAGCATATTATAGAATGTTAACATAATAGTGGCCTCATTTGAGATAAGAGAAAACAGAAGACCAGTGACCAATGAGACTGGAGGCCAAAGTGGTTGAAATTTCCAAAGGAGTTTGCAGTTAAAGAACCTGGGCTCTGCAGTCAGAGGACCTCTCCTTCTTATAACCACTTGGCTATGGGCAGGTGACTTCAATGGCTTCAGCTATAAATGGAGTTACTAAGAGAACCTACCTCATGGTGCTCTTGTAAGGGTTAAGTGAGAGCATGCATATGAGGCATCTGGCATGGTGCCTGATTCACGGCATGCATTCAGAGCAGATTGTCATTCATCTTAGTCTACTTTGTGCATCTGTAGCAGAATACCATGGCCTGGGTAATTTACAATTAATGGATGTTTATTTGGCTCACAGCTCTAGAGGCTGGGAAGTTCAAGAGCATGGCACCAGCATCTGGCAAGGGCTTTCATGCCACATCATTCCATGGAGGAAAATAAAAGGGCAAGAGAGTGTGAAAGAGCAAGAAAAGGAAAGGTAGTCAAACTCACCCTTTTATCAGGAACACACTCTATTGATAACAGCATTAATCCATTCATGAGGGAAGACCCGTCATGACCTAGTCACCTCTTAAAGGTCCCACCTCTCAACACTGGTTGCACTGGGGATTAAGTTTTCAACACATGCTTTTTGGGTGACATAATTAAACCATAACATACTTGTTATTAGGTCAGGAGATTTCCCAAGGTCAGAAGAGTGACAGAGCTAAGCCCTGAACTTTTGTGACCTTCAAATCAGGATTGTTTCCACAATTTGTAATATAAGGATATTTAGAACCTACTTTAAAAGTGGAGGAAAGAATAAAATTATTTGAAGATGGAGTGCCCAAAAGCTGTACCAGACAAGTCCTTTGAAACTGTCCTTCACCTAAATTTGAATTTAAAAAATTGTTTTTGCATTGTGTGATTTGGTAATATGGTGAGTATAGGTGTGTTTTTAATTATTTTTCCTTTGTCAATTCTTATATAGTCTCAGTTGAAATTAAAGACTTTAATCATAAAGAGAAGGCTTGAATCCACATATCTCCAAAGTCCAGGTCTGGTGGAAAAACAAACAAACAAACAACACCAAAGCTCAAGCACAGGGAGTGGAGAAGAGAAAAGGCTGTATCAAAGCTGACAAAGTGGAAATCCTGAAGGGCAGAAGCCAGTTCATCTACAGATACCATCACTTACTATTGAATCATTTTCTTATACCATGGTCAAACTTGCAGAATAAACCCTGATGCTTCATTCTGGTTCATTCTAGAGTTGGGAGAGAGGCATCTAGGACATGTCATCTATGTGCATTTGAATCTGATGATTTGTCTTTATCATTTACACAAGAGAATTCACACCATTAATTCTTCAAATATTGCAATTCCTCCAATAAGCCTATTATCCCTTTCTAGAACCCATCATAGATGTATGCTTTCCTCTAAGTCTCATAACCTCTCTATCATATTTTCCACTTCTTTATCTCTCTGTTATGGTAGTCCAGAAAATAGATTCTGTTCTATCTTCTAGTTCACTAATTTTCTCTTTAGCAGCATCTAATCCTATTGTTTAATTTATTTGGTTTTTAATGTCAAGCATTAACATTTTTAGTTCTGAAACTTCCATTTGGTTCTTTATCAACATTTACTTTTTTATTCCATAGTATCTTTTTTGTATAGTTTTCTTTTCCTTTCTTTTTTGGTCTTTAATCATTTAAATGTACTTATTTTATACTGTCTATCAAATATTTTTTACCTGCTGTTCTTGGGGTTCTAATCCTACAGTTTCCTGTGTCTTTTTACTCACCCTCACCTAGGATTGTTTGCTCATTTTTACAGTTTTGAGTTGTAAGCTCTTTGTCAGCAGGGATTTGTCTGTACCTGGTTAGATGGTGTGTCCTTTTGGAGAGTTTTTGAATTTACTTTGCTTGGTGCCCCGGAAGTATTACCAGGCTGTGTCAGAATTTTATGTTAATTTATTGAGGGTGTCAAACTTTAAGGTTACTAAATTCAATACCTCCACCAGTTACTTCCCTCAAATACTCTAGTTTTTAATTCCTTCTTCATTTCAGTATCTACAATTTCCATTTCTTCTTTTCTCTCCTCCTCCCCTCCTTCCCTCCTCCTTCCTTCTTTGCTTCCTTCTTCATATTTTTCCTTCCTTCCTTCCTTCCCTCCTATCAGTTAGTTATGTCTTAAAATAAATATCTGTTATAGAGGGATGCTATTCAGGCAATATATCCTCCTCTGTTGCTTGAAGCAAATGTTATATGTGTGTACTCAGTTTTAGGTAGGCATTTCTCTGACACCCTGGTAAATAACCATGCTACAGACCCTTCTCAAACTGGTCTACTCTTCTTGTACAATACCATGTGCCACAGCCATCTTGCTCCCTGGGTTTTATCTAGAATATGCCCCATGCTATCCTGCTTCAGAGGCTTCCTGTTTGCTGCCACTGTTGGCCTTACCAGCTAGTCCCCACATGTTAAAATTCTAGCCTCCATCAAAGTCCACCTCCAATGCCTCTTTCGTCATGAAGCCAACATTGACTCTCTGAAGCAGGTATAAACCCTCCTTCCTCTGACATCTCTTCTTCTCCTCCCCTTGACTATAGCACCTAGAGTAGCTTATTTACGCATTTGCTCTATTCACCAACTAACTTTTAAAAACTGCTTAATGAGGCCAGGCACAGAGGCTGACGCCTGTAATCCCAGCACTTTGGGAGGCCAAGGCAGGCAGATCACCTGAGGTCAGGAGTTCGAGACCAACATGGCCAACATGGTGAAACCCCATCTCTACTAAAAATACAAAAATTAGCAGGGTGTTGTGGCACGTGCATGTAATCCCAGCTATTTGGGAGTCTGAGGCAGGAGATTCACTGGAATCTGGGAGGCAGAGATTGCAGTGAGCTGAGATTGCACCACTGCATTCCAGCCTGGGTGACAGAGTGAGACTCCATCTCAAAAACAAACAAACAAACAAACAAACAAAAAACTGCTTAATGGCAGAACCTAGAATATCATATCTCTATATTCCCTTTGGTAACCTGAATACTGTTTGGTGTTAGGTATATAAAGAAAATAAATGTGTGTGTTTTTAACTGAATCTATCTGAATAAAAAGGATAATATAGGAACAACATTACCTATAGGAGGTTGGATGTTCCTGTGAAGTACATTTTTTATCTACTTGCTATCTTTGTAATTCCTTCATGCTACAATGAGAGGTAGAGTTTAAACCTGAAAACATTCTTGGAAGAGGAAACTTCATTAATTCAAATATACCACAAGGTAAAAAAGAATGATACTAGTTTCTTTGAGACAGATATAAGAGGGGATGGAATTGCTATACCCTCTTTCTTATTGCTGCAATGTGATGGGAAGGGTTTGGTGCTGGGTGGAGGAAGTATTGTCAGTAGCAAAATAAGCAGTGTGAAAACTGAGCTCCATGGAGACACATTTTTCTGCACTCCCCAGTTCTACCCTGGACTGACTTTGAGCATGGTGTCCAAGGAAATGATCTCTACCCTTAGATTATGGGATCTCAGTCAACTTTCCTCTGGGACTCAGGAAAGAAGTTTCTTACTTTTTATGTTCTTTATTTCTTTTAATTCACCTCCTAAAGTTGCAATTCTACCATTGCTGTTGACAGATTGGCATGGATTCTTTTTGAGTTATTTTTATACATATAATAGCATAATTTTACTCTAATAAAAATAATATTATATTATATGCACTGGTATACAATGGTTTTGGCTTGTAATGAACAATGTGATGTGGACACATTCCACGTATAACTGCTTAAAAATAACTCCACTATAGAGTAGTATGTAATTTATTTTCACAATCTGAAATTTGCTCTATCAACTATATATTTCAAGCTCTATGATTTCGAATATAATAGTTCAGTTCTTCCTATCAAGAATTTAGCTCAGGTATAAAGAGAGAAGAGCCTTCCCTCCAGTCGACAATTTCCCTTGAGATGACAAGGGAGACTCCTGAAGCCAGAAGACAGGAGGGTGTACACATCTACTCTCAGGATTTTCCGGGTGCATGTGATGCTCATCTGCGTACTTCTGAGTATGAGTTTCTGTGCGTGCACACTTTATTATGAAAGGAATCTGAAAGAAATTGGATCACTGCTGCTAGTCATGGTAAAAAGTTATCTGACAGAGAAGTGGTATAGCATAGTTGTTGTGGTTAAACTACCCAATTTAAATAACTCTGGGCATCTACCAGTTGTATGACACAAGAAAAAGCTGCTTAGTCTCCTGGGCCACAGTTGTCTCATCTTTAAAATGGGGATAACAATAGAATCTGCTTTAAAAATTGTTAGAAGTACTAAATGATTTAAAACCTGTAAAGTGGTTTTACAGGCCTGGCACATAATAAATGCTTAATTAAATATTAATCAAGCCTTGATATGTACCTGGCAGTACACAACAGGAAGAGGAGGCTCAGTCGAAGGCTGAGTACTGTCAGTCAGGCAGCAACTGGGATTTCTGGTGGTCAAACAAGGGGGCTTTCTGGCCCCACAAGCATGGACAGTTTTGGTCTTCTCAGCTTCAAGCCCCAACTCTTTGGGGACTTTACCAACCGACCACAGCCCACACATGTTTTGAGCTGAGTTTCTCTGGTACAAACAAATGCTGGAGTAGTGTAGGGCACGTGCATGCGGCCCCAACCCAACTGCCATTTGATGCCAGTTAAGTGGATGTGGATAATTCTGTCGTGTGCATTGTAGGATGTTTAGCAGCAAGCCTGGTCTCTACCCACTAGATGCCAGCAGCATACCCTCAGCTGAAACACCTGAAAATGTCTCCAGATTTTGCCAAATGTCCCCTGGAAGGCTTGATGGCCCCTAACTGAGAATCACTAATGTAACCTGATACTGGATATAAAAGTTGCTTATTCCAGCTCTTTCTTGTTGGTAAACCTTATCTATTTTACTAGACTAAGAATTTGCAGGCAGGGACTAGCCTTATACACCACCCACTCACCCACCAGCACAGTGCTCGATCTTCAGACTTCACTTAAATACTTATTGCTTAATTCAAAACAGACAATCAAACTAGTTGGTTAACATTTTAATTTCTGATTTGTACTAAAATTGATTTAAATAAAGGTGACATCAAGACTAATTATTCCTGCTAAGCTTTGAAATGTCAATTACTTCAAAACACATCCTTTTCTTAAAATACATAACATAATTCAAACTGGGGTTATTTTTGTCTTTTCTCTGATCACAATTCCGTACATACTTCACACAATAGCTGGGATATATAAAGTTTAGTTTTAATTGCCATCTATTCATTTTCTTCTTTACAATGAATTGGAAATATCTCAAATGCACTGAGGACTTCTTTCTAGCGATCCCTTTGTCACTGGTGTCACGATGTCTGAATTTTAAATCACTAGAGATGCTCAGCCTAAGAAGAGGCAGGGGGATTTTGCTCTGTGCTTCACACACGGCCTGGCAGTGTCTGTTCATAATAGCCCTCGCAGCAATGCTCAAGGAAACTGTTTGTTCCCTTGTGAGGCTTATTAGCCTGACATTTATCACATTCTGATAAATACAAATTCCACACTCTGAATTTTGCTGCAATTTCATATTTTATACTTCTTTTTTTCTTTCAAATACGGGCACACATACGAATCTAAACACCGAGACGCACCCATGGGAATAAATGTGCATGACTATGCTCATCCCTACTGAAAACTGCTGCTCATTGTACTGAAGGTGTAAAGCTGTGACTGAGAAACACACTTGTGGTAACTTTCTACTGGAGTCCTAGAAAACTTCATAACATTGATGAGGGGGTTTGAAGGCATAAGTGTGAATTTCCAACAGACAGAGGTGTAGCATCAAGAGAAACCAAAGAAACTTTTGAGAGGGGGCATTTGCATAATGGACCTACTATGGGGTCAGGTGTGGCCCTCAGTGTTGGGGCTCAGGATTTGAGCTTTGCAATCACACTGATGGGGAGTGGTGTCAGAGACAAATTCACATGTCTGCAGGTCCCAAGGCGAGGCTATGCCAATAACTTGTTTGCAAGAAGCAGTGCAGTCAGCAGGGCAGCATCTTATCCCCCATCGGCATTGCTATGACAGACTAGGTAGTCATCAGAAGGGAATTTAATAGGCTTGAAGAAACTGTGGAGGGAAATAGATATATGGTCTAAAGATAGACTGCTCTCTAGCCAAAAAGCCCAAGACATCCATTCCCTTGACAGGGATACACATGCCACCCGTAACAACCAAGTGGAATTCTGCCCCTTAGGATCCTCCCCTTTGGCTTGGATGCTGGTGACATTTGACTCAAGGACACACCTTCACTGTTTCTGAAAGCCAACAAAACCTCTTCTGACTAATGCATTTTTTTTTTTCTTAAGGTAAGTTAGCCTTTAGATAGTTAATTCTCTCCTGGCATTCCACCCAGGAAGCAGAGAGAATGTGGGTGAACCCTAAGGCAAAGGAGATTCAAGTCTTGACCAATGTCCTGCTGAAAAGTAGGAGAGTGATTAAAAATATCAGGTCCATGCTGGACTGAAAAGAGCAAATTTGGACATCTCTTATTTTTTTTTTTTTCAAATTACTCTGAATATCTTTGCTTTGTTTCTTGAAGTGTAGAGTTGGAATTTAACTTTCAGAAGACATTTTATTTTTCTCTCTTTTAAATCTTTGTTTGAGGATGAAGATGGGAAGGAACCACATTTTTTACTTCTGTGACAATGAATGAATGTGTGAAGGGAGATGAAATTTATAAAGTGCCTGTCCCCAACAGAGGCAGTGCTGCAGAACTGTGAAGAGTGTGGACTCTTGAATTGGACTACTGGATTGTGAATCCTGGCTCTCTCACTTCTTACATTGGGTTAATCACCATTTTTATGTCTGTTCCTTCATCTTTATGTGAGACTAATGAGAACACAAACAAGGGTTATAGAGAGGATCAGATGTGTTCACAGAAATAAAAGGCTCAGATCCATGCCTGGTATATAGTACAAGCCTTTCAAAACATTATTATTGTTTTCTAATCTGATCAACTAAAAAATCTGACAATTTTTGATAATTTTTTTAGCAAAAAAAAGAAAGCCCATCATTAAACTTTGTTTTGAATGTTTTATGTGCAAGCCCGTATTGTCTCTCTCTCAAACACGGGTGAAGGTATATAAAATTACAGGTTCCAAGAGTCTTAGAGATCCTCTTTACTTTCCTCACTGTGTATCTCAGGAAGGTAGGAGCTCATGTTGAAGGTTACATAGCTGAAGTCAAGATGGGTGGGAGGACAGAAATAAAATTCATGCCTCTAGATTTCTGACTTTCCACCAAATAACTCTATCTTGCGCTATTGATGGCCACATCTGATGAAATTCACAGAGGAATTTGATCAGAAAATATCATGATATTAACAATTTTTCTTATTCCTCTTTATTAGACTTCCAGCACCAGAGAGAGAGAGAGAGAGAGAGAGACGCTCACTTAAGACTTTCTCATTGCAACTATGCCACAGAATGTGTGAGTTGTCTATGAAACCCACCAGTAATAGGAGCAACAGGAAAATGTGTAATCAGTAAGAAGAGGAGAAGTGAATGCTAAGGGGCACTGCTGTGACCTGTCTATAAGTAGGACATTATCACCTCAGGGTTAAGCATGTCTGCTCATGTCAGTACTTGATGAGAGAAAATAACAATATAAATAGATTCTTACCTGCACACGTTGCATTTAGAATGTATTTGGTGCTAGGATCTTAGGAACATTTAGAAGAATTATTTTATTTAAAGTCTCAAAAACTTTCTTTGAGGAAAAAAACAAATCTGAAAAGCCTCTTCTACCAGCAAGAACAGCAGCATCTGCTTAAGAACACATAGCAACCCTACATTCAGATTAGGACAGGAAATAAAAAAAAAATAACATATCCAATTGAAACTGCGGGAGGACACAGTAGACAGAATGTAATTAGTTGGGTTGACTGTCAGCCAAAACCTCAGGCAACCACCCCCTTGCTCTTATGAAAACTGCCTGGAGATTTTTAATGATGATGAGCAGTTAGGATCTCGGTTTTAAATCTTCTCTGAAATGCAGGGCGCCATCATTCCCTCCAGCGACGCTGGGATATTGGTTCTGGGTTGGCACTGAAGAGCTCTGGAAAAGGTGAACCCTAACTCCTTAAGCAGCAGTGACTTCTGTTGCAAAATGTTTGGTGTTGTCAATTCTTTAACTCTAACGAATCCAGTTGAATTTATGATGAGTTGGGTGATTTAAAAATGAAGACACTTTGGTCTATGGAATTTAAATTTGGGATTTTGGAACAAATATCTCCATTTTAGTGCTTTTCTCAGCAGCGAGTGATGGGAGGAATTCTGGATTAGGAATTACGGGGTCTATGGCCAGACCTGAAGATGCTCAGTGCATGATGTGCATGGGCAGGTGCCACCCAATTCTGCTGCTGTTCTTCCCTCAGGTTCCCAAAAGAGCCACTGGAGGGGACATAGAAGCCAGAACTGGCTTTGAATCCTTGCTCTGTCTCTTACTAGATATGTGATCGTGGGCAAGCCCCTTCAGCAATCTAAGCCTCAAAACAAAGAAGGCAGAAAAAGAGTTGGGCCTCTTAGATTTCTCAAATCCCTTTAAATGATAAAATATGTTACCTTTATATATATATACAAAGGGTGCTGTTGATGGTGCTTTCCTGTGCCTGAGATTAGAGATCTGAAAGACCAAGCTGATCCAGGCCTCCTTCCATGAAGATTGTGTGTTTAGTCTGTCCTATGGCTAATGACTGCAGCTGCTTCCTGCAGAGACTGTTATAAGATCTATAAAAGGCCGAGATATTATGGTTTCAGAAGCAGGTAATGAGCATACACAGAAATCACGTGGTTTTTTCTTTCCATTTGGATTTTTAGTTTGTAGGCTTTCTACACAGGAGTTCATGGGTACGATGCCAACTCTCACAGACAACAAGGATTTATTGTATTAATAATCTGCAAATTATGGATTGCAAAACCAAAGACATTTGGGGATTTCATTGAATTTCTACCAAAAAAGATGCCTCCATGCTGAGGTTTTCAAGTTTTTCACTGTGCCCAGTTGAAATTAATTATAAACTATACATCTATTTGCATATTAATTATGAAAACACACCATGGAATATATTTAGGATAAAGTACAGCAGGAAAAGATGGCAATTTATGAATACTGTGTACCAAATCAAATGAAACACCCAACTAAGAGTATTTTCCAAAAATAGACTTTAAAATGTATTTTTCTTCAATGCTATAGGAATTCAGTCCATTGAAATCTGCAAACAAAAAGTCCATTTGCTAATTTCTTGATTTCAGATTGTTTGGGACAGTATCTACTTGAACTATGATGGTAAACCAATTCCAAAATTAACCTGAATTTTTAAAAATTTTTTACTGATAACCATAACCATGGTCAAATCTGTTCTATGGATGTGGCTCCACAAATGTGGGTCAAAAAATATGAATCTAAAAATTGAATCCATAGTCAAACAAGTTGTGAATATGCTTGGTTTTTAAAAATGAATTCTCTTATTGCATATTACCTTTGATGTGCCATACATTATTTTAAGTATTATGTGAAGTGTTTCACAAATTTCTCTGACCAGGGAACACTTTTTCACAGAGCATCTTCCTGGACCAGTGTTCTTTGGGAAATCCTGGGTCTGATGACTTGCCATTGTTGTCATGTGTCTCCATTCTCTGGTTTCTTCTTGGCTTCCTAGGTTCTGCCACTGTGGCCATCACCTGGGATTGGAGAAAGGCAAATGGAACAGACCCACTCAGAATTACAGTCCTTGTTTATTTCATCAGAGGCTGGCCTAATACTTACATTAGCATTAGCTCTTTCTGGCTAGAGCTTCATGTTTCACTCACTGTCTGTTCACTTCTGACCTGAAACGATGTGACTGCAGAAGACAGAAGGAAAATATCTGGTGGTCAGGCCAACTCTGTATACCCTGTGATGAAGATGTTTTCCATAGGAGTTCATTGTCACAGGTGAAATTTAGTAGCCATAGCCAAAGATTTCTTAAGCCTTTCTTCCAATCAGTGTGCCACAGCTATTTGATATGTCAGTCTCAGCAGATGAGTTCTGGGAAGATTCATCCCTTTCGTGAGCAAAGGGAGAATGGAAAGGGAAATGATCCAACTCAAAGAGGGGAAAATAAAGGACAGAGGGATATAACATTTTTTAAGCTTCTAGTATGTAACCAGCACAGTGCCACGTGATGTGTATACCAATTTCAGTTCCAATCCCCATATTAGGACTGAATTTTAAAAAGCTACAGAAGTTAAGAAAAATAAGAAGAAAGAATGATGCGGAAGCTAAATGAATATTTCTGTCTCAAGGAAAGAACTGCGACACTTCTTCCAGAATTCCACCTGGGCCTTTTTCTGTCCCTTCCCACTGGGACAGTAACTTCTCCCTTCATTCATGTTCCAACCTCTTTTCTCCACTTCTTTCCCTCTTGCGCACTAAAAATCCAACTCCTCGTCATCAACCCACCACCACCTATGTCTCTTTATTCACATTAAAACACCCTCATGCCCCTAGTTTTCCACTGCCTTTTATGCTCAGCTCTCTGCAGTCTGACTTTGGCTCCACCATGTCATACCCAGTTTAACCAGTGGGATCCTCAATAACGTTTCAATAGCCAAATCCTAAGGGAAATATTAAGTTCTCCTCTTACTTGAAGGCTGTGTCACAACTTGCATTCTTGACACTTTGTTCTCTCCTGATTTATTACAACTGCTCCTTTGTATTTCTCTTAACACTTTGATTCTTTCTGAATCTTCTTGCCTGGTTTATCTTCCTTCTCCTCCCTTTAGATGTTGATGCCTCCAGAGTTCCTGTTCTTATCCCTCTTCTTATTTTACATACTGTCTTTGGCTTATCTCGTCCACTATTCTCTCTCTAATCTTTTAATCATTACAAGTTCCTAGTCTACAAATGTTGATGCCTTTTGGGTTCTGTCTTAATTTTTCACATGTTTGCTGGATATTGCCATGAGGAAGTTCCCAAAGCAAACCCATTTTATTTCCCCTCATTTTTTTTTCCTCCTTCAAGAATCCTGTCCTGAATTCAATGGAACTTTATTTGCCCAGTTACCTAAATCAGAAACCCACAAGTCCTCCCCAACTCCAATTCAGCTTTCAACTGCCTCTCCTCTCCCAAGCAAATCTGATCTTGTCTTTAACACACAATCTTTAAACACATCCAGGGCTTCTCCATTGCTTGCAGTTTAAAAAGCAGATGTCTTGTATGGCACTCAAAGCTCCTTAAAAACTGGCTCTAACCTATGTTTTCAGTCTCGTCTCACATCATTCTCATTCCCAAATTCTCATCATGATTTGCAGAACTTAAAACATCCTTCCCTGCTGGTAGCTCCCTAAATATTCTGGATTTTCATTCATCTTGTTGCATTTCCTGAGGATTGCTTTCTTGAACATGACCTTTTATGTGTATTCTTCAAGATCTACCTCCTCTCGGAGAAACTCTTCCAGTTTTCTCCTTCCTCTTGTCCCGCAAGTCCTGGGTCGCTCTGAGTTCTTTCTGAACCATTATAGGGAGTTCTAGTGTAGGGCTTCTTACATTGCATTGGAATTATTTGTCTGAGTGTCAGCCTTCTCAACCGGACAGTAGACATTCTTTCCTCTGCTCCTTTCTGGCCTCCAGCACAAGCTGACACAGTGCCTAGTTACATGCGTCATCGATTGAAACCTCTCCCTTAACCCTGGTTGTCTCAAGTGTCACTGATGTCCAAATTATATGGGTGTATCTCTCCCTTTGTACCTCTTCTGCCTCACCTCATTACTCCTTCTCCTTTGCAGTTAGTAGACACAAAATGTGGGTAACTTGCATAATTTCTCTATGCTTCACTTCCTTTATCATTAAATGAGAAGAATAACAGAACAGAACTCAACCCAAGGACTTGTTACAACAAGGATTCAATGAGAAAAAGCATGCACCATTTTAGCACAGTGCCTGAGTTATAATATATGCTCCATAAATAATAGCTGTTGGTGTTGCTATTACAAAAGGAAGACTTTTTTTTATGATTCAATGTTTTATTGTAGCCTATAGCAGATTAAAAGTTATCCTTACTTATGTTTTGTTTTACCCTTTTTTCTATTGCCTTTATTGGATTTGTATTGACAATACCATTTAGCATAGAAATTTCATTTTAGATTTCATTCATGTGCATTGATCATTTTGTCTACCCAGTATTTCTACATCTTTTCTTTGGTATGAGCGTTCTAGCTGTCTTTTGAGAAATTACTATCCCTACGTTTTATGTGATTCTCCTAATGGACTTGTCAATCACAGTGTCCTCCTAGCTACATCTTCCATTCACAAAGTAGGGACATGACATGGCCTAAGCCAGGATAATCTCTATTCTAGAATTTTGTCACAGGACCAAATATACTGATACTAACTCACTCATAGTCAATATTATATGCATCTCAGAAGCTCTCTATTTTCTGTTGCTTGACTGTTACTTTAATTGTGGGAGTTTTAAGTTCACTATCTTTCTAACAAATTAATTCTTTCCCTTAAATTGGGCCAGACTGTTATTCCGTGGCTTTCAACAAAGTAACCATAGCAGGTAAAACATTGCTCAGCTATGTCAACACTGAATGAACTATCTTTTGAGCAAGTGAGAATTGGAAAGTAGAAGGTAATTCAAAAAAGCATGAGACATAGTTCTGGTTTAAAAGAAATTGCAATTCAAATAGGAAGAAAAAACAAACATGGATAGAAATTAACTCAGGAACAACTAAATGATAAATAGGGGACAATTAAGTATTAGGTTAAATCATATGCAATTTCTCTTTTTGTAAGTAAAAAAAACTATTGCAATTTCCTGTGAATTAATGTAATGGAATTCTAATGGAACATAAGAAAAGAAGGGAAAAACAGAAACAAAAACAAGATGAGCACTCTGCAATGGGAAAAGCTCCATGTAGGAGGTGAAACTTAAGCTGGACCTAAACATGTGCACAGGCTTTGAAGAAAAGGAAGAGGACTTAGTTGGAAGGAAGAAGTGAATTAGGAAAGGCATAGAGATAGAAAAAACCATTCACCTTGAGGATCAAAAAGGAGCTCAGCTTGATGTCAGAAAAGGACATGTTTGGGAGATGGGTAGAAAGCATGCAGGGAGAATTGCATGAATAGCTGTAGTAGACAGAATAATGGCACATAAAGGAGTCTGTGTCCTAATCTCCAGGATCTATGAATATGTTAGGACACAGGACAAAGAGGAATTAAGGTTGCAGATGGAATTGAGATTGCTAACCAGATGACCTTAAAATAGAGGGATTATCCTCGTTTATGCTGTTGAGCCCAATGTGTCACAAGGGTTCTATAAGTAGAAGAGGAGGCAAAAGAGAAGTTTGCAGTGACATGCTGTGAGAAGGACCCCATCCACTGTCGCTGGCTTTGAGGATGGAGGAATGGCACTACAAAATGAGAAATGTGAGCAGCGTCTAGAATAGGAACAGGGCAGGAAATGGATTCTTCATTCCCTACAGCCTCTGTAGGGAACACCTCTCTGCCCAAAACATGATTTTAGCCCAGGGAGATCTGTGTTCGACTTCATAACTATAGAACTGCAAGATACTTACGGTATGTTGTTTGGAGCCACTAAGCTTTTGACAATGTCTTACTGCAGCAACAGAAAACAAATATAATGATATTTAAAACAATTAATTAAAAAAAATAAGATAAGGCTACTGACCAGTCAGAATGAATGCCCAACCAATCAAAAGTACCTGCTGAACATCAGCTCAGAGTAGATGGGCTATAGCAACTTTAGAGAGGGCTTTGAACTCGATTCCATGGGGAACATGTAGTCTATTGAGGTGTTAGGTATGAATGTATTCTGGCAAAAACAATAAGATCAATGGATGTTATCAGTGGCCTCTCTAACACATCTCTGTCCACACTGGAGTAAATTTTCATTTAAAAGTTGCCTGGTTTAAACATACCAGCATTTTTTAAACTCTGTATGATTCACCTGTGGGACCTGCCAGATTATTTTGTTTGATTATTTTTGCTTAAATTATTAATGCAGCAGATAGTGTTGATGTTTATTGCTCGTACTAGGCACAGTTCTTTGGCAGTCACTTTTCTCAGCAAGAGAATCAACTAAATGAAAAAAAATTAAAAATTCATAACACTTAAAGCCTTCTTTTTTGTATAAGTCATAAATTAGATGGAAGAATGGAGCTTTTTCCTCTTTCACCAAAACATGAGATGAAATGGCAGAGATTAGAACATCAACAAGGGACCACTTCTGAGTCTAAAAGTAAAAAAGGATGAGATTACTTCCAGGAAGTTCTGTGGCTTACTTTGGAGTGTCATCCTAGAAGAAAGGCCGAGTTTGTTACTTTTCTTCTTCTTTTCTTATACACAGTCAATAACTCAATCTTTTTTTGTCCCAAACTATTTAATCCTATTTACACCATTAGTGATTAGAAAAATGCCTTCCAAATTAAAAAAAAAAAAAAGAAAAAGCTACTTATGTGAATGAAACTCTCATACATTGGAAGTTATTTAGTCTGTGGCTTCTATGATGGGGTGCATGCATTTCTGTATGTTTGACTATTAAAAAGAAAGCCACGTGGTATAAGGGATAGGGCATGGGCTTTAGAATCCAATGGAGGGGTTTCAAATTTTAGCTCTTTCATTTACCAGCCATGCTGTTGGAGCATGTTAGTTGATACCTTTAGGTGTCCTGTATATAAAATCAGGATTAAAAAAGGACTCAGCAGGCTATTAAGAATAAAGTTCACATGTATATAGCTTACTATGTGCCAAGTACTATTCTACTTTTTACACTGATTAGCTCATTTAATTCTCGCAACAAAACCATGTGCTTGATACTATTTTACAAATGAAGAAACCCAGCCTTAGAGAGGTTTCTTATAATTTGCTTAAAGTCTCACAGCTAGTAAGTGGCAGAGCTGGGATCTGAACCCAGGCAGTCTGACCCCAAAGTCTATGATCTTAACTATTTAGTCTAATTACTGGTTTCCTTCCTTGTTTCTTATCTGAAGGATTATACAGGCAATATTCAGCTTAAAAATAGGTTCTATTTTAAAATTGCCTTTGAAATTGGTGATTTGCCTCTTTGGATTTATTTTATCCCAAAATTGTGTTACCAAAATCTTAAATCTATTCCAGGTTATTAACAAAAAACAAACATATAAATAAAAATCTAACCTTTAATGGAAATAAAATATTATATATTTGTAATGCTAAAGAAGAAAAGTACCATAGAACATAGTATAAATGACACATAAAGGTAGTATAAATCATGAAGATGATTGAACATTTCTAGCCCTCAATTATCTTATTTGTGAAAGATCCTAGCTGTCCCTAAGATCTAAATTAGATGAGAATAAGGAAGTAAATGGAAGTTGTGGTGGGAAATCCGAAGGGGGAGTTTAGGGAGCATGAATACACTCCGAATTTGATGATGTGGTCTTTTATTGTTTAATTGTTTAATTTCCCTTTAAAATGTATAAATTTCCTTTCCCTTCACATAGATTCACCACCAGCACTACTCTAACTATTTTTCTTCTTGAGAAAGAGGAGAGGGAAAGCAAGGAAGAGGATGAGAAAGAGAAATAGATAAAAACAAGGTCAAGTAGAAGAGTCTGTGGTGAGTTGAGGAACAAGACAAGATGGAGGTGATAGTTGGAGAAATGGAGGATGTGCGTGGAGTAAGAGGGAAGTGGGAGTAAGAGGGAAGTGAAGTAGGACAACACAAAAGGCACCAGAAAGACGACTGAACATTTGCAAATCCAGACTCTCTGTTAAGTGCATCCATATCAATAAATTCAATTCAATCCAATGTTAGATTTCATCATCTAACACCCTTAGAAGTCATTCCCACACCTATGCTAGGTTTCTATCCTTATAAATTAACAAAATTTTATTTGTTTTTGTGTAGTGGAAGCTAGCTCTTTCCAGATCAGACTTTGTTCCCCTGGCACTTGCTGAGAAACGATCTTGGTTATAGGTCTAGAGATAGTAAGTGGTAGTTGGGGTAAGTTTTAAGGAGAACAGATATTCTCTTGCAAGGCAGCTGCCCCAGTGAGGTTATTACAGGGTCTTCAAGCAAAGGGAAACTAGTCTTCTCAAACTGAGGGGAATAAGCTGCTTCCACTGGGAAGGGAGGCTCATAGCCGTTTGGTGATTCAAGATTCTCAGCTTTGATTCAATTGATCCAGATGCCACATCCAAAGAGTCAGGGTCCCACCTCTCCCCAGTCAATATCCTAAATTTCACATAAGAAGGCTGGTGAGTCTGTGTAATTTTGCAGTCCACATAATAAGAATCTGAGTTTGATTTTCAATTAGGTCAGCTCTGTGGTTATAGGAAGAGAGTCTTTAGGAGCAGCCATAGCAAAAGTTTTCTAGTTCTCTTACTATAATTTGAGCGTTTAAAGCCCTGAACTTGTCATTGTCCTCCTATAAGTCCCCCAGTTCATCTGAAGCAGCCCTCATACCTCATAGTTCTTGAAATCATCATCACTGCCATCACTGCTACCATGAAGGCCAAGTTCAGCAGCTATTTGGTCCCCTAAGACACTGGTTCAATTGGCACTTTTATCACAATTAGTCACAATTAGTCGAGATAGCACTGCATGCCATAAAATACTGATATTTCATTTCCACGAGCAGGGTGCAGCATTGCACTCAAGCCCAGGGATTTAAACCAATCCCATAACTCCATTTGGAGGACCTCTCTTCTGGGACTACTCCTAATATCAGTACTGTACATTCAGGGTCCATGAGAGAAATAAAAACCACATTGGGAATTTCAACTGAGAAATTTAGTAAAGGAATTTAGAAAATTCAAGAACAAAAAGGCAATCCAGCCAGAGATCTGGCAGTTCAAAGGAGGGGTCAAATGGAGAATGTGATGCAGACCCAGCAGAGGAAGTACCTGGATGCTGCACTTCCTTAATGGGGTATGAGGAAGCTGGTTCTTTGTGCTAGAAGGAGTAGGACATGCCGTTCCCAGAACAATGCTATTGGAACAGCTTAGACCCTGAAGGAAGAAGTCTCTTTTCTTCTCCTGGCTTTCTTTCTCTAGTATCATCTATTGGAAGAACCTAACTGGAAATAAAGGAAAAATAGTTATCAGAGTCCTGGTTGCAGTATCATAGAACAGACCACAGAAGGCCAGGTTTGGAATGAAAGACAGTAACTAAATCACTGCACCATGAGTGCAGGGTGAAGGAGTTGGCAGTTACATGTAAGGAGCGTCTGTGGCCAAATCATTCACAAAGTGTCTGTATTTACATAACTATAGCCATGGACTAAGATAATCACACCGTTAATCAAACCAATGTAGCCAAATTGATTTAAAAGTTTATTTGTACTAAACTGATAAACTATTTTTCTTCATTTGAAATTGTTTTGGAGATGTTGCACATCAAGCTTGTAGCTAGCCATGCGTACAAAATCTTCCAGCCTAGTCTAAGATGAAGAAAAAATACCTGCTGCCATGATTCCCCATGGGCAACTGATAGACACCATGAGTAACAGGACTTGGATTTCTGAACCTTTGCTCTGTGGCAAAGCCATACAGCTATCCCCACGTGACCTGGATATATCTTAGGCTAATCCACTTTATCAGTGTAAACCTGAACCTGAGTCTAGTGTGAAGTACAGTGACAACTTAAACTGTGTTGTTAGATAAAATATCTGACATAAATGTATAGATGAATGAATAATTTAGAAAGTGAATATCTGATCCACTTTTGTTACAGATTTCACGTGAATCGAAATTTGGAGCTTGAATGACCCAAATGCTTTGCCTACGTTGATCCTACATTCAGGCTGTTTACATCTCTCTTGACTTCTCTAAGAACCAGATGGTCACCACTTAAAGGTCTGCCGGAATTTTAACAACACCTTCTCAACCAATTTCTTCTTCATGGGAAAGTAAAAGCAATAAAAATGCCTTCAAGTTAACCAGGTCTTATTAGGTACAAATTGTTGCAAAGAAAGTGAGGTGGGATGGAAGTAGAAGGTTGTTTTGAAATCATCTCACAAATGTCAGCATTCAAGACCTGAATGATCCAAGATAGCAAGAGCAGATCAATGATCTCTACAGAGAACACTCTACAAAGGATTTGGAAGGAAAAGTAAATCCACAGGGCTTTCAACCCTCTTCCTCTGAACAGTGGGGCTCATAGAGTTCTCAAGACAGAGGAAGAAGTTCCTGGAGATGCCAGACAAAGAAGGAAAGGTGATCCATCGACCTCCACCTGGTTTACAAACTGGCCAAAGAAAAGCCCTGCTTAGCAGCCACTTGTAGATGGGGCTAAGCTGAGTGAATGGAGTTGAGTGGAGATGTTCCCGCCTCATGGGGCTTCCTACAGCGGCTGCTGCTTCCTTCGACGTCACAAATTGGGCAAATCCTCCAACGCTAAGGGACCCCAGACTGTGCTCCAGCTTTCAGACGGAGCCTTTCATAGCAGCTTCCAGCTGTGGGCCGTAATGGTGCCACATGCGTCACTGGGGCTAGGATCTGTCCCCTGAGCACTGCTGTCAGAGGCCTAGTGAGTGATGTGGTCTAGGGCCGTGGGTGCTCACTCAGATTCTGCTTTGGTCTTGACCACAGCAACAGAGATGATTTGACGCATTGGGTTTGAACATGTTTTGAGTTACTCTGTATTGCATACACATGTAAAACAAATCTGGGAACCCACAAGTGTGTGACCAATTATTTTGCTCCTCTGCAAAGTGTTTATTAAATTTTCAAAAACGAGATGATACAAAGAGGCAAACAACAGAAGCAATCACAAACCCGAAACAGTTTTCAAATCTATAAACAAGTTTTGAAAAAGATTCAAGTAACTTTCCAACTGTGTTGCCAATGCAGTGAGGAAAAACAGATCTTTCTTAAGGTTCGGGAAATTTTCAAGTGTGTCAGAGTGACCCGCACACGTCTGTTGGGATGTTCTGAGTGGCAATGAATTCACAGAGAAGCTCTTGCTCCAGACTTTCAGGATACAAAAGCAGCAAAAGCAAGGCCTTGCATCTTGGTGCCCTTTAGTGACTCTAGGTCTCTCAAGATTGGAAGCCCAGAGACCTAGGTCCAAAACCAACTTCTGCCCCTAGTCATATAAGGGATATTGGAAAAACCACATTGAGCCCTACTTCTTTATCTATAAAAAGAAATGCTTTGTCAAACCATTAGCAGTGACTCATTAAGAGGTTTTAAAGACGATTTGGTGGGTCTCACCAATATTTTAGAAGAAAACAAAACAGAATCAAACCAAAGAGAAAATATCAGAGTGTATTACAGGTAGTGAAAGTAGGCTTTGTTGTAGGAAATTTCTGTTTTAATATGTGTGTGTATTGAAATTGTTTTGTTCTTCTATAACATGCTTATTAACTTTTAAAAATGAAAAAATATAAAGAGGTAAATGTCAGAAGCAATCACAAACAAGCCCCAGTTTTTAACAATTTCTGAAAAACATTAACTTTCCATATTACTGGCAAGTATATTTTTCTGTACTAGGTTATACAATAAGATGTTTTTCTTAATAAACATTTGGGTCAAGAGTTTTGAAAAACACCCCTCTAAGTTTCTGTCCAGCTCTAATCTTCTATGATTCCCAGAAATAGAAGGGACCTGCTCACTGAGCCGTAATGATAATACTCTCATGTAACATTTTTTAGCACTTACTACGTTTCCAGGCACTGTGTCAATTGCTTTCCATGCATCATCTCATTGAACACTCCCAACAACCCTATGTGTTAGGTAATCATGATGCTGTTTTACAAGGACTGAGGAAATTAAGCAATCTTGGAGAGGTTCAGAACATATAGTTAGCAAGAGAGCCAAGATTTGAAACTTACAGGCTGACTCCCAAGTCTTTAATTTTTCTTATGATTTGCTGCCAAACATGTGAGATTCTGAGCATCAGTTAGTAACTGGGCCCCTGGTACAGATGGGCGCAGGTCTTTTGCCTGAATTTCCATGTGAAGGAGGATGACCAATCATTTCCCTTCCTCTTGACTAGGAGAAGGTGCATTGTGCATTTCAAAAATCTGCCTAGCCCTGGGAGATAAGGGGGGTCACTTTATCTGTTTGCATTTCATTAAATTTCACTCAGTGTCTTCCAGAGTCCTCATGAGTATCAGAGAAGGCATAATCTGTACACATGGTTTCATTTAAAATGAAAATATCAAGCAGTGTCATTTTCACAAGTATCCCCACCCTGTCTGAGGCTGAGAAGAGTGTAGCTACGCATACTGCAGTGAGAAGAAAACTTTAGCTCAATTGGAGAATGTAAAGGTACAAGTAAGGTTTCAGCAGAAGCACTCATAAACCTCGCATGAAGTCTTCCTTCTTTCCTAGCTCATATCCCCATTAATGCATGGACTCTGGCTTGACTTTATCAGGTGTCAGAATAGGCTTCTGTGTGTATTCTTGACTAGAAGTAAAACAAATATTTTCTTTCTAAAGTTATTGAGTCCCATTGATCTGTATGAAATTTCACCATTAGATAGTCATTCCTTTTGCTTGAAGGCTCTGGGTCTGCTTAAAAATCAAACCTTTGTATGGTTCACAAGCAAAGTAATTAATTGCCTAAATGACCATTAGGTCATTCTATAATCGAATAAAATTCCAATGGTACACAAACAGTAAATTCAACTGGGAGCCATGGGTAAGATTCACAGTGTACAGCATGATCTGGAGAGGCAGGCTTAGCTGGGGATCTAAGTGAAGCATGAAACTCAGTGGGTAGGGTCATAGCAAAGCATTGAAGACAACTCTTGGCCACTTGTAAAATGTTGCAAGAGGTTGCAATACTCCAGAATAATCACAATTTTTTCATACAGTGCTTCCCAGTTTATAACATGTTACTCTATTTAACACTCCCAGCATCCCTTGGGGTAGATATTTCTGGAGGAGGAAACTAAGGAGAAAAGGGATGTGACGTGCCCGAGGTCACCCACTGTGAAATGGCAGGTCATATAACTCCTGAGCCCTTCTGAATCAACCACACTTTCTTCCCAAGCAGAGGGGCTCATTCTCAGTGCCCAGATCTGAGCTCAACCATTCTCTTTCTGGAAAAAGACATCTCATGCCACTTTCGACACATGTCAGGGAACACAGAGATACATCAAAGAATACAGGATTCTGGCTTTAATGCCTACCTAAATAAAAGACTAGAGATCTGCACAACACAACACACATACAGCACACATACAGGATCACTGGGAAGAGTGTCTGTTCTAGGTTCATAATTCAACCAAAATTTATCGGTGATTAAAGCAATTGAGCTTTGCTCCCATCTCTGATTTCGCCTTGACTTTCAGTCCTCAGCTTCTTTCTCCTTTTCTCCCCGCCCACTTTTTAGTGGCCTTTGTTCTTCGTTCCTGAGCCATCTGGTTGCAAAGTATGGTAGGAGCACAGTGCAGCAGGCACATGAAAAAGCAGTACAAAAAAAAAAAAAAAAAAAATTAGTAGGAGTGAAAACAAAAGACATGAAGATCCTGAATTTTAAATTTCTCTTTTCAGATTGAAATATCACTGCTCCTAGTTCTGATGCAAAATTGAAAAGAGTGCACTGGGTCTTCGAATGGCAGATTGACATGGAGAAAGAGGGAAGCATGCCCAAGACAGCCTGGGGGTCAAGGCTGGGCTCAGTCATGCCTGGACAAGCCATGCGAGTTGTCTCTGGACTTGGACGACATATCAGAGGAGCTTTTTGAGAAGCCACATCAGCACCCCTGCTTCTATGGGCCACCAGGCTGTGGTGTTCAGCCCTTGCACCATGAAACTTTTTTTTTCCAGAAGCCAAAGCTTTGAGCATCTCCTCCCGTATAGAGAGTGTATATGTTTATGTCCATGTCTTCCACCATGTGAACGCATGAAACCACCACCTCAGATATCATAAATCCTCTCTCTCCCCCTTTCTGTCTGCCTGTTTATCTACAATCTGTCTATTTAAATTCTTTTTAAACAAGAAGGGAATATCTTTATGCCTGTTTGTAGGGATATTCTACATCCATCTGTTATTTACATCATTCGTTTTCCTGAGGTGTCTCCAACAAATCCTGGCTGGATGCACTGTATGTGTTATTAATAAAACAGCTGTAAAAATATTAACTGTACGGCCTAATTGTCAGCCCTGATTGGGAGCCAAGTTTATCCCCGGACGGATGCGGAGACTCAGAATTTGGGCTTCCATCCAGATCTGACCCTTGCAGCTCACTTTACATTTGATTCTTTGACCATTTAAGCTGTTCTGGCTTCTTTTTCCTCCCAGGGATCTGTGCACATCCGGCCTCCTGGCCTCCTGGCTCCTTCAGGTGGCGCTGGTCCAGCTTCCTGAATGTTCATGGCCAGGCCTCTCTCCTCCTCTCCCCACTTTTGTTAAACTTAACAGCCATATGCTAGAGAATCACCTTCCAGTAACTTAAAAGATGAGTAGAAATATTGTCAGCATTGCCTCTCCCTGCACACTAGTAGGAAATAGCATTTGGAGAGTCTGCATTGGAAAACACATCTCTATTAAAAGCATTGGGTTAGGATACCAGAAAACCCAGAGTGATTGGCTGCAAAGTGATACTTCCTTAGTATCTGGAATCAGATCAATCTCTCAGCCAAACCTTCTGGATAGGGAAGATAAATGAAGAGGTGATAATACATTTTATTTTTAATGAAGTGCTCAAAATAAACCAAATGAGGGCAGAAGTTGGCAAATGAGGCATTTTTTTACTGTGCCCTCCTTGGGATAGTTGGATTAACCCTGATTGGCTTATATACCTAAGTGAAGCTAAAGTGTTTACTGTGGGACAAGACTGGGAGGACAGACACTGCATAGAAAACAACTTGGATTCTGCCAGTATCCAGAAAGCCTTGGCGTCGTCTGCATCTAATTCTTAGGTGATGGCATAGAAGAACATTCTTAGGTAGGGTGGTGTGGTGGTTTGCTTCATTAAATGTGAAATACATAAATTATCTGCCAACATTTCACAGGTGAAAGGATGAATGGCACCATTCAAGCTCACAGTCCCAGTAACATTTAACATGGCTGTGATTAGCTGTCAAAAAGTTGGATAAGATTTGATGCTTTATTTTATTTTATTTTTTTTTTCTCTACTGGGACTTTTTTTTATGATTGCAATACTCCACTCAGTGAAGGGTTTTGGAAATTTTATAGGACTGGCCTTTGATTTTGCTTATTTTTCTAGAAAGATTTCAAGCAGGCTCTCCTGCCATATAAGATTACCTCTCATATTCTCTTAACCTCACATTTTCCAGGGCATCCCTGCGAATGTTTCCAAAAAGACTGCTTGTGCTGGGGTCACCATCCCAATTCTCATAACTATTAGTATTGACAATGTGGTCAGACGCTAATTGTTTGTTTGACTTACACATTTTTAAATAATCACTTGTAAGGGGAACCCATATTTTTGTCTCTAACAGAGGTAATGAAAATTTAAAAAAAGAAACCAAAAATTCGAATTACCATTCCTTAAAAGAAACTGCAGCAGGATGTCAATGAATTCATCAAATGCACTGCTGGACAGCTGAGCTCAACAGAAAATTTAACACTCCACTATCTTGCTTGAAAAATACAGATCTTTTTTTTATACATGGTCAATTGTCTTCTAAAAATGTCTGCATTGTAAAATGTTTTTGTCTAACAATTGGACTAGATTAAAATGACTTCATAGAGACAAACTGTTTTTAGCCCTGAAATAACTAGAAATTATTAGATATTTCAACAGCAGCTCTCCTTCTTTTTCTGCCTTTGCTTACCATATAGTTACCTGAGTTTAAATGTGTTGATGTTTCCTGACCCATATCTTATAAATGTATGACAAATTAAATGTCTTTTCAGTGAAGCAAAATGAAAATATTTAATAGAAATCTTAACTTTCATGAGAGCAAGAACTTGCTTTATCTACTATATGTGTCTCCCATAGTGCTTAACAGATAGCTGTTTGCCCATAGAGCTCAATATTCGTTGACTAATGACCAAGTTAATAAAATTCTCTACTTGGCATAAGAGGGAGGTCTAAGTTTCTTCCTGCTTTAAGCTTCTATATTACACTGTTAAATGGTAAAAAGACTTTTAGCAATTCTTTATTTTATTTAGATGTTAAACAGTGTTTGCTGAGTATTTTCTATGGCACTTAGCACAGTGGTAGGCACTGGGATGGATTCATAAATAAACATAAGACCTGCCTCCCACCAATAAAAATTATATAATTTGTTTGTGGAGCCAGGATATCACATAGCAGAAGCATTGTAAAATCTGGAGTGGAATGGTAGTAACTGCATGTAGGCAGATAGGGCATTCAATTTCAGAGAAAAGGGCTGTGGGATTAGTTACAAGACAAAACTTCATATGAAAGACAATGGAAGAGCTGGACCATATAGAAAGCAGAAAATGAGGAAGAAATAAGCAGTTTAAGATTGAAGACTTGGTAGACCCAACATATTCATTGCTGAACTTTTTGTCCTAAAGCCTAAATAGCAATAACAGATGGAGACTAACTGGTGAGCTCAAAGTTTGGTGATAATTCCAGCTTTTCTTATAATCAATGTTTATGATGTGAAAAAACGTCTGCACTCAAGTGTGTGGTATGCATTAATAAGTTACTGAATATGTTTAAGACGGAACAAACTTTATGTCATTGTTAATGTCTATTAAAATGTGGCATTCTGAGAAGGTGAGAAGTTAATTTTTGGTGATGGCTTCCAGAGGTAGATGGAATGAATAGTCCTAAAGGTATTCAATTACCAGAGAGAAGGCTACTGAGGAGATAAGTTCAACTCCCATGATTCTGGAAATCTCAAGTGAAAACAACTTTAAAAATGACAAATTCAGCAAATATTTACTATTTCAAACAAAACACCGACTTTCCATTACTTTTGATGGCAAAGAAGTGGAATTATTAATCTCAGAGGAGATAGCTTTTTGTTCAGGAAAATATTCTGATGCACTTTTTTTTTTTTTTAAATGATGCCCCTCTTGTCTTAAAAGATAGGATTAAAAAAAGAGAGAGAGCTAAACTGCACTACATAAAAAATTAACTGGAATTTGGGAACTGGTCACTGATGCCTCATTGGTGGTTGGAGAGGGCTGAGCAACTTGGCAAGAGGCTGGCAAGAAGCCTAGAAAGAAAAGACAGCCATGCAGACGTCCAGGCCGAGTGGATAGCTGAGGGGCTTTTAAGTGTAGTGGTGATTAATATTCAGTTGTCAGTGTTTCCTATTCTGAGTTGTGCTGAAACCATTCATTTCTATCTTTAAAGCTTTAGTTAAGATTTGCCTAGAGATGTATTGGGTGTTGGCAGAGAGTGGAGCAGTACTGAGCCTGGGTCAAAGTAGCGTAGAAAGAGGATGTTGGTTATGGGAGCTGAGACAGCTAATTTAGGGCAGGCTGCCCAATGACCAACCCTGGAGAACATCAGCCTTCCCTTGGGAATCCTCAAAGGTTTCAGGAAGAGTGTGGAGGACATGCATAGAGGCTTGAGCCATTTCATTTGGGTAGTAAAGAAAAGGGAAATATCAGGCTCCTGACATGTAGGTAACTTTTAGCCTTGCTGAGACAGCTGGATGAACAGAACAAGGACAACATATCTATCCATCCGTCAATTGATCCAATTATTCGTCATTCAGTAAGTACCAAGAACCTATTATATGTGAATCACTACATTACAAGAGACATGGTTTCTTTTTTTGTGTGCAGATTTTAATTTTGATAATTAATGTATACACAAAGCACATTAAAGAAATAAAACCCAAAGCTTCCAGGATGAGGTTGACTTTCTATGGGCCTCGGAGAATGACTTACATTTGAATAAGAATCAAAGGAGAGATTCCAACGTGGATACCCTGAGAAGTCACTCTCCCCAGGCTCTGTCTAAATGGCATAGGGGAGCATATGGTCTCATCCCAGGATGTACAGTCCTTTGCCACAAGTTAGAGATGAAGCTGGGCCTGGTGTATGCACCTGAATATTCCTACAGCTTCTGAGTCCTGTGGACAATGACAGAGGAGACAAACCACGCAAGAAATGTATCTAGTATAAAACAAAACTTTAAAAGAAAGAATTAAAGGAGGGAAGAATAACATTCATAGCAATTCTTGATATTTAGATACTAATTTGTAATTTTTCATGAAATTGCATGTATAATATCTGATCTGTCATCACAACTGCTCTTTGAAGCAGGTATTATTATTCCCATCTCTCAGAAGACAAAACTGAAGGTTATAGTTTGAGTAATATGTTCCAAAAACATAAAATTAGACCATGTGAGTGACTCAATTATCAGAGTAATTGTTATTAGTTTTCTCTCAGATCCAAAAATATTCCCTGACTTATTCATCATTTTAATAGTTTATATTAAAAGTGCAGGACATATAATGAAATTTAAACTAATGAAAGGCAGAAATAAGGAAAGATTACTGATTAAATCATTCATTCTTCATCTAAATAGCCAATTCCCCATTTTATATGATACAATTCTCAAAAATGTTACGGTCATGTCATTTTTCTGGGATGCATCACATAAGTGAGAAGGTATTTAACAGAGTATTTGGGTGTTGCTAAATGCATCTATTGCACACCACCTCTGCTTATTCCTATCCTAACATTATGAACAGTACTAAAGAAATACAAACTACAGTCTCTGCCCCAAAGAAACTTCTCATCCTCTACGTAGACGTTTTCCCCTTTCATGAAAGAACTATGGTGACTTTAACTTCCACCTAAGAGCTCAAACATGGAAACATTTTACCAAGTTAAAAATAAGCAATTTCTAACATTATGTTAATTACACCACGATAAGTTATCAAGAAAAAAAGCAGTTGGTGTAAGCATTTTCTTTCCTTACTCCCATTTTGAGCAGAAGTTAGCATTGTATCTCCAAATGTCCAAGTTATCCTTATTCCCATGTCTGTAGGGGAAATGGAAATTTCCTTTCATGACTTTATCCTCCTCATCCCACTCTCCTTTGGACCTTGAGTGTCATTAAGTTGGGTAAGGAGAGGCAGAACGTTGGCGTTTTGGGGATGAAACTGGATAGGAACAACTATATCCACCGGAAAGACAGAGATTCCTTAGAATTCCTCCAGCACAGAGAAGCCATAGACTTTCCAGCAATGGGCCACATTGTGGGCCACTCTCCAGTGAGGAACTGCTATGGGGTGCTGAGAGGTAGACACTGGACACATGCACAGCACTGACCTTGAAGGCAGCAATGAGCTTCCCAATGGGCGTGACCATAGCCAGTTTTGTTGGCTGCTGAGAAGGACCCCTCTGCAGCCTCCTGGAGCAGCTGCCTGAGTGTTGCTAGAATACCAGCACTTGACTAAAGGGACAACAGAAATAATGGTGACTCTAAGGAAGGAAATGTCCCTTGATTTTTCTCCCAGCACACACACAAAATCAATATCTTTTTAAAGGTTTGTGAAACTAGTTTCACTAGTCAGATATGTGGTTGCTCAGGGCAAATTTAATTTCATAAGGACTAGAAACTCCACATGTGCCATTCCTTGCCCTCAAGTGTTGTGTGGTAGAGTCACCTACATTTACAGGCAGTTGATCCTCACAAATCACGGATTTCCTATTTGGGGATTTGCCTACTTGCTAAAATTTATTTCTAATCCCAAAATCAATATGGGGGATACTTTCACAATTACTCATGAACATGGCCAGAGCAGTGAAAAATTTGAGTTCTCACACTCACGTTTCTAGCTGGATCAAATAAGATGATACTTCCCTTTCTTGTTTCAGCTTTCTCACTATAAACATGTGTCCTTTACATGGTCTATTTAGTGACACATTTTTTTATAATTTTCTGCTTCCTGTTGATGATTTTGCTGTTTAAAATGGTCCCTAAACATACTGCTGAAGTGCTATGTAGTGTTCCCATGTGAAGGAAGGCTGGGATGTATCTAATGGAGAAAATATGTGTTAGATAAGCATCCTTTAGGAATGAGTTATAATGCTATAATGTTATTGAGTTATGAGTTCAATATTAACGAGTCAACAATATATATTAAATATGGTGTCTTTAAACAGAAACACACATGAAGCAAGGTTACGTATTGACTGGTGGACAAAAATGTTGTAAACAGAAGCTTTCAGGAATTTAACCCTGTATTTCTCCTAAGAGCAATGACTCGGCATTTGCTGATTCAGTGTTTGTGGACTTTATAACTATCATGAATAATAAGAATCTACTATATTTACATATTCTTTGATTCAACCTATTATGTACAAAACATCCCATTAAGCAGCAAAACAAAAATAGGCAATAAATTCTGCAATTTCCACCAGATCCTAATATACTGTAACCATACCATGCACCACAGAACAGAATTCAGTGAAGGTTTTCTCATTCAGGAAGTGTTTTGGGCCTCATGATTATTTCTGGAAGTAAAGGAGATAGTTATAAGGCAGTCTCATTTATACAAAAGCTCTGACAAGAACCCTGAGGACAGCTCCGAGGATGTTTGTAGTGTGGCTTCAGTGTATTTGCGGTCAATGCTTCCTGTTATAAACACAGGACTCAGGCTTTCCAGGGGGCTCTGTGAGCATCTGATCCTGGACGAGACTTGGCATGTTGCATCCCAGCAAAGGAGTGTATGTAAACAGGTTGTAAAATAATCATCTTGAACCCTTCCAAATGTAGGCAAGGTTAACAAACAAAGAAAATGAATACACCTATGCCTATGAGAATGTTGCTTTTGCACCTGTATAAATTGAAAACTGATGAGTTTACAAAGTGAATGTGGCTAATGATGACTGATACTTGACTTACAAGGGTGGAGCCAAAAATGTCAGCCATTTGCTATGGGGTCAACTTTAAGTTCTGGAGAACTTAAAAAAGCAATTGCGGAAAGAAACAATTACAGTCTTCAGGTGAGCCTCATGGGTAACTGGGTTGAGTTCTAGCATATTTCCAAGACTTGGTAGCAAAATTATAACTGAACAGTAAAGAAGTAGTCTAGAAGGTAAGCACCAGAAGGATGAGAATTTTTGGCTGTATTGCTCATCCCTACATCCCTGGAGCCTAGAACGGAGCTTGGCATAAGGGAAGCACTCCATAAATACTTGTTAAACTAGGTCCATTTAACACTTGAATATGTTGTGATACAAGTGCTAGTGTTTCTGGATATAGAGCATCATGTATCCCTGTCCTGCTTCTCATACCTATGTTATTTCTCTCCCCAGACCAATCTGTCCCAGTCTCCACTTTGCCCTCTAAGCAGCCAGTGATTTTAACCCCAGAAGAAACCAAGAGAAGAAGCAGAAGCTCCATTGCTGGGCAGAAAGTCACCAAGTACTCATCCAGTCCCATGACCTGGGCCTCTATTCCCAGTGGTCCTGCTCCTGACCACTTCCAGAGGAGAGTCTATTATTTCAGAGCAATCACACCTCTGCCATGTAGAGGACAGACTATTTACTTACAGGTAATTGGTAGTATTTTGCATAAGGATCTTAGCTTATTTTAGCAAGGATGTCTTTGAGGTGATGGAGTTGTTGATTTTGTGGCTGCTAATGATATTTTTAAATTTAGAAATTTTTCCCTTTTATGTTTCATTACCCACTCAGAACCCAAATTTCTCTCCAGAAGTTTTAGGAGGCAGTAGGCAGGCTATTTGGGATAAGAACGCATGTTGTTCTATGCAGTTTTTCTCCATCCCCTATTTCAAGGATTCCTCCTTATAACTGAGTTTCTCTAAGCCTCTGTTTCTTGTCATACTTTTTTTTTGGAGACACAGTCTTGCTCTGTCACCCAGTCACCCAGGCTTGTGTACGGCAGCACAAGAGTGGCTCATTGCAGCCTTAACCTCTTGGGTTCAAGTGGTCCTCACACCTCAGCTTCCCAAGTAACTGGGACCACAGGCATGTGCCATCACACCCAATCAATTTTTTTTTTTTTTTTTTTTTTTTTTAGAGATAGGGTCTCACTATATTGTCCAGGCTGGTCTTGAACTCCTGGGTTCAAACAATCCTCCTACTTTGGCCTCCCAAAGTGATGGGATCATAGGTATGAGCCACTGCACTGCACCCTTGTCATATTTCTCTGGGGCAAACCCCCTTGTCATGCAGGTGATATGACTTTGCTATGAATAAGTAAAAATTTACCATTTGCACTTATTATTCACTTGCTGTATGCTGAGCTCTTGAAGGGTACCTGGACTGAATTGTGCCTCTCCCAAATTCCCATGTTAAAGCCCTAACCCCTAATGTGACTGTGTTTGGAGATAATCCTTTAGGAGGTAATTGAAGTTAAATGAGGTCATAATGGTAGAACCCCAATCTCACAGGCTGGTTCCTTGTAAGAAGAAGAATGAACATCAGAGCTCTCTCTGTCTGCAACGTGAAGACACAGCAAGAACGCAGCTGTCTACACGCTAGGAAGACAGCCCACACCAGAAACTAAGTTGGCTGACACTTGGACTTCTCCACCTCCAGAACTGTGAGAAATAAATTTCTGTTAAGTTACTCAGTCTGTGGAATTTTGTTATGGCAGAGCCAGCTGATTTAAAACGAAGGGATTTTCTACTTTCTATGTAATTCAATAAGTTTACAGATTAATTACAGAATTAAGAGTTACAACCTATATGTCGTAAGAGCATTAAAGCACATACAAGTCCTCTCATCTGCCATGAGATCTTATCTGTAGACCTCTCATCACATTCATCTTCAATTACAAAACCTCCAATTGTTGCAAAGCTCTCACCCAGACAAGATTTTGCATACGCTCATAGACAAGTTTTCTTGGCTACTACATGGAGCCTTCCTCTTGATTTCTTCTTGCACCTCTCTGGCAATTTTCACAGTGCATCCTCCAGAGTTCACAGCCTGCAGCTGTCTCCCTCAAGTTTCCTTACAGATTCCAATGCTGTAGAAGCACTGGAGTCTTTGAGGGTCCAAAATGGTAGGCGCCATGTTCTCTGGAATTCTCAGGCCACCTACCTACACCTCCTCTTACGTCCACTCTCCTTAATCACCTTCCACCCTACAGGAATCAGACATCGATCCATACTGAGTTGGGCCAGAGACAAATACAAATCTGAGTCACAACATTCATGCTGTCTCCACATGGAAACCTTCTCTCTCCAAGAGCCAGGCTTTTTTTCTGATTCTATCTTCCACCAGGTTAAGTTCTCTCTCAAGAGCTCCCTCACTTCTCCCTGCTACATTTAGTTGCATGTCTGGAGGTTACCAAAAGTTCAAATTATATATTGTTATGACCTTAGTTCATGCCTTTGAGATATATGTGTGTGTATGTGTATATATACACACGCATATATATACACACACATATACACACATATATACACACACACATATGTTTTAATATGTATAACCATTTTGATGATTTTAAAAGACTACTCAATCAGTGTGGGAAATTTGTAAAACACAAAAAATGTAAAGAACAACATAAAAAGATTAGAACCCTATCCTTGTTCTCCAGCATTATATAATTTCATCATTACATATTTCAGTATGTGTCTCTAAAATGTAATAACACTTTTAAAATACCACCATCACAATTTTAAAAAACTAACAAAATTAAGGCTGGGCATGGTGGCTCACAACTGTAATCCCAGCACTTTGGAAGGCCAAGGCGGGCACATCACCTGAGGTCAGGAGTTCCAGACCAGCCTGGTCAACATGCTGAAACTCCGTCTCCACTAAAAATGCAAACATTAGCCAGATGTGGTGGTACACCTGTATTCCCAGATACTCAGGAGGCTGAGGCAGGAGGATTGCTTGAACCTAGGAGGCAGAAGTTGCAGTGAGCCACTGCACTCCAGCCTGGGCAAGAGAGCAAGACTCTGTCTCAAAATAATAATAATAATAATAACAATAATAACAAAATTGTAGTTGTATTATTCATATCTAGTTAGTGTTTAAATATTATCAATTGTTTTGTAATCTTTTACAGTGTGTTTGCTTGTATCAAGATCCTGTTCTTAGATTACAATTGATTGTATTTCCCTAAGTCTGTTTAAATCTCTAAGATTTTGTATCCAATAGTTTTCCCTTACTATGTATTTGTTGAAGAAACCAGATTATTTGTCTGTCATAGTTTCCCACAGCTTGGATTTTGATAAATTAAATCATCAGGGTATCATTTAACATGTTCTGCTGTCCCCTGTGTTTCCTGTAAGTTTGCAGTTAGAACTAATAATCTGTGGTCTGCAGCCCGCAAACAATTCGTGAATATAATTCAGGGACACACTTGGGGAAAAAATGACATATGTATTTTTACTAACTTGCAACTAAAATTTAGTATGCTCTTCAATTAAAATAACAATAATTTTAATAGTATATGTGACTTTGCCATCAATAGAAATCCTATTTTCCTATCATATTCCAGCTGTTGCATAATATACCTAAATATTGTTTCATCTTACCATGACTTCAAAATTATTACAGCTATTGGACCTGCCTGTAGATCTTATTATTGAATATGTTGATGAAGAAGCCCCAACATATTGTGTGTGTTTGTCTGAATGTGTGTATCATATATATGGGTGCATACACATGCACACACATTTTTTTTTTCTATTATTTGAGTAACTGTATTTAACATAATCGAGTTTAGTTACTGACAGGGTTTGACTCTGTGTTCTCACCCAAATATCATCTCGAATTTTAATCCCCATAATCCCCAGGTGTTGAGGGAGGGACCTGGTGGGAGGCAATTGGATCATGGGGGCAGTTTCCCCCATCCTGTTTTCATGATACTGAGTGAGTTCTCATGAGATGTGATGGTTTTATAGTGTATGGTAGTCCCTCCTTCTCTCTGTCTCTCTCTTTCCTGCTACCTTGTGAAGAAGGTACTTGCTTCTTCCTCACCTTCTGTCATGATCGTAAGTTTCCTGAGACCTCCCCAGTCAGACGGAACTGTGAGTCAGTTAAACCTCTTCCTTTTATAAATTAGCCGGTTTTGAGTATTCCTTTTAGCAGTGTGAAATGGACTAATACCCTTAACAACTTTTGTGTTTTATTTTATGTCTTTGAAATATTATTATCAAAAGGGGTTTAACTGAACTCACTAGCTTGCCCAAGCCATTTGGAGCACAAACAAGTGAAGAATCCCTGGGTCTTGATCCTATGTGAGTTCTGATTTTTGTCTGGAACACTTTATAGGAAGTATTGTGCAGCACTCTTATGGACAGGCATATAATGTCTTGTTTCTCTTTTTTTTTGTAATATTAATAACCATTGATGATCATTGCCCAATCCATTAATGGTTACCAAATGGTGATATTCTAATTTTATAATTTCTTTTTTTATATATAGTTTAAATGTTTCTTTAAAAGAAAACATTGTAATCATCTATCTAATGACTTTGAGATGAATTTCATATAGGAAAGCAAGATAAATGCTGATTCTTTCCTTTCATTTTTCAGTTTTCAAAATATTGGACCGACTCCATAGAATCCTCCAAAGGGGGATTCCAATGAATTTTTGTTTTCTTCTCTTTTGTTTTCAATATCATTGTGAACTTATAGATGTAAATATGTTTTTGTGTGTTTTCAATGGTTGCACCTCTTATTCTTAGTGATACTCAACTGCCCCATGTTTGGCCAGAGGAATTTCTCAAAGTTGTCTCCTGAGTCCTTTTAACATGACCATTATCCTTGATAGCATCATTGCTCTCCAGAATGGCAAAATGTTCCAGATTCATATTGTTTATTTTCTACCCTAGACATGAAATCGTGTTCTGTTTATTTCAGTATGATATTTAGAAACCACAATCTGTGTGTTAAGAGTACCAATTGCTATTGTGTTGACATTCTCCCACTTCTAGTACTTTTTATCATACAGACCTGGAAAATATTTTTAAGATAAAATACAGCAACAATAATTTGGTCAATAGGATACTTTATCCTGTAAGTATACAAAATACAATCACAGAAAAACAGTATCAATATTATCATCACTAACGTAATTACATAAAACAGTTTAGCATTCTTTTGCTGTTCTTTTTGTTCTCGAACAGTATCACCCTAGGGATGAACAAATACATTCTCGAGTTTTAACATCATTTGAAATAATTCCTTTTTGTATATTTAGGCTATCAACTCAAAAACTAGTTTTTTTTTTATTTTGCTTTAGATTTTTAATGATCACTTTTTAAAAACACTTTTCTATAATTGTGTAAACATATTTTAAGTTTCCAAAAGTCCCTTTAACAAAACAAGATATAATCCGATAAGCCAAGCTCATACCCAGCCACCTCTACCTTGTTTGCTTACCATCCTTACAGATAAATACCTTTTAAAGTTTATTCTCTCATTAATTTTCTTAAATACAATTATTCAAATATGTGTATATATTAGCATTTCCCCTTTCTTAGATAAATGGTTTTATAATATAAACACTTTCTCCTCCTTGCTTTTTCCCTTGGGATTGTTCCAATGCAGTTTTGTAGAGATTTTTAAATCCTCTTTACAGCTGCATAGTATTTTGTCATGTGGATTTAGCAATTGTTTATTTAAACAGGTCCCTCTGGGTGAATATTTGGTTTATTTCTGATCTTTTACTATTACAATTGGGCTGCAGTGAATATAGAATGTATTTGGGCGGCATTTCTCTTTTCACGTCTGCCAGTGTGTCCTTATGATAGAGTCTTAGAAAGTGAGTAAATGTAAGTTGGCTAGATGTTGCCAAATTCCCTTCCACAGATGTGGTATCATTTTGCTTCCCACTAGCAGTGTAAGAGAGTGCCTGACTCTCCCACAACTTTGCCAACTGAGTATATTTTCCAAACTTCTGGATTTTTGCCAATCTGGTATGTGAGAAATGGTCAGGATATTATATTTTGCTTTTCTCTTATTAGGAACAAGGCTAAGCATATTATAATTAGGAGCCATTTGCTTTTCTTTTTTAAGAAACAGTCTGTTCATTTCCCTAGCCCATTTATCTACCAAGTTGCAGTCTTTTTCTTCTCTATTTTTAGAAGCTCTTTATATATTAGGCATGTTCAACCTTTGTGATAAAAGTTGCAGTTTTTTCCATTCGTCATTTTTTTACATTGCTTAGAGTATTTTCTCCTTGCAAACGTATTTTTTAAATGCCATCAAGTTTAACTTTTTCCTTAATGCTTCTGGATTTTGATAAGTAGGATGAGGTTTTCCTCATCCTAGCTACTGGAGGAAAATATCCATGTCTTCTCTTCAAACATGTATAGTTTCATTTATTTCACATTTAGATCTCCGAGTCTTTTGGAATTTATCCTGGCTTACAATGTGAGAAATGGATCCAATTTTATCTTTTTCCATATGGCTATTCACTTATCCCAACACCACTTATTTAAAAGTCCATCTTTTCACCACCAATTTGAAATGTCACCTTTATTGTGTATTAAATTTCCGTACGCAATTGGGTCTATTTCTGGAGTTTCTATTCATTGATCTATCTATTGGTGTGTGTATATCCTTCTGTATTAATTATAAAGGCTTTATAATGTATTTAATATCTGATATAGCCAACCCCTCCCAAACTCATTGCTCCTCTTTTACAAGAACTCCTGACTACTCTAGCTTATTTTTTCTTCTAAATGGCATTTTTGAATGACATTACATTTATAAATTAACTAAAGGAGAACTGACTGTTGTCTATCCACAAAAGTGGCATGACTTTCCATTTCTTCAAGTCAACATTTACATTCTTCAAGAGTGTTTTTAGCTTTCTTCACATAGATTTTGTACAATTTTTGTTTCTTTTTATGCTTAGGTTTATCATTACTACTATCTTAAATAAATCTTCCATATATGCTCTAACTACTTTTAGTTTGTATATGAAGGTTGTTTATGATGATATTTTTTCTATCTACTACTTTACTAAATTCTTCTACCACTTGTGGTTCTTTTTCCATTGAGTTTTTTGGGATTTCCAGATATATACATGTTTTCTGCTACTAGATACGTTTTCACTTTTCCTTTCTATTTTTTATGTATGACAGATTTTGTCCTATTTGATTTTTACTAAACACCCTATGAGCATTACACAAAAATATTAAATGGTCTTTGAAGCACAATTTTAATGGTTGCATGTATTTTACTATTTCGATACACCACAACTTATGTAGTCATTTCCAACTTGAAATTCAGGTTTCCTCTTTTTACTCTTATAAATAAGGATGCAATGAACGCCTTTTGTTTAAATATATTTGTGCTTCTTTCTGATTAGATCTTTAGCGAATATTCATATAAGAGGAGTCACTACATCAAATAGCACGCCAACTTTTAAGAGGTTTTAAACACATAATTGACAAAATTCCCTCCAGAACAGATGAACCAAGGTACACTTGAACCAGCAGGTGTGTCTTCCTTCACTATATCCTCACAAATCTAGGTATTTAAAGAGTTAATGACCGCTCAGTAGGCAAACAATATCTCATCATTATATGACAGGTTAGTTGAGCAGTCTCAACTCAATGTGGCTATATCCATGAAGCAACTGTATCAGAGAAAGGGAGTGTGAGGGAATATGGCCAGTACATTCTACTTATAGGGACACAATAGCAATATTTTTCCTGTGGGGTGTTAGTACTTTTCTCATTTTGACTAACCAGACATTGATATCTCTGCATGGCAGGCATTCAGGTTCTGGTTCTTCCAAGGAGTGATGTAGTCTTTTTGGCCTTTTAGAGCTCCCATTGACACACTTCCTTGCTCCAGGAAATCAGGCTTAATCTCAATCTCTATAAATCCCTCTCAGTCTCCATCACTGGAATCATCTCACCCATTGGGCAGGCTTTTTGAGCATGTGAATACTAGCTACAGTTTCTGGTGTCCTCTTGACTCACCAGAAATGTGTGCATCCTTGGGGATACCCATTGGTGGAAGTGCAGGCTGCTCCTTGGCCACCACATCTTGTAACTTTCTTGCATTTCTCATCCTTAATTGGATAGGCACAGCAGCAGACCAGAAAGCCTGTTCCTCCAGAAGCGGAGTTCTAGCCAGGAAAGTGAATACCAGTCTGCAACTTCAACCTCAATGGGTGACTATCTGTGAAGCTCCTCTGCTGGGGGACAGTAGGCAGCCTCTCCCTTGCCCATTGGGAGAAAAGGGAGTGACCTTGGGTGAGTAACAGTTCCACACTGCCTGACCACTCCCAGGGTTGGTCGTGTCCCTCATGCCTCCTTCCCAGTCCTCTGCTTATATAATGATGATGTGGGGTTGGGGTCTGGCTGTTCTTTTACACGTCGAGCACTTAGCACCTGTTGTTTTTGGCTGTGGGCCTAGTGCTGACTCCAGAGCAGCCGTAGAAGCTCCCCTCCACATCCTACTACGCTTGTTTTTATTTCTATTTCTTTGCTTAGTAGTAACATTAGATGTTTTTCACATGTTTACTAATGATCATATTTCTTCTTTTATGAATTGCCTGTTGTTTATGGCTGGTGATTTGTTTTTTATTTTCTTTCTCTCTATCTAGCGAAGTTTTCTTCTTGGGAAATAAACTCACTGAGTTTTCCAGGCTGCATAACTTTATAGCCCCACTGGTTCTGAATTTAACACAGTCGCTTTCCAATTGTAGTTTCTGCCTTTAGGGTGAGAGTATTAATATTCAAGACACAATGAGCTAAGAAACAGGATACACAGATCTACTATTTGATATTCAGCATCTGGTTAATAAATTTGTGCTAAATATGCACAAACAGTGATATACATATTAACATGTATGCATGACCACCTATTATATAAAGATACGACATGATGTTCAATATCAGCTTTTGCCTCCCATTAAATTTTTCCGTAGCCTCTCATTCATTCTACCTAATAACAGCAATCTTAATCAGAGTATTGATTTATAACTCTACCAGGTGGCAAAAGGCTTTTCCAAGTGACCTCTTGGGGATCCCTTCTGGCTATCTTCTGGAAAATAGGAGATTAAAAACATGTGTGTTCCCACAGTGTTGCATTCTGAAGATGTTTCCTCTCCTAGTCCTGCTCCATGTAAGTTATGTAAGACTATGGAAATCAACAAAGAGCAATTCATGCCTTGACTGGGATTATTGTTGTTATTGTTTTTAAGGACAGACCTAAAATTGGAAGAGCAACTCAAATGCAAGCAGTTTGTACATACTGCCAAGCTCATAGAAAATTCACTTCTGACTTTTCTGCAAAGGATAGAAGTGGATAAAAATTCTTGGTATTTTGTGAGTCTATTAACTCTTGGAGATGGAAATAAAATGGATTTAATATAATATCCTTACATCTTAAGCCATCAGAGCTTAACCTGGGAAGCTGAACCTGAAATGTGGGAGGACTAGGAGAAAGCCCAGGGCTTGCAGCACGAGTGTGTGTGGCATTTTGATGTTACTATGGGGATTGCTATAGTAACAATTCCACTCACCCTTAATTTATTAAGTTATTTTATTGTGGAACCAAAAGGTAAACCAAACATTCAACGAAACAATAGCTTTTAAAGAGATTTTGCTGTTTCTGCAGCCCATGCCAAATGTTTCAATGAAAGTACTTTGAGTGGAAAAGACAATATTGGCAGATAATTTAATACAATTGCAGGAATGAGATTCCTCAAGGTTTCCTCTGAGACTGAAAAAATAACAGCAGATCTATGTCATAATACAGTGTCGAATCTGAGAATTTACCAGCCCTGAGACTCAACCCTCTGAGACAACAGTGGAATTATCCTTACTCTCCCATACCCACCCTTGTTCTTTTATTCCTTCACTCCTTTAGAAAACAGCCTCTTTCCCCCACCTCCACCCCATAGACAGAATGAGAAAAATTCAGCTGACCAGCAAAAAAAAAAAAAAAAAAAAAAAAAAAAAAAAAAAAATGACCTTAATCTTGATGGGTTTAAAGGCTTTAAGTGCAGTATCCCACCCCTGGAGCCTCAGCAGGCCTACAGTTAGAATAGAGGGCAAGAGAAATAGGGAACTTTGGGAGAGGGATTGAGGTGAAATTTTCCTGCCCTATCCTTGGATCCTGTGTTCCTGGTCCCTTGAGGGTCTCTACCAGGGTGGGTGGATTCTCCTGGAAAATGTTCATAGACTTTATGAAAGCAAAAATAAAAGTAGGGGGGGTGTTGAACAAAAGCATGTGTTTTGAGGTCTGCCCTACTGTCATGGAGCTTCATGGTAAGAAGCTCCTTGGGGGGTGGGGTTGCATAAAGGGAAAAAAAAAAGGAAACCAAGTAGTATCTAGGAAAGGCAACTCTGAAAAACCAACCCACATCCACGTAAGAGCACAATAATATGAAAAATGCAAGCAAGTGACCACTTCGCTTGGCCCCTGCACCTCCCCAATTCTAAGGGAGAAGGCTTCACTGCTTTTTTGCTTGTCATTGTTATGATTCAATCAATTGTTTTAGCACATAGAAGACAAGGTTTACGAAGAGAGGCTGTCACCAAGATCAAAAACATGGATAAGTGGAGATAGAATCCATTTAGACATGGTGAGCAAAGGACAGTCTAAAAAAGAGTTTCGGGAATCAGAGCAAGTGGTGTTCTGAGCCTTTCCCACGCTGATTCAATCAACTCACACAAGTAATGGCCCTTAGAAGTCACTGTTTTCAGGACCGTCAACATTCAAATGGGAAAGCTAAGACACAGAGAGGATAAGGGGCTTTTCTACAATAAAATGTTCAATAAAGAAAGGAGCCTGAGGTCAGGAGTTTGAGACCAGCCTGGCCAACATGGCAAAACCCTGTCTCTACTGAAAATACAAAAATTAGCCAGGCATGGTGGTGCGCACCTGTAATCCCAGCTGCTTGGGAGACTGAGGCAAGTGAATTGCTTGAACCCGGGAGGCAGAGGTTGCGTGAGCCAAGATCATACCACTGCACTCCAGACTGGCAGACAGAGTGAAGTTAGACTCCGTCTCAAAAAAAAAAAAAAAAAAAAAAAGGAGCAGGATCAGGAACCCCAGCAGCTGACTCCAGAGTCCATATGCTTACCTAAGACTCTGTCCTGCTCCTCTAAGTCAGCACGTGAAAAACAGAAGCAAATTGCAAAGCTGCTTTCTACTAAGTTGGAGGAAGAGAAGCACAATGGGGAACAAAGATTTGGCTAATGAAGGTACGTGTGCTCTAACTGTGGGCCAACAGCAGCACATGGCCTCCCAGGGGCTGGAAAGCCAGCCAGGCAGAACACCCTGAATCTCAAATGAGGAAAAGCAGGCACAAGACTGCACCCTTAGGATGCTCTAAAATGCACTGAAGCCTAAGCAGACTTTCTCCTAAGCCAAACCAAATCTTTTGGGCTCCCCTTGTATATCTTGTTTATGGGAATAGAATAAGATATTATTTCCGTTTTTTCCTCCTTCACAGGTTGGAAAAGTCAAGTCCTATAGAAAGAAAGAATCAAACATTTGGATTCTATATTGCAATCATCAGAGGTAGCATGAGAAGCCTAGAAATCTCTTCCTGCAAGTCGGTAGTAGAAGCACATTTAAAACCTCACATGCAAATTCTTGGCAGCTTCGAAGAGAAACAGAAAACGTCTAAAAATCCCAGGCTCTATTCTACTTTAGTAAAAAGTTTAAAAGGCTCCTGGCCTCATTTTGGCAAGCTCCCAGTTATTTTATTTGGATCATTTGGTTATATTTGGTCTTGAAAAGTTTCAAGGTTTTCTCCACCAGTGGCTTAAAAAATTAAAGCAAGGTCAGATTAGGCTTGTCTGGGGAGCTGAAGATAGAAAGGATAGGGTTTAAATGTGCCAGTGTTAGGACCCAGTAAGGGGAGGAAGTGAGAGGAAGCAAATGAGCTTCCAAAAAGAATTCACATATGGACGATACATGAGTGTTTGCTCGTGCTTGCGTGTGCACACGCATGTGCAAGCACGTGGGCAGAGGCGACTGCCACTAAGGAAGGACTAGTTTCCCTCAACTATAATTAAGCTTCCTCTGGGCTGGGGTGTTTGCTCGTCAGGCATATTTCCTTGATTCTCAGAGCTCTACTAATCATGCAAAGTCTTTTGTGCCTCAGAGACCCCAGCTCTCCTTTCCCCATGGCCAGAGTCTGGGAAGCCCCACATCATACTAAGTAGGAAATTACTGATCTCCAAGGATGAGTTAGTATGGGAAAAAAATTACAGTACTTGGGAAGTATCTAGAAGTCTCATAGTCCCATGCCTGGGGATATAGCATTGGGGAAAGAGAAAGGCCAGGAGAAGGAAGACAACAGAGAATTAAGCACGCTAAATGTCCTTACGTTTTATAAGGTGCAAACATGAAGCTAGCTGTACTTTGCCACCACACAGTAAATATAAGATTACTAGGCAGTTATATTTAAACATTACAGAACCTCTGAAAATAATTGCCATGTTCAGGGCAGTTTCTCAATCCCTTGATAACAGTATAGTTTAATGGATAGAAACAACTATATCATTTATTCCTCTTACATAAAACGCCACCAACCATGTAAGTACATGATCAATAATAGAGGTTTACAGTGGGTGTGCAGTCGTCCTGAGAGCTACAGCTTCGTGTAAAGTAATCAGAGGTAAAATGAGAAGCAAAAAATATGGAAAGGAAGTGCTTCAGCAGAGCAAGGACCCAAAGGCTTCTCAGTGTCTTTATTTTTATGGTGTACAAGGAACAATGTGAAAGCTAAACTTGGAACTTTTAAGAGATTTGTAAATTAGCTGTAAAATGTGACAGCTAATTGGATTCTTCCATTTAAGGTTTTGGATGTAATCGAAATGAGGATTGGGGCTATAGGAGGGATTTGGGGGTGGGTGGAAAGAGGGGACACTTTGGAGATGAGATTTCTCTTTTGACTTCTGACCATTTTCCTTTCTCACAGACCTGGGTGTTAGGAAGAAAATTAAAGTGGTTTGGTGGCAAGCCTGGAGCCTTTTGTAGGTGTTAATTTAACTGAAAGAGATATTCCCAGGTCAGCCATTATGTAGTCTGAGCAGCATTTCTAATATTGAGTCAATAATTGACCGCTCTTCTGAAAAACAGATTGCAGTTTCTAACGGGAAGAATGCGGGAGGGGTTGCTTTGAAAGAGGTGAAGGAAGCAGAGTTGAAGAACTTAACCTGCTCCCAGATGTCCACAATGAGACTTCCTTCATAGAGAGGCACAAACCCCCTTCTGAGATCACCTGGTTGCACTGTATCTTAGAAGCAGACAGCCTTTCCTTTTTTAATAATTACTAGAACCTATTGAGGGCTTACTATGTTCCAGACCCTGTGGTAGCCGCTTCACTTGATTGATATCATTATTCCAGATTATGACAGAGGGAATTGAAGTTCTGGGAGGTCACGTTGTGTGGCCAAGGTTACCCAATGTGTTAGAGGTAGGGCTGAGGTCCAGCACACATCCTCCAAATTCACAGTGTTCACTCTTAACCAGAACTGCTTCCCTTCTCATCCAATGCAATAATTGATTCCATTTAGTCAAAGGAGGGCAAGAGGGACCATAACATACCTTGATTTGCCTAGAGATATCCTACCATATAGTTTTTTCTTTTACATTTGTGAGTTTATATAAAAGTTAGAAATTACCTAGGGAAAAATGTATTAACCCTACTGTACAGAAGAGGAAACTGAAACTCAGAGAGGTTAAGCCTCACATCCAGTAGGTAGTGAAGCCAAAGTTATACACCTGACTCCCAAACATCTACTGCCTTTGTAGTACACTGCCTCCTACAAGGCTAAAGTAGCCAGCCCAGCTAACCATCAGGAGCCTATTTGCTCTAACTCACATTTACAGTAAGTGAAATAAAAATCTACCTTTTTGACTTGTATTCTAAGATGTCAATGAGCTATGAGATATCTCAGAGTTCTCCATGGGGGAGGCTGATTCATCTCTCAGCTCTGTCTCCTCCTCTGTGGTCAGGCTAATGTCTTCATTGGTAGTCATAAAGAGCTTCTTTGCTTTTAATATTCCCTCTGTCCTTCCTTAAGTCCAAATTCTACCCATGCTTGAAGGCTCCGCTCAAGTTTGCCTTGCTCCTTGAAGCTGTCCAGGATTGCTTTTCCCATATTTCCCATATAGTTTCCATTCTTCCCTGGAGCTCCTGCAGTGCCTATCAGCACATTGCCTGTGACGGTGCCCTGGTTTCCATTTCCTAACTCCTCAAAGGCTCCAGGAACTCTGTCTTGTACTTTCACTTTTTTGAGCTTTCTTTTAAACATGTTTTTAATTGACATATAATAATTGTACATATTTATGGGCTACAGAGTAGTATTTTGATACACACAATGTGTAACAATCAAATCAGGATAATTAGCCTTTCTATCACCTGAAATATTTATCATTGTTTTGCACTGGGAACATTTAAAATCCTCTCTTCTAGCTATCTGAAAATATACAATAAATTATTGTTAACCATAGTCACCCTATAGTGCTATAGAACACTAAAGCTTTTTCGCCCTATCTAGCTGTAATTGTGTGTCTTTTAACCGGCCTCATTCTATCTTTCCCTCTCCCCTACCCTTCTCAGCCTTCAGTAATCACAATCCCATAACATGCCTATGACAAGATTGGGTGAGTTGGGATTGAATTAAGCTGGCATCCCGCAAACCCTTAATATATATACGGTATGGAAATAAACAGGAGGGAGAAAAATAGGAAATAAATTATGTTCTAAAGAGATCATTAAAATAGTAAGGAATAAGATTAGGATTTGATGGAGAAAATGGTATCAGAGAGGGTACCTGGGAGTCTTCTTTAGTATCTCAATACAGAACTAATTTCCCTAGCTCAATAATCCTCAAACTTGAGTGTTCATCAGAATCACCTGCAAGGTCTCTGACAACATATAGCACTGTTTTTTATTTCCCCCTGCTGCACAGAGCTTCTGATTCAGTAGGTCTTGGGTGGGGCCTGAGAATCTCCATTTCTAACAAGTTATCAGGAGACGCTGTTGCTGCTGGTCTGAAGACCACTCTTGAGAACCACAATGATTCTCTACTGTGGCTGCAGATTATAATTACCTGCGATGGGGAACAAGTGTAAGCAGCCTACTCCACATCAGGCCAATTAAATCAGAATCTCTGGGGAGAGATCAGTACAAGGAAGCTCTTCACAGACATGATCCCTCCACTGGCTCACCTCTTAAAACTCCGAAACCCCTGAAGTTTCCATTGTGTTGTTTGTTTTCTAGGAATGAACTTGGTAAATAATCGTTCAGTAACTGTTTGTTGAAGAAAGAGAAGAACTATGGTGGGTCAGATGAGAGGAAAAAATCACTCTGCAGAGATATGGCACGCAGGGGACCACCTCTGAGACTGAGGCAAGAGTGTACCTGAAATGCCAGGGATTCGATCTAGGTCCTGCTGTTCCCTGGCACAGAAAGCCAATGACTGACACAATGAGTATTGCCAAAGAAGGCTTTCATTGAGTGCTGCAGCCAAGGAAATGGGAGATCAGTTTCAAACCCATCTCCCTAAACAACTAAAAGTAAAGGTTTCTACAGCAGGGAAGAAATGTAACTATGCATGGGAAAACAGGAACTAGGGAGGGGTCTTGAGGCAATCTTGATGAATGAGGGCTCTGGCATCCCATTGGCTGGATACAGTTATATGATGAGTTTCTGTTCTTTGACACTTTTTGAAAGGCCTGAGGGGCCTTTCCTTATGAAGAAACTCAGATAAAACAAATGTAAGTTTCAAACTTTAAGACTAGAAGGGTCCATTTCTATGTTACTATAGGAAAAGAAAAAAGCTGCCTATGGGACTATTGGGTTGGTTTCAAGAGGTTATCTGAAAGGCAAGGCAGCCTCCATAAGTGCTTATTTTATTTTCTTTTGAAAATGTCATTGTGTTCCCAAGATCTAGGCTTATGATCATATGGGTAAGCTTAGATCATACAGTCTGTCCACTCTACCCAGACCTAGAATCATACAATCAAAGATATACAGAGTCAATGGGGTAATATAAGTGAGTGGAGTTGGACTGGAGTAAGGTCCATGGAGGACTGCAACTAAATGGGTACATCTTGTCTGGAGCTGGACTAAATCATTGTGAAGCATTAAGTCAGATTTTCTTAGTGTGTTATTTATACACCCTCCTGGCATATGAGTGACAGGAAAGTCAAAGTCATTGACTTTCTAATATTTATTGAGCACCTTCAAATACTTTTTGAGTGTCTACTATTATTGGGCAGCTACAAACACTTATTGACCATTTGCCAAGCACAGTGCCTAGCAAGTTCTTTTTTTCTAATCAAATCAACAGGTTCGACATCCCAAGGCTCAAATGATAACAAGTCCATGCCTTACTTGTGTCAGTTCTCTTATTGAAAGAGCATCTCCTAACCATCCTACCAATAAGGTAAAGGTGTTATTTTGAATCTGAATCAAAAAGAACCTTCTCCATAAATCTCTTCCTCACTAACTGCCCCATACCTTATTACCTTTTCTGGGTCCTTCCCTTAATAATTAGCACTGAGCTCACAATTATTGCTTTTTCTCTTAACACGTTGCTTTGTAATTGTCCCCAAGATCCCCTCCTATTTTTATATATCCAGTTTACTAAATCATTCCTATTTCTTCAGCAGCCCTGAATGCAGCGCACTGTGATTCAATAAATATTTGTTAATGAAGGGAACTACAAGCTGGTTGGGAATCCAATCTTTTCCTATAGGAGTTACCAGGGATAAAGTCAGTCAGACCCTTCTAGGGCCTCGGAAGTGCTGAGAGTAGCTTCCTTTAGAAGCTCAATAAAAACAAGTCTCTGAATTCTAAACTTGTCTCCACTCCATTGTGATATGTCTCTTCAACCATGACTATTCCTTTTTTCCGGGATTACTTCCCAAGTAGATTCCAAGCGTGGGTGTATTAACTTTTCTCAAATCATTAGGTTATGTCTCATAAAAATCTGCATCTCCAAAAGTGAAAATTTTCTTTGACACAGTAAATAATTTACATCTAATTGATAGCCCCCATTGGATATTTAACATGAAAAAACTTCTATAAAATCTGCAACATAGTTCTTTTATTGAGTTCTATACTGACTGCTTTTGGCTAGAATCACACCCTAAAATTCCAATGGGTGTGAGCCAAAGCTGCATCGTTTTGTAGCTAATAATAACAATAATAATGAGCACATTTCAAAAGTGCTAATTACAAATTCAATTGGATTATGTTCTCGTTATAAATGCTACAGGTTTTCTGCCAGGTTGGTACTTCACAACAGTATGTTTTCAAACACCTGTTTACCTTTATCATCACTAGATATATCCAAAAAGAGAAACTTTTAAAAGTTGAGATGCATATTAAATCTTATATGTCTTTATACAATTTGGAATTCTTTACCCAGAGGCCTTTACTGAACAAACTGAAGCAAAATGAATATTTATATAAATCATATGCAGATAAAAAGCACGGAAATGTATAAATTATTTACTTATCCAGTAGGCTTCAACAGGCTGAAGGGATGAGGGGGAAGGGTAGAAAATAAAACAGAATTATCCCGGTAATTTCTTACATCAAAGAAAACTTTACTAAATGTTAACCGTATTTAAATCTCTATTCCATTTTATTATGAGAATGTAAGACCACAGGGGTCTTACCTCCCATACCATCTATTGAGGGAGATTTTCCTGTAGACAAATGTTTTAAAGTGGTAAACAAAGTCTGGAGACGGAGGCAAGACCAGGAACGAAAGGCTGGATGTGGACTACAGATAGCAAACAAAGGCAATAGGGTTAAGGCAGGATGGTAGCTTTGCTTTTTTGTTGTTGCTGAGACAGTGTCTCTAGTGATCTTGGCTCACTGCAACCTCTGCCTCCCGGGTTCAAGTGATTCTCCTGTTCTCCTGCCACAGCTTCCCAAGTAGCTGGGATTACAGACATGCACTACCACGCCCCCATGCCCGGCTAATTTTTGTCCTTTTAGTATAGATAGGGTTTCATCACATTGGCCAGGCTGCTCTCAGATTTCTGACCTCAAGTGATCCACCCACCTTAGCCTCCCAAAGTGCTGGGGTTACAGGCGTGAGCCACCACACTTGGCCAGTTTTGCTTTTTAATTCAGTTCTGGGAATGTGGTTAATGGCAGAATCTTTGTTGAATCTGGAGGCAAGAAAATATATGATGAGGCACCCTTTTAATCTTGCTCCATGTACAATCAATGTTAGGCTTCTACCTGCAGAAGGCAAAAGAGCAGGGCTTGTTTTTTTTAAAAAAGTAAACATCTCAGAGGTATAATAGATGCATTGGACAGTGGTTCTCAGTCCTGGCTACACACTAGAAGCACCTGGGCAGTTTTTGAAGCATCTTAATGCCCTAATCTAAAGGAGTGAATCTCAACCTCACGGGGTGGGGTCCCAACAGAAGTATTTTTTAGAAGTTCCCCAGAGGATTCTATTGTGAAGTTACAGTTGAGAGTTACTATATTAAAAAATGGGAAGATGTTAGGCTAAGTATCTTCATAGTTCATTTTTTTTTAGAGTGTGTATGAGACGCACACAAAGGAGACCAGGAAGGAGATCAGCATTCCATCATTGATTGTTATCCTTCAGATCCACAGTGCCCCATCTTTACTCAGTTGCCAGGGTTATTCGACTTTTCTAAAGCAGATCAAGCCTAGAGGGTCTCCCCTGAGATTACAGATGGGACAGTTTAAGCATCAAAAATGATGATGACTATAATGAATTGAAACTTATCAAATATATGAAAACTGATGAGTTCATAATGATACTTCAAAAATAAACAAACAAAAAAATCTCATTGATCACCTCGGAGGTTGCTAGGGAACCAACTCATTATTCTGAAAGTGTAACAATTAAGGGAAAAATCTCAAGCATTCCTCTTGTCTTTCCCTACTTGGAGTAGAACTCAGGCTAATCAGCTAGTTGATGAGGAATACAGTTGTTCTTTATATAGAAGAATCATGCGTAATACATGCAGAAAAAAATTATAGAATTAGAAAATCACTATTTTCCACTCACTAATGAAATAATGAACCTAGACAACAGTAATCAATGGCAGCTAAAATTATTACAGTAGTCCCCGCTTACCTGCAGTTTCGCTTTCTGAATTTCAGTTACTCGTACACACAGTACAATAAGATATTTTGAGAGAGAGACCACATTCACATAACCTTTTATTTTTTTTTTTTTGAAACAAGGTCTTACTCTGTTGCCCTGGCTGGAGTGCAGTGGCCCAATCATAGTTCACTGCAGCTTTGACGTCCCAGCCTCAGTTGATCCTCCTACCTTAATCTCCCAAGTAGCTGGGACTGCAGGTGCATGCCACCACATCCGGCTAATTTTTGTATTTTTTTGTAGAGACAGGATTTCGCCATGTTGCCCAGTCCGGTCTCTCAAACTCCTGGGCTCAAGCAATCTGACAGTCTTGGCATCCCAAAGTGCTGAGATTACAGGCGTGAGCCACCTTCCCCTACTCACATTCACATAACTTTGATTACAAGTGTATTATTATAATTGTCCTATTGTTGCTAATCTCTTACTATATCTAATTTGTTAATTAAACTTTATCAAACGTATGTATTCACAGGAAAAGACATAGTATATATAGGGTTTGGTACTATCCGTGGCTTCAGGCACCCACTGTGGGTCTTGGAACATATCCCCAGAGAATAAGTTGCAGGGTGGGGTTGGGGAGTACTATTGTGTTGAAAAACTTGATGGGGACATTTTAATGGATGAATCAGGCAGTTAGCTCATACTTGTATTAAGGTGACTCTTGAATATCACAGATGTGAACTGTGCAGGTTGACTTATACTAGGATTTGCTTCTGCCTCTGCAGACTGCAAGACCAATCCCTCCTCTTCCGTCTGCTCCTCCTCACCTACTCCACATGAAGACTGCGAGGATGAAGACCTTCATGATGATCCACTTCCACTTAATGAACAGTAAATACATTTCTGCTTTCTTATCATTTTCATAATAAAGTTTTCTTTACTGTAAGAAAGAGTATATAATACATATACAAAATGTGTATTAACGAGCTGTTTACATATTTGGCTTCTTAATATGGGTTCTTAATAATTTCAACAGTGGGTTCTTAGTAATTAATATTTAGAGAGTTAAAAGTTGTAGACTGGGATTTTCAAGTGAGGGGATGTTAGCGCCCCTAATTCCTGCGTTGTTCAAGGGTCAACTGTAGTTTCCTAGAGCGTCTATAACAAATTACCACAGACATGGTGGCTTTGAACAACAGGCGTTTATTTTCTCACAGTTCTGGAGGCCAGACATCCAGGATCAGTTTCACTCAGCTTCATCAAGGTGCTGACGGGGCTGCACTCCCTCTGGGGGTTCCCTCCACTCTTTAATTTGCCGCTGGCTCCGTTTGTGGCTGCATTACTGTAATCTCTGCCTCAATGGTCACACTCTCTTCTTTTCTGTATGCGTCTTTGTAATCTTCCTCTGCCTCCCACTTATGAGTTGTGAAACCAGAAAATCTGAGACAGGTTTCAGTTAATTTAGAAAGTTTATTTTGCCGAGGTTGAGGACACGCCCATGACGCAGCCTCAGGAAGTCCTGAAGACATGAGCCCAAGGTGGTCGGGGCACAGTTTGCTTTTATAGCTTTTAGGGAGACATGAGACATCAATCAATATATGTAAAAAGTACAGTAGTTCCGTCCAGACAGGCGGAGACAACTCAAAGCAAGCCCCACCCCCACTGGGGACTTTCAGGTCACAGGTAGCTGAGAGACAGACGGTTGCATTCTTTTAAGTTTCTTATAAGTCTTTCCAAAGGAGAGAATCAGAATATGCATCTATCTCTGGGAGCAGAGGGATGACTTTGAGTAGAATGGGAGGTAGATTTGGCCTGAGCAGTTCCCAGTTTGAAGGGGCCCAAGATATTTTCCTTTCACAAAGGACACAGGTGATGGTGTCTGAGTCCCAGATCTGGTATTCAGATAATGCGGGATAATCTCTGCATCTCAAAACCCTTAATTTAGTCACAACTACAAAGATTCAGCTTCCTTTTCTCCCTATAAGTTAATATTTATAGGTTTTAGGGATTAGGATGTGGATATCTTTTGGTTCGGGGACCATTTTTCAACCTACCACATCACTAAATCACGGAGCAATCTTACTATTAAGGAAAATGGGGTAAATGCGTGATCCCTGATATGCCTCTATACGAGACGACTAGAATAAGGGGCAATACCACCTACGAAATCCCTCTACCCCACACCCCCAAGTCAACTTTAATCAGGCCTCTAGTTCTAACTACTGATTTTTGTAGAGATAGAGAAACATATTAAATGACACTGAAAATATATAATTAGGCAAATCCAATCATTGTACAAGACAATAGGCCCATTTCTCAATTTCTTTAATAAATACACCAAAGAGAGCAAACAGTTGCACATTAAAAGAAATATAAGAGCATGTTAACCACAGGCAATATTCCTAGAATCTTGTTTGGATTCTGAACTGCACAAACCAACAATTAAAAAAGGATATGTTTGGGATAATCATGAAAAATTGAACACAAATTGATGATATTGGGGAATTATTGAGGTTTGAGGGCTTTGATAATGATTTTGTGATTATGTTCAAAAAATAAAACTAGATATTTAGACTGAAATATGTATGATATTTAGACTGAAATACATATGAATGAAATGATATTATGTCTAGAATTAGCTTTAAAATACCCCAGCAACAAATAAATAAATAAATAAATAAATAAGCACAGGTAAACAACAAATAAAAATTTTTTAAATGTGATGGTAGGGCATCGATAAAATAAGAACAGCAGATGTGGATTATTGAAACGAGGTGACAGATGTGTGAAAGTCTATTGAACTAGCCTTTCTATTTTTATGCATGTTTGAACATTTCCAGAATATAAGTGTGTATGTATATATATATGTATGTGACTGTGCAGCCTGTCCCCGTGAGGCCACTTTTAACTAACTGTCCTCAGGCCTGGCCTCACTCTAGGGAGTTGTTACCTATGCAATAGTAACACCCACTTCATCTTTTAGGACTATTTTAGGGGTACCATAGAAACAGATGAAAGTGAAGTATACGTGGAAGTCATTAATGAACTCGTTTCTTAGGTTGGCTTTTCCAGAAAGGTATCAGCCTGAATAAGCACTAAAATTGGTAAGCACTACATTTTTGATAATTAAAAAGCACTAAACTTTCAGGAAGCATTTGAAGTCTGTTCGCAGACAGCATTCATAGCTCCCAGACTTCTGCGGTGTTTGCCCCTTGAGGTAACTCCAGTACAAATGGAAAAGAGTAGAGTGGATGAAGACAGAAAGTGCAAAATAGACAAAAGGTAGATGCAACTCCAATGTTCATCAAGATGAATGGATAAACAATATGCGGTATATTCATACAATGAAATATCATTCAGCCATAGCAATGAATAAAGTATTGGCACCTGCTACAATGTGGGCAAACCTTGAAGACATTATGCTAAGTAAAGGAAGTCAGACCCAAAAGGTCACATACTATGTGACTCCGTTTACCTGAAGTGTCCAGAATAGGGAAATCCACAGAGACAGAAGGCAGACTAGTGGTTGACAAGAACTGAGGGGACTGACTGTGTAATTGGTAAGGCATTTTCTTTTGGGATAATGGAAATGTTTTGGAAGGGAAAGGAGGTGATGATCACACAACATAGTGAATGTGCTGAAAGTCACTGCATTGCTCTCTTTAAAATTGTTAATTTTATGTCATGTAAATTTTGCCTCAAAAACAAAAAACAAAACAAAAAAAAAAAAACAAAAAAAACACAGAGGGCAGTGTTCCACTGTGCTTCCCAGCCAAACCACAATGTTCTGGTTGTGGAAAGGAGAAGTAATCAACCAATGCCCATTCATGAAGCATCTTCTATGACAAGATACTGGGATTGTACTGTAGGGGATTCAGAAGACAGAAGAAAAGCTAGCTGTGACTTTTCACTTCAAGATGCTCATAATCAAGTTGTGTTCAAGGAGGCCATTAGACAAAATTTAAACAAAATAAGACCAAACACGTAAGCTGTGGTAAAGTGTGAAGTGATGGAGTAATAGATGAGTGACACAGGCCAGCAGTTCTGAAAATTCTTCAAGTGGAGGGACAGAAAGAAGTCACCATGTCTTCATGGAACACTATGAGATATTGTGTTTAATATTGATTCATTTATTATACCTAGGATAAACAAATATCAACTTCATATTAAATAACATATCATCTGGCAATAAATTCCAGAATAGATAGGTATTAACAGGGAGCAGTGGTTTATGAAAAAGTAGATAAAATTCAGAATGGAAATCAGTTTACTTATTAATATTGGCATGTTTGTGAAAACTTGGAAAGCTTGATTCTATCTGACCCTTGCACCTTGGTCCAGCTGTGGACACCAGTGTTCTTAAGCATAGCTCATTAACTTACACAATCAACACGTTTTTATTGAGTGCTCACAATGTGCTGAGCACAGTGCAGCCTCTGGGTAAGTATAACAACTAAGGAGTAATGGTCTCTGTCCTATGTAGCCTGCAGTTGATGGAGGAAATGGAAAATAAATAAACAAGCAATTATACATTGTAGAAACATGGTGTAAAAAATGTCCAGGATAATATGGTGAGACAGAATAGTGGGGGAAAATGGTGTGCAGAAGACATGTCACATGCAGTGACCCCGAGGAATGGAAGTTCTAGAAATGTTTAGAGTTCTGAAGGCATGTTAGAGGTTGGAGGGGAAGAAGAATGTCTGGGCTAAAGCTAAAGGAGCCAGTTCAGCTGAACATTGAAGATCAGAGTAAGGAGTTCAAAAAGAAGTCATTAAGTGTGAAAATGGCATGATTATGTTTGTTTCTAAAAAGGATAACTCTAGTCACTATATAAATAAAGATGGACAAGATGAAAGCTCATAGAACATAGAAGCAACCAGGTCTTGGCAAGCTTAGATTCAACCCCTTCTTTCCCTTAAAATCAAGCCCAGAGCAGCCAGCTTTCAATGGCTCAACCCTGAACCTCATCCTGGCCCTTCTGAGTGTCCCAAGTCGCTCAAGAATCTCACAGGTTCTCAAGCTTCTGGAAGAGTTCCACGGCTAGAAGTGATGCTATCCAACTTAACATTCCAAAACATGAAGATATTCCAGTGAACATGAAAGATGTGGTCTGACTCCCGAGTCCTTTGACAGCCTCATCCAAGAAGGAGAGAATCTGTCTACAAAGTCTGAAGACAGTGTTTGGGCTTTTGGATGCCTTCGGCTTGTGTTTGAATCTGAGCACTGTATGATATTCTCCTGTAAAAGATGTCATGTAAGAATTACATGAAATAGCAAGTGCTCAGCATACAATAGGCACTTATTAATATTTTTCATTGGTGTTTCAAAGTCTTTGCTTGAGCCAAAGCTGAGATACAGATATGACTATATGTATGTGGCAAAATGTTGAGTAAAGTCAGCCTTATGGGAAATATAAAGGATCCAGGGAAATTGTTCATTCTAGGGTAAGAATGAGATCAGAAAATGCATTGAACACCATTAAAAGAAAGTAGAAGGTTTCATGACTTCAGGAGGAAATGATTTTAAATCCCTCAAATCTACTTTATAATCAATCCCATGGACTGAGTCCTTAGTCTTGGGGTGAGGGGAAGCTATAAATAAATAAAGCTGTAAATAAAACTGGAATAACTGCTTTGCTAAAAGTCAAAAACAAACAAAACAATAGTATTGCATCAATATTTCTCAGACTAGGATGATTTTCAAAACTTTTATAAACCGAGACAAGGGTATCATCCAATCAGAACAGAACAACAAATGTCAGCCATAAACAGACATGACCTGTGAGGAGTTCAATGTCATTATTACTGAAAGATACCATAAAAGGTAGAGAAAAACTGCCCCACTCCTACCACTTACTTTATTAACAGTCACAGGTATCCTCAGCAAAGCAGATGCATGCTTCAGTGTGATACCATTTATAGCCACAGTGGAGACAGCTTTGCGTTTCTGTTGGTTGGCTCTATAGCATACCCTAATTGCCCTGCTGGAGGCCCTCTTTAAGCAGGTTGGAAGAGGCTAGACTGAGAGACCTACCCTGCAAAGTAGTTTGTATACGTTACTCCAATTGAAGACCAAGATTTGGGGTTTAGGATTAAGGATTTTAACATTTTCATGTTTTGAAACCAAGGAAGGGTTTTTGGCTTTTAATGAAAAACAAAAAGATTAAATTGATGCATGAAATAGCTGCATTCTCAGACGATGTAATTAATTAGGATGTTTAACTCTTCAATGGTTGAGCTGCATTTAAAGGTAAATCCAAAGTGACTACTGAATGAAAGATTCAACTGGTTTTTTTGTTTTTATTATTCTTTTTTTTTACTTACAGTTTTGAATCACGATGTTGGACAGGGTCACTCATCTATCAATCAAAGACAATACTGAGGGAAGACAGGCAAAGACCTCATAATCCTGATATAATCTCTTTTCTAACCCAGCATCTTGAGACACTCATATGGGCTGGCACTGAATTTAAGCTCCAATTCACTTAAATCAAAAAGAGCCACTCTCAGTCTGTCATCAGGAAGCTAGCTCTCCAAGGTGTATTTTTATCCCAGCCTCATCTAAGTTATGACAACTCACCTGGTTGGTTTCTGCCATTTGAGTAGAGAGAGGCATCAGAGTGACAGGCCATCAGTCGTTGTGTTCCTCTTGAGGTATGACAGAGAGGAAAAACAAACCTGGGGAAACAGATTTCAAAGTGTTTCCAAAATGTCTCCGGATTGGAAAAAGAGATATAGGGCACTGTTGATGCTTTTTTCTACCCAGAGCTCTTCTGAAGGTGAAACTCCTCTCTCTTCTATAGGCACTTCAAAATTTATTTGTCTGTTTGTTTATTTGTTTTACTGCTTTGACCTCGACTCATCTCCCTATGCTTCTGGTTCTTAAAATGTGCAGTTCTAGTAAGTTGCACTCCTAGTCAACATCTCAAACTCTTTTTACATTGATTTCTACATTGAAGCACCCTCTTCCGGTGGCTGACTCAACTTACGGCTTGGCTAATCTTTCTGCAGACAGATCCATATCCTTAGGACACATTGATTTCCCACACTGAGAAATGCCTGCTTAATTTGCATAAAATATATAAACAAATATGAGATATTAATATAAATAATATAGACACATAAAAATATATAATTATAAATTTTACACTTGTCAGGGACCTTCCAATCTATAGCGTTAGTTGAACTATCTAATCTAGCTATCCCCTAATTTTCCAGATGAAGTATATTTTTGCTGCCACTGCTCAGTTTAGATTTACTATAATTGCACATGTATTTCATCTTTTTTGACTTTAGTTTTTGCTTTCTTATCATATTATACTATTCCTTTTTACTTTTCTAACTTATTTTGAATCAACTGAGTTTTCTTTATTACCACGTTTTCCTCTATTGGTTTTGAAGAGATACATTCTATTTCTATTATTTTAGTTTTTATTTCTACATTTTTAACATGTCTCCTGACTTAACAAGGTCTAAGTTTAACTGATCTTTTTATTCTGCTGTAATATGGCAAGTACCTTACAGCACTTTAACTCTGACCATCCCCTCCCACTTACATGCTATTTGGTCCAACATTTTAGTGTCATCATAGTTTTATATCTTACCAAATTATTCATTTGAATTATTATTATTGTTGTTTTATATAATTATTGATTGTTTATATAAACCCACATATTTACTGGTTTCTTTGCTCATGAGCTTGCATCCCATTCTTTCCTTTGAAGTTTAAATTCCTAAGTCTTGCTTCCCATTCTTTCATTTGGAGTTTAAATTCCTGCTTCTTGACATTGCTGTTATCTTGGAGTGGGGATAAGCTTAAAATGAGTGCTCAACCCAGGATTATAAAACACAGGAAGACATCATCCATGATGAGTGACAGGTATCAGATGCAAAAAACAAACAAAAGGATTAGAACCCAAAGAGCTTCAAGTTATTGATTATTAGAGGGATACTATAAAATAATATGTTAAAAATGACTAAAGAAAAAAATTAACATGTCAGAAAAGCATAAGACCTACTATAATTGCACATGGATGTACCTTATTTTGTGCTCCCAACATGGCTCTGATAGCGGTAAGCACTCAGCCTTTATCTGCTATATCTCTTTATTTCACTCTTATTTATAAACAATCATGTGGTTGGGTATAAAAATATGGATTAACAGTTATTTCTCCTACCCCTTTGAAGATATTATTCTGTTGTCTTCTGATTTTTCCTCTCATTACTGAGAAGGTTACAGTTAGTGTGGTTGTTCTGTTATAGGTTGTCTTTTCCTTCTCTCTTGCTACTCTTAAGATTTTGTGTTGGTCTCTGGTATTTCCATAAGATGTATCTATGTGTTGCCTTATCTCACTTGGAACTCCAAAACCCGAGGTTTCATGTCTTTCATCAAATCTCGAGGATTTGGCCAGGCACAGTGGCTCACACCTATAATCCCAGCACTTCAGGAGGCTAAGGTGGGTGGATCTCTTGAGGTCAGGAATTTGAGACCAGCTTGGCCAACATGGTGAAACCCTGTTTCTACTAAAAATACAAAAATTAGCCAGGCATGATGGTGGGTGCTGGTAATCCCAGCTACTCCAAAGGTTGAGGCAGGAGAATCGCTTGAGCCTGAGAGGCAGAGGTTACAGCGAGCCAAGATTGCACCGCTGCCCTCCAGCCTGAGAAGCAGAGTGAGGCAGTGTCCAACCCAATCCCCTCACTCCCACCCCACCAAACAAAAAAATCTGGAGAATTCTAGGTCTTATCTCTTCACATATTTCCTCCCCGTCTATTCTTTCCTTCAGGCACTCTCATTAAAACACTCTTTCTCCCTTCAATGTGTATTAACCATTTTTAAATATTTAATTGCTCTCTGCTATCCTTTAGGAAAACCTTTATTCAACTGTTTGAATGTTGAATATCTGGCTAAACTATCCCTTGTGCTTTTCCCTTCCAAGTTGATATTTTTTAATTTTAGAAATTTAATTGTTATTTTGAAAGCTTCCTATTTCTTATCGTATTTCTTATGCTTTTCCGATTTGTTAATTTTTCTCTTTAATCATTTTTAACAAATTATTTATAATATCCCTCTAATAATCTATTACTTGAAGCTCTTCGGTTTCTAATCCTTTTGTTTATTTTTTGTATCTGATAACTGTCACTCATCATGGATTACGTCTTCCTGTGTTGCATAATCCTGGGTTGGGCACTCATTTTCAGCTCCTCCCCACTCCAGGATAACAGCAATGTCAAGTTCACTTGGTTAGTACTTTTAATTTGGATTGAGAATTCTCTTACTCTCCTTATTTCCTTAAGGACACAGCTGTGTATTTAACGTGTTTATAAATACTTTTCCTACCTTGCCTAGGTGAACTTGTTCAAATTATCCAATCCAAATTATTCCCAGAAGCACATATCCCATCCTCAAGAATTAAAATGACAAGAACAAGAAGATATGACTACAACTAAATAAAATAAATACAGAGAAAGAAAGAGGAAAAAGAAAAAGGAACGAAGGGAGAAAAAGAAGAATGGAGGAGGAATGGAGGGAGGAAGGGAGGGAAGGAGGTGGGAAAGGGATGGAGACAAAGGTGGTGTTGCTCCTTCCTGGAATTCTTTTCCTGGGCTTACTTCACCCTTCAGGCCTCAACTGAAACAGTACCTCCTCCAGAAAACCAATTAGTTCTTCTTACTATTCCCATGACTCTTTCCTTCTCCTATGATAACTCTTACCATGCTTCATCGGAATTATTTGTTGCCTATCTTTCTTTCCAGGTAAAATTAAAAGGATGAGAGCAGCATGATTCCTTCATTTATTAACAAATATTTATTGAGCCCAATGGATACAGCAATACATAAAATAGACAAAGTCACTGCTCTTCCAAAGCTTACATTCTAGGCAGGGAAGACAGAAAATGAAAAAATACACAGTGTGAATAATACACATAAGTGATGATAAATGCTATGGAAAAAAAATAAAGTGGTGAGAGGATGGAGAACTATGTAAGGGAGAGGGCCTAAATGAGATAAGGCAGGCCAGGAAGGCCTCTCAGTTTTGATGACTTGATTGGAAACCTGAGTGGGATAAGTGAGCAAGCCTTGGTTGTATCTTAGGAGAAGGACACAGACACCTTCAGTGAAGCATGCACTGGGTTTGGGAAGGAGGGAATGAGATCAGAGTGGGCAGTAGGCTCAGAGATGGGGCCAGGCAACATAACACAAGGACTTTCCAGCCTCTGGAAAGAGTCTGGGATATTATCATGAGTGAGATTTGATGCCACTGAAAGGTTTTGAATGATCTTGCTTACATTTCAAAAGACTACCTCTGCAACTGCACTCCAGCCTGGATGACAGAGCAAGACTCTGTCTCAAAAGAAAAGGAAAAAAAGTCTATCTCTGGTTGCTCTGTTGTAACAAGAGTGAAAGCAGAGTGGCAAACTAACAAGCTAATGCAATTGTTAGGCAGATAAAAGACTGTAGACTGGAATAGCAAGTGCAGAGGTGGTGAGAAGAAGGGGGTTGGATCCTGGATTTACTTTGAAGATAGAGCTGAATGGATCTGCTGATGGTATCACCCTATTTCATGACTTTTATAACCAAATCCTGCATAGAGGGTCTTGCTTTCTATTTGTGGAATATATGAATGAGTAAATGAATGAATGCATTATTTACAGGCCCTCCTTCTTAATGATGTCATTTCCATCTGTGAAACGAAAATTATCAAACACTATGAAAACTATGCAGGTTTTGCTGCTACCGCTAAAGTGGGTCTAATGTAAATAATATTAACCACATTTTGTAAGCAACAGATCCAGCATGTGTACTAGTTCTTCCTACCCCAAAGCTTTTGTTTTAGACACAAATGTTGCACACATTTTTCAGCTTCTGCTAGGATTTAGAACTGCTCTATATCAGTTTTGTGACTGACCCTCAAACAGGCCATCAGTAAATTTACCTCACCCATACATTTGATCTGAAATCCAAATCTATTTTCAAGAAAAATATAATTGACCAAATAGACAAGACTTTGATTTCAAAATGAACACTGGACAGGTCATATTTTTCTGTCAATTTATTTCAAGACAATGTTCAAAGGAGTTGACTGATAAAATCCACTACTCAGTGAAAGACACCAAGACACATCTTAGGTATTGTTTACCTCTTGAAACAATGTGGTGGCTATTGAAATGTTACTGTGGGCGTAACTACCACCACTTTTAACAGATTTCAATGAAATTTAAAAGTGACAGAGATAAATGTCTTAAATGAATCTGTAAATTCATTGATAATTTTCTAATCAATCCTACTTTTATTAGATTGTCTTTTGAAAATTTAATTAAAATTATAATTAATTCCATTTATGAACTGCAATAATGTCTTCTAATTATGTGATTATACCAAGTAAAGTCTGCTGTTCATGGAAGTCATGGTTAAAACGTCTAAAATTACAAAGTATATATTTTCCAGGTTATACGTGCTATGGAGAAAAGATAATTACCAAGTATATATGATCTTTTCTCTATAGTACATACAACCTGGAAAATTGCCCTTGTGATTAGTACTCTTTATGCTTCCTATCATGCATTAACAGAATCTAGAGCACTGATACTATAACAAGTGTACAAGTATGTAAATTGTGCCAAGGGAAATGGGTGCCAAACAGGTCCAGCTTTCATGGTGGCAACTTCACAGGAGACACAAGGTGGTTAAACAACATCTATTGCAAGGAAAGCTTCAAAAATCACAACATCTTGGGTTGGAAAGAACTTGAAAGATGGTCTCTTTCCAGCCCTACATCCCTCTTAGACTTCATTTGATTTGGAATTGCAGTCCCTTTGCAGCAGTACTCTTGATAACACATTTCAATTCCAGCAGTCTGGCAGGCTCTGCATTGGGGTGATTCTAGAGAAGGATGGGCAGGCAGCCTGCCCTTGAGGATCCCAGAATCTACCAGAGCCTCTGCAAGTTTCCCACAGGTTGCTTGAATTTGGCAGTTTGCTTGCCCACAGAAATCAAACAGGAGCTATGAGACATTCTCACTTAAACACGCGCGCGCACACACACACACACACACACACGCATGCACGCACACATTAAGGATAGGGTCCAGGTTTTCTGCTGCACTCACTCTAGGTTGGAGAGATAGAGAAGAGGCTGATGAGACCATCTCCAGCATACATTTAAGGAACTGTCCTTCTGTAATAAGCCACATGAAAGCAAATTAGTCTTCTGTTCAGTCCTTGAGACAAACGGAGTGGCCTCTGCCAGTGTACACTTTCTTCCCTGTGTAAAACATTTTACTTTGGCACTACAATCGCAGCCTGGACCTGAAGCTTGTATTCTTTCTTCCCTCCCTCCATTCACTCATCACTTCAGTGATGTTGCCCATGATTTCACAGTGGTTAATTTTCTACCAAGAGAGAGGATGCCCTAAACCAATCTTTCATTAGTGACAGTAATCACTACATCAGTCTCTTATTAATGACAATAATAGCTAACATTTATTCCCTGTTAATCATAGCATAATACTATGTCATTGAATTTCACAGTACCCCATGAGGTAGGTGGCATTGATATGCCCTCTCTATAAATGACAGAATAGAGATTCAGAGAAGTTAAGAGACTTGGTTATGGTCCTATTGCCAGTCAGCCCTGAGCCAGAATTCAAGTCAGGTGTCTGATTCCTCAACCAGGCATTTGACCCCTAACGACATTGCTTTGGTTGTAGCAGGAGGATGGGAATGGCTGGAATGGGACCACAACCACCTGGCCTCACACCTGGCCCAAGTTCTTGGAATTCCAAGACACCCCTCAAAGCACAGGCTTATGTCAACAAGAGTTTTCTAGAGGAGCTGAGGTTATCTGGGAATCTGGCTGCCAGTGTTCGTTCTCTGATCTGCTGCGCCATCCAACAACATAGACCCGACTTTCTTGCCAGCAGCCAGCCGCACAGGGCAGCCAAGACTAACAAGTGTAGGCACTGTGCAGGGTACAGGGCGCATGAATAGCACTATTCTTTTCTGGCCAACACTGGCCCCATTGTTTTAGGCAATGAATAGAGCTGTGTGGAAAAAAAAATTCACACATGAAGGAAAAGCAGCAAAATTTGTCTCTTTGTGATGGTTTCAAGACTGGGTGAAAAAGTCGTTCTTCACCTGGTGCTATTTTACATACTCTTTCACAAACAGAAAGCCCTTTCTGGCAAGGGAAGAGCCTTTCTCTCAAAATTAAAAAGTTATAGGTCACAGTGCAGGTGGGAGAATTGGGAGTAGACCTCAAAGTTTTAATGGCACCCATTCATTACAACATTGGGGAGATGGAAATGATGAGGCATCATTTTGATTTAGTGGAATTAAGCTCTGTCCCCAACAATCATCTTGATCTCTTTGGGACACACAGTTTTTGCCTGCATTTTTCCCAGATAACAGAGGGAAAGAGCACAGTATTAACTACAGTATATATTAGGACTCCTATTCAAGGCAAATAATTGCCAAACTTTATATTTCTTTTTGATAGGGCTAGACTTGTTTAGTCCCAGACCCATTTCTGGGGTTGCGTTGCTGGCTGCTGTAACTCACCACCAGGGAATCTATCCCTATTTTTGTCCTGGCTGCACCATTAGATGAAGTCAGAATCTCACAAAACCATTACATTCATTTAACTTCTGCATATGGAAAATGAATTCCTCTCTTAAGAGCAGACATTAACACATAGTTCTGATACAAGTCCATGTCCCATATACATTATCTCCTTTTCATTCTTACACCACCCATAAAACCACCATTGGTGGTAGATGCTCTGTGGTACAAATCATCTTGGATGTTGATTGAATTATTATTTTGTGTATCTTGGTATCATAAAGTTCTAGGAATTCAGTTTCTTCAAAATAGGTCTCTATTTTTGTATTTAAATACAGAAACTTCCAGAGGCAGATTAATACAGTGGGAAGAATATCATGGGCTTTAGATGCAATCTGATTTAAATTCTGGTCTATATGGTAGCTCTGTAGGGTGACTCTATGTGCTATGTTGTCCTGGAAAGACCTTGCTATATCTGTTATCCTGCTGTAACTGTTAATATTGCCCTCTTTCACTTTAAAAGGTGTACGGTTTAAATGGTAGAAAATAAGGTCATCCTATGGTTAAGTCACCTTGGGCAAGCAACTTAACTTCTGTCAGCCTTGCTGTCTTCATTTATTGAATCAGGACAACACTGTCTGTCTGTTAGGATTAGTATTAATTAGTATTAATGTTAAAGAGAATATGTAGAACTCTCTGCATATTGTCTGAAGCATAGCAGGGACTCAATAAAGATGGCTATTACTAATATTTCCTCCGGAGACACTGCCTTAGAACACTGTTTCCAAGTGTCTTCATCCATTTTGTGCTGTTATAACAGAATACCACAGACTGAGTAATTCATAATGAACAGGAATTTATTGGCTCACCATTCTGGAGGATGAGAAGTTCAATATCAAGCTGCTGGCATCTGGCAAGGGCCTTCTTGCTGCATCATCCCATAAAAGAAGGGCAAAGAGAGAATGACAGAGAGAAAGAGGCAAAAGGGGGCTGAACTCATCCTTTTGTAAGGAACCTACTCCTGTAATAACAAACCCACTTCCACAATAATAGCATTGATCTATTCATGAAGAACCCCCATAGCCTAATCACTTCTTAAAGGTCCCTCCTCTTAATACTGTGACAATGGCAATTAAATTTTAACATGTGTTAGGGAGAGGACAAACATTTAAACCATTGCACCAACTGTTTGAGAAATTATGGACTATTGAAATAAAAAATAAAATAATATAATATAAATCAAAGGAAAGTATTAAAGTCACCAGGGTTTTACCTTGCCTAGTAAAGACATTAGAGAAAAAGAATAACACTGATTACAAACATGTTTCCACGAAAGAAAGGGGTTTTAAAAGCTGAAAATGTAGAAAACAAACTTGAGACTAAAAGACAGTTCACTTAACTGAAAGTATTTATCATCATTTTTTAAAACAAAGTATTACCTTTTGAAGGAAATCAGAATATCTCACCCTCAAATATGCCACTTTGGCATACGGATTATTGTGAGTTGAAGCCAATTAAGAATCAAGAAATGCAGGAAGAGTTTACTGTCCTCTCCTTTTCTGCCTAAAAACCTATACATAAATTTCCCTTTGAAGAAGGTTCTCTCTTACCCAACAGAGAGAATAGCAGCTCTTAACATCAAAGACCAGAGTCAACATTAAGGTGAGTTCACATAAACAGATCTTACTAAAGTCTTATTTTCCATTAGTTTCTCCCCATGTTTCCTAGTCACTTCTCCACAACTTAATGTCACTTGAGGCTCACACTCCTTTCCTTTGTTAAAATGGTATATAAGTCCCCGAGTCAAATCACTTCTTTGCATTTTATTTTTTTGTATGTGAACTCTCATGCGTGTAAATATTAATACAAATTGTGTTCTTCTTCTCCTATTAATTTGTCTTTTGTAAGTTTAATTCATAGGCCTCCAGGTACTGAACTTAAGAAAGTAGAGAAAAAGTTTTTCCTTCTCTAAACTTTTATTTCTTTTAGCAGCAGACCAGTGAATGCTCATAGACTAGTAGTGGTCCACAGTCAGACAGCTGGGGAATCGCTGCTCTAGAGGCTTATAATCCAATCTGTCTTTTTCTGTCTGCTTCCTTCCTGACCCTGTCCTCCCCTTCTTCCTGCCATTTTATTCCCATCCTTCTCAGACATTATTTTTATTTGTATCATTTGGCAACTTTGTGATATTAAGCATTCTTCAAGTGCAGTGCTCATTAGGCTATGGGTACTTTAAAAATATGCAGTGGATTTTTAACTTCATATCTTCCCAGAAAAACATTTTAGTTAAACCTGATGGTTACTCTAATTCACCTGTGTATTTTTCTGTAGGTTTTACACACTATTGGAGATCCAGTCAATATAGAAAAAAAGTAGATGATTCAACAAAAGAATAGAAAGAAGTTTTGCATTATACCTGTTAAGAGAGTAGCCATATACTTCATGTATTCATTTTCAGCAGTTTTGGTAAAGAATGGGCTTAATTTGACTCCTGAGCTGCACATAAGTCACAGGCAAAAGCTCTCCTTTAACTCTTTTTTTCCTCCAGGTTTGGAAAATACTCATATTTGATTAAAAAGTTGGGAAGAACTGATTCACACAGGTGATTTTATGGAAGGACGAAGAAGCTCTCCAGAAGCCCCCCTCACCTCCATTCAATTTTTCCTCTGAATACCATTTAATAGCTACAACGAATTTCCTAGCATTTAACCTAACAATGCTTCTAAAGATTTAATATTACCCTCTTTTCCCTCAAATGATATTTGCATAGGCCATAATTAAGTTTTTGGAGTCTCATTAAAAAAAAAAGCTATTGAAAGAAATAAAGCAGTGAAGCAAACATTATAAGTTGCAGTAGCTAATCACACAAAAATGATAATAGCTTCCAAACTGTAAAGTCAAAATTTACTTATATTTCCTGAATATTATGACTATTAATATTTTAAGATCTATTTATACCAAGATATAGCATTGCTTTCTAATTTGCTCTTTTATTCAAGATGATCTTTAACAACGAAAATTTTGTAACCCAATATCATAATCAAGCCATTGAACTTTTAAATGGAAGCCAGGTTCTTTCTAAGCACCTCATTTTTAAACATCAGGAGATGAAAAACCATTTATTCTAAGATGCAAATTTTTAATTATTTAAGAAAGTAGAAGCTTCTTTGGACCTAAAATACCAAAATGAAATGTCCCTTAACAAATATGAATTTTTTTAGAAGATGCAAATTCATCATTCTTAGTTTAACTCCGCCATGAATTTTCTCTTTCATGCAAAATAGTACATTGCATTGTGTTACCATTTTGTATTTTGCTCTATTAAAGTCCTCAGCAACTTTATAAATTCTTTAAGGAGTGAAAGTGTGTAATTTGTGCTGTGCCAGAAACAGAACTCACAGTTTGTGATCACATAATTAATATACATGAGGTTAATAAGCAAATGGCAAGGAACACTGTATGTTTCGGCAACATTTACCTCAATCAATCCTCTGTGATGGGAATGTTTTTTGCAGGGCTTACTAAAGTTCACTGGATGATTGAAATAATAAGGAGTTGGGGGAATAACTAGGATATATGCAAAATATGTAAAAAACAAAGGAAAACCAGGGAGGTTGAGACAGGATTGTTGTCCTTCCTTGGACCTGGTCTCATTAAAGTCCTCCTCAGACAATATTTTCTCAGAACTTTGGATAAGAATTGTATTACTGGCTTCTTTTTGAAGGTAATGGTTATTTTCAACATTTTATGCAACTGAATGATAAAATGACAAGAACTTTAAATGAAATTTTCGCATGCTACAAAACTGAGCGCTGTGGGAGGGGCTAGGTTGGGAACAGCCCGGCAGACGCTTCTTTTCTTGCTTCCCTTTTTTTTTTTTTTTTTTTTTTAATCAATTTAACAAATGTTTGTTTCCAATTTGTTTTTGACAATGGACTTAATAAACTCTTTTACCTAGTTAAGATTTATGAAAAGTGTTTCTCTCTCCACTTATCTCATTTATAGAATTTGTAATTTGCATAATGGTAAGACGGGCATTTTCATTCCTGCCTTTCAAGCACCTCCATTCTAATTTTCATGGTAATAGTAAGTGCACTTAACAACAATGGTTCATTGATCCAGCATGTCTCCTACCTGCCCTGGAGCAACTGGGCAATTGTTAACTATAGAAGCCACAAAACAGATAACCCCATCGACCATTTGTGCAAAAGCGCTGCCTATAATGGTTTCAATAATAATTAATATGCAGGATAGCTAGTCCTGTCACACACCATTTCAGACTAGAATTGCATCTGTCAGTCCAAATCCTGACTCCATTTGAGGCATCCAGCACCGAATCTAGTTAGACAGCTAACTGAATTAAAACAAAAATCTACAGATGCGTGATAAATGCACAGGATGCTATGTCACACATCAATGACTCCTGCGCAGGCCAAATGACAGATGTATTTCCGCGACTCCAGGCCAGGCTCCAGCACAAACCACTCTTCATTTATCAATAATTGGGCCTTAATTTCATTTGGCAGTGGTGGAGCAGCATGCTCAGCTTCCTCTCCAATAGACGAACACTAATTAGACTTTTTTTGGGGGATGGGCACCACTCTTTTGGTTTTATTTCAAATACTCAACCATCAGCAAAGTTAGAACTGTCCTTTGGAAGCAAAGGGTCTGTTTCAACCACAGCTCATTATGAGTCATAATATCTTGCAATGGGAACTCTTCAAGTATTAATGTTCCATTTCAATAAAGATGAGAAACATAGGAGATGCCATGTGGAAAAAGAAACATGGGGAAGGATTGTGGTTACACACTAAGTCTCTTAAAGTACTTGCTAACTCTTCTTACTTATTGAAGAGTTTTGCTTTGCCTTTTACGTTAATGTGTATGTTTGAGGGAGAAAGAGAAAGAGAGAGCGAAAGACAGAGAGATTCAGACATAGACAGTTGGAGTGGCAATGCAAACAGGAAAACTGCAGAACAATTTTTAAAATTTTAATTGTAAAAGGAGAAAACTATTAGGATTGTTTTCTCAGGTTATCATATTAATTTCCAGACCAGTTTTTTGTGGTTGCTTTAACATTAGATAAATCATTGTAATAATTAGTAAAATGTCTAATCAATTACTAAAACGAAAAGGCCTCCCAAAGGAATTCCAATCATGTGTACAACAAAACAAACAAAGTCTACCTTGAATCTTATAAACCAGCCCCAGATTTACCAAAAATACATGAAAATATCCACATATTGGCCATTTTCCTCCTTAAATCTACATTATGGGGATTCATGTTCCCTCCCTCAGTGCCTACAGAGACCAAGTGTTCATTTGTTCCTTTATTTAAGCAGGAGGAAAATTGGCATGGCAGATTGTGTACTGCGGTTTTACCCATGGGTGGATCTTTCTCCATTTAAGGAGCTGTGGCTAGTTGCTCATTTGGGCTTAGAACTAGCTATGCTTTTCAGGTTCTCTTGAGCTTCTTGCCTCTCCTTCCAAATCCTGTCCCAGAATGAGTGACAAAGGGGTGCTCTGCTTGTCCTTCAACTCCCACACACAAACTTACTTTCAGCAGGGCACCCTATTGATCCACTCTTGGGATCTTGCTGTTCTCTGCCACTCAGACACTCTTCAGTGTCACATTTTTTATTCTTTATTGGCGTAGGTGAAGGCAGTGATGTTGTCCTGAGGACTGATTGCTATGCCCAGATGATCTGTTGAAGTTGGCTGCCTGATCCAACATACAGCATAATTGAAGAGGACTAGGAACAGAATCCGTTCCCGTTTCACCCCAGTAACTATGCCAAATTCAACAGAGAGCTCTCCATATGGTCTAACACAAGTGAGGTAATGTGTATATTATGCCATAATAAATGAAGTCTCATAGGTTTCAATGGCTCATAGTAGCTATCAGGAATTTTTCCTAGCAACTCATGGGAAACTGAGCAGCATGCCATAAATGGGAAAGCCATAAATAATTTTGCAACTCAGCCACCAGGGCTGTGGTGAAATGCTGTGCTTGCATTATCAACTCTAAACACTGACAGACATGTGAGCATGTCTGCCATTTTGTAAGCAGGCTCCCCTGACGAACAGAGGAGTACTGACGGATTGGCAGTATACTTGGAAGAGATCCGGAGACTTAAGGAGTTATAAAGACTGTGGTCTGGATATCGTGCTACTTATAATTTCAGAGTAATAAGATTTGTACAGACTGTTGGCACTTGTACTTCTTAGGAGATATTTAATGAGAAAGATAAAACAGAGTACTCGTGGGGTCTATTGTGTTATTCAAAACATGCTTTGACCCTATCTCATTGACATTAGGCTTGGCCATGTGATGTGGCTGGTCAATGAAATGTGAGTGGAAGTGTCACATGCCAATTCCCAGCATGAGCTTTAAAAGCCACTGTGTGATTCTGCCATGTTCTTTCTGCCATGAGACCAATAATATACCAGATAGGGGCTGCTGTATCAATCTGGGTCCTGGAATGAAGACATGTAAAGCAGAGCTGTAGCCAACCTGTAATGATGATGTAACAGGAGAAGAATTAAACTGTTATTGCTGTTAGCCACAAAGATTAGGGGATAATTTATTACTGCAGAATAATTTAAGATGGCTAATATAAATCATAGCTCATGTTTAAGATAATATGGACTTTTTAATTCTGACTACTTTAACATAGGCACTGGCAATCCAGTATTCTGAACAAGTAATGATAAGAGGATTGGTCTTTAGGTTCTGCTAGTTTCTGCTACTCTTGACTCTTCCACTTGCACATGCTTCCTTGAACTGACCTACAGAAGTTTGCAACAAGCGTTCATCTGCCTTTACTCTTGCATTTAAAGCTACTGGTATATAGCATTTCTCCTACCTGTTTGACCACCTATGCATGCTTCCAGTACTTGCTTAGCAGTCTTTTTCCCTCCTGACTCCCATAAGGAAAGGATTCAGAGACCTAATACGAAGGATTTGCTGACTTACATGAATAGAGCATGGTGATAGTATGGTCGTTGCTATGTCTGAATGTGTGTGTTCCCCTAAATTCATATGTTGAAATCTTAATCGCCAAGGTGAAGTTATCAAGAGGTAAGGCTTTGGGAAGTGACTAGGTTATGAGGGGAAAGTACTAATCCCTTGTAAAAGAGATTCCAGAAGCTGCCTTGCCCTTCCCCCATGTGAGGCAACAGCAAGCCACCATCTACAAAGCTCTTACCAGATACTGAATCTGCCAGTGCTTTGGACTTCCCAGGCTCCAGAACTGTTAGCAATAAATTTTTGTTGCTTATAAATTACTTGGTCTATGGTATTTTGTTACAGCAACCAAATGGACTAAGACAATCAAATTGAGCTCACAATCTGTCATGGCCAGAAGGGATCGAGTTGATTGTCCAAAATCCCTTCTGAAAATGTAGGCCTGGGTATAACAGAAATGGGCAGAGGTTCCTGGAACTTAGGATAGGGTTAAGGGTATTGCTGAGTTGGCTAAAGATCTACAGCAGATAGAACCATGGCTTGGGACTCTATCTAGGGATAAAACCAAGCACCTATTTAAACACACTGAGCAGAGGGGTGAAGTTCAGGTATGAAAGAGTAACTAGAGACCAGAGGCCAGAAGGAGCTGGAAAAGGGTTCCAAGAGAGTTTCCCAGGGACTCTCCAGTCTTGACCCCAGGGCATTGTGTAATCATGGCTTTGCCCTTGGGTGTGGAAGTTTCTGTTAAGAACACGGAGCCAGTTCAGGCCCTAATCAGTCCAGCATGTTTACATGTTTACATAAACAAATCTTTCTCAGCCCTTGGATCAGTGATGGTAGTTGTGGTCAGTCTCCAGAAAAGGTGAGTCCAAAAAGAAGAAAGCTAAACCTTTGTGTGTCATCTGGTTAATCTCAAGGTGAGGGACCTCTGCCTCCAGGGTGCTGCTTAGAGGCATGCAACTATTGGCTATTTCTTGAGCCAGGGCTTGTTTTTATACAGTGGACTTAGAGAAATAAGGACAATATAACTTCGGATTTTCCTAGAGCTCATTGAATTGGTTTTGTGTGGTGTATGTGTGCGTGTGTGTGTGTGTGTGTGTGTGTGTGTAAATGTAAGTTCTGCTTGCTTTTTATTTTTAAATTTATCTTTAAGTGTCAGTGGTGATGGTATTTGGTGATTTCTTCAAGTTTAATATTCTTAAATGGTGTAACAAAAAAAAATAACAATTACAAATTAGTCTGATTTTTTTAAGCTTTACTGGCATGTGAAGTCTAATGTCTGGGAAACACTGAGCCACACTGATATGGTTTGGTTGTAACCCCACCCAAATCTCATCTTGAATTGTAGTTCCCATAATCCTTATGTGTCATGGGAGGAACCTGGAGGGAGGTAATTGAAGCATGGGGGCAGCCCATGCTGCTTTTCTCCTGATAGTGAATTCATTCTCAAAAGATCTGATGGTTTTATAAGGGGCCTTCCCCACTTTTGCTCAGCACTCTTCTCTCCTACCACCATGTGAAAAAGGACATGTTTCCTTCCCCTTCTGCCATGATTGTAAGTTTCCTGATGCCTTCCCAGCCCTGTGGAACTGTGAGTCTATTAAAATAATCTCTTTCATTTGTAAATTGCCCGGTCTCAGATATGTCTTTATTAGCAGTGTGAGAACAGGTTAATACAGTAAATTGGTGCCACAGAGAATGGGGCCCTGCTGTTAAGATATAGAAGATATATTCTACAAAAATGTGGAAGAGACTTTGGAACTGGGTAACAGGCAGAGGTTGGAACAGTTTAGAGGGCTCAAAAGAAGACAGAAAAATGTGGGAAAGTTTGGAATTCCTAGAGATTTGGAGGGCTCAGAAGACAGGAAGATGCAGGAAAGTTTAGAACTTCCTAGAGACTTGTTGAATGGCTTCGACCAAAATGCTGATAATAATATGGACAACAAAATCAAGGCTGAGGTGGTCTCAGATAAAGATGAGAAACTTGTTGGGAACTGGAGTAAAGGTCACTCTTGCTGTGCAAAGGGACTGGCAGCATTTTGCCCCTGCCCTAGAGATCTGTGGAACTTTGAACTTGAGGGAGATGATTTAGGGCATCTGGCAGAAGAAATTTCTAAGTGGCAAAGTGTTAAAGAGGAAGCAGAGAATAAAAGTTCAGAAAATTTGCAGCTTGACATGTGGTAGAAAAGAAAAGCCCATTTTCTTGAGAGAAATTCAAGCCAACTGCAGAAGTTTGTGTCAGTAATGAGGAGCTAAATGTTAATCACCAAGATAATGGGGAAAATGTCTCCAGGGCATGTCAGACACTTTCATAGCAGCCCCTTCCATCACAGGCCTGGAGACCTAGGAAGAAAAAATGCTTTTGTGTACTGGACCTAGGGCCCCTCTGCTCTGTGCAGCCTCAGGACATGGAGACCCATGTCCCTGCTGCTTCAGATTCAGCTATGGCTAAAAGGGGCCAACATACAGCTCAGGCCATTGCTTCAGAGAGTGTAAGCCCCAAGCCTTGGCAACTTCCATGTGGTGTTGGTCCTGCAGGAATTGAGGTTTGCGAACTTCTGACTAGATTTCAGAGGATGTATGGAAATGCATGGATGTCCAGTCAGAAGTTTGCCACAGGGGCAGAGCCCTTGTGAAGAACCTCTGCAAGGGCAGTGCAGAAGAGAAATGTGGGGTTGGAGACCCTACAGAGACTTCCCACTGGGGTACTGCTGAGTGGAGCTGTGAGAAGAGAGCTAACATCCTCCAGGCTCCAGAATGGTAGGTCCACTAACAGCTTGTACCATGAGCCTAGAAAAGTTGCAGGCACTCAACACCAGCCCATGAAAGAAGCTGGGAGAGGGGCTGTAATATGCAAAGGCAAAGGGCCAGAGCTTCCCAAGGCCATGGGAGCCCACCTCTTGCATCAGGGTGCCCTGGATGTGAGACGTGGAGTCAAAGTTACATTCTGTAACTTTAAGGTTTAATGACTGCTCCACTGGATTTTAGACTTGGATGGGTCCTATAGCCCCTTTGTTTTGGCCAATGTCTCCCATTTGGAATGGGTGTATTTACCTAATGCCTGTATCTCCATTGTATCTAGGAAGTAACTAACTTGCTTTCAATTTTACAGGCTTAGAGGCAGAAGGAATTTGCCTTGTCTCAGATGAGACTTTGGACTTGGACTTTTGGGTTAATGCTGGAATGAGTTAAGACTTTGAGGACTGTTAGGAAGGTATGACTGTGTTTTCAAATATGAGGACATGAGATTTGGGAGGGGCCAGGGTGGAATATGATTGAGCTGTGTCCCCAACCAAATCTCACTTTGAATTTTAGTTCCCATAATCCCCATCTGTCATGGGAGGGACCTGGTGGGAGGTAATTGAATCATGGGGACAGTTACCTCATGCGACTGTTCTCATGATAGTGAGTTCTGATGAGATCAGATGGTTTTATGAGGGACTTTTCCTCCTTTCGCTCAGCATTTTTCTCTCCTGCCGCCCCATGAGGAAGGATGTGTTTGCTTCCCCTTCTGCCATGATTGTAAGTTTCCTGAGGCCTGCCCAGCCCTGTGGAACTGTGAATCAATTAAACGTCTTTCCTTTATAAATTACCCAGTCTTGGGTATTTTTTCATAGCAGCATGAAAAGGACTAATACACACACTATCCCAAGGTTTTAGCTGGATCACTTTCCTGGTGACAGGACATCTAAGAGAGCTCCTGAGATTTACTGTAGATACAAGTTCACCTAGGAATTGGGAAGATGAAGGTTATGGGGAAGATGAAGTCTTTTCTTTTTCCTGCCTCAAGACCCTCATAGTTGGGAAGATTCAGAACACTCAAACTCATTTTATTTGGGCTTTCAAGGTCTCCGAGAAATGAAAGATTTCCACTGAAGACTTTGAAAATGGTCTATGGATTTTCTAAAAAAAAATGAGAAAAAATAAGTTTATAGAAGTCACTGAACATTGTGAAAGCAGAAGTCTATGTTATTGGAGTGGCTTTACCTTCATCAAAGGTAGACCAGCCTGTGCAAGGCTGAAGGATGTATATTGCTGTCTTCAGCCACCTTACTGTGCACCTCTTGCCCTTGTCTGGGTAGAGCTTCTTCCCAGGCTCTCAATGACCCATATTGTGTACATCTTCTTAGGAATATCTTTTATGGTTACAATTCTTTGTTGTTAGCAACAGAAAATAACTGTGACTACTTCTAAATGAAAGAAATTTAATTGATGGATAAGGTATGGGGCAGTTCCTAAGATAAAAAAAAAATATATGGAGAAAATAGACCTTGGAATGAGGAGTAGCTCTAGAGATCTAAGTGGCAGGAACTAAGGGACAGTCTTTTCAATATGCCACCTCTGGGATGAATCAATAGCAATAATTTTTAAAAACTATTGTCACGCGGCTTAATGTTCAAATTCCAGAAAGAGGCTTATATGCTGGCTAATGTTATTTGCCCATTCCTGACCTGATGAGGGCAGAACATCTCAGTTTACAGTTTCACCAGGAGTATTTGCAATGGGGGAGGGAAAGTCCCCAAAAGGGGGACAGTGGGGTTGTTACCAGAGGGCCAAGGATTGATTCTGGATGAGCAGAACAGATCTCTACTTTAGTCTCCAAAGAAACCTTTCTTCTCTGCATTCCAAACTTAAGCCTCAACGTGCCCCCAAAACAACTGATGCTCATGAAGATGATATCTTAGCTATAAACCCATAAGCTCACAGGCCTGAGGAGCACTTGCCATGATAGCAAAACTAACATCTTAACTTAAAAGTTATTTCATAGCAAAAATTGATTCTGCCTAAGGGTAAGGCCAATTCTGTATGGCAGGTGGAATTGCCTTGGGTTTTCTCATGAAGAAATTTAATAAATCAGATTGATGACCTTAAGGCAAACCTTTGAATGTTCATGTGAAACAAAATTCTGGTTTCTTATCTTGTTACCACTCCCAAATCATTCACCAAGCTGAATATTTTAACTAGCCAAATAAATGTTGCTAAGGCTCATTAGGGCTCTTAACATTTGGGTCGGATAAATCAAGGAAAAAAAAGTCCTTTTGGAAGACTCTGTAGTGATATTTAACTGTTTAAGACAATATTCTGAATGTTACTAGTGTTATCTGAAAGCTAACATAGCTTTGTATTTCGTATGACTGAATAAACGCTCCACAAATTATACTATATAACCCAGATCAACATATGTAGCAAACCTGGTCCTAAATTTAACCATAACAGAGGATTTCTGAAGGAAATACAATTCTGGTACTGAAAGAGTCTATTCCATCTCATTCAGTTTTAGATTATTTAAGAATACTTGGATTTCACATTATTTTATAATATTTTGTGCACTGTCACCAAAAAAATCTTAATGAGATTTTAGTGCCATGGGCCTTTATTGTCTGTTTTTTTGTACACATGGCCAATTTAATTTTCAGCATAGTAGAAAGAAAATTTTTTCACATTGCAAAGGGGAAAACAGCTTGTTAGAATTGGATGCATGACTTTTACAAACGGAAGTAGGTGCCTTGTTTAAATGTATTATAATGGAATATGGTAATGGATTAATTAGTTCTGGATTTTCCAGCAAATTATTTTGTACTCACCATTCCTCCTACAGGTCCCATAAGATTTTAACAGAAGTTAAAACATGTAGTGATAACCTTTGCCTTCTGTGCCCGTGATACTCATCTGCTGTCTCTCCTATTGATTACCTCACCAACCTGTCAACTTGGATGACTTGTGCAAAAGACAAACATGCTAACAGCCAGCAAGCAGGCAGGAAGGTAGGGGAGAGGGGCTGTTAGCAGGAAGACTACCCCTGTCCCCAACAATCAATTGAATTCTTCTTAGTTCTGTTCTCAGGGTGTGTGGTTTGAGCTTGGAATGAGTTACTTACAGTCTGCTCAGAAATACAGAGTCATATGGAAAAGCGGATGCACACTGGATGAACAAAGATTTCCAAAGTATTCTATCTTGGAATTACAAAAGAATGGGGGAGGAAGGGGATTGTGTCTTTGCAAAGCTAAAGGCCTACAGACATTCACTACCATCCTTCCTCTTCCCATCGTCTTAGCCATTTCAGTGTTTCCAAAAGAAGTACAAATACCCAAGATTTGAGAGTCAGACCCATCTTAGTTTAGTCCCTGCCATTTTATGACCTGGCCTTGTGGGATGCTCTGGGCCAATGGCCCAAATTCTCTCAGTCTGAGTTTCCTTGCAGTGGAACTGTGAGGTGAAGTGAGACAATATATCAGAAGCATTTGGTCTACATAAAGTGTTCCTTTAGCAGCTTTAAAATTAGCTACCGTTTAATGACAGCCCATGTGTCCCAGACACTTTACATGTACTAATTCCAGATAGTATCCACAGAAAGAATTCTCATTACCATTTATCGTACAGCACACTAAAGTTTAGAGAGGCTGAATAATTTGGAATTTGAACTCAAATCTTTGGACTCCAAGGCCTATGCTCTCTACTAGGTTATACATTACTTTTTCTTATAAAGAATTAGAGCCAGTCTGTTCAAGTCCTATGCCCCCACACCAAAATTGGGAGTGTCTAAAACAAAACATTCAAATTCAACATTCTCTAATGGGAAAAAAAAATCAAGAAAAGGCACACATAATACCATAGTATATTCTGGCTGAATTATATTTGAAGACTTTGGCTTCAAAGGGGCCTTTCCATGACACTAGTAGAAAGATCATGCTGTCTTTTTATACCTAGTACTTTTACTGTCTTCAATCATGAAATTAGATATTATTTAATAGTTAAAGATATGACAATTTAATAATAAAATTTGAGACTCCAAAATTTAACCATGAAAGCAAATTGGAATTCCAGAAAACTATACCAATTATCAACATTTCAGAAATATTCTCTTTGTCATCTTAGTAATAATAACCTTTCTAAAATCATTATTCTAATGTAGAAACAGGCAATTTACGACTTCTACCAGAAATACTCATTGTTTTAGTACCAGGTATATTCTACTCATGTTTCTTAGAACTTTGGGAAATTATTCAAGAAGAGAGGCATGGTGGTATGCTGGAAAGTCTGCTGGGCTTAAAAGTAGGCAACCCAGGCTCCAGTTCCTGTTCTCATTGATGAGTTCCCTGACTTCAGGTGAGTCACAGCTTCTCTGGACTTTCATGGCCTTTTGCAAAGTGAGTCTGATCATTTCTAGGATCTTTTCCAGCCCTGAGATTGTACGACCTGCAATAGCTAAGAGATATGGGAAAGTGGCTCATGCAGTTGTTTTATTAACTCCACAGGCAACAACGTGCCTCATTTTTAGCCATCAAGGGCAAATATGAAGGGATGGGAAGCACTCTCTTTACTGCCCATTTGCAAGCAGAATGACTCTTCCCTTGATTGTCTGGTGTTTGTATGGTCTCTCACAGAGCCCAGCACATGTGGGCACTCTGTAAACGGCCATTGAGAACTGCCAGATCTGTGGCTGCTACAGACTACAATGATATGATAATGGTGTTGATGATCATGATGATGATGGGCTGGTGTATTGAGGCACAGACCCAAGGAAGGCTAATGAGAATGTTTCTAGGGAAGCTTCCTGCATGTCACTCTTCTTCCTTCTACTTCCTCTAGGTTCATCTTCCTTGACAAATAGGAAGCCAGGGCTATAATAACGGGAAGGAAGTCATCATGTGATTCTACCTAGAAATGCAGGCATCAATTTGAAATGTTTTTGTCTTGTAGCTCTGGAATTTGACTCCTTGGATTAGAGGTGGCAAATACCATGGGTTAAACAATGCCATTTTGAGCTCTTTTAGTACTGAATGATACAACATATACCATATTCTACCCTCTTAAAGAAGGAGTATATCAGCTATGTGCCTGATATAGTTTGGCTCTGTGTCCCCACCCAAATCTCATCTTGTTCCTCCCATAATTCCCAGGTGTTGTGGGAGGGACCCAGTGGGAGATGATTGAATCACGGGGGCTAGTCTTTCCCGTGCTGTTTTTCTGATAGTAAATGGGTCTCACAAGATCTGATGGTTTTTGAAAACAGGAGTTTCTCTGCATGAGCTCTCTCTTTGCCTGCTGCCATCCACTTAAGATGTGACTTGCTCCTCCATTGCCTTCTGCCATGATTGTGAGGCCTCCCCAGCCACGTGGAATTGGGAGTCCCGTTAAACTTCTTTCTTTTGTAAATTGCTCAGTCTTGTGTACGTCTTTATAAGCAGCGTGAAAATGGACTGATACAGCGCCAAACACCATGTTAGGCATTTTCACATGTATTCTTCTCATTTAATTTTTATAAAACCCTGTAAAATAAGATTTATTATTATTAAAGTACAGTCGGGGAAATTGGGGGTCAGTGGAGTGATATTCACAGACCCATCGAGATTGTTAATGGCTTGGGAAGGGATTAACCCTGCTCGTCTGATACAGTCCTTTCCATCTTCCTCTAGAGCGTCTACCCCTTTGCTTTCTTGGGGAATGGCATATTCTGGATGAGTCTGAACCTAATATTTTTTAAACCTTGATTACTGCAAGATCAAAAAGGAAGATTCACAGTTTAAGGCTCGTTTCAGTTTCTCCAGAGGTTGAGATCTGAATTAACCTTTAGGGTAACTGCTCTTTGGTTTGCGGGGAAATCATTTGATAGGCATTTTTGTCCATCGAAAGTAAAATTGAAAGGTCTTACTCTTCACACATATTGTGTAAAAGATAGGCTTTATGTTTTTGTTTTGCTTTGTTTGGTGGGTAGAATTGCATCTCTGTGGATCATAATTCTTTCTGGAAAGGTGTTTTCTAAATATTAGTTTTTTCTTGGGAGATGTATATTCTTTTCTAAACACTCCCCATCTGATAGTTACTAGAAGGCTGTAGTTGTGAGATGGAAGCATATATTTACCAATTTATATTACAGTGGAGGCACTGTCCTTGCTGAGATGCCTGGAAGCAACCCTTGCTGTTCTGCTAAAGCCCTTCTGCAGTGTTTTGGAATCCAGAATAACCTAGATTTAGGGTTATGTATTGATGTCATATATTATTCTGTTCCAGTGGATTGTGCTAAAGGGAAATGCACCCGACCAAAATAAACGAATGAATTAATTTAAAAACAGCAAAATTCAGCAAAAAACAGAATCCTAAAAACACTCCCTGGGGATCCTTAGAAACATGTGGAGGAGGGGTCCTGTGCATCCTTTGGTGAGGTATCGTGGAAGTTCAGTCTAGTATGACTTGGGCATCAAAGGAAGTGTGACTTCACATGACACCTGGGACGGGTAGGTAATACTTGGAATCAGTTGTTTCCTGACAACTTCATGTTAGGAAATAATGTCTTCATTTTTTTCCTTAGGAGACTTGTACTTAAACTGTTTCTGCATATTTTTGCCTCCAAACTAAAATGGAGGCTTATTCCCATTAAAGATTGTGTACTCTTTTTCCTGTGTCCCTCACACAATGAGTGTTGATAACTGCCTTTGAACTGTAATTGAAAGAAGAAATTTCACCAGATTAAGATTTAGATGCAAAGGTTTTGAATGTGTTTTCACTTTCACATCCCAAATAAATTAATGGTAGGACCAGAAAACCATTTCTTAACTCACTTAGATCCCCCCGTTTGTTTTTTGCTCTCACTTAACAAGTCCAAAAAATATTTTTCATGACTCTTGTCATCTATTTGCTGCTAAATTGCTTTGCCTAGTTACATAGAGTAATGATTGTGACCAATCTCTGTGGTTTTGAAGTAAACTATATTTATAGTAAAACCACTATGCATTTTTACAAATTATCCTATAACTCATTATCAGGCCAATTTTCAGTGTTCTCATAGATACTAAGACAAAAGACATGGTATAATTTTCATCACTGCAGCGTATTTTATTAGAAAGTCTCTACTCTCTCAAGCCTTTTAAAAATAAAAGAAAACCTATCAACCAAATAATAGTGAATGGGCTGAGTCCGAAAACCAAGTCTCCCAAATTTCCAGTTCTGGAGCAGACTACCACTTGTGCAATATACTTAGAAGCTTTTTCATAAAAATACATTAAAGGCATAAATTATAAAAATGCTTATTACAATTGGTGGTGACAACAATATTGCTTTGGATACAAATAGTCTAATTTATTGCCCTATAAACCTCAGCAATCTATTCTGGTTAGGAAGAGTCCTCACCTGTGTTCTTATTGGTTCATATTTACTTATTAATGCTGAGAGAATATTTACTCCTTATATAACCATTCAGTAACATGCTCAGTAAAATGGCATTTGCAAGTTCTCCTTTGTTCACAAATTTCCGTCTTCATAGCTAATTTTCCAAAATGATTACAGATAAAAACCATTTTAAGAACTTCTTTCAGTACCTCAAAAATATGTAAAGAAAAGAAGAATCAACATATATTGAGGACCTACAATGCACTAGGCACTGAGATCTACAATATCATCTCAACTGATTGTCCTCCATTAATTTAATAGAAAAATAATGGCAGCAAATAGCAAATGTGATGTACAATAATTTAAATGCTCTTACTCTCAGTGGTTTCTCCTTTGCAGTAGCTCAGGATAGCAACCAGACCTGAGATTCTTTTCAACTTAAATGCTGTTGATGGTGAGTGCAAATGAAATTCTCAGCTTACAAACCAAAGGTTTTAGCCCTAAGCCCAAATATGTTATAACAAATATACCTTCAAGAAAAAGTCTCTGAAAAAGGGATTTTCTCCTCAAAATGGGAAAATAGGTTTTCGTATCCAGACTCATTCAAAACTGATGGTACTTATACTAAAGTGGGAGGATTTCAGCTTGGAATCTGGAGTTGCTAACATGATTTTGTTGTATTTTTAAGAGGGCTTTTGAAGAAGCTCATAGAGTTTCTTAGATATCAACAATGTGGTTTAGATACAGTTTTGGAAGAAGTCTGTGTAAATTAATCAAACCCATGTGGAATAAATCTTTAAAAAATACATATATAAGATTTAATAACTGATTTGAAGCAACTTAAAATATTAGGGAAAAGGTCTGTGGCCATTCTTTCCAGGCTATCTGTCCAATTTTGAGAATTTAAAATCAGATTTGAAATTTAATAAAAACTCTTAAAATTGGCTCACAATCTTGCCAAAAATTTTTTCTTTCTTTCTCTTTCTTTCCCTTTCATTCTCTCTTTCTTTCTTTCTTTCTTTCTTTCTTTCTTTCTTTCTTTCTTTCTTTCTTTCTTTCTTTCTTTCTTTCTTTCTTTCTTTCTTTCTTTCTTTCCTTTTTCTTTCTTTCTTTCTTTCTTTCTTTCTTCTTTCTTTCTTTCTTTCTTTCCTTCTTTCTTTCTTTCTTTCTTTCATTCTTTCTCTCTCTCTCTGTCTCTCTTTCTTTCTCTCTTTCTTTTTTTCTTTCAATGGAATTTTGCTCTGTCACCCAAGCTGGAGAGAAGTGGCACAATCTCAGCTCATTGCAACCTCTGCCCCCAAGGTTCAAGCAATTCTCCTGCCTCAGTCTCCTGAGTAGCTGGGATTACAGGTGCATGCCACCACGCCTGGCTAATTTTTGTATTTTTAGTAGAGACAGGGTTTTGCCATGTTGGCTAGGCTGGTCTCGAACTCCTGACCTCAGGTGATCCACCCATCTAGGCCTCCCAAAGTGCTAGGATTACAGGCGTGAGCCACTGAGCTAGACTTTGCTGCTCTTAGGACAATTTTAGCCCTCCATCATCTTGAACAGAACTCCACTCAATAAATCATCATGACTAGGCATGGTCATGCCTCTAATCCCAACCTCTAATCTCAGCACTTTGGTTGGCCAAGGCAGGCAGATGACTTGAGGCCAGGAGTTAGAGACCAGTCTGGTTAACATGGCAAAAACGTGCCTCTACTAAAAGTACAAAAATTAGCCAGGCATGCTGGCGCACACCTGTAATCCCAGCTACTTGGGAAGCTGAGGCACTAGAATTGCTTGAACTCAAAAGTCGAAGGTTGCAGTGATCCAGGATGGCACCACTGCACTCCAGTATGGGGGACAGAGCAAGACTGTGTCTCTAATTAATTAATCAAGTCAAATTTGTCACAGAAGTTGCTTTATATAATGCGTGCTTTCAGGAAACCTACAGATTAATAGCTTCACATTTGAAGCTGAAGTATATCAGGAAAAAGTGATTAACAAGATCCTCTCCATCCTATGCCATACTATATACAAAAATTAACTCAAAATGGATATTCAACTTAAATATAAGTGTAAAAACTACAAAACTTTTAAAAGAGAACATAGGAGTAATCCTTCCTGACCTTGGATTAGGTAATGGTTTCTCAGATATGATACAAATAAGTGACAAAAGAAAAAAGTAGATAAATTGAACTTTGTGAAAACTAAAAACTTTTGTGTTTCAATGGACACATTAAAAAGGTTAAAAGACAACCCACAGAATGGGAGAAAACATTTGCAAATTGTATAACTAATAAGAGACTTGTGTCCAGAATACATAGAGAACTTATACCATGCAACAATAAAAAGACAATCCAATTTTTAAAAATGGGCAAAGGATTTGAATAAACATTTCTCCAAAGAAGATATACAAATGGCCAATAAACACATGAAAAAATGTTCAAAATCATTAGTCATTAAGGAAATGCAAATCAATACCACAATGAGATACCACTCCACACCTTTTAGAATGCCTAAAATCAAAAAGACAGATAATAACAAGTAATGATGAGGATGCAGAGAAATTGGGAACCTCATACTCCTGGTGGGAATGGGAAATGATGCAGCCATGTTGGAAAGTGAGCTTGCAGTACCTGGAAATATTAAAACACAGAGTTATGTGGCCTAGCAATTCCAGTTCTAGGTATATAAACAATAGAACCGATGACACGTTCACACAAAAACCTGCACATGAATGTTCACAGCAGCATTATTCATAATAGTCCCAGAGTGAAAACCCAAATGTTCATGAATTGATGAATGCACAGACAAAATGTATTGTATCCTTACAATATAATATTATTTAGCAATAAAAAGTAGTGAAGTACCAATAAATGCTACATCATGAATGGAACTTGGAAATATACTAAGTGAAAGAAGCCTGTCACAAATTCCACATATTAGATGATTCCATTTATATGAAGTGCCCAGATGGGCAAATCCATAGAAAGTACAGTGGTGGCTTTTATGAACTAAGGATGGGGAGAATTGGGAGTGGTTGCTAATGGGTATGGGTTTATATTGGTAATTCAAGCTGCTGTAACAAAATACCAAAAACTGAGTGACTTAAAAAACAAAAATTTTTTTCTCACAGTGCTGAAGGCTAGGAAGTCCAAAATCAAGGGGCCAACTGATTTGATTACTGGTGAGGGCTCTCTTCCTAGCTTGCAGATGGACGCCTTCTCACTGCATGCTCACATAGCCTTTCCTCAGTGGTGCGTGTGCATGGAAAGAGAGAGAAAGATCTCACTCTCTTCCTCTTCTTATAAGGCTTCCAGTCCTATGGGATTAGGACTCCACTCTTATGATCTCATTTAATCTTATTACCTCCTAAAAATGCTAGCTTCAAATAATATCACACTGCGGATTAGGGCTTCAAAATGTGAAATTTGGGGAGATGTAAGTATTCAGCGTTTGCATATTTGCAAATAACTATGTTATTTGTATGATTATTTGCATAACAGGATTTCTTTTGGGTGGAGCTAAAGATTTTTTAAAATTAGATAGTGGTAATAACTTGCACAACATAGTAAATATCTAAAAATCACTTAATTATATACTTTAAAAGATAAATTTTATGGTATAGGAATTTTACCCCAATAAAGCTATTATTAAACAAATAAAAAACAAAGAAGACCATCTTGAAACAAATAGTTCTTTCTATATTGTATATTATTGAGGGTGGTGGGGCCACAGGTTTATACAAATAGCAGCTTTTTGCAAAACTCCCCCTCCCTTCCAATAGTAAAAGGCAATCATTCTGGACTTTTTTGTTGTTTCTTTTTATGATGGGGGAGTTATCCATAAAGCTTAAGATGCTTTATGAGTAGATTTGTTGCTTGTTCATTTTATTATAATCCCTTTGACATTTCTGCTAAAGAATACTTGCTCCAGGGCAAGTGTGTAGGTTCAGTATTTTTAGCTTCTAATGACCTCAGAGTTGTTCCTTATGCTTCTAGGTTCCATGCATGTGTATGTGTTAGCCATGGAGACTGGCCATGTATACACACTTTCAAGGAATTACCTCAGAAGGAAACACTTGAGCAGCAATCGTCAGATGGGAGTGGGAGCATTTAACATGTTGCTATTGGGATAAATGTTGGATTCTTCATTACTGGACATCCTCTTTGAACATTGACATGCTTCCCATATGCCTGATATACTTGAGCCTTGAAAATATCTTTGGTTTGTTTTGGGCTTGTTCTATAGGTCATCATTAGATCAGCAGGTGCATGTATTAATAAATCCCAACCAATTTATTATGCATCTGCATTTCTGACTCATATAGATGACCTAAGTATGCACAGGCTTTCCTGAACACTCATACCCTTGCTCTGATGAGTCTTCTAACTCCGTGCTTGGGGACTTATTAAAAAAATGATATCTTCATAGATAAAGAATAACTTGATTTATTTCATTACCTACTAGTAGCTAATGTCTGTAAATAAATTTAGACTAAACTGATCATTTCAGCATCTAGTTAGGGTTTCCTAAGATTTCACATACTGTGGTTTTGTCTCATACTACACTGGATTTGGGAGGTCTTCCTAGAAGGAATAATGCTTAAATGCAGTTTTGAGGGAGAATATACCTGGAGATTTCCAGGCCGAACAATAAGTGGAGGCCACTCTAGGAAGAGGAAATTGCATGTGCATGTAAAGTTTGGAGAGAGTAAAGGGCATAAATGGGAATCAAAGAATGCATCAGAGGAATCATGCAGATTCCATTGGAAGGGCCAACAAGAGTCATGGCAAAAAAGTACCTGACTTTGCCCAAATGATAGACATTTTGCTTTGAAATCAATGGAGTGCCATTTGAGGATTTTTAACTGGAAAATTACATAATTAAGGGATTTTTCCCTCTGTTAAGTGTCATTTTGCTTTCAGAGTCCACCTTAATGATATATGGACTGGATGAGGATTACACTGAAGGTGGACGAATACGAAGGCTACAGACATTATGAGGAGAGTTCTGGTAATTCAAGTGAAAGGCAATGAGAACAATAATGAGGACGTGGGAAGTGGAATGGAGATAATTCAGTGTGTTCAAGAAATAGGAGTAGAATCAACTGGGCCACAGAAGCAAATGAAAGAGAAGAAAGAATTAAGTGTAATTTCCAGAGGTCTCCCAATCAGGAAGCCGAATAAAAAAGAGTGTTTGGGGAGAAAGTAAGTTCAGTTGTTGATATGTTGTATCCAAAGTGTTCAGTAGGCAGTTGGAGACATAATTCTGAGCTTTAGTAACATGTCTCATTAGAAATATGTATTTGACTTGGGTGTGGTTGCTCTCAGCACTTTAGGAGGCTGAGGTGGGAGGACTGCTTGAGCTTAGGAGTTCGAGATCAGCCTGGGAAACACAGTGAGACCTTGTCTCTGCCAAAAATTGAAAAACATCAGCCAGGTATGGTGGTGCCTGCCTGTAGTCCCAGTTACTTGGGAGCCTGAGGCGGGAAGATCGCTTGAGTCTGGAAGACCAAGGCTGCAGTGAGCCATGATCATGCCACAGCATTTCAGCCTGGGCGACAGAGCAAGACTCTGTCTCAAAAAATAAAATATAAATATGTATTCAAGACCTGTTCGCATATTTAAGATATTGTAGTAAATGAAGAATCCCAGGGAATGTTAATAGGTGAGCCCTAGGAAAGAGGAAGAGAGATGAGAGAAAAGCCAAAGAAGGAGGCTGAAAAGGTATTGTCAGAAATGTCAAAAACAAAAGGAGACAACATAGAATAGAAGCAAGAGAGAGTGGTGCCCTCAAAGCCAAGAGAACAGAGAGTGCCAAGCGGAGACAATGAGTGTAACCTGCTCTATCAGGAAATGGAGGGCTCAATCAGATAAAGAAGTAAATACAGACGAGATCGGGCGCGTTCAGGGTGGTATGGCCGTAGACAGACATTCATACAGCCAACAGACACATGAAAAAATGCTCATCATCACTGGCCATCAGAGAAATGCAAATCAAAACCACAATGAGATACCATCTCACACCAGTTAGAATGGCGATCATTCAAAAGTCAGGAAACAACAGGTGCTGGAGAGGATGTGGAGAAATAGGAACACTTTTACACTGTTGGTGGGATTGTAAACTAGTTCAACCATTATGGAAAGCAGTGTGGCGATTCCTCAAGGATCTAGAACTAGATGTACCATATGACCCAGCCATCCCATTACTGGGTATATACCCAAAGGATTATAAATTATGCTGCTATAAGGACACATGCACACGTATGTTTATTGCAGCACTATTCACAATAGCAAAGACTTGGAATCAACCCAAATGTCCATCAGTGACAGATTGGATTAAGAAAATGTGGCACATATACACCATGGAATACTATGCAGCCATAAAAAAGGATGAGTTTGTGTCCTTTGTAGGGACATGGATGCAGCTGGAAACCATCATTCTTAGCAAACTATCACAAGAACAGAAAACCAAACACCGCATGTTCTCACTCATAGGTGGGAACTGAACAATGAGATCACTTGGACTCGGGAAGGGGAACATCACACACCGGGGCCTATCATGGGGAGGGGGGAGGGGGGAGGGATTGCATTGGGAGTTATACCTGATGTAAATGACGAGTTGATGGGTGCAGCACACCAACATGGCACAAGTATACATATGTAGCAAACCTGCACGTTGTGCACATGTACCCTACAACTTGAAGTTTAATAATAATAAATAAATTAAAAAAAAAAAAAGGAGTAAATACAGTAGACAGGAAGTGAAGGGAATGGTTTTGCTTGGTTGGTCAGTTTGTTCTTTGAAGAGACTTTTGTATATGTATAGGCTGAAAGGAAGAGATAAGAGAGGTTAAAGACAGTATCTAGTTGAGAAGAAAAGACGAACAAATAGCATATCCTTAAAGAGCAATACAAAATAAGTCAATATATAACAAATGCTTTATGGACTGTGTTGATGTGGAAGATTATGATGGCCTCTAATGATTAAAAGTTTCAGGAAGGCACAAAGCATAGGCAACCCTACTGAGGATGGACTGTACACCTCTTCATTTCTATCTCCAAATGAAGTGGCTTTGGAGGTAGTCATGCTGTGTCTTTCTTGGGTTGATGCTCCATTCTTATTTACAGTCATGTTGATGTGATAATAGTATTACCTAAGAGGAAGGCTTACTGTAAGGAAAAAATAGTTTAGAGCAACTAGAAGAGTGCCAGTTAGCACTTAAAGTACATTGGGCTGCTTTTTTTATTGCCAGGTTTCCAACCAATAAGACATTGGTTGTAAGTCAGTCAAGTTCACAGCACGACCACCATCTCCCCTCCATTTTCCACCAGTATTTCTATGATGAATTGTATGTCTGGGCAATGTGGAGGTGCTCTCCTCAAGGCTATTTTAAGAATTGTTCTTATAACATGGTTCATCAGATATTAAACTAGGTAGAATAAATATAAGGAATTTTTCTTGCATGAAGTTTTTTCTCCACTGGCTGTCAGCTTGGTGAAGAATATCATAAATCACCCTGACAGCTGTAGTGGCTGGTCCAGAGTAGTTCTGCCAAAATGGAGAGTTAGAAATTCACAGAATATTGTCTCATTTCTACTCCTTGCACTAATTGTACCCAGACTGGTTAATGACATATATCCAAGGAATAGCAAAGTAAGGAAATCGAGGTTATGCTGACAAAGATATAGAATCCATTTCTGAATGCTGATGGGGCTAGGAAAGCTAATATAATGGGAGGTGCTAATATGATAAAAACAGTCAAATGATCAAAACTAGTTCCTACTAAATAGCATTGATATAACACATTATAGAACATGTTCATACACTGTAACTCTTATGTTTTGCGTATCAAATCTGCATCAGGTATTTTTCCCTGTGATACAAAATGAGAAACTGAAGACTACCCAGGTTTCCTCAGGCAACAAGTGGGCCCAGACTAGACACCAGTCTTCTGTCCCAATCCCATCTCCCTGCTTTGGACTACATTATAACTATTGCTTTCTTGATTTATGTCCAAAAAGAACACTCTTTTCTGATGGTTTCTGCTAGAGTATAAATGTGGTCCTTCCTGCATTGAAATACTAATAATAGCTCACATTTACTTGGAACTTAAATTATACCATGCTTTGCTCTAAGGTCTTTATATTAAATCTCTGAGGTAAGTACTATGATAATTCCTATACTAGGGATGATAAATCTGAGACATTGAAAGGTTAAGAAACTGTCTTGAGGTCACATACCTAGTAAGTGGTGGAGGTGATGAATGCCAAGGCCTGTGCCAAATGCTTTTACATGGATTATTTCATTTAATTTTGACCAAAATCCACATTACTACTCTGCTAAGTATTCACATTCTCCCTATTTTTCGTAGGTGCAAAAGATGTGCTTTAGAGATATGTATTATAATAGAGCCTGAATCAGGTCACTTATGTGTTAGTATAAAACAAGTTTCTGTCCACTTGGAGCTAATAATGAAACCTAAATAGGCAACTTAAATAGTATAATAAAGACATTAGGGACTCTACATAATGAATGACTGAGATCATTGTATCTGACACATTTAACTTCTGAAATATTTCATTCAGATTTTATTTTGGAAGCAATTTCTCAATGAAACAATTCCTTCATTGCTAACATACTAGATGGATTATTCTTTGTGTTTTTATTTTGTTTTGTTTTTTTGAGGCAGGGTCTGGCTCTGTTGCCCAGGTTGGAGTGCAGTGGCATAATCTCAGCTTGATGCAGCCTCCACCTCCCAGGCTTAAGTCATCCTCTCCCCTTAGCCTCCCAAGTAGTTGGTACTACAGGAATGCACCACCACACCTGGCTAATTTTGGGATTTTTAGTGGAGATGGGGTTTTGCCATGTTGACTGGGCTGGTCTTAAACTCCTGGGCTCAAATGATTCACCTGCTTCAGCCTCCCAAAGTACTGGGATTACAGGTGTGAGCCACCATGGCTAACATGCATGGATTATTCTTGATAAGCTAGTTTTACAAACTCCAGTTGTATTGCTAAAAGATAAGACCCTATAGATGACCAATCCTGGCTTTTACTGCTATATTCAGCAGATTCTTACCTTCTGCCTCTGATATGAAGACTGCTAGTTATTCTTCATAGTCTGTTGTGGGCTTGAAAATCAGTCAAACATTTCAAAATTGTGGTTAAAGACAAAATAGGCACTTATAAACCTCAGGAACATACACATAAATAGAATATATTTTTAAAACCTACAATTAACTACTAGTAAAATTATAAACAAGATGTCTCAAGAAGACAAGAGCAAATTTTAAATGTATTTATACTAATAGAAGAGAGAGAAAGTAGGGAAATCAAAATATCAGAAATTGTTCATTCATTTAATATTTATTTGTTGAGTGTCTCCAATGAGACAATCACTCTTATGGTGGCAAACACACAAATAATTCAACACTTGAAAGTGGATTGAATTTCCTAATGAAACGCATAATATTCATGTTGTAATAAAAATAAAATCCAATTATATTCTTTCCACCAAAGACACACACACAAAGCAAAATAGCTTGGGTACATTGGAAATTAAAGGAAAGCTGAGAAATTCCCAAGCAAAGGCTAAGAAAAAGAGAATCAGAGTGGAAATGTCAGACTTAAAGGAGAAAAGTCACAGAATAAGAATAATAGGATAACTTTATACTAATAAAAATTATACTTTTTATATCAGGTATATGAGTCATAAATCATTATATATCAAATAATACTTTATCAAGAAGCGTACATGAAACACAGTTGTATTCTTCCTACTTACCCTTAGAGGTTTCCATCAAGAATTGACCGCATTACACATTCCCATAAGATTATAATAATAAAGCTGGAAAACATTGTAGTCGTTATAGTGTCATGGTGCAACACCTTACCCACGTGACCATGGTGATGCTGGTAAAAATAAACCTACTGCACTGCCAGTTGTGTAAAAGCACAGCATATACAATTATATACAATACATAATACTTGGTAATGATACTAATTACATCACTGGTTTACATATTTACTATATTATATTTTAATCTTTATTTTAGAGATGGCAGCTCCATGCATGCTTTTGCTGCTGAAGACCCAGTAGGACAAGATGTGGAGGTAGAAAACAGTGATACTGGTGATCCTGACTCTGAGTAGACTTTGGCTAATGTGTGTGTTTGTGTCCTAGTCTTTAACAACAACAACAAAAAAATTTAAGTAAATAAATTTTTAAATACAAAAATATGTAGAACAAAGATAAAAAGAAGCATTTTGCACAACTATACCACGTGTTTTTGTTTTAAGCTAAGTGTTATTACAAAAGAGTCAAAAATTAAAAAAATAAATAAATAAGTAGCCCAAATGCCCATGAGTCAATGAGTGGATAAAGAAATTGTGGTATATATATACACCATGGAATACTATTCAGTCATAAAAAGGAATGAAATAATGGCATTCACAGAAACCTAGATGGAATTGGAGACCATTATTCTAAGTGAAATTAGCTCAGGAATGGAAAACCAAACATCATATGTTCTCACTCGTAAGTGGGAGCTAAGCTATGAGGATGCAAATGCATAAGAATGATATAATGGGCTTTATGGATTTGGGGGAAGGGTGGGGGAGGGTGATGGATAAAATACTATAAACTGAGTTCAGTGTATACTGCTCGTGTGATGGGTGTGCCAAAATCTCACAAATCACCAGTAAAGAACTTACTCATGCAACCAAACACCACCCATTCCCCAAAAACCAACAGAAATTAGGAAGAGAGCAGCGGATCTCCCAGCACAGTGCTTGAGCTCTGCTAAGGGCATACTGACTCCTGTAGTGGGTCCCTGATCCCCATGCCTTCTGTCAGGGAGACTCCTCCCAGCAGAAGTCAACAGCCACCTCATACAGGAGAGCTCTGGCTGGCATCTGATGGGTGCCTCTCTGGGACAAAGCTTCCAAAGGAAGGAGCAGGCAGCAATCTTTGCTGTTCTGCAGGCTCCACTGGTAATACCCAGGCAAACAGGGTCTGGAGTGGAGCCCCAGCAAACTCCAGCAGACCTGCAGAAGAGGGACCTGACTGTTAGAAGGAAAACTAACAAACAGACAGCAATAGCATCAACATCAACAAAAAGGATGACCACACAAAACTGCCACCCAAAGGTCACCAACAGCAAAGACCAAAGGTAGATGAGTCCACAAAAATGAAAAAACCGTGCAAAAGGGCTGAAAATTCCAAAATCCAGAATGCCTCTTCTCCTCCAAAGAATCACAACTCCTCAACAGCAAGGTAACAAAATTGGATGGAAAAGGAGTTTGATGAATTGACAGAAGTAGGCTTCAGAAGGTGGATAATAATAAATCCCTCTGAGCTAAAAGAACATGTTCTAACCCAATATGAGGAAGCTAAGAACCTTCATAAAAGGTTAGAGGAATTGCTAACTAGGATAGCTGGTTTAGAGAAGAACATAAATGACCTGATGGAGCTGAAAAACACAGCACAAGAGCTTCATGAAGCATACACAAGTATCAATAGCTGAATTGATCAAGTGGAAGAAAGGATATCAGAGATTGAAGATCAAATTAATGAATTAAAGTGTGAAGACAAGATTAGAGAGTAAACAATGAAAAGGAATGAGCAAAGACTCCAAGAAATATGGGACTGTGTAAAAAGACCAAACCTACATTTGATTGATGTACCTGAAAGTGACAGAGAGAAGGGAACCCGGTTGGAAAATACTCTTCAGGATATTATCAAGGAGAACTTCCCAACATAGCAAGACAGGCCAACATTCAAATTCAGGAAACACAGAGAACACCACAAAGATACTCCTTGAGAAGAGCAACCCCAAGACACATAATCATGAGATTCATTAAGGTTGAAATGAAGGAAAAAATGTTAAGGTCAGCCAGAGAGAAAGGTCGGGTTACCCACAAAGGGAAGCCCATCAGACTAACAACGGATCTCTCCGAAGAAATCCTACAAGCCAGAAGAGAGTGAGGGCCAATATTCAACATTCTTAAAGAAAAGAATTTTCAACCCAGAATTTCATATCCAGCCAAACTAAGCTCCATAAATGAAAGAGAAATAAAATCTTTTCCACACAAACAAATGCTGAGGGATTTTGTCACCATCAGGCCTGCCTCACAAGAGCTCCTAAAGGAAGCACTAAATGTGGAAAAGCAAAACTGGTACCAGCCACTGCAAAAACAAACCAAAATGTAAAGACCATTGACACTATGAAGAAACTGCATTAACTAACGGGCAAAATAACCAGCTAGCATGATAATGACAGGATCAAATTCACACATAACAATATTAACCTTAAATGTAAATGGACTAAATGCCCCAATTAAAAGACACAGATTGGCAAATTGGATAGAGTCAAGACCCACTGGCATGCTGTATTCAGGAGACCCATCTCACATGCAAAGACACACATAGGCTCAAAATAAAGGGATGGAGGAAGATTTGCCAAGCAAACGGAAAGCAAAAAAAAGCAGCGGTTGCAATTCTAGTCTCTGATAAAACAGACTTTAAACCAACAAAGATCAAAAAAGACAAGGAAGGGCATTACATAATGGTAAAGGGATCAATACAACAAGAACAGCTAACTATGTTAAATACATATGCACCCAATACAGGAGCACCCACATTCATAAAGCAAGTTCTTAGAGACCTACAAAGAGACTTAGACTCCCACACAATAATAGTGGGAGACTTTAACACCCCACTGTCAATATTAGACAGATCAATGAGACAGAAAATTAACATGGATATTCAGGATTTCAACTCAGCTCTGGACCAAGTGGACCTAATAGACATCACAGAACTCTCCACTCCAAATAAACAGAATACACATTCTTCTCGGCACTCATTCTAAATCAACCACATAACTGGAAGTAAAACACTCCTTAGCCAATGAATAAGAACAAAAGTAATAATAAACAGTCTCTCAAACCAGAGTGCCATCAAATTAGAACTCAGGATTAAGAAACTCACTCAAAAGCATACAACTACATGGAAACCGAACAACCTGTTCCTGAATGACTACTGGGTAAATTATGAAAATAAGACAGAAATCAGTAAGTTCTTTGAAACCAATGAGAAGCAAGACACAATGTACCAGCATCTCTGGGACAGAGCTAAAGCAGTGTTTAGAGGGGAATTTATAGCACTAAATGCCCACAGAAGAAAGTGGGAAAGATCTAAAATCGACACCCTAACATCACAATTAAAAGAACTAGGCCTGGTGTAGTGGCTCATGCCTGTAATCTCAGCACTTTGGGAGGCCAAGGCACGTGGATCATGAGATCAAGAGATGAAGACCATCCTGGCTAACACGGTGAAACCCCGTCTCTACTAAAAATACAAAAAAATTAGCCAGGCGAGGTGGTGGGCGCCTGTAGTCCCAGCTACTCGGGATGCTGAGGCAGGAGAATGGCATGAACCCGGGAGGCGGAGCTTGTGGTGAGCCGAGATGGTGTCACTGCACTCCAGTCTGGGTGACAGAGCAAGACTACTTCTCAAAATAAATAAATAAATAAATAAATAAATAAATAAATAAATAAATAAATAACTGGAGAAGCAAGAGAAAACAAATTCAAAAGCTAGCAGAAGACAAGAAATAACTAAAATTAGAGCAGAGCTGAAGGAGACAGAGACACGAAAAATCCTTCAAAAAAATCGATGAATACAGGAGCTGGTTTTTTGAAAAGATTAAAAAAATAGATAACCACTAGCCAGACTAATAAAGAAGAAAAGAGAGAAGAATCAAATAGACACAATAAAAAAAATGATAAAGAGGAGATCACCACTGATCCCACAGAAATACAAACTACCGTCAGAGCATGTTATAAACACCTATATGCAAATAAACTAGAAATTCTAGAAGCAGTGGATAAATTCCTGGACACATATGCCCTCTCAAGACTAAACCAGGAAGAAGTCAAATCCCTGAAGATACCAGTAACAAGTTCTGAAATTGAGGGAGTAATTAATAGCTTCCAACCAAAAAAAGCCTAGGACCAGATGGATTCACAGCCGAATTCTACCAGAGGTAGAAAGAGGAGCTGGTACCATTCCTTCTGAAACTATTACAAACAATTGAAAATGAGGGACTCCTCCCTAACTCATTGTATGAGGCCAGCATCATCCCGATACCAAAACCTGGCAGAGACACAACAAAACAAGAAAATTTCAGGCCAATATCCCTGATGAACATTGATGTGAAAATCCTCAATAAAATACTGGCAAACCAAATCCAGCAGCATATTAAAAAGCTTATCCACCACAATCAAGTAGGCTTCATTCCTGGGATGCAAGTCTGGTTCACTATATACAAATCAATAAACGTAATCCATCACATTAACAGAACTAATGACAAAAACCACATGATTATCTCAATAGATGCAGAAAAAACCTCCAATAAAATTCAATATCCCTTCATGCTAAAAGCACTCAATAAACTAGGTATTGATGGAACGTATCTCAAAATAATAAGAGCTATTTAAGACAAACCCACAGCCAATATCATACTGAATGGGCAAAACTGGAAGCATTCCCTTTGAAAACTGGCACAAAACAAGGATGCCCTCTCTCACCACTCCTATTCAACATAGTATTGGAAGTTCTGGCCAGGGCAATCCAGCAAGAGGGAGAAATAAAGGGTATTCAAATAGGGAGAGAGGAAGTCAAATTGTCTCTGTTTGCAGATGTCATGATTGTATATTTAGAAAACCCCATTGTCTCAGCCCAAAAACTCCTTAAGCTGATGAGCAACTTCACCAAAGTCTCAGGATACAAAATCAATGTGCAAAAATCACAAGCATTCCTGTACACCAATAATAGGAAAACAGAAAGCCAAATCATGAGCAAACTCCCATTCACAATTGTTACAAAGAGAATAAAACACTCAGGAATACAACTTACAAGGGATGTGAAGGACTTCTTCAAGGAGAACTACATACCACTGCTAAGGAAATAAGAGAGGACACAAACAAATGGAAAAATACTACATGCTCATGGATAGGAAGAATCAGTATTGTGAAAATGACCATACTGCCCAAAGTAATTTATAGATTCAATGCCATATTTTTACTGTATCTTTTCTATATTTACTCAAATATGTGTTGAAATTGCCTACAGTATTTGATATGGTTTTGCTGTGTCCTCACCCAAATCTCGTTTTGAATTCCCACATGCTGTGGGAGGGATGGGGTGGGAGTTAATTCAATAATGGGGGCAGGTCTTTCCCATGCTGTTCTCAAGATAGTGAGTAAGTCTCAAGAGATCTGATGGTTTTATAAGGGAGAGTTTCCCTACACGAACTCTCCCTTTGCCTTCCACCATCCATGTAGGACATTACGTTGCTCCTCCTTGCCTCCTGCCATGATTGTGAGGACTCCCCAACCACATGGAACTGTGAGTCAATTAAACCTGTTTCCTTTCTAAATTACCCAGTCTCAGGCATGTCTTTATCAGCAACATGAAAATGGACTAATACAGTATTCAATACAGTAACATGCTATATAGATTTCTAGCCTAGAAATAGTAGGCTATACCATACATCCCAAGTGTGTGGTAGGCTACACCATCTAGGTTTGGAATACAATCTATGATCACACAACAGTAAAACTGCCAAAGAATGCATTTCTCAGAAGCAAGGCATTACTAAAGTCGTAAGAGGGAAATCTGCCTCAAGGCAATATTAGTGAGTGAGGGAGAGTCAGGGCAGGGTTCTATATGACAGACAACACCCAGGAAAAACTGAATGAACTTCAAGTAGGATACATCTAAAGAGATTTATATCTAGGCAACCAACCCACAGTCAGACTGTCCAAAGACAAAGAGAATGTCTTGAAAGAAGCAAGAGAAAAGCGTCTCTTCAGGGACAAGGGATCCCTAATGAGATCCCCAGCTGAGTCCTGAGTCCTGAGCAAAGTTTTGTATACAATTGAAATTAAGTATTAATTCAAACTAATTGTCTTAAGTTAAAATGTTAACTGTAGTCCTCAGGACAACCACTAAGAAAGTAAATTTAAAATATAGAGCAAAAGAAATAAGATAATTAATAGGATATATCAGAAAATACCTATTTAACACAAAAGAACGCAGTAATGAAAGAACAGATGAACAAAAAAGACATAGAAAATAAATTTTAAAGTAGTAGATGTAAAACCTATCTTATCAATAATTGTATCAAATATAATTCATTTAAATTTTCATTAAATGCCTGTGAAAATATAAGTTAAGTTTGAGTAGTTAACTCTTTGGAGAAGCACTCTCATCAGTCTAATACAGCCTATTAAATTTGCCTGAGAAACAATCAGTGGCAAAAACATACTTGTCTTGAGGCAGAAGAATCTCTTCAGGAAGAGTTTCCGGCCTTTCCATGAGGTCCCCTCCCAAGTAGGGACACCCAGTGTTTGTTCAAAACAGGGCTTAGACTGCCATTTCCTTTCCAACAGAGTACTCTTTGAATCCACCAGAGTTTCTTCATCAATATCTTTTATGCTGTCTCCATATGAAGGTTGCAGCTCTGAGTAAACTGTATAGTAGGAAGCAAAGGAGAGCTGGCACTTTGGTATGTGGCCTCTTGGAAGGTGTAGCCCTAACATGTGGAGGATGGCAATTGGAGGTGGAGGTGGGGTCAGTGTAGAAAATGCATCATGGGACTGCAACATGGTAGACAATCATTGTTTTTGACAACTGTGCCCCTGTTTCCTTTTGGAAAATTACCTTCCCCCATCATGTGGAGTCTGGGATAGTCAATCAAAGAATCCTGCCCTCTCCTTAGCCAACGATGCCAATCACTCTCATTCTCAAAGATGATTCATCCCATGGGCAGCAAGTATAAGTACAGTTGTCACTGACAGCTGCTACTGACATCTCCACATCTGCTGGCTCCTGGCTTTTCTGAGCCCAGTTCTCCTTGCTAAACTTACCTATATTTAAATTTTTGGCATTTGCTTCATCATGGATTTTTTTCACATTCATTTAAAACACAAACTATTACATTAAAACATTATTTATCTTGATTCGTGAGCTTTTTGATATCACTTAAATTTGGCATCTGAGGAAACTGCTTCACTTGCCTCATCATGTTCCTGGCCTATCTCTGGCCTTTGATCCTGTAAATGAACTCTATTTTGCTTTAAATAATCAAAATTGTAACCTAAAGAACCTGGCTTATTCAAGGAAAAGAAGAATGAAAATCTAATAAGAAAATGAAAAAAGAAAAATGCTGCCGCCCACTTGGCAATCTCAAGAAGAAAACTAGAAAAACTAATAAGGTCTCTTAGTAAGGTGGCTGGTCCCAAAATCTACAAATATTATGACTTTAATATAAGAAATATGAAATATCCCAATTAAATGCAATGAAAAAGCATACCATTTACTTTACACATACATATATGTAACCTAGAAATTAAATTAACAAAAAATTGCAGGCCCTGTATGAGAAAAATTATAATACTTTATTGAGGTACGTAGCACAGGCCTAAATAGATGGTGAGATTCAATCCAGGAACCCATATTCCTGGGTTGGAGCATTCAATATTATAAAAATGCCTGTTTTTCTACAGATTTAATGTTTGATTTTTATGCAGTTCTAATCAAAACCTCTTACAATATTTTAATTGGCCAACTTATCCTAAAGTTAATCTAGAAAAATAAACTTCTGAGAGCCAAGAAGCTTTAAAAGGATGATTTGCTCTGTCAGACTATAAAGTAAATTATAAAACTATAAGATTTTAGAGTATTTAACAGGTAGCTTTCATCCTAGAACAGATCAATGAAACAGATCAAATAATCTTTTTGAAATAAACTAATGTAGAGATATGAGAAATTAGTATAAATTAAGTTAGGAATTTCAATTCAGTTGCAAATGATGGATTAATTAATGTATGCTATTGTGACAGTTAGGTAGCCATTTAGAAGAAAATTAAAATTTCTAGGTTACTCATGCACCAAAATCAATCCCAGAAGAATTGAAGTGTCAAAAGTGAATGCTCATACACATATGCATTGTTGACTACTTAAACAAGGGTTGCTCTTTCAAAATAAGATAATAAAGTCAGAAAATTGTGGAAAACATTGGCCTATTTAATGATAAGAAAATAGAAAATATCAATTATCTAATTAATTAAAATGATGTGAAAACACTAAATAATCTATTAAACAGAGAGGGGAAATAATGAAAGAATTTGACAAAGTTCTCTCCTTGAAAAGAATATCAGCCTAAGCAGTTTTAGGATTTTGTTCTATCAAACTTTGAATAACTGATAATAAATAGATAATAATTTACCTTTAAGTAGATGCCTGGATAGAAAAATAACTTGAATTTTAAAAAGAAAGAAAAGAAATAAAAGAATGAATGTCAAATTTGACATGTCTTTAAGATAATGATATATAAAAGTCATCTTCTAATAGTATTTCATCCCAAGCGAAATGTTTAAATTATGATGCCTCCACCTATAAGTCAATATTGACAGAGTTTGAGAGAGAAAATTATGATAATCTTAGTAAATACTAAAAAGTGTATTTGATAAATTTCCAGTAAAAGCTTTCATTGTGTGAGGACGAAAGAAAGATTCCCTAAAATGAATAAATACAATGTGATAACAACTGTTAATCTCCCCAGTATCTATTCTCCCTCCCTTCCATGGTGGGAAGATTTTTAGCCAAACATAAGACTAAAAATCACATTTGTTGCTCAACAGAAAACCACATTTGTTAGCCTCCCTTGCACAGAAGTGTTCCCATGAAATTAGGTTCTGTTCAATAGGACGTGAGTGTAAGTGATGATTGCAAATTCTGGGCTGTGCCCTTAAAAAGAAGGACTGTACCCTCCCTTTTGTATTTATTTCTTCCTAATGACTGAAACACAGAAATGATGGTGGTAGCTGGAATGGCCCTATCAGGTCATGAAATAGAAGCTCTGTATTTTCTAGGACAGAGCAGCAAGACAGAAAGATACTGAGACCCTGATAATGGCACAGGTAAGCTACTACACCACCCAGCACTGCTTACTCCCAGACTGTTCATGTGAAACACTATTATTTGGGATTTTTCTATTATAGCAATTACATCTATATCCTAATACATATAATTGCCAGAAATCTAAAGCAAGCATTATCATAGTATTTGTTTATAATCTTCCTTGAAGCATCAATAAAAGCAAAGTTGCCTGCTATTGCTATTACAAATTGACATTATACTAGCAAACTAGCCAATGCAACAAGAAAATGAAAAGAATGAGAAGGCAATTAAAGGAACTAATTTAACATTACATTCAAATGTGTGATGATCTATCAAAATTTTGAAAGAATCAACTGAAAAATTGTTAGTTGTCTCTCTCCAAATCCAAAGCTAGGTCCATGTCGAAGTGTCAATGCACAAAAAATATGCAATTTTTAAAAGACATGAAAAAATAAGACATAATTCATTATCGCTATAGAACTTTAAAATACCTAGAAATAAAACTAATGAGAAGTATGCAAGACCTATACGAAGAGAAATATGAAACTTTATTGTGGGAACTTGAAGATGACCCGACTAGTGCAAAGACATACTATGTGCCTTGATGGAAAGACAATATTATAAAGAGGTCAATTTCCCCCAAAATAACATAAAATACAGGACACTCCTAATCAAAATCCCAAAAGAAATATTTTTACAGGAGATCTATGAGCCAATTATACAGTTCATTTGAAAGAGAAAAAACAAAAGATTGGCCGTGAAATTTTTGAAAAATTATAGTTAAAATAGATTTTCCCTACCAGTTATCAGAGCCATATATAAACAGTAATAAATACAATGTTACATTAGATCTTGGACAAAATAAAGTTCAAGAATATGTACATACGTGCCCACATACACACACACATACACAGTTTTAGGATATGGCCATAAAGATATTTCTAGACAGTAATAGACCATTCATTTATTAGAACTGGGACAACAGTATACTCCATAGGGAAAAAAAAAAAAAAACAACTTAGATGTTTCCCTCCACCATACAGAAAGGTTACATTTTACATAGATTAAAAGTTTAAACGTTATTAACCTATATTGTTACGGAATAGAAAATTAGAGGAAAATCCGAAGATTTTATCTTTTTAATCATTTTTAATGAAAACTATGCTAGTACCACATAAAAATGAATAACCTCCTAACAAGGAAAGATGGCAAAACATGTTAAAAGAGAAGGAAGAGCTTGAGAGAAAACATTTGCACAGCATATAGCAGACAAAGGCTGAATATATACGATATATAAAGTAAAGTAGGCTCAACTTAAAATTAAGAAATGAATATGAAGAGGCAATTCAAAGAAGAAGTACACATGGTCACAAATGTTGGAAAATATGTTTCACTTCATTGGAATTAGGGAAATACAAATTAAAACAGCATTGAGATTGTATTTTTCACCAGATTGGCAAATATTTTTAATTTTCATAGCATCCAGTGTGAGAAAACAGAAACTTCTCATTCACTGTTAATAGAAGTGTAAATTGGTGCAGCCTTACTTAAGGACAACTTGGCAGGAACTATCAAAATTGAAATTATGAATACCTTTTCATCCACATTCCAGGAGCTTATCTTAGAGAAATACTTGCAAATAAGTGTAAAGGTATCTTCACAAATTTTTGATACCATTTTTTATCATAGTAAAATTTTTTTTTAATTTATTTTTTATTATTATTATACTTTAAGTTCTAGGGTACATGTGTATAATGTGCAGGTTTGTTACATATGTATACTTGTGCCATGTTGGTGTGCTGCACCCATCAACTCGTCAGCACCCATCTACTCGTCATTTACATCAGGTATAACTCCCAATGCAATCCCTCCCCCCTCCCCCCCCATGATAGGCCCCGGTGTCATGCTGCTATAAAGACACATGCACACGTATGTTTATTGCGGCACTATTCACAATAGCAAAGACTTGGAATCAACCCAAATGTCCATCAGTGACAGACTGGATTAAGAAAATGTGGCACATACACACCATGGAATACTATGCAGCCATAAAAAAGGATGAGTTTATGTCCTTTGTAGGGACATGGATGCAGCTGGAAACCATCATTCTTAGCAAACTATCACAAGAACAGAAAACCAAACACTGCATGTTCTCACTCATAGGTGGGAACTGAACAATGAGATCACTTGGACTTGGGAAGGGGGATATCATAGTAAAAATTTTAAATTGACCTAAATGTCTGCCAGAAGGGAATTTACTGGCGTAGTTTTTTTTTTTTCTTTTTTAACCCATTTTTAAAAAATGAGAATACCTGTAATCCCAGCACTTTGGGAGGCCGAGGCGGGCGGATCACAAGGTCAGGAGATCGAGACCATCCTGGCTAACATGGTGAAACCCCGACTGTACTAAAAATACAAAAAATTAGCCGGGCGTGGTGGCGGGCACCTGTAGTCCCAGCTACTCAGGAGGCTGAGGCAGGAGAATGGCATGAACCCGAGGGCAGAGCTTGCAGTGAGCTGAGATCGTGCCACTGCACTCCAGCCTGGGTGAGAGTGTGAGAATCCCTCTCAAAGAAAAAAAAAAAATGAGAATAAAGTCATGTATCTATGCACTTAAAAACAATAAGCAAGACAAGGTGATAATGTTAATAGAAAAAAAATGAATCTGTGATGTGACAGTCTGTGTGTTTTTTAATGGTGAAATTAACTAGTTCACGTTAAGTTCCTAAATTGAATGAAATTCCTAAGTTAAAATGTTATAAGGAATTCTAGAAACTTAATTATAAAGTTCACTTTGAATGTAAGTAGCAACAATGGTTAAATAAGTTACAGTACTTCTACTAAGTACAATATGCTGATATATCAGTAATTGTTATTACTGGTAACAATTTTGTACTGAAATAAATGCCTGCACAAGATATTAAATGAAAAAATAGAGAAAGGCCCTTCTCTATATGATATAGTCTCGACTATGTTGAGTTAAAATACATATAATGACTCTAAACAAATACACCAAAATCATTAAGTGATTTTATATGAATGAATTTTGGGTGGTCTACCCTGTTTTCAAACGTTTTCCTCCATTTTCCAAACTTTTTAAAAGAAAGGTTTGTGAAAACAAAAGTTTATTTTATAAAGCTGTTTGGAAAAGCTTGATGGCACATTCTGCAACATAAGCTGCCCAGGCACAGGACTCTGGGGATGCTAATTAGAAAATGATGAGTTAATTAAAGTTGTGTGCTTAGTCTCTATGGCAAGGATTTCCTTTAATCCAACAGTGGTTTTCTCTCCATTTGCAGAATGTGGTTTCTGGATGAAAAACTGAGAACAGACTGACCCTCTGGCCACAGCTACTCACGTCAGGGACGCACAGTTGCAGGTGCATGCTGTTTGGTTTAGTTTGCCAAGTCAAAATAGTTGTGTTTCCTGCTGTGGTGAGAGTTTCCAACTTCAGACGGGGCAAGAGAAATTCTAAACAGTTTGCCCTTTGCAGATGTATTGAAATAGTATTGAAATTTACTGGTTTTCCCTCATGTTTTTTCCATGCTTTTATCACTACCCTGAAAATAAACAAGGAGAAAAGGCGAGCATACCAAATGTGTTCTCAGTTGTTGAGCAAAAGGAGGTTTTCCTGAGTAGTATGACTGCTCCAGTGCTCCTGGCTTGACATGAGAGCAAACAGAAAGAAATATAAAAGCCACGCTTTTCCCCTCCAGAACACAACTTTATTACAGGGACTTGAATAAGACAGTAGGACTTGTACCAAAGCCGCCATACAGGAATTAGGGACACTGTCTCACAGGGAGCCGCAGGAAGCCCGGAAACCTTGGGACATAATCCCCTCCCAACTCCTTAGGGGCTTTAGACAACCACTTTGTTCTCTGGTTCAGTTTCCTCTCTCCCAGTCCCCACCAAGGTGTTTGAGCATTAATTAGCTACTGCTAATTAGGGCCACACAGCTGAAAAGTACCATTGTATATGGCAGTAGAGAGAAGAATCCCTTCATTATCTCTTACTGAGGCTTCCATTCAGGATCACAAAACACACCCTGAGACTATCCCCTCATTGGCATAGCACTCTCAAATCAGTCTCCACAATCATGCACATCTCGGCCACACACCCTGCGCTGTGGCTTTTGTCACCCACAGTCAGAAGAGTCTAGGACACAGAGGTAAGCAAGAGGATCTCCAAATCAGCCCAGAATAATTTGGGGGAAACAATTCTAAACAAATGCATCTTTCAATGTTGGACTTTAGCTCTCAATAAAACTTTCTCAACAGCCTCCTGCTCTTGGAGTGGGACCGACGTAGGGCCATTTTTGGAGTAGAAAGGGGATCCATTTTGGGAATCGAAAGCAGGGCCGGCTGGTGCAGTGGTTCATGGCCATAATTCCAACACTTTGGGAGGCCTAGGCGTGCAGATCACCTGAGGTCAGGAGTTCGAGACCAGTCTGACCAATATGGTGAAACGCCGTCTCTACTAAAAATACAAAAAATTAGCTGGGCATGGTGGCAGGTGCCTGTAATTCCAGCTACTCTGGAGGGTGAGGCAGGAGAATCGCTTGAACCTGGGAGGCAGAGGTTGCAGTGAGCTGATAGCTCCAAGTTCGGTGACAAGAGTGAGACTCTGTCTCAAAAAAAAAAAAAAAAAAAAAAGAGAAAAGAAAAAGGAGGGCCATTTTTGAAAATAAAGCTTGGAAGACTACAAATTGTTTGGAAGACTCCACTAACAATCAGCCTTATGGTCTTTCCAAGGTGCTGGAGAGCTGTCGCTAGATTCCTGGTCATGTTATTTTCCAAGTGCCCAAACCTGATTTATTACAACAAACAGGAAACAGTGGCTGAAATGACTTCAATAATAGTGATAATAAAAGAACACAGTAAGGAAGAAAACAGAGATTCCCTCTCTTGGAATGCGATCTAAACCCTTGGGTTTGTCATTTAGGAAACAATCACCATTCCAGACCCTCAGGTTTTAAAGCCTATGTTGACCAAGAGAGGGAGGTAGGGGCAGATTAAGTGCCACAGATCCGCCAATTAGGGAACGCCCTGCATGCGGACATGTGCGTTTCTTGTTCTTGCATCAGAGCTGCTCATAGAAAGACTTTTGCCTAATAGAATGGCTGTGATTTTCCATGTCACATTGCTGTTTCCAGCCCTGGAATTTGGTGACAATGAAAGGCTCTCAGGACCAAAATAACTAATTTAGCCATCCTCATAAACCACAGTCCCTAGGCGCCACCAGCAAACCGCTCTTTGGACCAGAACAATATACAAACTCCAGCTTTAGCACCATGTGGTCGGAACTTAAAGTGTACTCGCTAGCCATGGTTCTAAGAGCAGTATAAATTCCTGTAATCTGTTGCACAGTCAGATTGGCCGTCTTTTGGTGGTCAGTGGTGGGAGTACACATCATACCATAATAGTAGTCTTGGGACCAACTAACCAGTAACCCAGACCCTGGGGAAAAGTGAGCCAGTGCATCTGAGGAGCTGAGTATGGGCCACTGCAGGGCCCCATGCTGGGGAATGGAGAACAAGTGGAAAGAATGGATGTGGGCTCCTGCTTTCAAATAACTTACAGCCATGCTAGAAAGATGTGGTTCATACATAAAATTAAATATAAATCATAAAGTGATATGTGACTAAACATAAATGCTAATTGTATAATTTAGGTTGAATGCAATATAGAAAATAGGTCACCACATTGTTTCCACTGTGATGCTCAAGATGATAATGATATGATGATGATGATGATGATAGAAAAAAACTGTACTATTCTACTATTCACATATTAGCTCACTTAATCGTCAAAGGCACCTCTACGAGGCAGCTGTTAGAATCTCCATTTTGCAGATAAGGAAGCAGACCTCCAGAGAAGTTAAATAACTTGCTCACACAGCTAGCAGGTGTAAGTTCAGAGTTTGAACCCAGGCAACCTGGCTTCAGGGATTATATTCTTAACCTCAACGTCTCAATGCTCTACTGTCTCATTGAACGATGAAGGTCAATTATACAAGACACTTGGTCGTGGGCTACACTTCACTGAGGCTCATAGATTGTAAGGTACATGGAAATTTCTATAATATTTTATTTAATATTTTATTATTAAGTACATTTTATTGTATTTTTATAATTCTAGAATATTTTTTCTTTCCCTTCCTCCTCACTTAAAAAAAAGTAAGATATTACTCATATACCATAAAATTTACCCTTTTAAAGTGTACAGTTCAGGCCAGGAGTATTGGCTCATGCCTATAATCTCAGCACTTTGGGGGGCTGTGGGAGGCAGATCACTTAAGGTCAGGAGTTCAAGATCAGTCTGGGTTACATGGCGAAACCTCATCTCTACTAAAAATACAAAAATTAGCCAGATGTAGTGGTGCACACCTGTAGTCCCAGCTACTTGGGAGGCTGAAGCACGAGGATTATTTGAACCTGGGAGGCGGATGTTGCAGTGAGCCGAGATTGCACCACTGTACCCCAGCCTGGGCAACAGAATGAGACTCTGTCTCAAAAAAAAAGAAAATTAAATGAAGCATCCAGTTCAGCAGTTTTTAATATACTCACAAGCTTGTGCAACTATTATCACTATCAAATGTCAGGATATTTGTATTACCCTAAAAAGAAGTCCTGTATCTATTAGCAGTCACTCCCCATAGCCCCATCCCATCTAGCCCTAGGCAACCAGTAACCTACTTTTTATCTGTATAGATTTATCTATTACGGATATTTTATATAAATGGAATCATACAAAATATCATCTTTTGTGTCTCACTTCTTTCACTTGGCATAATGTTTTCAAGGTTCATCCATGTTGTAGCTTGAATCAGTGCTTCGTTTTTTAAATTACAGAATAATAGTCCATTGCCTGGTTATATTACAATTTGTTTATCCATTCACCCATTGTTGGACATTTGGTTTGTTTCTACTTTGAGGCTATTATGAATAATGCTATGAGTATTTGTATACAAGTTGTTATGTGAACATATGTTTTCAATTCTCTCCGATATGTACCTACAAATAGAATTCTGGGTCATAGGATAACTCAGTTTAATTTATGGGAGAGAGCAATTTTTTAAAAGGTAACTTTTGAGATGTTCAAATTCACTTTTTGCAAGTAAATGATGCACAAACTTTGATATTTCCGAATTATTTTAAATGACTTGCTAAACACTATGCAAGTGCTTGCAATGCACTGGTTCAAAGAAGAAAAGGCCCACAGGAGAGCAGAATAGGCAAGGAGAAGTGTTCCTATGAACGCTGTTCATTTCTCAGCAGAAGCGCTGGCATGCAGATCCCACAGAACTGAGCAAAAACAGCTGCTTGTGCTCTTTCTTTGGTAAGGAATACCAAAGAGGCTGGAATGTCTGAACTGACTTGTTGTTAGACAGCTTTGTTAAAAGCCTCTGTGGATTTCATACCACCCTAAGGAGTTGTGCTTTCCATCTTTTTATCTTGATTTAAACTGAACAAAACACAGAGGCAAAAGGAGTGTAGAGGCCTGGAGTTTTCTATTATCAGGAATAGTTTTGCCCATTGTTTGTGTTCAAAGATGAATTCCTTTCCATAGGCTAGCTTGAATATTTTCTTGTTAGAAGTTTTATAATAAAAATGTAACAGTGATCCCTCTATCCTTATATAAATGGCATGAATGATCATCTGCCTTTGTAAAACAATCTGAAATCATTTAATCAATTGAACAAGCTGAGCATGGCGGAAGGGAAGTGGCATCCCATGAACTCCCAGTTGCTGAGGACAACAATCACTTTCTCCTTGCTGCCCTCCTCAATTCTTTCTTTAAATACGGTGCATCCTCAAAGGGATAAATTTGGGGATCCCTTGGCATATTTATTCCACTGGGATGAAAGGGGCTGAATTTACCCATTATCAGATTATTATTTGTTTTCCGCAAACTCTGCTGCTAACAGAAATCTGCATCATGTGAGCTGAGAGAAGAGAAGATTCCTTCTGCAATATGTTTTCCTTATTAGCTGCCTACCAGGGCTATTACAGAGAGAGAAGACGGAAAACCTCAATCTGCAACCATATGTCCAATGCGTGTCCTTCTCTTTGACTCCCAGGGAAGATTCTCTTTTTAATTTCCAAACTGGATGACTTTGATTCATCTTATTCTCTTGACCATCAGTACTATAGCTTATTAATTCACAGAGTCTTATAAAGTACCTGCTTTGGAAATAAGAGGTTAAATGGTAATAATGGGGGAAATTTTAGTTTTGGAATCAGGGAGAACTAGATTTGGAACCTGACTAATTCAATAGCTATGCTCATGTGCACACACACACACACAAATGTGCACATACACATATATATGTGTGCGTGTGTGTGTGTGTGTGTACACATCTTTGGGAAAGTTGGTTAACCTCTCTGAATTTGGATTAAATGAAACAATATATGTTAAACTCCTTTAACAGTGCTTGGCATATAGTAAAAGCTCAATAAATGGGAGATCCTCCTTACCATCTTACAACCGTGTGATAAGTGCAGTAACAATGATATGGACAAGTTGCTGAGGTGACACAGAGGAGGGGTCAATCAACCAGCTTCTTTCATTTTCTCACAGCCTTTTTGCCTTCCTTTCATTCCTTCTCCTGAGATAGGGCTTTTGTGCCTGTGCCACTGCAGATACTGGTCTTAAATATCATCTTACCCCTCTCCTTTAACAAATCTGATCTGATGTTAACAGCTCTCCAGCTTCACAATTAGCACCCCCAACTCGCCCAGCGGTGATGAGAATGAAACCACAGCTGTTGAAGGCTGTATTCACTCTGGGGCTATTCTCAGTGTTAAAGAAGAGGCCCCTTTGTCTCTCCCTCCTGGCATTAGGCATTAGCTATGTCAGCTCACCCTCTCCCACTGCCGGCTCCAGTGCCCGTGGCATTGGCTCACTGGGTACAGCCTACATTAGCTCATGGTCTGTGGCAGAGCCACAGTTGCAGCTCATCTGATTGATTTGCTTCTGAGCGCTAGAAAGCTCAACTAGCTCAGCAGCTCTTTATGACATCTGGCACATACAGCAAATTCCTTCCAGCTCAGCTCGTGGAGCTGGGCTCTGTCCTGCCTTAAAACCAGCCCCGGCTCCTCAATTACCTTCTGCCCTTATTCATGCCCTGCCAATTCCTCTTTGCTGGAATCTGAATGAAGCCACTGCATATGCCAAGGCTGAGAATCGCTTGAGAGGACTTATGGGCCTTTTCCTTGAAGGAAAAGATGGCACTTGGAACTTGGCCAGTGGAAGCATCATTCAGATATGATTCATTACAGGTGAGAGAAAGAGGATAGGAATATTCAGAAGAAATCTTCCCATAAGTCTGATATTTCTGGAAAAGGAGACAGAGCTGTCTGCTCTTTGTGACCTAGATTGGTCCAGTGCCGAAATCACGAGTCCACAGAGTATGTCTGAAGGGAGATGGTTCTCAATGCACCTGCTGGGAAAATGCACTCACCCTCAAATGACTGAGGCCATTGCTTCCTTGCCTTTTAAGATCTCATCCCAGAAGAGATTCTTCTCACTTTCTTTCAGTCCTGAACTCAGAGGATTGTGCTGCTTAGGGAAGCCACCTCATTGAGACAACTCATTTTCCCTTCTCTCTAGTAGAGGTTACTGCCACAAGCTGAACACAGTGAAAAATAAACCGTGAACTTGAAGAGGGAGGAGGGAAGGTGGAGGTGTTTATCTCAAACTTAAGAGAAGTTCTGCAAAAGGTGTTTTTTAGTTTGCCCTGTTTCATTTCTTTAATCCCTGGTTTTTCTGTGGTTTTGCTGTATGCTTGCCTAGACACGTCACATCCACCAGCCTCATAAATAGAAAAGTCTCTGGCCTCACAAGAAGAGGGAGATCTCCCTGAAAATCATCTCCAAAGGGTTGGTCTGGAGCAGGAAATGGGAGTGAAAGGCACATCTGTAGGAGGGGTTCCACTTACTCAACTCGGAATGTGCTCGCCCTCTCCTCCTCTTTGATGATAGGAAGGGCACACACTCCAAGCTCCATTTCCTCACTGTCCCAGGTGAAATTATCCCTGGAGAGAGGGATAACCTTAACTATTAAAGAGATGTATGCTTGATTCAATGTTCCAAATAATATTCAGCACAAACGAATCTCTGGACACCTGAGCCATCATAGACCATGAGATCTGAAAGAGGATGAGGAAGAGTACCATCCAAGGAACCGGCTCTCATCACAAATTCTGCAGACTCAGACACCTCTCAATAGCATGTGTCTAACAACCCCGCCCCCCCTTCAGAGCCACACTTCTGGAAATCAACTCATAGTTCACCCCCTGTCCAAGTTCTGGTCTAGAAATGGAAACCTCTTGTAAGATATCATAGATCTTTTGGCTGAATCATAAGCAGAAGTTCTTGTCTATCTCTTAGACTTAGGATGACCTAGTTAGTATGGTTTGATGGGACAAAGCTTGAATACCATGACCAGAAGCATTTCTGTGTTCTCCTGTCTAAGGTGGGTAGGATCCCTAGTATGTTACCCCATCAGTTTTACTCAAGTGATTTGAAATCCAAATGGATGATGTGGGTGGCTCTGTGGATGAAAAGCAACGTCAAATGAGAGACTCTCGAGAAAGGTGGGTGGTAGTTGTGGAAATTCAATCCAACAGGTGATCTAGGGATAAGGGACTCAAAACTATGACATTGTCCCTGTCCTTGAGATATTAACAGTCCAGTAGGTGGGGCAGACAACAGACAAATAAACAATTACAGTAGAGTGTGACACACACATTTGTCCGAGCAAGGTGGATAAGCACTAAAATGAAGAGGAGGTTAATTCTTTCCTGAGATGACAGGGTCAGGGTCAGGGAAGATAGACCAGAGGAGGTGACTCTATGAGGCAGGAATAATTGTTATTCTCATTTGAAAGAAGTAAGGGCCAGAGGGGGTTGCTCACACCTGTAATCCCAGAAATTTGGGAGGCTGAGGCAGGAAGATCACTTGAGGTCAGGATTTCCAGACAAAACTGGGCAATGTAATGAGACCATATTACTACAAAAAATTTTAAAAGTTCATCCAGGCATGGAAAAATGTACCTGTAGTCTTAGATACTCAGGAGTTGAGGCAGGAGGATCTCTCGAGTCTGGGAAATCGAGCCTGCAGTGGGCTATAATGATGCAATTGCATTCCAGCCTAGGTGACAGAATGAGATCCTGTCTCAAACAAAACAAAACAAACAACAACAGAAAAAAAAAAAAAAAAAAAAAAAAACTGAGGTAGAAACTGTGGCTCAGCAAGATTGAATAATTATCCTAGGGTAATGCAATTATTGATTGCATTGTAGCTTCCCCGGGTGTGGGACTGAGTGGTGGTAAGAGAGAAAGTTAAATCAGGTTTCCGAGGGGTATAAGCTGGGGCTAGTCAAAGAAGGAGCAAGTCAGCCTTTACATCCCGATAACAGCAGGAAGAAGCTTAAAATCCCAAACAGGGCAGCTTGCATGCAAGTAGTGGGGATTCATGCCTGTATGGCATGAATACATACAACAAATTTTGTTTAAAATTTCCTTACTAAGGGCTATAGAGGTTTTATTCTACTGTCAGTGGTAAATTTTTTAAATATGATACAGTCAACATCCTGAAAATGTTAACTCTCATTGTCATCATTATCATGATTGTAAGGTTATTGGATTATCTTCTAAGAAAGAAAACACTGATCATGCGAAGGGTCAGAGAGTAAAGGAAGGTACACACTACACTACGGACCCATGGGGAGGGAGCCGTAAGTGGGAAGGGGCCCCAACACCAGTTTAAACATTTTCCCTCTTTTAAGAGGTACAAACGGGCTAGAAGTATAAGGAGTATCTTCCCAGACTTCTCCCTCCCATCCTAATGTCCACAAACCAAATATTTATCAAGCACACAGGGCAGCCCTTAAGCAGCATGAACAAGAAACTGACCTCTGGAGTCAGATGTTCAAATCCTGGCTCTCACTTAGCAACTGTGTAACTTGGGGAAACTGCCTAAGCAGTCTGCACCTTCATTTTACAAAATGAAAATAAAAATAACAGTACCTTACCTGATAAGGTAAGTATGAGAGTTAAAATGAATAACTTAATACGTTAAATTAAATATATGAGGCAACTATGCAGCCATTATTTTCAGGCTGAGTGAAAAAGCATGCAAGTGCTAAGAAATCATTATGATATGATTAGGGTTATTCATATGTGTTAGACAACAAAACAAAACATAATCCCTACTCATAATCTAATAGGAGAAAAAGACAGTTATGGAGATAAGTGCAATGGAGGCATGGATGAAGGTGAGATGGGAAATGCATTTGGGAAGAACTAACAGTCAAAGCGTTTTTAAGAAACTAGAAAAACTAGTATGGGAGTGGGGCATCCTAGTAAAAGCAAACTGCTCAAAAGCAAGGAGGCATGATACCACCTGGTGCATTTGGTGGTTGTTAGTAATTAAAGATGGCAGGGGAACAGAACGGGAGGGAGGTGAACTGGAAACATAGATGGGAGCTAGATCACATGGTGCCTTAAATGCCAAGTCAGAGTCCAGATCACATGCCGAACACACGAAGGACTCAAAACTGGACTTCAGGAAGGAAGTGACGTGATAAAACCTATTTTCTTACAAGATTGCTGAAAGAATTGTGGAATATGAGTTGGAAGGGGCTGAGATTATCAAGCAGCGAGACCTGTTTAGGAGGCTGTATTAGGAATTCAGAGAAGAAAGAATGAGTGAATAAGATGAGGTGTTGAGGATGTAGCAAAAAAAAAAAAAAAAAAAAAAAAATACATATGAAGTGAAATAGAAGGATGGGGATTGGTAAGTGATTAGATGGGAAGTATAAAGCAAAAGGAGTAGACAGGAAAGATGCCCAAGTTTCAGGTTTGGGCACATGTAGTGGTGTATTCCCAGAAACGAAATAAGAGGATCTGGAAAGGGGGCGGGGAGAGAACGTGTTCAAAACTGAAGTTCTGTTTTCAGCTCAATTTGCTTTGGGATAAGTGAATATGTGGGTTGACTGTATATAATGTATGTAATGATTATGCAAATCTTTGCAAATAGCTCAGATCATCCATTCATAACATAAGGCACATCAAAACCAATTCTACTCCCTACTACTCCCCAAAGGTAGTAAGAGCATTGCACTGGCAACTTGACCTAGTGAAGTTTCGAATGTCTAAAACAGTGGACTGACTCATTATATTTCTGGAATATAAAGGAAAGCAGCTGAAACTCTGGATGAAAGCTGTAATTGGACTCACAGGGCTTCACAGCAGAAAGTGCACCTAAACACCAAGTGCAGTGGTCTGGGAAACATGAGGCAGGGAGCAACTTGACTCAAAGGGGCAAGAAATAAGCGGACATCCCAGCAGAATTGCCCTCCTTGGAGTACCAAGCCCACCTACCTATAAAAATGGGAAAAGTGGCATATTATCTCAGCCTAGACTAGCAATGCCAGGCCCACTCAGGAGAAGCAGGACTGGAGAACCACTCTATGTGGCAGCAAGGGAAGCCAATCATAATCCTGAAAGACACAATTCCAAATGCTATAATCACAAATGCTGAAACCCTAAAAGAACAAAATCTTGAAACTATATATTTCTGGAAAAAATCATGAAAAATTCTTTAAAATGGCCAGGCATGCCGGCTCATGCCTATAATCCCAGCACTTTGGGAAGCTGATGCAGGCAGATCGCCTCAAGTCAGGAGATTGAGACCAGACTGTTCAACATGGTGAAACCCCATCTCTACTCAAAATACAAATATTAGCCAGGCTTGGTGGTGGGCACCTGTAATCCCAGCTGCTCGGGAGGCTGAGGAATGAGAATCACTTGAACCTAGGAGGCAGAGGTTGCAGTGAACTGAGACCATGTCACTTCACTCCAGCCTGGGGGATAGAGCAAGATTCTGTTTCAAAAAAAAGTTTCTTTAAAACGTATGTATTTACATTTTAAAGGAGGACTTATTTGAGAAACATATAAAAACAGGACAGAACACTTCATAGGCCACTTTACACAATAAAAGAGGCAATGGCAACATACATATTTTGCAAGCATGAGCAGTCAGGTACACTAAGGACAATCGCATGGGTGTAACAGTTGTAAGCAGATGAGCAGATGAACCATATTCATAAAGACATTGGTCAAAAAGGGAAATGTGTTATCACCTATCATTATGCTTGGTAATTGTGTGCACCCAGCTTAATAACTGCCATCATCTGCAATATGGTGACAAACCACTTAAGTCTTTTAATGAAATTGATCAGAAACTGGATGGGTCACCACTACATATGCAGTCACCCAGAGAGCCCAGATCACGAGAAATTTTATCTTTCACAAATGCAGATGTACAAAAAGGACATCTCTTCATTTATTGAGGAAGTCTCAGTATTTTTGTATACATGCACAATACTTGAACACAAAGTCAACGTGGTCATAAAGTACTTTGGTGGAGCCAAATGTGTTAAAAATGTATAAAATGAATCTGAACTCTAAAAATTCTTTGCACAACGTATACCTCCAGTATTGTAAGTAATATGAAGATGAAATACAAAGCATAGAAAATTGTAGAAAAATAATGCTGACAATTTAAAGTAGTAAAAAAAATCCTAAAAAGAAAAAAACTGAAAAGAAAATTCAACATATGAAGCAGTGGATTACAAGGTTAGATTATGGACAATGACCTGGAGATGGCCCATGAGAGTTGGTCTAATAAGATATAACTATTTTGTGATTGTGATTTTCCAGATTTTTGAAGTGAGTGATATTAGAGTTTATGGATTTTGATCTTTGGAGATTTCTTTTTTTTTTTGATACTTTAAGTTCTAGGGTACATGTGCGTAACGTGCAGGTTTGTTACGTATGTATACTTGTGCCATGTTGGTGTGATGCACCCATCAATTCGTCAGCACCCATAAACTCGTCCTTTACATCAGGTGTAACTCCCAGTGCAATCCCTCCCCTCTCCCCCTCCCCATGATAGGCCCCGGTGTGTGATGTTCCCCTTCCCGAGTCCAAGTAATCTCATTGTTCAGTCCCCACCTATGAGTGAGAACATGCGGTGTTTGGTTTTCTGTTCTTGCGATAGTTTGCTGAGAATGATGGTTTCCAGCTGCATCCATGTCCCTACAAAGGACACAAACTCATCCTTTTTTATGGCTGCATAGTATTCCATGGTGTATATGTGCCACATTTTCTTAATCCAGTCTGTCACTGATGGACATTTGGGTTGATTCCAAGTCTTTGCTATTGTGAATAGTGCCACAGTAAACGTACGTGTGTGTGTGTCTTTATAGCAGCATGATTTATAATCCTTTGGGTATATACCCAGTAACGGGATGGCTGGGTCATATGGTACTTCTAGTTCTAGATCCTTGAGCAATCGCCATACTGTTTTCCATAATGGTTGAACTAGTTTACAATCCCACCAACAGTGTCAAAGTGTTCCTATTTCTCCACATCCTCTCCAGCACCTGTTGTCTCCTGACTTTTTAATGATTGCCATTCTAACTGGTGTGACATGGTATCTCATTGTGGTTTTGATTTGCATTTCTCTGATGGCCAGTGATGATGAGCATTTTTTCATGTGTCTGTTGGCTGTATGAATGTCTTCTTTTGAGAAATGTCTGTTCATATCCTTTGCCCACTTTTTAATGGGGTTGTTTGTTTTTTTCTTGTAAATTTGTTTGAGTTCTTTGTAGGTTCTGGATATTAGCCCTTTGTCAGATGAATAGATTGAAAAAATTTTCTCCCATTCTGTAGGTTACCTGTTCACTCTGATAGTAGTTTCTTTTGCTGTGCAGAAGCTCTTTAGTTTAATGAGATCCCATTTGTCAATTTTGGCTTTTGCTGCCATTGCTTTTGGTGTTTTAGACATGAAATCCTTGCCCATGCCTATGACCTGAATGGTATTGCCTAGGTTTTCTTCTAGGGTTTTTATGGTATTAGGTCTAACATTTAAGTCTCTAATCCATCTTGAATTAATTTTCGTATAAGGAGTAAGGAAAGGATCCAGTTTCAGCTTTCTACTTATGGCTAGCCAATTTTTCCAGCACCATTTATTAAATAGGGAATCCTTTCCCCATTTCTTGTTTCTCTCAGGTTTGTCAAAGATCAGATGGTTGTAGATGTGTGGTATTATTTCTGAGGACTCTGTTCTGTTCCATTGGTCTATATCTCTGTTTTGGTACCAGTACCATGCTATTTTGGTTACCGTAGCCTTGTAGTATAGTTTGAAGTCAGGTAGAGTGATGCCTCCAGCTTTGTTCTTTTGACTTAGGATTGTTTTGGCAATGTGGGCTCTTTTTTGGTTCCATATGAACTTTAAAGCAGTTTTTTCCAATTCTGTGAAGAAACTCATTGGTAGCTTGATGGGGATGGCATTGAATCTATAAATTACCTTGGGCAGTAAGGCCATTTTCACAATATTGATTCTTCCTATCCATGAGCATGGTATGTTCTTCCATTTGTTTGTGTCCTCTTTTATTTCACTGGGCAGTGGTTTGTAGTTCTCCTTGAAGAGGTCCTTTACATCCCTTGTAAGTTGGATTCCTAGGTATTTTATTCTCTTTGAAGCAATTATGAATGGAAGTTCATTCATGATTTGACTCTCTGTTTGTCTGTTACTGGTGTATAAGAATGCTTGTGATTTTTGCACATTAATTTTGTACCCTGAGACTTTGCTGAAGTTGCTTATCAGCTTAAGGAGATTTTGGGCTGCGACAGTGGGGTTTTCTAAATATACAATCATGTCATCTGCAAACAGGGACAATTTGACTTCTTCTTTTCCTAACTGAATCCCCTTGATTTCTTTCTCTTGCCTGATTGCCCTAGGCAGAACTTCCAACACTATGTTGAATAGGAGTAGTGAGAGAGGGCATCCCTGTCTTTGAAAACTGTGCCAGTTTTCAAAGGGAATTTTTCCAGTTTTTGCCCATTCAGTATGATATTGGCTGTGGGTTTGTCATAAATAGCTCTTATTATTTTGAGATATGTTCCATCAATACCAAATTTATTGAGCGTTTTTAGCATGAAGGGCTGTTGAATTTTGTCGAAGGCCTTTTCTGCATCTATTGAGATAATCATGTGGTTTTTGTCTTTGGTTCTGTTTATATGCTGGATTATGTTTATTGATTTGTATGTGTTGAACCACCCTTGCATCCCAACGATGAAGCCCACTTGATCATGGTGGATAAGCTTTTTGATGTGCTGCTGGATCCGGTTTGCCAGTATTTTATTGAGGATTTTTGCATCGATGTTCATCAAGGATATTGGTCTAAAATTCTCTTTTTTTGTTGTGTCTCTGCCAGGCTTTGGTATCAGGATGATGTTGGCCTCATAAAATGAGTTAGGGAGGATTCCCTCTTTTTCTATTGATTGGAATAGTTTCAGAAGGAATGGTACCAGCTCCTCCTTGTACCTCTGGTAGAATTCAGCTGTGACTCCATCTGGTCCTGGACTTTTTTTGGTTGGTAGGCTATTAATTATTGCCTCAATTTCAAATCCTGCTATTGGTCTATTCAGGAATTCAGCTTCTTCCTGGTTTAGTCTTGGGAGAGTGTAAGTGTCCAGGAAATTAATCATTTCTTCTAGATTTTCTAGTTTATTTGCATAGAGGTGTTTATAGTATTCTCTGATGGTAGTTTGTATTTCTGTGGGGTCGGTGGTGATATCCCCTTTATCATTTTTTATTGCATCTATTTGATTCTTCTCTCTTTTCTTCTTTATTAGTCTTGCTCGGGGTCTGTCAATTTTGTTGATCTTTTCAAAAAACTAACTCCTGGATTCATTGATGTTTTGGAGGTTTTTTTGTGTCTTTATCTCCTTTAGTTCTGCTCTGATCTTGGTTATTTCTTGCCTTCTCCTAGCTTTTGAATGTGTTTGCTCTTGCTTCTCTAGTTCTTTTAATTGTAATGTTAGAGTGTCAATTTTAGATCTTTCCTGCTTTCTCTTGTGGGCATTTAGTGCTATAAATTTCCCTCTACACACTGCTTTAAATGTGTCCCAGAGATTCTGGTATGTTGTATCTTTGTTCTCATTGGTTTCAAAGAACATCTTTATTTCTGCCTTCATTTCATTATGTACCCAGTAGTCATTCAGGAGCAGGTTATTCAGTTTCCATGTAGTTGAGCGGTTTTGATTGAGTTTCTTAGTCCTGAGTTCTAGTTTGATTGCACTGTGGTCTGAGAGACAGTTTGTTATAATTTCTGTTCTTGTACATTTGCTAAGGAGTGCTTTATTTCCAATTACGTGGTCAATTTTGGAATAAGTGTGATGTGGTGCTGAGAAGAATATATATTCTGTTGATTTGGGGTGGAGAGTTCTGTAGATGTCTATTACGTCTGCTTGCTGCAGAGATGAGTTCAATTCCTGGATATCCTTGTTAACTTTCTGTCTCGTTGATCTGTCTAATGTTGACAGTGGGGTGTTGAAGTCTCCCATTATTTTTGTATGGGAGTCTATGTCTCTTTGTAAGTCTCTAAGGACTTGCTTTATGAATCTGGGTGCTCCTGTATTGGGTGCATATATATTTAGGATAGTTAGCTCTTCCTGTTGAATTGATCCCTTTATCATTAGGTAATGGCCTTCTTTATCTCTTTTGATCTTTGATGGTTTAAAGTCTGTTTTATCCGAGACTAGTATTGCAACCCCTGCTTTGTTTTTGTTCTCCATTTGCTTGGTAGATCTTCCTCCATCCCTTTATTTTGAGCCTATGTATGTCTCTGCATGTGAGATGGGTCTCCTGAATACAGCAAACTGATGGGTCTTGACTCTTTATCCAGTTTTCCAGTCCATGTCTTTTAATTGGAGCATTTAGCCCATTTACATTTAAGGTTAATATTGTTATATGTGAACTTGGTCCTGCCATTATGATATTAACTGGTTATTTTGCTTGTTAGTTGATGCAGTTTCTTCCTAGCCTTGATGGTCTCTACATTTTGGCATGTTTTTGCAATGGCTGGTACCGGTTGTTCCTTTCCATGTTTAGTGCTTCCTTCAGGGTCTCTTGTAAGGCAGGCCTGGTGGTGACAAAATCTCTCAGCATTTGCTTATCTGTAAAGGATTTTATTTCTCCTTCACTTATGAAACTTTGGCTGGATATGAAATTCTGGGTTTAGAATTCTTTTCTTTAAGAATGTTGAATATTGGCCCCCACTCTCTTCTGGCTTGTAGAGTTTCTGCCGAGAGATCTGCTGTTAGTCTGATGGGCTTCCCTTTGTGGGTAACCCGACCTTTCTCTCTGGCTGCCCTTAAGATTTTTTCCTTCATTTCAACTTTGGTGAATCTGGCAATTATGTGTCTTGGAGTTGCTCTGCTCGAGGAGTGTCTTTGTGGCATTCTCTGTATTTCCTGAATTTGAATGTTGGCCTGCCCTACTAGGTTGGGGAAGTTCTCCTGGATGATATCCTGCAGAGTGTTTTCCAACCTGGTTCCATTTTCCCCCTCACTTTCAGGCACCCCAATCAGACATAGATTTGGTCTTTTTACATAATCCCATACTCCTTGCAGGCTTTGTTCATTTTCTTTAGATTTCTCTTCTCGCTTCATTTCATTCATCTGATCCTCAATCGCTGATACTCTTTCTTCCAGTTGATCGAGTCGGTTACTGAAGCTTGTGCATTTGTCACTTATTTCTCGTGTCATGGTTTTCATCTCTGTCAGTTCGTTTATGGCCTTCTCTGCATTAATTATTCTAGTTATCAATTCTTCCACTCTTTTTTCAAGATTTTTAGTTTCTTTGCTCTGGGTACGTAATTCCTCCTTTACTTCTGAGATGTTTGATGGACTGAAGCCTTCTTCTCTCATCTCGTCAAAGTCATTCTCCGTCCAGCTTTGATTCGTTCCTGGCGATGAGCTGTGTTCCTTTGCAGGGGGAGATGCGCTCTTATTTTTTGAATTTCCAGCTATTCTGCCCTGCTTTTTCCCCATCTTTGTGGTTTTATCTGCCTCTGGTCTTTGATGATGGTGACGTACTGATGGGGTTTTGGTGTGGGTGTCCTTCCTGTTTGTTAGTTTTCCTTCTAACAGTCAGGACCCTCAGCTGTAGGTCTGTTGGAGATTGCTTGAGGTCCACTCCAGACCCTGTTTGCCTAGGTATCAGCAGCAGAGGCTGCAGAAGATAGAATATTGCTGAACAGTGAGTGTACCTGTCTGATTCTTGCTTTGGAAGCATCCTCTCAGGGATGTACTCCACCATGTGAGGTGTGGGGTGTCAGTCTGCCCCTAGTGGGGGATGTCTCCCAGTTAGGCTACTCAGGGGTCAGGGACCCACTTGAGCAGGCAGTCTGTCCGTTCTCAGATCTCAACCTCCATGTTGGGAGATCCACTGCTCTCTTCAAAGCTGTCAGACAGAGTCGTTTGCGTCTGCAGAGGTTTCTGCTACTTTTTGTTGTTGTTGTTGTTGTTGTTTAGCTGTGCCCTGTCCCCAGAGGTGTAGTCTACAGAGACAGGCAGGCCTCCTTGAGCTGCTGTGAGCTCCACCCAGTTCGAGCTTCCCAGGGCTTTGTTTACCTACTTAAGCCTCAGCAATGGCGGGTGCCCCTCCCCCAGCCTCACTGCTGCCTTGCTATTAGATCACAGACTGCTGTGCTAGCAATGAGGGAGGCTCTGTGGGCATGGGACCTTCCTGGCCAGGTGTGGGATATAATCTCCTGGTGTGCCCATTTGCTAAGACCCTTGGTAAAGCGCAGTATTGGGGTGGGAGTTACCCGATTTTCCAGGTGTTGTGTGTCTCAGTTCCCCTGGCTAGGAAAAGGGATTCCCTTCCCCCTTGCGCTTCCCAGGTGAGGCGATGCCCCCCCCTGCTTCAGCTCTCGCTGGTCGGGCTGCAGCAGCTGACCAGCACCAATTGTCCGGCACTCCCTAGTGAGATGAACCCAGTACCTCAGTTGAAAATGCAGAAATCACCTGTCTTCTGTGTCGCTCACGCTGGGAGCTGGAGACTGGAGCTGTTCCTATTCAGCCATCTTGCTCCGCCGCCTTGTCTGGAGATTTCAAATTCAGGATTATGGTGTTTGGGATTGTGTTTTTCAGAATTATGATACAAGGCCAGCAGCAAGAAGGATGGCAGCCACTGCCTGGAACCAGGGATCTTTCCTGTTCAAAAGTGAAAGGCCAATGGGCTTCACTGAGTACCATTTAAGACCCCTGTGTTCTTGGCTGGTACATAATCCTGTCCATCTGGACTGCAGCCTCAAGCCAGGTTAAGTAGATTTGTGGAAAGATGAGAAGTATGAAATATTGTATCCTGAGTGTTGAAGAAAAGTTCATACCTGTTAGCATGATCACACAAAATCATTTTCTCTTCAATGGAGGGTGTCCCCAAAGGCCAGGAGTTGCTGTATCCTAGCATGATCATGTCACAAACCATCCTACCTCTGTATTATTCTTTGTGGTTGGAACATATGGATTGTAATATTTATCTTTTACTCAAAATGATATAGGTATCCTTTAAGTAGTCATTAAAGTATTTAATGTATTTATAAGTGTTTAATTATCCATTAAAATAAGTAGTAAAGGCTATAAAATAACAAAAAATATTTTATCCATTTTTTAAAAATTTTTTCCTAGAAGAATAGTAGTATTTTAAGATCTGTCACATTTATTTATCATGTTGAACAGTATTTATTTAATAGCTATCTCCAGTTATTAACATCTTAAATTCTATGCTTTATAGAATACATGCAGTTGCAATACAAAACATTAGAAATGTTCTGTTTGGAAAATTCCTTGAATTATGATTCAAAATAATCTCACAAATGTAGTTACTACCAAACAAAAGAAATCTAATCTATATTCTTATACAATTACTGCTCACCTAGAGATGAGAACTACCAGCTCCTCTTTTTAATGTGAATCTACAAACAGATATGGAAATTAGAGCTATTAGAAATAAAAAATAAAATGATTGAAGGCTGAACAGTGGTTATAGTACCAAGAATATTTTTATAAAATGGGATTTTAGGCCAGGAATGGTGGCTCACGTATGTAATCCCAGCACTTTGGGAGGCCAAGGCTGGTGGATCACAAGGCCTTGAGATCGAGACTATCCTGGCTAACACGGTGAAACCCTGTCTCTACTAATAATACAAAAAATTAGCCGGTGTGGTGGCATGTGCCTGTAATCCCAGCTACTCGGGAGGCTGAGGCAGTAGAATCACTTGAACGCAGGAGGCAGAGGTTACAGTAAGCCAACATTGTGCCACTGCACTCCAGCCTGGGTGACAAAGTGAGACTCCATCTCAAAAAACAAAAAAAAAAAAGGGGATTTTATTTCAACTTTTTGTATACCTCTGATAAAATTATTCAAATTTTTGCAAATGGCTCTGGTCATCCATTCATAACATAAAGAAGCACAACAGGCTGGTCACGGTGGCTCAGGCCTGGAATTCCAGCACTTTGGGAGACTGAAATCGGTGGATCTAACCTTGTAATCTACTGCTTCATATGCTGAATTTTCTTTTCAGTTTTTTTCTTTTTAGGATTTTTTTTTTTTTTTACTGCTTTAAATTGTCAGCATTATTTTTCTACAATTTTCTATGTTTTGTATTTCATCTTCATATTACTTACAATACTGGAGGTATAAATTGTGCAAAGAATTTTAGAGAGTTCAGATTCATTTTATGCATTTTTAACGAATTTGACTCCACCAAAATGCATTATGACCATTCAAGTATTGTGTTCAAGTATTGTGCATGTATATAAAAATACTGAGACTTCCTCATTAAATGAACAGATGTCCTTTTTGTACGTCTGCATTTGTGAAAGATAAAATTTCTCGTGATCTGGACTCTTTGGGTGACTGCATATGTAGTGGTGACCCATCCAGTTTCTGATCGATTTCATTAAAAGACTTAAGTGATTTGTCACCATATTGCAGATGATGGCAGGCTAGGAGTTTAAGACAAGCCTGGCCAACATGGCAAAAACTCATCTCTAGTAAAAATATAAAAATTAGCTGGACATGGTGGTGCACACCTGTAATCCCTGCTACTTGGGAGACTGAGGCACGATAATCTTTTGAACCCAGGAGGCAAGGGTTGCCATGAGCTGATACTGCACCACTGCACTCCATACTGGGCAACAGAGCAAGACACTGTAGAAGAGGAAGAAGAAGAAGAAGAAGAAGAAGAAGAAGAAGAAGAAGAAGAAGAAGAAGAAGAAGAAGAAGAAGAAGAAGAAGGAGGAGGAGGAGGAGGAGGAGGAGGAGGAGGAGGAGGAGGAGGAGGAGGAGGAGGAGGAGGAGGAGGAGGAGCACATCACAAACAACTCTATTCCCTAAAAGCATTGCATCTGTAAACCTAACAGTTGGAATACAACTTTGTAATTGAACACAAAAATGCAGAAGAAA